>NC_089390.1:8126273-8726273 GCF_003171515.1 Pyrenophora tritici-repentis
CACGTAATTGCAGTCACCGAACACTGGCCCAACGGTGCGCCTCACGAGAAGCGCCCCGTCGAACAAGTCATGAACCCTCTGGGGGCTCGTGACTCCCCTCATCCCGAGATCGTGGAACTCCTCACTGAGGAGACATCGCGCGATACTCGCCCCAGCACTACAGAACACCGAAATCCTGCCCTCGGCGTCCCTCGTTTCATGCGAGAGACGGCCGCAACCATGAACCGCTCCCGTATGGACGAGAGCCACGAGAACTCAGCCCCGAACAGCCTTCGCGTGCGACGGCGCCCACCTCCCAGACCAAAGAAACCCTAGAGCGTCGCGCCAGCGGCCTCCCCCGAGCACACGGCAAGAACAACCTCTTCGACAGGGACGTACGCATTCCAGGACGCTACCCCTCCCTCGGCCACACCGATAGTGTACAGCAGCCACTGGACATTTCCGACGACTCTGACGACGAGCTTCCGACCACAATCACTACGCGCAAGAAGGGCGTGGCCTTCATAGACCATCGCGCCGACTTGAGCAGCCCATTGGGCATACGCTACCCATTAATGAGCGAGCAACGCCGCTACTCGCGCCAGTCTCAGGCCGAAGTCGACACTGATTATTTTTCTGAAGCGTGGCTCTCACCTGGACCCGCCGCGTCCTTAGAACCCCTAGTTGAACACGCCTACGAGCGTGCGCAATTCGAGCGACAGCCCTCTACGTCCTACGTCATTCCTCGCGAGGATAACGTGACCACCTTCGACCTCTGGAGAACGATGCGCAAGGCAACCCCCAACGCAAAGATTCTCTCCACACTACGCCTATCGGACATACGAATAATGACCAGTCTAAGGCGTTGAACAGACTATATGATCAAATCCGCGATATGTGGAGAGACCTCGGCAACGAGCGCAAACACAGCGATCAGTTAGGCGAACAGCTTCTCGCAAGAGACAAGGTCATCGAAAACCTCCACAGCAAGGATCAAGAAACCCAAGATATCCTTGAGGGTTACAAGGGCGACGTCGCTGACACACAGGCTGTCCTTAAGAACTGCCAGGACCAACTTCAGTCTTCCGTCGCTACAGTTGCACGCCTAACCGAGGAGCTCCGCGACGCGCGCGGAAGCGCTCACGAAGACTACCAGCAGGCCCAGAACCAGGCAGAGAACCTCGCCGCCCGCAAATCGGCCTACAAGGACAAATACCGACAGGAGCACGACGCCCACCGAGCCACATTAGAGAATATGAAGAAACTCCAGGCTAAGCTAAAACAGGCTACAGCCAAGGTTTCTAGGTCAGCCAGGCGCGGCCACACAGGCCCTTCCCCCCAGACTCATCGGACTCTGAAGGCGACGATGCCAACAGTCCTCTACCAGCCCTCTCTCGCCAAGGTCAGCGCGGCACTCAGTCTACGAAAAATCGATACTCCGATGACGAAGAGTACGATCACCGTCGCCACCCCCGCCCAAAGAAACCTGAACCTGAGGCATTCTCCGGTAATGGCACCACTTCCGCCGACTATCTTAAGTGGAAGATGGACGTCACCGATTGGTTTGCTGATTATCCCTACGAGTTCGCCTCAGAAACCAAGAAGCTTAGCTACATCCGCCAGAAGACCAAGGACAAGGCTTTCGGATGCCTCCAGCATGGGTACCTCGAACCTGGAGCTGAGTTCGCGCACAGTAACGAGGCTTGGTCTATCCTTGACTCTGTCTATAAGTCGCTGAACACTAGCATCGAAGCTCAGTCCTGGTATGAGAGCTTGAATTCCACTATGAAGCCCACAGAGTCTATGGGTGAGTACATCGCCCGCTTTAACGTCGGCACCTCGGCCCTTCGTTGGCCCGACACCCTCAAGATCCAGTTCATGCGCAACCGGCTGCCTGTATGGTGGCGCGACATGACCGCCATGAAAGTCTTAGAGTCTAGCCTCACCTACCTTGACTTCTGTCAAACCCTTCGTCTCCTCGAACAGTCCAACCCACAACGAGCCACTACAACTGGCAACCGTAGAGGAAATCAGAGTTTAGAAGGTGGCGGGGGCGGCGGAGCAGGCGGCAATAAGTCCACTCCCTCTAACGGACCCCGGAACGGTGGATCCAGCTCGGGATCTGGCCCCCGTGGCCGCTCTGACATCCAGGTCAAGGTCCTCCGTCACTTAAATCGTTGTTTCAACTGTCTTAAGAAGAATCACACCTTTAAGGCTACAGGAGGTTACTGCTCTAAGGAGCCGGTCGCCTCTTTTGACTCGTACCCCGAAGTTCAGGACGCTCTTGAGAAGGCTATTGCTAACAATGGCGTACCCGTCGGAGAGCCAGCCCGCCCTAAGGTCAAGGGCGCCGCAGCTAGCGTCACCTCCACCTCTCCCCAACCTTCGGAAAATGCTTAGTCCCTGGCGACAGTCGCCCCCAGGGACCTCCCCGGCATGAGAAGCCACCCCCAGTACAACCACCAGCACATCCCCTAATTCCCCTGCCCCTTCTGTCGAAGACAGCGAAGAAGAAGAGGAGTTACATCCTAACCGCTTTGTCGACGATTCTTTGACCCTAGCCCTTTCCCCTACCGTAGAAGTCAGCTCTGACGATGAGTCCGACCCGGATCCAACACTCCAGGCAATTGCGAACCGTGTCAAGGCTCTAAAACAACAGAGCCAGACTGGATCCCGGATCACCGTCTCGGCCATTGCTGCCGCCGCTATACGCGGTGATAAGTATCAGCCTCTAGTAGGCCAGCAATTAGTCTTTAAAGGAATCATTTCTTCTCATCGCTCCTCTCCTCAACACGTCGAAATCATGGGTGACACTGGTTGTGCTTCTCTCTTCATTGATTCTTCTCATGCCCGCGCACATAAATACGACCTTATCTCTCTCTCCCAGCCTGCTACTCTAGAACTCGCTGATGGCTCTCTAGTGGCAGGCGTTACCCATATGGCCCGGGTAACTGTCACATTTGGCACCCACACCGAAGATGTCCTAGCCTATGTCACCAAACTCTCTGGTGTCCAAATGATCCTAGGAACGCCCTGGTTCCAAACCCATGAACCCCGAGTTAACTGGAAAGACATGTCTCTAAGTTTTGACTCGGAGCACTGTCTAATTAACTGTATCCACGACCACCGACCCTGTCACACTCAGAGCAGCCGGCACCACAAGCAACCTCTCCCCAGGTCCCTGACCCTTGCCGGAAGGTTGCTCGTCACCCCAAAGCACCCCACCAATTGATGTAGCTTTCATCTCTAGCCGCGTAGCCGCGGCAGCCGTCTGTCACGACCAGGACATTTGTATCACCTCTTACGATGAAATCGGCCGCATCGCCGAGCTATCCGACAAGGAATGGGAGGACACTCAGCACCTACGTGCTGCAGGAGCCAAAGTGCTCCCAGAGGATTACGAGAAGTTCCGCGACAAGATGGAACGTCCGCACATGACGAGACAAGAAATCCTCAAGCGATTACCTAAGGTCCTTCATCCCTTGTACCAAGGTTTTGACCCTAAAGAAGCGGACGAGCTCCCAGAGCTCCGGGGTAACCTTGACCACAAAATCGAACTTAAGCTCGACGATACTGGCCAGCCGCCTAAGCCGTCATTCCAGCGTCTACGCCCAATGTCCCGAGATGAAGCCCGAGCGGTGAAACTCTATGTGGACGACATGATCAAGAAAGGACACGTCGAACGCAGCACTTCCGCCTGGGCCGCACCCCTTCTTGTTGTGCGCAAGCCAGGTGGAGGCATCCGCATATGCGTCGACTATCGCGGTCTGAACGCCCACACTGTCAAGAACCGAAATGCCCCACCACTAATCCGGGACATGCTTGCTAAGCTCTCAAAATCGCGATACTTCTCCAAGGTAGATGTGATCGCCGCATTCAATAAGATACGCATCAAAGAAGAACATAAACACCTCTCCGCCTTCATCACGCCCTACGGACTGTACCAATACACTGTTATGCCCTTCGGCATGTGCAATAGCCCAGGAACCTTCCAAGCATACATTAACGACGTCCTACACGAATATCTCGATGAGTTCTGCATGGCTTACTTAGACGATGTAATTATCTTTAGTGAGACTCTTGATCAACACGAGAAGCACCTAGTACAGGTAGTCTCTCGGCTCGCAGACGCCGGATTGCCTATGGACATTCTTAAATCCGACTTCATAACGACAGAGGTTAAATTCCTCGGGCTTATCATCACCGCCGACGGTATTAAAATGGACCCAGACAAAGTCAGCGCCATTCAGGACTGGAAGCTTCCGCAATCTCTAAAAGATGTACAAGCCTTTTTAGGTTTTGCTAACTTCTACCGCCGATTTATACGCGGTTTCTCGGATATCGCAAAACCTTTAACGCATCTCACTAAGGGCGACCCTAAGCTATTCAAGATGACTAAAGAAGCTGAGCGCTCCTTCCTCGCACTGAAAGTCGCCTTCTGTAGCGACGTGGTGCTCGCCCACTTTGACCCCGACCTAAAGACTATCGTAGAAACTGACGCGTCTGACTATGTGTACGCAGCAGTGCTCTCCCAGGTCCAGCCAGACGGATCAGTCCGGCCGGTCGCCTATCTCTCAAAGAAGATGTCGCCCACAGAGTGTAATTACGAGATATACGACAAGGAGCTCCTCGCTATAGTCCGCGCCTTCGAGGAATGGAGGCCAGAACTCGCAGGAGTTCCTGAGGCGGTAGAAGTGCTAACAGACCATCGCGGGCTCGAATACTTCCGCTCTAAACGCAATCTCAATCGTCGACAAGCCCGCTGGGCTGAGTTCCTAGAGGAATTCGACTTTCGCATACAATACCGCCCTGGTAAACAGGGTACTAAACCCGACAGCCTTACCCGCCGGACAGGAGACTTGCCAGACTCAGTCACGGACGACCGGGTCCAGCACCAATGCCAGACTATCCTAGGTTCCAACCGATGGGGCGGCAGCTATGCCGCTGTACGCCTCGCCGGAGTATGCCTGGGCGACAATCCTTGCGACCTAGGCTCCGTCCTTACACTGATGCAAGAGAGCGGCGAAGGCGCTTCACTGTCCACCTCTACAATGTTGGTAGGGTTAGCCCGCTTCTCCCTAAAGGGCACCCATGACCCATATGACGACATCGAAGGAGCCGACGATCGCCCCCTCGACGATGTCCTCTTAGAACTCTGCCTTAGCGACCCACGCCTACGCGATGTAAAGACAGCCCTCGCTTCTAATGACCGCCGTATCCCACATTACCTCATAGCGGAAGGCATTCGGATGGAACTAGCCGACCTAGAAGCCAGCAACGACGGCAAGCTATTTATTGGCAACGGGCGTCTTGTCGTCCCCTTCAGTGAGAAACTCCGTACGAGGATTATCGCACACATCCACAATAGCCTACCGGGCGGCCACGGAGGTCGCACGACGACGTACCAACAAGTAAGCCAGTGGTACTACTGGCAGGGCATGACGAACACAATTGCGCGCTTTACCAACAACTGTCTAACCTGTAAACGCTCTAAGGTTAACCGCACCGCCAAACATAGTTTGCTTCACCCGCTGCCTGTCCCTACTCAGTACTGGGATGACATATCCATCGACTTCATCACCCCACTGCCTAAGTCAACCTGGTGTGGTCACTCTTACCAACACATCATGGTCGTGGTTGACCGTCTATCAAAAATGAAGAAGTTCATTGCAATGGAAAACCTAGAGGTGCCTACAGTCGTTGACAAGTTTATGGAATACATCTGGAAAGAGGAAGGATACCCAAGGTCTCTTGTATCAGATCGGGGCCGCCAATTCACGTCACATTTCTGGAATCGCCTGTGTGCCCAGGTGGGAACGCACCCTAAACTCTCTACCTCCCATCACCCAGAAACCGACGGTCAGACCGAGAATGCAAACGCCGATCTCAAACAATACCTAAGGGCGTACGTTAACTACCTACAGACGGATTGGGCCCAGCTATTGCCTTTAGCAGAATTTGAAGCCAATTCGGCCATTAGCACAGCTACCGGGTTATCTCCGTTCCTCGCCACAAAGGGACGCCAACCGCGATCTGGACTGGAGCCCGCTCACCTTCTGCGCCCCCTTAACAACCACCCTACTATCGCCCAACAGCAACGGAACGCTGATGCCCTCGCCCAGCGCATTGACACAACGCGCACCTTCCTGCGACAACAAATCCTATGGGCTCAAGACAAGATGAAAGAGTTCGCAGACGCGAACCGATACCCAGCACCACGGTTCGACGTGGGTGACTGGGTGATGCTGAACGCCCGCCACATTAAAACCGAAAGACCAGTTAAGTCACTAGACCACAAGAATATAGGGCCATACCAGATCACTCGGGTCATTGACAACATGGCCTACGAACTAGACCTCCCTCCTCAGCTTAAAGCTATCTTCCCAGCCTTCCACCCATGGCTCCTACAACCGTACGAGGACGACGCCTTACCCGGACAACCTCGTCCAGGCGATGCCGCTCCCCCCGAAGTCCACCTTGGCAACGATGGAGTCACAGAATACGTGGTCTCCCAAGTCCTAGACTCTCGCATACGACGCAATCTCGTCGACCCTCACACAGGTGAGCGTGGATTGCTGCAATACAAGGTGGAATGGGTGGGCGACGATCAGTCAGAGCCATGGCAGCCCTACCATAACCTGCGCAGCTGTAAAGAGTCAGTCCAGGACTTTCACAGCCGCAACCCTGGCCGACCAGGACCACACGCCACATTTCATGACTACGATGACGACGGACAGCTCGCTATAGCCCTGCTCCAGCTACTAGATAGCAAGTACTCAAATAAGTTTGCGCCTCAGTCGGAACTTTGAGCGCTTTTCGGGGGGGGACGTGTGATGGTTTTGGGCCGTTGCCCCGCACAGGCCACCTGCCAGATGCCTTAGCGTTGTTTTGATGTTCGCGCACGAGCCACCTGTTTGGTGGCCCATGCACACCCCCACTTAGATATATTCCGCGCAGAGCTTCTTACAAGCTCTGCACTGCAATTACTTTGTAATTCAACACAGTTTCAAATACCTGACCTATGTGAGACCCTTACACCTATCTAGGTAGGGCTTAAACTCCTATAGGTAACTACTAGGCTTAAAGCGGTAATCAATCAATCCAATCTGAACCTTCTAGGACCCACTTAATTGATTGTTGCGGACTGTGGTAGTAGGCTCGCTTCGAGGCTTGTAGGGACTGTTGGTGCTGTTCTAAACACTCCTAGAGTTTTTCGACAAGCCAGGTTGTGTAGTGACTGTAGTTTCTTTGTAGCGTAGGGTTGGTTTTGCCAGTATATTTGTGCTCCGTAGTCTGACACGCTAGTTACACATGCTAAGTATAGTTGTCTAATAGCGTGTGTTGATAGGCCGAGTTCAATGTTCGCTAGTCTTCCTAGCCTGTAGAAAGCTTGTCTGGCTTGGCTTACACGTATAGACACATGTGATTTGAATGATAGTCGGTTGTCTAGATAGATACCTAGCCACTTGACAGTGTCTTTGTGTTCTATCCGGTCGTTGTTTGGGAGTATGAGGGCTCTTTCTATCCTCTCCTTCTTAGCCCTTACAATATAGCTACTATGCTATCTTCCTTTCTATATTAATCAGTTCTGGCGTTGACTTATTATGCTAGTAAGTAATTAGATAAGAAGCCTGCGTTTTTCGTTCTTCTATAGAATGTTAGGAGATGGTACTTTCTAAATAGCACAACGGCAGGTTTAAAGGAGTAGGGCACATTAAGCGCAGCGAAGCCCTTATTCTAAGGCTATAGAAGTAGGGCGCTCTAATCTTTTTAACCCTAGGAACTTGTGTGTAGCTATAGAATGATTTCGTTAATAAACTATCTTGTATGTAAGTTTAAAGCATTACGCATCCTGTTAGATACACAATATAATATAACTAATCTGTGCTAATACAATAAGACCGCAAGTTTGCAGCAGGCAACACCAATATTTAATAAGAACGTACGTACGTTATAATATCAGGTTTTCTATTGTTATGCTAGATTGATTTATGAAGGCCGAATGGCGTTGTGACTTCCTGTAACGGGCTGAGCTCTAGGTCAAATGACTAGGCCGCTGGCCTAGTCGCTTCCTTCCTTCTATCACTCCTTCCGCCACAGCACGTGGGCCGTGCGTCAACCATGACCTTGTCTATTGTTGGCCTTTACACGAGTGCTTTGTCGTGTTGTCATGCAGTCTTAGCAGCGCCTAACTTAACTAAGATCTTCCCGTGTGCTGCCTTGAATACTGTGTAGGCAAGAGACACCCACGTCCCTTTGCCGCAAGATAGTCTTTTCTTCAACCACAACTAAGGTCTTTCAACATTTCGACATATCTAACAGAGCACTCCGCGCCTTCCATTTCTGTCTTAGGGTGTACACCCACTCGTCCAAGAACATCCACAGCCAAAGAACTGCAAAGCAAAGGGCGATAACAGCGGTCCCTACGATGCTAATCGCGCTGAACCAGCGAGATGCATGCCAAACAGAAATCCAGTGCACAGCCAGCGACTGATCAGCTGCAAGTGCGACCTGCATGGAGTTGAGAATGGTAGACACCACAGCAAACACGAACAGCACAGGCCCGTATAGTCGCGCAAAATAGTCGCCATACTGTCCATGCACCTGCTCAAAGTGAAACTTGCGCAGGAGGAACGGGGCGTAGAAGTTAAGTCGCGTCAGCCTCAGCTCTCCGAAGCAGTACCGCCTTGATACAGCTGAGTCCTGAATGCCGTTCAGGTCCGAGGTGAAATGGCAGAAGGATGCCCAGTCCACATCCTTAGGAATAAGGCGAAGGCTGTCCTGCTGAGCAAGGTAAAAGTCTGATTCGTGCCTGATCAAGTAGCGGTACGTCCGCAAGAAGCCAGCCGCGGCCGCGCGAAGGTTCCTGCTACCATCGTCCGGCGATCCTAGCTTTTGATTAAAATACACCTCCCAGAAATCGTGCGACAGAAGATATCGTGGAATAGGTTTGATGAATATGCGGTCGTGTATCCACACAAGATGCAGACGGGCCTCTTCTGTTACGATGATCTCGCGACCTTTGACGCGCTGGCGGTGTAGAGGGTTGATATTCGCACTCGACAAGGTCGTCATGATCCACAGACGCGGTGCCATTCTGTCGAGATCTTCTGACCATAGGTCGTCATAAAGGAACTTTTTTGTACGATTGAGGTCTTTGAGTAGAACAGAAGGCTGACCAGGCAAGGTTTCGCTCTGCGCTGCGCCGGGTCCCGGCACTAGATCGTGAACAAGCTGATTTGCTTTAGAAAAGGGTGGCATGACTGTTCGAAGAAGATATAGAAAGGTCTAGTCTGTAGCTGTGAACTCTTTTAGGCGATGTCTAGATGGCAGCATTGGCCTATAGAGGACAGCTAGATGAACTCAGCCGCACCGCGCGCCAGCAGACGCAGGTGGCAGTCAGCCTGGCGCCGCAGCCTGGTCCCTCAGCCTTGTCACTTTAGCCTGAATACTACTTGCACCACTTCTCGTCTATTTCGCTCTTACTCTCCACTCTATAATCTTCTGTTGCAACAATCTTATCTATTAATAGCTTAAGCAGACGCTGCTTCCTGACAGGCGTAATGGTGGGTCGGCCGCAGAACGAAGCGTGCCAAGGCTGACGCGGAACTAGGTCCGGCCCGTTACTAACGATGACATCGGCCTGAAGATACTCCGCGAGGCACCGGTAGAAGCAGAACAAAGCATCGAGTACGTTCACTTCTAACATTTGTCTAGTCAAGCTTCTACTAATCTATCTAGCATCGTCGCAGTCCACGGCCTCGGCGCCCATCCCGATGACAGCTGGTGCACGAATGCGGGCACTAAGGAAAGCCTCCAGTGGGTCAACTGGCTCGAGGAGGAAAGCATGCTGCCGGCGGTGGCGCCGAACGCGCGCATCATGCGATACGGATACCAGTCGCAGTGGTTCGGCAAGGAGATGATGCAGCAGAGCGTGTCTACAGTGGCAGAGCGGTTACTGAGAGCCTTGAAGCGAACGAGAAAGGTACAAACTGTTTTTGGCGGGTGTTGAATGTCTGCTAAGTCGATTAGGATGTTCCGTTTCGCCCACTAATGTTTGTAGCGCACTGCTTTGGCGGACTAGTTGTGCTTAAGGTAAGGAAGTAAACTCGACAGCAAAGCGCTAGCAGCTAAGGTCTTCCTAGACACTGTTAGAAGCCGAACAATATCAGAAGGACTGGCCTGGCGTGTTCTTATTGACGACCGGCCTGATCTTTTTCGGTACTCCGTTTCGAGGCGCGGAAGGGATGAATCAGATGGAGATGCTGGAGGCGGCGCGCCGCGAGTACCACGAGGATCAGGTGCAGCCCACCGCTCTTGAGGTGCTGCAGCCGGGGAATATGTACCTAAGAGAGGTGGTCGACAGTTACTTGAAGAAGACGCGGGGCCAAACAAACAAGATACAGATTGCATGCTTCTTTGAGCTCAAGTCGAGCAACGTGGGAAGGATAGTGGGAAAGGAGGATCGGACGGTAGGTGCTCAAGAGTGGTGCATAACGTATCGAGCTAACTGCATGCACAGCGGTTTGTGGTTAGCGAAAGCTCTGGTTGCCTTGATCTATCAGACGCAACAAGCAAGTACTCGCTCTCACGCACCCACTTTGACATGAATAAGTTCGCAAAGGCTTCAGAGGAAGACTTTGAGACGGTAGCCGACGTAGTTAAGGATATGGCTGAAGGATCTCCCGCACTTTTGTGGGCTCGCTCTCAATGTAATCACACATCCTAGAGTAGATGAAAATAGACGAAGATTGACTGTTATGGCAGACCACGGCAAGCACAAGATCGAGTTCAGTCTCCGAGGCGTGCCCATTGTGAGCCAGTTCGTCGCCCGAGATGTCGAGATGCAAGCGCTCGAGAAGGTCCTTCTCGACGCCTTGCCCGCAACCACGACTGCGATCTTGCCCGCAACAAGGCATCGGCGGAAGGTCGTCGTCGTCCACGGCCTTGGCGGCATCGGCAAGACGCAGCTGGCGGTGGAGTTTGCACGGAAGCACCACCATCAGTTTAGTGCCGTGTTCTGGCTCAATGGGTCGTCTGCGGCTAGTCTGAAGCAGTCGTTTGTCGACATAGCGCAAAAAATCCCGCGCGGCGAGCTAACGGCGGATGGTGCAGCGCAGCTCAGCGATGCGACTGTGGAGGCTGATGTGGCGGTCCGCGAGTGTCAGCGGTGGCTGTCTATCCCGTCGAACCCACACTGGCTTTTGCTTATCGACAACGTAGATCGCGATCACCACGATCAAGAGGACCCACAGGCGTACCACGTGCAGACGTTCTTCCCGCATGCCGATCATGGCTCGATTCTAATCACGAGCCGGCTGGCTAATCTTCAAAGACTAGGCTCGGGAGTCAATGTGGGAATAGTAGCGGCAGAGCAAGCACGTGCTATATTGAATAACAACGCTAGCAGGGTAGTCGAGAGTAAGTGGAAGACTTTAGTGAAGAAGTGGAGAGGTTGCTGATGTAGGCTGAATAGACGCCGACATGGTGCTTGAGCTCCTCCGTGGACTCCCTCTCGCCCTCACGCAAGCTGGGTCGTACATGCGCGAGACTAACATGTCAGCATCAACATATGTGAAGCACTACAGCCGAACATGGGAGCGGCTAATGAAGAGCGAAGAGAGCTTTCCGCTGGATGAGTATGGCGACCGAAGCGTGTTGACGACGTGGACCATGTCGTATAAGCAGGTGCAGCGGAAGAGCGAAGAAGCTGCTTGCCTGCTGAAGCTGTGGGGGTTCCTCGATAGCGGGGAGGTGTGGTATGAGCTAATCGCGGCAGGCTCAGACCCGGCAGCAGAAGTGGACGCTCCGGCGTGGCTGCTTGCGGTCGCAGAGGACGAGCTGGCGTTCGGCAAGGCCATGGGGCTGTTGTCGCGCTACTCACTCGCAGAGGGGAGAGAAGGTACAGACAGTCACTCGATGCACTCGGTGTTGCACCGATGGTGCAGATACGTGGCGGAAAAGGACGAGCAGCAAGAGCTAGGTTGCTTAGCGGCAGGGCTGGTGGCGTGGAGTGTGCCTCTAAATTCAGACACAGAATCATGGAAGAAGCGAAAGCGGGTTATGGCGCATGGTCTGCGTGTCAGTGGATGGATTGAGGATGACAGCGGATTAGGTAAGGAGAAGATAGTTGAGGCATTGATAAGACCAGACCATTTTCATAACCTTGGGTACTTGCTCGATGACGAAGACGGGCAGCGAGCACTGCAGATGTACCAGCGGGCGCTGCAAGGCAAAGAGAAGGCGTGGGGACTAGAGCACACATCAACACTCGACACAGTCAACAACTTGGGCATCCTCTATGCGGATCTAGGCCGGCTTGACGAGGCTGAGAAGATGTACCAGCGGGCGCTGCAAGGCTACGAGAAGGCATGGGGACTAGAGCACACATCAACACTCGACACAGTTAACAGCTTGGGCATCCTCTATGCGGATCTAGGCCGGCTTGACGAGGCTGAGAAGATGTACCAGCGGGCGCTGCAAGGCTACGAGAAGGCATGGGGACTAGAGCACACATCAACACTCGACACAGTTAACAGCTTGGGCAACCTCTATGCGGACCTAGGCCAGCTTAACGAGGCGGAGAAGATGTACCAGCGGGCGCTGTAAGGGTACGCAAAGGCTATCAGTCCAAAGGCTCTCATGACATACGTCCCAGCGCTCGACAACATGTGGGCATTCGCTTCTTTGCGCGAAAGCCAAGGTCGTATAGAGGACGCTACACACTGGTACTCGCAAGCTCTTATAGGCTATGAGAAGACGTTTGGTCCAGACCAAGATAAGTGCAAGTCGTTGCGCACCAGCCTTGCATCACTGATAGGCAGAGAGGGACAAAGCTCTTTTGCTAGCATGAAATTGGCAGAAGACTACCTCTCTAGAGAGAACATCGCCGAGTCTATTGCATTTCTAACTAAGCTAACTTGGTCCCAGCACCGACTGGTTACAAATTGCAAGTCTCTGGCAGAAGCAGATACGTAGATAATGTAGTGGATCAAGTGTAACACGAGAAATCATTTAGTACTAGTTTATTAATTCCGAAATAAGACAAGGGCGCTTAAGAACTCTGTGATTACATTATGAGTATGTTCACCGTCAGACAGGGCTGTGGTGTGCTCTGTAACGAGGCTCTTTCAGGTGTCGGGCCTGATAATTCAAGGCGTACTGTGTAGCCCTGCGTACGCGCTAGCGGCTTAAAGCAGCGCCTTGTGGCTGTGAGCTGTCAGCCTGGCACCTCAGTTCACACGGGATACTATGAACTGCATCTCACGTGACTCCTCGTCACCTGCTTACTCATCTCGTTTGTGTATATAATCGCTCGATGTAGCTCTCTCAATAGAACAGTGTTTGATAGCTTGTTTGAGTTCTTTTCGTTCTGTTTTATAGTGCTGGCATTCTAGTAGTAGGTGTGCTGGAGTTTGGATTTTGTAGCAGCTACTAGTACATAGATTAGAGTCTCTTTTCTTAAATCTTTCTAAGTAGGAGTTGAAGTATCCGTGTCCTAGCTTAAGGGAGTAGAAGGCGCTTGCGATTTCTCTTTTTGTTTTGTGTGGGATTTTGATATTTGTTTTTGTGTTTAGAGGGAAGTTCCTTGCGTAGGATAGTCTATTTTTGTTGCTATTATTCCTGTATTTTTGGTATTCTTGTTGTTGTTCTGTTTTTTGGGATTTCTTAATTTCTGTGCTTTGGTAGGCGAGGCTTGTTATTGTGGGTGTTGTTGGGTCTTCTTTAGCTGCCTCCTTGGCTAAGCTATCGGCTCTTTCATTTCCTTGTATGTCTGTATGGCCGGGTGCCCACTGGAGGTGAATGTTGGCTTGTTTTGTTTTGATAGTTTTTGCCGCTCTAAGGCATCTTAGTAGCCATCGTTGTCCTGGGTTATCTGATAGGGTTTTGACCACAGTCCGCAACAATCAATTAAGTGGGTCCTAGAAGGTTCAGATTGGATTGATTGATTACCGCTTTAAGCCTAGTAGTTACCTATAGGAGTTTAAGCCCTACCTAGATAGGTAAGTGGGTCTAGGAGAGTGACCGGATTGAATTGATTGTTGCGGAGTCTAGTTTTGAGCCTGTAGATTGCAGCTTGGTTGTCTGCGTATACGTTGATTTTCTGGTCTTTTCCTGCTATTCTAGCTGCGTATTCAAACGCTCTAGCTATGCCTTCTAGTTCGCCATTGTAGACTAGCTGGGTTTCTCCTATATTGGTTATAAGGTTCTCTAGATCGAGTAGGTAAATGGGATTCGCAGTCGTTCTTAAAAAAACGCCCTTCGGCGATCCTTCTCAACAGCAGCTGATTTAGCTTGACCCGGGCGTCCTCCCAGACAGGGTTTTGAGAAGCAGCAGTGAGCAGCACATCACAGTACTTGACGCCCATTGATGCCACTCATAGTACTGGACCTTGTTCATGCCCTAATACTCAGCTATCCTAACAAGTGGAGCGAGGCACTGCTGACTTATCCTGATCTTGGATTGTGCCATGTTGACAAACTGCTCCCATTGCTTCGCATTGAAGACGGCATCCAGCTGTGGCTGCTCGCTCTTCCTATACTGATAGCACTCTTCTATCATAACTTCCTTAAGTTTCCCGAATAGCCAGTCAGATTGTCTTCGCTGGGAATGCATTTCGTTCTGTTTGTTCCATCTTATGCAAAGCCGAAGGCCGGATGATAACCTATGATGCCCTAAGACAGTTTATATACCTAGAGATTGGTGCTTGCCAAAAGCTACTGACCCTCATTTATATGATGTCTGGCGATCAGATACGGTTTCAATCTGGATCGGGTACCACCGGCACCGGTAGTGCTACACACGTGCCTTAGCATTATCTTATCATGGCACTAGGAACGCGATCGCTAGCTAACCTTCTCACCCTCGCATTATTAACTTGTACACACGACATTACACGGAGCATACTTTCCCTCGGTCTCGTTCTGCTCGCGAGCCCACAAGTGTGTGCCTAAGCGAGAAATTTACATTCAACATTTTTCGCTGCCTCTTCGACGCGGTTGCTGAGTCTTCCACCAATGCGGAAACGCGCCAAAAGCGCGCCATATCCATATGCACGACTATGATCAACTCGGCTTTATATCCCAGCGATAGCGAGAAGTACGAAGAATCACGGAAATATAGACTACATTTGGCCTAAGTCGAGTACGTCGCAATCGAAACAGGAATCACACTAGTATTCAGGAAAACACATAGCATCGACTACGCCATTATCTTCCAGAGCTTCTAGGTACTTATGGTGCTTGTATTTGATACTCTCACACTTGTCCACACCGAGCTTACGATCACTAAATATAGGATAACCTCAAAGGCGAACCGGCAGCTCCTACCATCTAGCACCTAGTCTCAGTAGGTGACGGAAGCCCAGCCTTCATTCGCTTCGCTCCGCCGACTGTGTGTGTTCATATCCCCACTGACGTGCAGACGATGTGCGCCATGCTGCACTAGTTACAAGGGACTATCAACCCCTGCCACCAAGTGTAGACTTAAGACTTTAAGGCGTAGCATATACAAGAACTTAACTAGTCTGCTCTAAATTATCCATATATAAATAAGCTGGCAATGCTTCTGACCATATTATCCCTCTTCCGCGTCACAACTAGTGCATTCTCGAGCAGTCAAGGGAGTGATGAGTTCTCAAGAAATCATCCCAGACGATACATTGTATCAGGTATGTATGGATTTTGCACGATTGGCGGCTATTAATAATCATATCAGGGGTATCAAAACTGTCTAGTAGTCAGAGATGATACCGTTCATCCAGCTTCAGAACCAGCAGAACCAGTACCTGCAAGCAAGCAGTCCAGTGATAAAGAAAAGGATGAGCAGCCCGGCGAATGCGCATCGCGCGAGACAAGAGGGATAGTCTCATACATCAACGCAAGTTAGATTATCCTCCCTACGCATCGACCAGTACTGAGAAACCAAGTAGGACACCAGCCCGAGGAGAATGGTACTGATGTGGTAGATCTTTTGGACGAACTGAATGACTTGATGGGGCAGCAAAAACACATTTCTAGCAAGATAGACGATGTGGTCTTTCGTCTCCAAAAAGCATTCAAACAACCCACTCATAGGAGCTTGCCCAAGGGCGGCAAACTCGTCAGATGGGCGGATAGTGCCAGTGCCCACGGCACTGATGACGATATGCGCCTTCCCAGGAAAAGAGCACGTAGAAATTCATAGGATCCGGAGATAGGAACTTCATAATAAAGATTGATACAGTCGCTAGCGAAACTGGCTTCCCTCCCCGGCAACACACTATACCGAGTCGCGAGATGCGAGACTTAGCACTTCAGCCACAATTACGCCACATTCCGAGATACCTAAATACTACCATCTAGCCTGACTAACGTGCTAATGTGTTGCGATGAGGCAGCACTTTGTGCAGCAAAATAGCGAGCAGAGAACTGTGAAGGGATTGGCTTAATAAAACATAGACGGTATTCTAGTCTGAAAGACTTTTGGTCGATGATTTGTCCTGGTAATCCGTGTCACAATCTGTACGCTTCGCTGCTCTCTCCTCTTGCTTAGCATACTTGGCTTCATCGCTTGACTGGATCTCCTCAGGAGGTGTTTCAGACCGTTTCCGCTTCTTCACATTATTATCTAAAGATTCTGTCCACAGTGCTCGCCGTACGTTGCTCTCCGCAGCATCAATATATCGGCAGAGCTGTATTCCAGAAATGCAAATGTCTGCATCCTCATCTCCAATTTCCTTTCGTGCAAGTCCCTTACTGGTGAAATCGCTGAGGCGTAGCTGTATGCCAGGATGATCGACGGGGTTTCCTTCATCGTCGCGGAAAGCCTAGTAGAAAACGTTAGAAGATTGAGAACGAAGTCAGCGTTATGAGAACTGAACCTACCTCATCCACGACCATATCCACAGCTCGTAATTCAGGGCCGTCAGGAGTATCGAATAATTGGGGCCGCCATAACGACAAGGTTGCTTTGCGCGATTCCTTGCCGTACGCAATGTCTAGACCGACGACCACCCGTACGTTGGCATCTGAATCTAAAAGATAGTTCTCGGCCAACCGAACTAAGCGCTTCTTCTTCTGAGAGTATGCGACTTCGATAATGACGCCCGGATATTGTGCATCCTTATGCTTGAATGACGCGTCAGGCTCGTACTTTGATTTGCTAGACAAAGCGCTGGTGTCGAAACGTATCTCGGTTGATCGGGCTGGACGCACTTTCTGCGCGAATTCAGCCTGCTTCCCTGATCCGTTCCGTATCTTTTTCAGCTGGCTTCGAATGTCATCCTCTACTGCGTCGATGAAGAGTTCGTGCGTCTCGGTAGGCATGCGAACGACTAGTCTGCACTGATCCTCGTCGTAGTCATAACTGCCAATAACTCCCGTTAGCTGTGGTCTTCGCCGTGTCCAAGGTTCACGAACCGTATCTTGTCCTGCACGTATCCCCAAAGTACATGGTCTTGCTGGAGCGTCCTCTCTATGTGATCGTACTCTCCTTCTGCAAGCTCAAACTCTATCTGCGTGTCCCTCGTGGTATTTCTTCCTTGCTGAATTTCCCTAAAAAGTGCAATAACGTGGAGCGCTCCCGCGAATGGCTTCTTGTCCGTCAGCGGAGGCGTCAAAGGCTGGTCAGTTAAACTTGGGGGCGGCGTGACGTGCTGGCGCTGCACTACATCTGCTTGCGATGTCGACATATCCGTGTGCTGTGCTGCATTGTGATGTTGGTCGTTAATTAGTCGTCGCTCTTGCGCAGAGCGCCGAAGACCTCGGCGCTCTGGTTGACTCAGCAACAGCGCCAAGAATCCAGGGAGCCAGTAACACAACTGTGGCTAACACGACAAGACATCCTGCAGCGGCGATTGCAAAGGACTAACGCACATTAGTCTATGATACTACCTTACCTCTGCTTAACGACGACATCACCGAGGCTGCAAAGTCATCGATAGATGATCTATTCCAAAATTCCTCCGCCCGATCGGCAGCCAACCAGTCATAGCTGACAGCCCCACGTTGCGACTACTTCCTTGCACGCAACTGTTGGACTGTCTAATCCTACTAAATACCAGTCAAAGCTCGAAACGTTCGACGAAAAGACGACGCCGAACTCGAATGTCGAAGAGCGCAATCCCAGAGATACAACCAGGAACCGGCGTGAGGAGGAGAAAAGGATAAGCCGATTAGCGGGGGCCGTTCAGCGACAGCTAGCTCTTGATCGCTAACCGAGCCTGTCAGCAGCTGTACCGGAAGCATACCCGTCTACCATATCGCTTGTCGCCATAACGGAAGCACGTTCGGCCAAGTTCATGCGGGACATCGCTAGTTAATAATTCACGATCTAGACCTCTGCAACTTCACTTACCTTGCATAGAATGTTTAACGACACGAGATACTCTGATACTATCGTCATTATCCATGGTAAAAAACTACCTATCCACAAATCCGTCATCTGCACACTGTGGTAGAGGGATAGCCTCAATAGTCAGAAGAGAGGCTGCCGACCCGCAATCGGTAGAGAGTAGAGAACAAGAAGGTATCCGAACAATAAACGGTAGTATTAAGAATGGTGTACGATAACTGTCGAGCTCCTCTACGCGGAGTCGTCCTAAAATACTCAACCCTAGCGCCGATTACCTAACGCCGAACACGTGACAAGCTACTACACCACATTTTCCTCCCCAGCCTCCAGCTTGGTCCCCTCAAGCTGCCGAATGCCTCTCAAAACTATCCGACCCGCTTTCGACGACTCCTCCGACTGTCTCGCGATGCCTGCCGCAACCTGCAACCATGCTGCCTTCCTGACAAACACTCGCGTTTGCTCCTCCACCTCCGAAGCGCTCTTAACTAGTCCAGGCCAGAGGTTCTTGTTGAAAGTCCCTCCGCAAGCCCACCGCTGCCTTCAACTGCTCTCTCACCTTACAACCACGGCAGCGATCGCCTCTCTTCTTCCCCAATAGCTGCTCGGTGATGCTAACCTCCCCAGCCTCTTCTGTCTCCCTTACTCTGTGTCGCTGTCCCCGCGCGCTATCCGGAGGCGCCGGCTTTGCCCTCCCCTTCTTGAACCTTCCACGATATTTCCTCGGTTTATCCCTCCGACTATCGTTCGCCTGTCTTGCTCTCCTTCGCGGTCCTCCCCAGCCTGAACATCTCTTGTCTGGTCAGCTCTTGGCGTCGCTTGCCTTTGTCTTGGCGCCGTAGGCCTTGCCATTGGCAATCTCTCGGTCTCGGGATACAACCGCAAGCGCCCTCGCAGCAGGCTATCTTCTAGCTCCTCCGGCAGTTCTTCGAATTTCTTTAGGCGATCAGCCCGAGTTGTATTCGGAAAAGCAACCTCATTTAGATCCTCTAGCCGGTAGTACCCTTTATCTGCCTGCGCCTCCCGAACTCTGTATGGACCTCTCCACCTGTCATCGAGCTTCCTATCCGAGCTCTTGTCGATGGACTTAATCGCGTCCCAAACTAAAACTAGGTCTCCTACTTGAAAGGGCTTCGGCACGTCCTTCTTAGCGTTGCGGCTCTCCACAGCTTCTCTCCGAAGTCTTCTCGTACGTTGGACTGCTTCTTCCAGGTTCTCTCTGCGGAATTGCAGCTGCGTAGCTCTCACCGCAAGAAGATCGGCATGGCTCCGAACTTCGCTCCACGGTAGGCTTTGCCACGTTGGCACTACAAGTTCAATCGGAAGGACCGGATTTTGACCAAGCACCAACTGCGCAGGTGAGAACCCGAGCGGTCTTCGTAGCGACACTCTCTCGGCCCACGTTATTGCTGACAAGTTGTCTATCCACAAGCCCGGCATCTTTGCCAGCCCATGGATAAAGCCTTGATGACCTCTTTCGATAAGCCCTTGCGCGCGCGAGTTATACGCGGAGGCTTGAACCCGGTGAATACCAAAGAGCGTAGCCAGCGACTGGACTACTGACTTGTTCTCGGTTCCGCCGTCTACCGAAATCCTTTCGGGCACACCCCAACGACAGCAGATCTCTTCAAAGATAAACTTCGCAACTGAATCGGAACTTGCTGTCGAGAGCGCACGAGTCTCTGGCCAGCCCGAAAGATACTCTCTTGCAACTAGCAGGTAGGTCCTGCCGCGTACCCTCGGCATGTGCGTAATGTCGACTGTCCACCAAGACCACATTGCCCGAGAGTATGTCGAGTTAAGCTCTGCTTCTTTCCGAGTGCCTCTCATCGTCTGGCAGACCTTGCAAGGCCCGAGCTGCTTCGCTACCTGTCTGTACATGCCGTCCCACCAATACCGCTGACATACAGCTCCGAACGTCGTCTGGATCCCTTTATGGCCTAACCGCTCGTGGATTTCCTGGATTAACGCTGCCTGTAGGTCTTCTCCGTCTACCACTCGGCGGACTGGCATAGCCTTGGTAGCTTTCCTAAACAGGTGTCGGTCTCGCACGAAGAAGCGCGCCGCATTCTTTGTCCACTTTCGCCGTTCTTGACCCCGAAGCCCATCTGGTCTCTTCAACGTCCGCAGGAACACCGCAATCTCCTCCGACTTCTCATCGTACTCATCTGTGAGCAGCTTCCCAATCGTCTCTTCAGTAGCCATAACTAAATTTATCTCCTCATACCTGTTTAGCACCCGATCGATAAACGGCTCTAGGTCATCCTCGTCT
The DNA here is from genome assembly GCF_003171515.1 of Pyrenophora tritici-repentis. Lineage (NCBI taxonomy): Eukaryota > Fungi > Ascomycota > Dothideomycetes > Pleosporales > Pleosporaceae > Pyrenophora > Pyrenophora tritici-repentis. Next base: position 8,146,856 of record NC_089390.1, read on the forward strand.
TCCTTTGGCGGCGTCCACCCCTCAGGCTGCGGATACCTCGATAGAGCATCGGGGATAACATTCTTCTTTCCTGGCACGTGGACAATCTCGAATTCCCACTGAAGGATAGTCGCAAGCCACCTATTCATCACAGAGCCTGGCAAATCTGGAGACGACCGATTGAGCTGCGCAATTAGCACCTTTGCGTCTGTTTCCACTCGGAAGGGGTGTCCATAAAGGTGGACCTGAAAGACCTTCAGCGCCCAAACAAGCGCTTTACACTCGAGCTTTGTGGAGTGGAGCTTCGACTCTGCTTCGGACCACAGCGTGCTTTCAAACCTTATTGTGTGGCGACGGCCATCCGGACCAACTTGCTCCAAGTGAGCCCCTGCCCCGCGAACTGAGGCGTCCACGCCGACAATCAAAAGACCGCCCCGATAGTTAATCGCCACAAGCGCTGGCGGAGAGGTAATCGCTTCCTTCAGAATCTTCATCGCATGCCTCTGCTCGTCTCCCCAAATCCACCTAGCGTCCTTTCGAAGGAGCACGAAGAGCGGCTCTGCTTTCAGCGAGAAACAAAAGATCCATTGCCGATAGTAGACAACGATGCCAACAAACTGTCGGACCTCTTTTACGGTTCGGCACTCCGGCCACTCAAGGATCTTTCGGACCTTATCCTTCGCAGGATGGCGACCGTCCTTGTCAACTTCATACCCTACAATAGCCATTCGGGGAACTCCCCACCACGACTTCTTTCCTGAGACTGTGGCCTCGGCCCGAGCGATGTCCGTAAGGACCTTATCCATCTGCAAAGCATGTTCGAGAACAAACCGACGCACACCATCGAAAGCTTCCTCTCCTCCGTAGTCGTCTCGAGGCCCTGCCACTACAATGTCATCTACAAAAGGCGCTGTCTCCGGAAGGTGATCGTGGAGGATCTTCATCACCGCCCGAACAAAGACCGCCACAGAGTTTGTCGCGCCCATCGGGAGCGTGCACTGTCGGTATAGTCCGTTTGGCGTCTGAAAGGCTGTCATGTCCCTACTAGACGTGTGCAATGGTATCTGGTCATAACCCGAAAACAGATCAAACAGAGCGTAAGTCCTCCTGTTTGCGAACCTCTCCGAGAACTCATCAGCAGATGGCGGGATATAGGCGTCCCTTAAAGTCACGGCGTTGTATCGTACAGCATTGTTAATGAACCGAAAGTCCTCTGGTTTAACTGGTCGCTCAATCTTCGGAACAAGAAAGTACTTATTGCGGTACTGCCCGTCGCCATGCTCGAATGTCCCTCGTTCTGCCCGTACGTCCACCATCGCGTTCACAATCGGCACAAGCTTCTTTGGTAACGGAGAGTTCTTCTCTTGCCACGCGGTGTGCGGAATAGTCCGAATCTTGTACGGAGGCTGTACATCTTCGTGGATTTGCGACATGTGCTGAAACTCCCACGCCAGCGCATCCTCTCGCTGGAACATAAGCTGTTGGATTAAGTGAACCTCATTCGGACGGAGATCTTCGCCAATATTCATCTTTCGAAGACGCTCCGGGTTTAACCGATGCCCTCTCGGAAACGTTGCTGTACGGACATAGAAAAGGTGATCAAATGGGCCAATGTCCGGTCCTCTGAGTGCTATTCGAGCGGCTTGACGAGCTATTGCGCGCTCCTTCCAGTCCTTACGCCCGAGATCCATCGGTGCGTCTTCTCTCGGTATGTCCACAGGCTTTACTTTATCGGCGACTCTCTTGTACAGGGTATTTACTTCCCCGATAACCTGTCACGCGACAGACGAAACTGCTGCCTTACTATCTCCTCGAAGGACCTCTGCTCCTCCGCTGACAACACCTGCCCCGACTTTCCCCCTTCCCGGCGGTCCAGCTCTTCCCCGAACAACCATCTGTACTCAGGCATGCGCGCAAACCAGCGCGCTACCCGCATGTCACTCGGTATAAGTTCTGGGCAATACTCCTCCGCCGAGCACACTTCCCCAGTAAGCGCGCTCGCTATCCTTTTCCCTGATGCTCAATCGACGCCGCGTTGGCTGTAGGCGCTGGGTCACACCCTATAAAAGAAACTTCACGCCGACCGTCCATCGACTTGATGTAGCAAAGTGTCCGACCAACAGTGTCGAACTGTATCTGGAGACGCGCCGTTGCGCACCATGGTGTCCCAAGAAGAATTGCTCTCCGTAAACGTCTCACAATCCGAAAGTGCGTTGGCACTATAATCCCTCCAACTGCAATTGGAACCGAATAAGCTGTGCCTACAAAGGGGTCCATCCCTCCATCGGCGGTTATCATGCCCTGCTGCAATTCGGGAGGCAGACCCGACTGATCTAGCTCAGTAATGTAGACATTCAGCGCTCTCGCTGTCGAAAGCCGCATAACGTTCAGCTGCGAGCCCGTGTCAATAAGCGCTCGACCCATACCACCGTGGAGAGACACCCAGCATGTCGGCAACTGTCCTTTCACCGAATACCGCTGCTGCTGTAACTCGCCCTTTAGTCGCGCTTCGGAGGGCATTCTCGATTGCGCTTCGACGTAGCCGTCTTCCTCGTCACTAATCTCGTAGTTTTGGAAATCGTGGAGCTCATTGGCTTCCCCGACTCCCACTCGGTCAATTTTTCGGCTGCGATCCATCTTCGGACACAGCTGCGTCAGAATACCTTTCGTAATAACCTCCGGTTGAGAGCTCTCAGTCTCCACCACACAAGTATCTCCAGAACCCCAGTCATATAATCGCTGGACTGCCTCTTCTATCGAACCATCTTCATCACTATCAGCTTTTTCGTCATCAGATTTATTATTATTAGCTTGTTGGATCTCCATTGTCTCTCCTGAGCGCGTTTCGTCAACCTGAAAGTGCACACGCGGCCTACGCGCTTCCTCGAGTGCTTTGGTCACTGCCGCAGCTACTTCGGGAGACGCTAATAAATCGAGCTGCCGGATCCCGCGGACTTCCTGGTTTAACATTGCCTTTGCAAGTACCGTCGGTGCTGTGTTCTGGGCCATCGCCGCAAGGTCTTCGGTCGTCGGTATGGTCACAGGTGCGAAGGCTCGAGAGGCTTTCGGAACAGGCGCTGGTGCAGGTATAACATCGTGGTCCACTGTGGCGCTCCGACTGTCTCTCTCGCGCGTCCCGTTGCTTATCGGAGTGTCAAGACGTTGTTGAACCTGAGTTTCAGGCACCTGGGAGTCGTCGATCTCTACTTGGGCTCTATGCCTTAGCACCTCTGGCTCCTCTTCGACGTCCATGTCTTCATAGCTGCTCGCGGTCCGACTGCTCTTCATCCGAGGCATGCCTGGCTTCTTACCAAGGCGAGCTTCACGCTCCCGCTGTTCTTTCGCCAGTCGACCAGCCTTCGTGCGCCCATCTATGGCGTTGACTTCCGAGTCGTCTTCGGGGTGCAGTACTCTACAAGACACGGTTTCAAGGAACTGCGCAGCTGACCGAAGGGCCATCGTTTGCCTCGCCATCAGCTCCGCTTCCTCGCTTGACTCTACTGTGTAGCTCTCGCCGCTGTTACCAGTCTTTTCAACCTTAATAGGCCTTCCTGCTGCGTCGAACCAATTTGGGAGAACTTCTTGCATGGGCCGCTTTAGTTGGTCATCGGTCACCTTGAAACGCTCCTTTAAAGACTGAAGTAGCCACTCGAGAACCTCACTCCCAAAGGGTTTCGGCGCAATGCCTCCGCCAGGGAACATGCCCCAGATGTCTGTCGGGTAGGGTCCGAAGTAGTACCGGACTTGCTTCCAGCCATTCGGTTGCTCCTCGCTCCGGGTGTGGCACCACCGATTACTCTTCAGAAGGTTCTGGTCCGGACAATTCGCGATAATGTGCCCTTCTCTGCCACAGCACCTGCAGCGAGCACGCTGCGGCTCTCGGTTGCCTGCGTAATGTACGCCTACCTGCGGGTTGACTATTGGTGGGTAGATTGACTTGAAGCTCCCGTCATTGCGTTCTAGTATCTCCGTGCTTACCCGGTGGGGTCTTAGCACAAGCTGCTTGTAGGCCTCTGCGTAATTCTCTGGCTTAGCGAACAGTCTTCGGATCCCAATATTGCCCTCAGCCATCTCGTTGAACTGTTCTATAGTCATCGACAGTCCTTGGAAACGCTGGATTAGATCCTCCACAGCCTGATCAACTTTCGGAGCAGCTGCCTTGTCGGGCTGAGCAGCAATCGGAAGAATCCCCGGAACACTCTGCCGAGGGGCTTCTGAAGGTCTCTTGAATGTCGGGATAGACTCTTCTACTACTCCTGCATCGCGGCGGGCTAGTCTCCGGCTTGTCGAACTGTAGTCAGAGTATAGGGCACTCAACCCCTCCTCTTGCGCTTGGTGCTCACGGACAAACTGGTAGATCTTCTCAATCTTGAACGAGGTGACGTCGTCTAGACGCGGCCGATCATCCTTCGGCATGTGGTGCATTACTCGCTCCATGTCCTCTATAGCCAGGCCCCGGAAGAAGAAGTGTCCTTTCTCAAGCTTTGCGACTTGTCCTCGGCTCTCCGCAGCTGCAAAGTAGGTCACAAAGTTCTGGTAATATTCGACAATTCGGACCGCAGGTTGTCGTCGCTGCACCTCCTTCACGTAGTTTTCGATGAAAGCTCGGGTACCTCTCTGCCGAAATTCATCCTGCCCCGCATACAGCTCTCGAAGCTCCTCCTTGTACTCCTGGTAGCTCTCTATCCCATAGTAGCTTGGCAACTTTCGGATAAACGCCTTATACTTTTGTGTGCAGAAGTATGGTAGCTGCTTCTTCCGAAGCTCCTCTGGCCAGCCCACTCGATCAGCTTCGAAGTCGTACTCGTCTAAGAACTCTGAAATGTTCTCTCCATCAAAGCGTGGCGCGTGCACATCGTGAGGCTCTAGCTTGCCTAGGTACTGACGATAAGAGTCACGGGCTGCAGGTTGTCCAGGCTCTGCCATTAGGATTGACACAGGCTCCTCGCTCTGTGCTGAAGACGTCTCGGACGGCATATTATTCGATAAAAGAGACCTGCTCTGACTGTGTCTTGGACACTAAACGTTATTCCTCTTCTCTTGTTCTGAATACAGATCCGCTGCTTCCGGACTCCCGATTGCCTCTCTGAGACAGGTTCCTTCCCTCTCTTCCGATGTCCCTTCACCGCCTTGGTGAAAGTGCCTCCTTAGCACTGGGCGTTACGCTCTCGCCTACTCCTATTCGGCTGTACGTTGTGCCGGTTCTGCAGTCCTTCTGCAGGTTACCACACCGCTCCGCTGACACCGTAGAGACTCCCCGAGAGTTCCGCCGCCTTGGCAAACTTTATCGAGAAGCGCTCAGAGTTCAATGGGGTCCCCGAAAACTCGTCGTGGGTCTCTGCCCCTCCGACTTCTCCTCGAAAACAGGTAAAACAAAGAGGTTTCTCTACTACTCCACCGATAGACCGTCGTGTCCCCCTGGTTAGGTCACCAATGTAAGGGTCTCACATAGGTCAGGTATTTGAAACTGTGTTGAATTACAAAGTAATTGCAGTGCAGAGCTTGTAAGAAGCTCTGCGCGGAATATATCTAAGTGGGGGTGTGCATGGGCCACCAAACAGGTGGCTCGTGCGCGAACATCAAAACAACGCTAAGGCATCTGGCAGGTGGCCTGTGCGGGGCAACGGCCCAAAACCATCACACGTCCCCCCCGAAAAGCGCTCAAAGTTCCGACTGAGGCGCAAACTTATTTGAGTACTTGCTATCTAGTAGCTGGAGCAGGGCTATAGCGAGCTGTCCGTCGTCATCGTAGTCATGAAATGTGGCGTGTGGTCCTGGTCGGCCAGGGTTGCGGCTGTGAAAGTCCTGGACTGACTCTTTACAGCTGCGCAGGTTATGGTAGGGCTGCCATGGCTCTGACTGATCGTCGCCCACCCATTCCACCTTGTATTGCAGCAATCCACGCTCACCTGTGTGAGGGTCGACGAGATTGCGTCGTATGCGAGAGTCTAGGACTTGGGAGACCACGTATTCTGTGACTCCATCGTTGCCAAGGTGGACTTCGGGGGGAGCGGCATCGCCTGGACGAGGTTGTCCGGGTAAGGCGTCGTCCTCGTACGGTTGTAGGAGCCATGGGTGGAAGGCTGGGAAGATAGCTTTAAGCTGAGGAGGGAGGTCTAGTTCGTAGGCCATGTTGTCAATGACCCGAGTGATCTGGTATGGCCCTATATTCTTGTGGTCTAGTGACTTAACTGGTCTTTCGGTTTTAATGTGGCGGGCGTTCAGCATCACCCAGTCACCCACGTCGAACCGTGGTGCTGGGTATCGGTTCGCGTCTGCGAACTCTTTCATCTTGTCTTGAGCCCATAGGATTTGTTGTCGCAGGAAGGTGCGCGTTGTGTCAATGCGCTGGGCGAGGGCATCAGCGTTCCGTTGCTGTTGGGCGATAGTAGGGTGGTTGTTAAGGGGGCGCAGAAGGTGAGCGGGCTCCAGTCCAGATCGCGGTTGGCGTCCCTTTGTGGCGAGGAACGGAGATAACCCGGTAGCTGTGCTAATGGCCGAATTGGCTTCAAATTCTGCTAAAGGCAATAGCTGGGCCCAATCCGTCTGTAGGTAGTTAACGTACGCCCTTAGGTATTGTTTGAGATCGGCGTTTGCATTCTCGGTCTGACCGTCGGTTTCTGGGTGATGGGAGGTAGAGAGTTTAGGGTGCGTTCCCACCTGGGCACACAGGCGATTCCAGAAATGTGACGTGAATTGGCGGCCCCGATCTGATACAAGAGACCTTGGGTATCCTTCCTCTTTCCAGATGTATTCCATAAACTTGTCAACGACTGTAGGCACCTCTAGGTTTTCCATTGCAATGAACTTCTTCATTTTTGATAGACGGTCAACCACGACCATGATGTGTTGGTAAGAGTGACCACACCAGGTTGACTTAGGCAGTGGGGTGATGAAGTCGATGGATATGTCATCCCAGTACTGAGTAGGGACAGGCAGCGGGTGAAGCAAACTATGTTTGGCGGTGCGGTTAACCTTAGAGCGTTTACAGGTTAGACAGTTGTTGGTAAAGCGCGCAATTGTGTTCGTCATGCCCTGCCAGTAGTACCACTGGCTTACTTGTTGGTACGTCGTCGTGCGACCTCCGTGGCCGCCCGGTAGGCTATTGTGGATGTGTGCGATAATCCTCGTACGGAGTTTCTCACTGAAGGGGACGACAAGACGCCCGTTGCCAATAAATAGCTTGCCGTCGTTGCTGGCTTCTAGGTCGGCTAGTTCCATCCGAATGCCTTCCGCTATGAGGTAATGTGGGATACGGCGGTCATTAGAAGCGAGGGCTGTCTTTACATCGCGTAGGCGTGGGTCGCTAAGGCAGAGTTCTAAGAGGACATCGTCGAGGGGGCGATCGTCGGCTCCTTCGATGTCGTCATATGGGTCATGGGTGCCCTTTAGGGAGAAGCGGGCTAACCCTACCAACATTGTAGAGGTGGACAGTGAAGCGCCTTCGCCGCTCTCTTGCATCAGTGTAAGGACGGAGCCTAGGTCGCAAGGATTGTCGCCCAGGCATACTCCGGCGAGGCGTACAGCGGCATAGCTGCCGCCCCATCGGTTGGAACCTAGGATAGTCTGGCATTGGTGCTGGACCGGTCGTCCGTGACTGAGTCTGGCAAGTCTCCTGTCCGGCGGGTAAGGCTGTCGGGTTTAGTACCCTGTTTACCAGGGCGGTATTGTATGCGAAAGTCGAATTCCTCTAGGAACTCAGCCCAGCGGGCTTGTCGACGATTGAGATTGCGTTTAGAGCGGAAGTATTCGAGCCCGCGATGGTCTGTTAGCACTTCTACCGCCTCAGGAACTCCTGCGAGTTCTGGCCTCCATTCCTCGAAGGCGCGGACTATAGCGAGGAGCTCCTTGTCGTATATCTCGTAATTACACTCTGTGGGCGACATCTTCTTTGAGAGATAGGCGACCGGCCGGACTGATCCGTCTGGCTGGACCTGGGAGAGCACTGCTGCGTACACATAGTCAGACGCGTCAGTTTCTACGATAGTCTTTAGGTCGGGGTCAAAGTGGGCGAGCACCACGTCGCTACAGAAGGCGACTTTCAGTGCGAGGAAGGAGCGCTCAGCTTCTTTAGTCATCTTGAATAGCTTAGGGTCGCCCTTAGTGAGATGCGTTAAAGGTTTTGCGATATCCGAGAAACCGCGTATAAATCGGCGGTAGAAGTTAGCAAAACCTAAAAAGGCTTGTACATCTTTTAGAGATTGCGGAAGCTTCCAGTCCTGAATGGCGCTGACTTTGTCTGGGTCCATTTTAATACCGTCGGCGGTGATGATAAGCCCGAGGAATTTAACCTCTGTCGTTATGAAGTCGGATTTAAGAATGTCCATAGGCAATCCGGCGTCTGCGAGCCGAGAGACTACCTGTACTAGGTGCTTCTCGTGTTGATCAAGAGTCTCACTAAAGATAATTACATCGTCTAAGTAAGCCATGCAGAACTCATCGAGATATTCGTGTAGGACGTCGTTAATGTATGCTTGGAAGGTTCCTGGGCTATTGCACATGCCGAAGGGCATAACAGTGTATTGGTACAGTCCGTAGGGCGTGATGAAGGCGGAGAGGTGTTTATGTTCTTCTTTGATGCGTATCTTATTGAATGCGGCGATCACATCTACCTTGGAGAAGTATCGCGATTTTGAGAGCTTAGCAAGCATGTCCCGGATTAGTGGTGGGGCATTTCGGTTCTTGACAGTGTGGGCGTTCAGACCGCGATAGTCGACGCATATGCGGATGCCTCCACCTGGCTTGCGCACAACAAGAAGGGGTGCGGCCCAGGCGGAAGTGCTGCGTTCGACGTGTCCTTTCTTGATCATGTCGTCCACATAGAGTTTCACCGCTCGGGCTTCATCTCGGGACATTGGGCGTAGACGCTGGAATGACGGCTTAGGCGGCTGGCCAGTATCGTCGAGCTTAAGTTCGATTTTGTGGTCAAGGTTACCCCGGAGCTCTGGGAGCTCGTCCGCTTCTTTAGGGTCAAAACCTTGGTACAAGGGATGAAGGACCTTAGGTAATCGCTTGAGGATTTCTTGTCTCGTCATGTGCGGACGTTCCATCTTGTCGCGGAACTTCTCGTAATCCTCTGGGAGCACTTTGGCTCCTGCAGCACGTAGGTGCTGAGTGTCCTCCCATTCCTTGTCGGATAGCTCGGCGATGCGGCCGATTTCATCGTAAGAGGTGATACAAATGTCCTGGTCGTGACAGACGGCTGCCGCGGCTACGCGGCTAGAGATGAAAGCTACATCAATTGGTGGGGGTGCTTTGGGGTGACGAGCAACCTTCCGGCAAGGGTCAGGGACCTGGGGGAGAGGTTGCTTGTGGTGCCGGCTGCTCTGAGTGTGACAGGGTCGGTGGTCGTGGATACAGTTAATTAGACAGTGCTCCGAGTCAAAACTTAGAGACATGTCTTTCCAGTTAACTCGGGGTTCATGGGTTTGGAACCAGGGCGTTCCTAGGATCATTTGGACACCAGAGAGTTTGGTGACATAGGCTAGGACATCTTCGGTGTGGGTGCCAAATGTGACAGTTACCCGGGCCATATGGGTAACGCCTGCCACTAGAGAGCCATCAGCGAGTTCTAGAGTAGCAGGCTGGGAGAGAGAGATAAGGTCGTATTTATGTGCGCGGGCATGAGAAGAATCAATGAAGAGAGAAGCACAACCAGTGTCACCCATGATTTCGACGTGTTGAGGAGAGGAGCGATGAGAAGAAATGATTCCTTTAAAGACTAATTGCTGGCCTACTAGAGGCTGATACTTATCACCGCGTATAGCGGCGGCAGCAATGGCCGAGACGGTGATCCGGGATCCAGTCTGGCTCTGTTGTTTTAGAGCCTTGACACGGTTCGCAATTGCCTGGAGTGTTGGATCCGGGTCGGACTCATCGTCAGAGCTGACTTCTACGGTAGGGGAAAGGGCTAGGGTCAAAGAATCGTCGACAAAGCGGTTAGGATGTAACTCCTCTTCTTCTTCGCTGTCTTCGACAGAAGGGGCAGGGGGAATTAGGGGATGTGCTGGTGGTTGTACTGGGGGTGGCTTCTCATGCCGGGGAGGTCCCTGGGGGCGACTGTCGCCAGGGACTAAGCATTTTCCGAAGGTTGGGGAGAGGTGGAGGTGACGCTAGCTGCGGCGCCCTTGACCTTAGGGCGGGCTGGCTCTCCGACGGGTACGCCATTGTTAGCAATAGCCTTCTCAAGAGCGTCCTGAACTTCGGGGTACGAGTCAAAAGAGGCGACCGGCTCCTTAGAGCAGTAACCTCCTGTAGCCTTAAAGGTGTGATTCTTCTTAAGACAGTTGAAACAACGATTTAAGTGACGGAGGACCTTGACCTGGATGTCAGAGCGGCCACGGGGGCCAGATCCGAGCTGGATCCACCGTTCCGGGGTCCGTTAGAGGGAGTGGACTTATTGCCGCCTGCTCCGCCGCCCCGCCACCTTCTAAACTCTGATTTCCTCTACGGTTGCCAGTTGTAGTGGCTCGTTGTGGGTTGGACTGTTCGAGGAGACGAAGGGTTTGACAGAAGTCAAGGTAGGTGAGGCTAGACTCTAAGACTTTCATGGCGGTCATGTCGCGCCACCATACAGGCAGCCGGTTGCGCATGAACTGGATCTTGAGGGTGTCGGGCCAACGAAGGGCCGAGGTGCCGACGTTAAAGCGGGCGATGTACTCACCCATAGACTCTGTGGGCTTCATAGTGGAATTCAAGCTCTCATACCAGGACTGAGCTTCGATGCTAGTGTTCAGCGACTTATAGACAGAGTCAAGGATAGACCAAGCCTCGTTACTGTGCGCGAACTCAGCTCCAGGTTCGAGGTACCCATGCTGGAGGCATCCGAAAGCCTTGTCCTTGGTCTTCTGGCGGATGTAGCTAAGCTTCTTGGTTTCTGAGGCGAACTCGTAGGGATAATCAGCAAACCAATCGGTGACGTCCATCTTCCACTTAAGATAGTCGGCGGAAGTGGTGCCATTACCGGAGAATGCCTCAGGTTCAGGTTTCTTTGGGCGGGGGTGGCGACGGTGATCGTACTCTTCGTCATCGGAGTATCGATTTTTCGTAGACTGAGTGCCGCGCTGACCTTGGCGAGAGAGGGCTGGTAGAGGACTGTTGGCATCGTCGCCTTCAGAGTCCGATGAGTCTGGGGGGAAGGGCCTGTGTGGCCGCGCCTGGCTGACCTAGAAACCTTGGCTGTAGCCTGTTTTAGCTTAGCCTGGAGTTTCTTCATATTCTCTAATGTGGCTCGGTGGGCGTCGTGCTCCTGTCGGTATTTGTCCTTGTAGGCCGATTTGCGGGCGGCGAGGTTCTCTGCCTGGTTCTGGGCCTGCTGGTAGTCTTCGTGAGCGCTTCCGCGCGCGTCGCGGAGCTCCTCGGTTAGGCGTGCAACTGTAGCGACGGAAGACTGAAGTTGGTCCTGGCAGTTCTTAAGGACAGCCTGTGTGTCAGCGACGTCGCCCTTGTAACCCTCAAGGATATCTTGGGTTTCTTGATCCTTGCTGTGGAGGTTTTCGATGACCTTGTCTCTTGCGAGAAGCTGTTCGCCTAACTGATCGCTGTGTTTGCGCTCGTTGCCGAGGTCTCTCCACATATCGCGGATTTGATCATATAGTCTGTTCAACGCCTTAGACTGGTCATTATTCGTATGTCCGATAGGCGTAGTGTGGAGAGAATCTTTGCGTTGGGGGTTGCCTTGCGCATCGTTCTCCCAGAGGTCGAAGGTGGTCACGTTATCCTCGCGAGGAATGACGTAGGACGTAGAGGGCTGTCGCTCGAATTGCGCACGCTCGTAGGCGTGTTCAACTAGGGGTTCTAAGGACGCGGCGGGTCCAGGTGAGAGCCACGCTTCAGAAAAATAATCAGTGTCGACTTCGGCCTGAGACTGGCGCGAGTAGCGGCGTTGCTCGCTCATTAATGGGTAGCGTATGCCCAATGGGCTGCTCAAGTCGGCGCGATGGTCTATGAAGGCCACGCCCTTCTTGCGCGTAGTGATTGTGGTCGGAAGCTCGTCGTCAGAGTCGTCGGAAATGTCCAGTGGCTGCTGTACACTATCGGTGTGGCCGAGGGAGGGGTAGCGTCCTGGAATGCGTACGTCCCTGTCGAAGAGGTTGTTCTTGCCGTGTGCTCGGGGGAGGCCGCTGGCGCGACGCTCTAGGGTTTCTTTGGTCTGGGAGGTGGGCGCCGTCGCACGCGAAGGCTGTTCGGGGGCTGAGTTCTCGTGGCTCTCGTCCATACGGGAGCGGTTCATGGTTGCGGCCGTCTCTCGCATGAAACGAGGGACGCCGAGGGCAGGATTTCGGTGTTCTGTAGTGCTGGGGCGAGTATCGCGCGATGTCTCCTCAGTGAGGAGTTCCACGATCTCGGGATGAGGGGAGTCACGAGCCCCCAGAGGGTTCATGACTTGTTCGACGGGGCGCTTCTCGTGAGGCGCACCGTTGGGCCAGTGTTCGGTGACTGCAATTACGTGTAAGGGTCTCACATAGGTCAGGTATTTGAAACTGTGTTGAATTACAAAGTAATTGCAGTGCAGAGCTTGTAAGAAGCTCTGCGCGGAATATATCTAAGTGGGGGTGTGCATGGGCCACCAAACAGGTGGCTCGTGCGCGAACATCAAAACAACGCTAAGGCATCTGGCAGGTGGCCTGTGCGGGGCAACGGCCCAAAACCATCACACCTAGGACAGCCACCAGAAGACCTACAGAGAGACACTGTATAAAACTAAAACCACAACCCTCTCCTTTGCCACAAGAGCCCGCTGCTACATCTCTTTCTACTTATCAAACTGCTCTTTAGCACCTGGCAACAAACAGATACAAGCTATCTTTTGTAGGAAAGCCAAAAACCATATTAGCGAACCATACCAGAAAACCATGTAAATTAGAAAAACCAAGATAGAACGGCCTTCGGCCAAAGTCCTACATAGTCTCTGACTGAAAAAGGACTCTAATGGAATAATAATAATAATAATAACAGACTTGTCATTAAGCAAACGCGTTTGAATAGTTTGTTTGATTTGCTTGACTATAAGCATGTGATGGATCAAACCTACGATCCCTCACGCGATCACGTGCCATACAATCACGTGCCACGCTGGCAGTTGGCCCGTGCGAGGAATAATAAAGTTCCCCTCGTACTTGTATATAGATCTGTACACACAATCTCACTTATTAGAGGCATCCTAACTATTGCAGTGTACTAGTGCCTTTACACTATTGTGTGTCAACCCCTACATACCTAGGATACTTCGCATCAGGCTCAGTTATCAGAAACACCGTCCGCGCCGAGCGCCGCCGCCGATTGAGCAACTGCGACTTGCTACATCGGGCAGAACAAGACGTTCTGCGACGGGTTAGGTCTTGACGACGAGGATCGCAAAGTATTGCGCTAGAAGCCCACGGGTGGAGACACCAGGCTCAACAAGCAAGTATTGCTCGTGAGGGTTGTCACCAACGCTGGTAGAGGACAGGTCCACCTACATCAACGGACAAGTAGGCAGAGGGCAAGGCATCGAGCTTCGAGAAGCGCGACCCTACGGTAAGCCCTGCGCAACACACGAAAAGACCAGAGACACCAGGCTCAACAGGCAAGTATTGCTCGTGGGGGTTGTCACCAACGCTGGTAAAGGACAGGTCCACCTACATCAACGGACAAGTAGGCAGAAGGCAAGGCATCGAGCTTCGAGAAGCGCGACCCTACGGTCAGCCCTGCGCAACACACACGAAAAGATCATCGCGATGGCAAACCCGGCCAATACCCAGAATACCCAAGGTACCTCAGCCACCGGTGCCACCTTCGGGCAAGCTTCCCAGGATCCTACTCAATCACAGATGGGCCCGCCTCTCGTACCAGTACGAGCTTGCCTCTCCAACCGCCGAGAGAGCATGCTTCTGGCAGCCCATCCGTCATCCCAGCCATCAGTATCAGCTAGCGGCGACCTAGAGCCCATGACTGCTACACGCGAGATTGTCGGCATCGAAATCAACGACGTCCTGCTCGAATACCTCAAAGATTCTAACTACGTTTACCTCCGTTATACCGTTGACACCGAGTGGTTCGAATTACAAGAGGATCCCGAACCTGACGAGCACAGCAATGCCTTTTACTCCCTTAGCACAGGCCGAATCCGCACTGATGGCAACATCACCCACAACATCAACGACTTCACTGTCACTAACTCTAGTAACCTCCAGAAGAACGTGAAGGATCGTCCCGACTTCTGGTGGCGATTTATTGTCTCTACGCTAGTCTCCCTACGCAACTGCACTGACGCCATCAATAGGCATCTGCAGACTGTGGACCGCAATGAAGGAGAGACTCAAGCTCTACGAGACCGACTAGCGAATGTTGAAGCAGCCCTTGATGAAACTTCGAACAGTAAACAACTACAAGTTGGCATGGTTAGCAGCAACCTGTACAAGGAGAAGCTGACAGAGATCCGACGCCTCACCTCGGACATCGGAAAGCTCAAAGCTGCGTCAGAACAACTCCCCAACGTTCGCGATGACCCCGCCTTCAAAGCCCTCGCCGCTGAGCGCGACCTTGCCGCCACCGAACGCAATGAACTCAAGCAGAAGGTTGAGGACCTATCCCGCCGAGCCGATGAACCGGAGAGCGGTCCTAACTACGCAGAGTTGGCACAGAAGCTCAAGGAGGAGTCTGACAGCGCCGACTGGTGGGCAGACCAAGCTAAGGCCAACGCTGAGCTCTGCGACAAGTTCAAAGGACAAGCTGATCGCTATTCTATCGAGCTTAACCAGTATGATGTCAAGTACTCTAACATGGAGGCGAACAAGAACGAAGCTCTCGCCCTTAAGGATAAGGCTTACGATGAGCTCAACCTCCAGCTCACCGAGGCTAGACGTGAGACAAAAACGGTCACCGACCGACTGCTGCAACATGAACCCAACTATCAGCCGTACACCCTCTGGCGGCGCGAGCGATCTTACGACCCAGTACGGCCTGTACAATCAAGCGTTTTGCTACAGCGACCTGTAGATGGTACCGCTGACCAACTCTCACAAGATCCTCGCCGAGCTGGGTACACCCCATGGGATAACCGTACTCCCGTGCGCGACGCCTCGCTACCTCCTCCATCATCGAACCCATACGCCCCCGCTCCTACAGTACCGCGACCGCCGCCCGTCGCGCCCTCTACCGCCGGTGGAGGATTCTCTTACAAACTCCCAGAACTTGAGACGTTCAAGGGCAAGGTCGACGACGACTACGAGCGGTGGCGCGAGATGGCAGTGGCCAAGTGTCGCACATACCCAGAGGACTGGCAAGCGGTTGACTACCTCAAGTTCCGCATTCAAGGCGAAGCTTACGAGCACATCCGAGATGTCAAAGCTCGCCATTTCCTAGATTTCCTAGAGACTCTCGACAGCCAGTATCTCACCTATGATCGGGAAGCTGACGCCGAAACCCTCATCGCCGACGGCTCGCTCCGCTACAAGTCTGGACAGAAGTTCATGGAGTGGAAGTCTAAGTTCACCTCTTGCATGCGAATCCTCAAACACAAGAACGCGACCCAGATCCGATACGCTCGCGAGTTCATGCGACCCGGGTTAGCTATCGCGACCACTGCCGGATCTCACAAGGATGAGACCATCCAGTCCTTCTTGCTGCGAGCGCAACACATCGACCAGGGACATCAACAGATTGACGCTGGCCGAAAATTAACTCCCGTTACGAAGACCGCTGGTGCTAGCCGTACCCAAAAGTTGGTCACCTTCCGGACACCCGACACTCCAGGTCACAACAACGCCGCCAGCACGCATACGTACAAGAAGATGGCCTTCGAGCGGTCAGAGAAAGACAAGAAGCGTCTAGCTGACTTGAAGCTCTGCTTCAAATGTGGCAAGGATGACCATCAGATGAGGCACGAGACTGCCCCCTGCCGCGGCAAGCCCTTCACTCCTTCTCACCAAATCCCCGCACTGGCTTCTTTGTACATCAATGCTCTCGACGCTTCCAACGAAGAGGAGCGAGACGAGGATACTGAGGAGCCGCTGGACGACAACGACTTAGTGCGATGGACCAACTACCCCGCCGGCACCGACAACCCATCTTGGGAACCATACATGAACCTGGTGGACTCCGCAGACATTGTCCAACAGTACCATGAGTCCCGCCCTAAAGCTCCAGGACCACATCGAAAGTTTGCGACGCTCGCAGGCAAACAGGATTTACTTATGATTACAGTGATCGCATCCTCTAACAATCCTAAGCCTCCACCAGGAGCCCCGACGATACAGCAGACGGAGGAGACTATTGGCCCGCGTAGCTTTCGCAATACCGGCAACATTGCTGTTTAGGCTTACAGAAGCTTTTGCAAAGCAAGCTAGACAACTCTTTTTAATTACTTTAAGCGACGGAACCTGCTTTTTTTTGAAGGGGGGGTAGTGTGATGGATCAAACCTACGATCCCTCACGCGATCACGTGCCATACAATCACGTGCCACGCTGGCAGTTGGCCCGTGCGAGGAATAATAAAGTTCCCCTCGTACTTGTATATAGATCTGTACACACAATCTCACTTATTAGAGGCATCCTAACTATTGCAGTGTACTAGTGCCTTTACAAGCAAATTAAACAAACCAAACGCTGCCTATAGAAATATACAAACAAATCAAACGTACGATCGAAATTTGTTTAGTTTGTTTGACTGTTTGACTAATATTACATAGCGAGCTGTTCTATAGATGATGTCCTAAGGTGCTTTAAGATCGACTTTAATGATGTTTTTGAGATAGCGTGTCATGGATCAAACCCGCGACCTCTAGTAAGCGAGGTGGCCCGTGCGCCTTAAGCGAAGGCCACAGCCGAACACCAAAGTTCGACCCGCGCAGGTCTTCGAACCTGCACGCAATATCTCACTTAGTACTTAATACAGATACGGTCATCTCAACTATTGACGTCCCTCACACTATATTGCGTCTACCATACGGTACCTAGGACACGCGCGGAAAGTGACCGCACCGAAGAACTCAGCGCGCAATCAGTATTGCTCGTGACAGCAACCCCGCAACCCCGCGGCTGAGACGGCGACAACTCGTCCCCCATCTTCGGTCACAGACCCGCATCAGGATAGCTCGCGCGCCGCCAACTGGGACTTTGAGGCTCTGTTATACGACTGCGGAGTGGAACTCAATTGTCATTGGCCCTCGTACGCGCGCGATACAAGCTATTGTGCTGACAGCGGAAGGCGTGTTGTGCTAGAAGCCCATCATCGAAGGACGTTGCCAGTACCGCGTCGCGATTGAGAGTATCGCGATTGCACTGGAACGATTGCGACGGTATCGCATCACCTTGGTGACTGGTAGACGGTTTGGCTCACCGCTTTACTTCGAGCAAGGAGTCAGGAGTGTGACAGCAAATAATCAGCTGTGCTCCCCGCCCACATTTGACGCACTCTCTCACAATCATAACCACTCTCTTTCTCCACCTACATTAACCACACCCAACACCTTAAATGTTTAGAACTATCAACGCCATTAGCGACAACGTCTCTACCGGCGGCCGCCACCCCCGCCGATCTAGCGACATGCAGCCTCCTCCACAGCCCAGCGTGACTGACTTCCCTATTGGCCGCAAGAAGCGCAAAGACAAAGCGCCCGCGACCCCCGCAGCCAAGACTCCAGCCGCGAGCGACCTAAGGATACTGCATCCGACACCCAACAAACTATTAGCCAAGGCCCCGCTCCTAAGCATGAGCCTGTTCGTCGATCCGAACCAGGCCGTCGAAGCACCTTCGGCTACCCCGCACTTCCAGTTACAGAAGGAGACAGCCAAGAGCCCACAATGGTACCACACGACCCTGCCGACATCTACGATGTTATAGTTGGCAGTTGTCGACTCCAATCCCTCAGAAACAAGAACGTCTTGTCTGCCAAGATTACTCACTCTGAGTTCACGTTCATCACTATTGTACAAAACGAGACTGAGGATGAATTTGAGCTGTACCTAGGCCGAGAATCTCCCCTGGAAGAATTCCAAGTCCCCGTCTGCACTGACGACGACTTATTGGAGCTAGCCACTTCAAACACCGCGTTCCTGCGCTCTCTAGCTATTGAGCTCATGAAGTTCGCCGCTGCTTGCGCTCCTATCCTGGACGCGAACATCGATGCAATAACCAAGGAAGCTCACGAAGCCGCTGTTAACCGCTTACGCCTTCGCATCACTAAGGCTGAAGCTAAGCTTAGCTGGTACGAGAAGGAAGTCTCAAAGCTGACTGAGACTATTGAGACTACTAATGCTGAGTTGGAACACACCAACCGAGAGCGTAATGAGCTTAAGCTAGAGGTCGAGCGCTTTTATCGTCCTTCATCCTCCAAGACCGCCGGTTGCACTAACCCTACTTACCAAGACTGGTATGAGGACTGGAAACACGAAGAAGCGCAGTCCATTAAGTTCCACGGCCTGTACGAGGAGTTCTTCAGGAAGCACCAGGAAGAGCGCGCCCGCGCAGACCGCTATCACCAGCAGCGCGCAGAACGCGACGCCGACTACGAAGATGTGGTCGCCCAGAACTGCGCACTTGAAGAACAACTTGTCCAAGCTACTGAGAATACCCGCAAGCTAGAGACCTCTCTAACTCAGCAACAGCGTGAGTACAATGACGTTGTTGCGCGCCTTCAGCGATATGATCATAACTTCCGCCCGTACACCTTGCAGCGTCGCGAGGACCGCGGTCGTAACAGTCATCTATCTACTCAGCGCAACCGACGACACGAGTCACCTGAGCGCCGTACAGATCGCCGCACTGCATCACCTAACCCGTATCCTAGCCGACAAGCCACTCCTGTTGTTACTCGGCCTGCGCCTCGCCCTCGCGGCGACTCTCACTCAAGATCGCGCTCCCGCTCCCGCCGAGATCGCGCGAATCCGTTGAACCAAGATCCTCACCGATATATCCCTCCTCCATACAACGGCCAGCAATCAGTACAACAGGCAGCGTCCACAGTTGGAGGTCTAAGCCTTTCCTTTAAGCTCCCCGACATTGAAGTCTGGAAAGGCAACGATGATACCAAGAACTACGACAAGTGGCGTCGGTCAGCCATCCAGAAGTGCGAATCTCTGCCTGAAGACAAGCAATTGGCCTACTTGGAGATGAAGGTGGACGGCGCAGCATGGCAATATATTGACGATCTCAAGTTCGAACACTACTTGGACCTTCTTGAAGGACTGGACCCATACTACGCGCGCTCTACCTACGAGAAGGTCTCAGAAGCACAGTCGCAACTCGCTGATGGCTCTCTCAAGATGGGATCGTCTGAATCCTTTGCAGATTGGCGTGGGCGCTTTATGAGCGTGTGTCGCCTAGTGAAGCTTCCAGACAGCGCCATGATTGGCTACGCTCGCGCTTTCCTGCGACCTGGCCTCGCCGCCGCCGCCTCACACGCCTTTGACGATGAGCAAGAGAATGCTCTTGTCAAGTTCCTTGACGCCGCCCGCAAGTCTGATCTAACACAGAAACAGATTAATCAAGGCAAGACCGCTGCTGACAAACCTCGCACCAAGCCGCGCACGCGCTCCCCAAATGATCGTAATCCTGCACGAAAGGCTCGCTCTGGCCGAGGACAACATCGCGAAGCTACTACGACGCGCACAGAGTGGCAGAAGGACGCAATGGCTAAGGCTAAGGTCTGCTTCCGTTGTGGCGAGACTGGTCACCAGGCGCGCGATAAGAAGGGTTGCGCAATCTTAGACTGGGACCAAATCAAGCCTAAGCTTAGTAGTATGCATCTCTATGCTATGGGAGCGGACTTCGACGCCGAAGACGACGACTCTAATGCTTCCACTGAAGAGGAGCCTGAGTTGGACGACATGGGCGAGCCAGTTTCGGAAAACTAGACGCTCCTGATAACAGTCGCATTCAGGAGCTAGACTGGCGCAAGGACATACAACAGAACCGCGAGACGCGAGAAAACCATAACCGTCTCAAGGTCGCTGCCGCCAGGATACTATCTCCAGAAGTCGGAGATCAGGACAACTCACAAGACGTCCAAGACCACTACATCTCTGCGATCGCCGTTAAGGGCCATCTTCGATCTACTAAACAACTACGTTACGACTCCTACACCCTCACTTCTTCTAAGGAATGGAAAAAGACAACTACTCTTATCGACACAGGCGCTAGCGCTTCCTTTGTGAACAGGCGATGGGCTAAAGCCATGGGCCTGCCCATAATGTCTACCTCTTCACCTATCCAGCTTTCTCTCGCGGATGGGAAGGTTGTTGATACATTGAATGAAGCCGTGGAAATCCAAGTCAAACACGGCAGCCACTTATCACCAGTCGTGTGCTTCGTCGCTGACGTAGGAGACTTTGATCTTATCCTTGGTATGACTTGGCTGGAAGACCACGACCCCGGTCTCACCTTCTCACCGCGGAGCATGAAGTTCTCTTCTTCACATTGTACTTCATGTTGTCTCGACCACGGTCTCCCTGAGACAGTATACGGCGACGGCAAGACTCCATCACTTTCAGAATCTCGGCAAACCACGCCCGTGGGCGAGATCTGCATTATCACCGCCAAGGCCGCCTACCTCATGGCTGCGCACAACCCAGACGAAGCCATCTGGGTCGAACCACAAGACTGGGAGAAGCTTGCTGACCCTCCAGACGACAATAACGATTGCGATTTAGACTCCTTCAAACGCAACATCGCCCGCCTCGCCGCCGTCACACAAGAGGACTACGACCACTATATGAACAAGATGGAGAGTCCACATATGACGGAAGCGGAGATCCGCAAACTGGTGCCAGACTGGTTGTACAGCAAGATGCCAGACTTGTTCAGTCCTATACAAGCAGGGAAGTTGGCACCTCATCGCGAAGGCGTTGACCATGAGATTGACACCGACGGACGCATTCACAAGCCTAAGATCTATGGGCTCACACGAACGGAGACCAGGGCCATCAAGGCCTACATCGACGACAGGCTCGGACGCGGATTCATCCGACCGTCCACATCTCCGTACGCGTCACCTGTCTTAGTTGTCAAGAAACCAGGTGGCGGACTTCGCATCTGCGTTGACTACCGTCAGCTCAACGCCATCACCAAGAAGAACCGCAACGCTCCACCCTCCATCAAGGAAACGCTGGCCCGCATGGCCAAGGTACGATGGATGACGATTGTCGACGTTGTGGCTGCATTCAACACTGTTCGGATCAAAGAAGGCGATGAAGAAAAGACAGCCTTTCTCACTCGGTATGGGCTATACGAATACGTTGTCATGCCCTTCGGCCTCTGCAATGCGCCTGGCACTTTCCAGACCTTTATCAATGAGACACTCCGCGAGTACCTTGACGATATCTGTACAGCTTACCTCGACGACGTCCTTATATACACCTGCGACGATGACGAGTCAGTTCATGAAGCCGACGTCATCAAGGTCCTCTCTAAGATACGCGACGCTGGCCTCCATCTTGATCCCACGAAGTGCAAATTCAAGGTCAAGAAAGTGAAGTACCTAGGCCTCATCCTCACTACAGAGGGCATCGAAATGGATCCAAAAAAGGTCTCCACTATACTAGACTGGCAAATACCGCGCTCAGTCAAAGACGTCCAGTCTTTCCTTGGTTTCGCCAACTTCTACCGTCGCTTCATCAAAGGCTTCTCCTACATCGCAAAAGCCTTGACAGAACTCACGCGCAAGGATGGCGAAGGCAAGGACCAGAGACATCAGTTCCCGCTCATCGCTGATAGCAAAGCTATACAAGCTTTCCATCGACTTAAGGACGCCTTTAAGACTGCAGGAGTCCTTGCACACTTCGATCCTGACCTAGAGACTTGGTTGGAAACCGATGCCTCAGATTTCGTTACTGCAGCTATCCTCTCTCAGAAGGACGCGACAGGAGTCCTCCGCCCAGTTGCTTTCCTATCGCACAAGATGAACCCTGCGGAATGCAATTATGAGATATACGACAAGGAACTCCTAGCTATTGTCAACGCCTTTGAGCAATGGCGCTTTGAGCTGTCTGGTACTGATGATCCTATTATGGTGTTGTCTGACCATCAAGCCCTTCAGACCTTTATGACCACAAAGCGCCTCAACAGACGCCAAGCCCGTTGGGCGGAATTCATGGCAGAGTTCAACTTCATTATCAAGTACAGGCCAGGCAAGCAGGGCACGAAGCCAGACGCTTTGACAAGGCGTCCTGGCGACCTACCCGAGTCACCCGACGACATCCGCCGTCGGCATCAACTCCAGGTAGTCATCAAGCCTGACCAAGTCGATCCTGAAGCGCGCGTCTGCACCATCAACATCGCCAAGGATGGAGGTTCTCGCCATGCAGTCTACCTCGCAAATCTCATCACACAGCGCACCCTTCCTGACTCTATCCCCGCAGTCGCGCAAATGCTGTATCAACTTAGCGAGGAAGACAACATCTCTGAACGGTACGCCGTCCTCGCCGCACTGCCTGGCATCGAGCCTGAGGGGGGAGAAAACGGCGTCTCCCATGACCTCACGAGCAAAAGATCGCTCTGTGCAGCCGATAACGTTACAATCTCGCCTATTACAACGCCAATCGCCGCAACTAGTGCGCCCGCGATACCAAACGAGACGCCCGCCGCAATTAATGTGCCCGCGCCACCGAACAACGAGCTGACTATTGATGCTCTGCTTGACAATATCAAGGCAGCATACAAGGATGATAAGGTGTTGCAGGCGATCGTCAAAGCCAAGAAGGACGGCCTACGACGCCTGCCGTTCAAACTCATACATGGAGAAGAGCACCTCAGGCTGGAACTTGGCGATTGCGAGATCACCGACGAACTACTCTATGTGCGCAACAAGGTCTACGTCCCCGCCGGCGCCGTTCGCACCCAAGTTATTGAACAAGCCCACAAGAGCGTCTGCGGTGGCCACAGCGGCAAACATGAGTTATACTCCAAGCTGTCGCGATGGTATTACTGGCCTAGGATGACCACGGACGTCGCGCAATATGTACGCGCGTGTCTGACTTGCAAGAGGAGCAAAGCATACCGAGAAGGCAAGCATGGGCTGCTGCATCCGCTACCAATCCCCAGCAAATACTGGTCCAGCATCTCTATAGACTTCATCACTCACCTGCCGCCCTGCAGGCATAACGGTCAAACGTTCACTGACATCCTCGTGGTAGTCGACCGACTCACCAAGAAGAAGAAGTTCATCCCAATGGCTAGTATGACCACCGACGCCCTTGTGGTAGCCTTTATCGAATACATCTGGCGAGAAGAGGGCTTTCCTGAGGAGATTATCTCAGACCGTGGAGCGCAGTTTGTCTCTTACTTTTGGAAGCGACTATGCCAGCGTCTGGGTGTACGCCCGAAGTTCTCGACCGCTCACCATCCCCAGACTGACGGACAAACCGAGAACGCGAACTCCTACCTCAAGCAATACCTACGCGCCTATGTCAACTACGAGCAGGATAACTGGGCGCTTTTTCTGCCAATAGCTGAATTCGAAGCCAACTCCAGCACCAGCAGCACAACTGGCAAGTCGCCTTTCTTCGCGACTAAAGGATACAACCCACGGAGTGGCATTGAACCCCCTGCGCCAGCGCCAGGCGCTGCGACCTTGACTGCGCCTGCGCAACAAGAACGTCTCAACGCTGACGCTTTCGCGGATCGCATGAAAACGCTGCAGGACGAGCTGCGAGCTTCAATGCAATGGGCGCAAGCAAAACAAGCAGAATACGCCAATGAAGGAAGGCTACCCGCACCAGCTTTCAAAGTCGGCGACCAAGTGATGCTGGACACTCGCAACCTACGGACGAAAAGACCCTCCGCGTCATTAGACCTAAAGAACCGCGGTCCCTTTACTATCGTTCGCGCCATCAACAACACCGCATACGAGCTAGATCTTCCCGCTAACATGAAGCGCATCCACAATGTCTTCCACCCATGGCTCTTACACTTGGTTGACGACAACCCACTTACTGGACAAACACAAGATCCTGAGGTCCCTGCGGAGTTCGACCCAGAAGTGGAAGACGACACTGAATACACTGTCGAAGCAATCGAAGACTGCCGCATTAATAAGAAGCTTAAGGATCCTGCCGCCCGCGGTCGCAAGGGCAAGACTACCCAAGGCCTGCTCCAATACTTGGTACGATGGGCAAACTATCCCGACGGCCCCGACAATCCTTCATGGGAACCATACATGAACCTCGCGGACTCCGCTGACACTGTGACGCGCTATCACCTTGATCACCCAAACAAGCCGCCTATGCACAGGAAGTTTAAGTCTCTCACAGGCAAACAAGATATGCTGGTTATGCGACTTCACGCTCTTAGTCGTGTCTAGCCAGTGGTGACAACAGCAGACAAGACCAACAATAAGACTGGGATAATATAGTTGTGCTTGCTATAATCGAGGGCGTCGATAAGTTGTGCTAGAAATAGGACTTATAGACGCTGTGCTCGTGGCAAGGACTAGACTGTCAAAGTTACTATTGTTAAGACAAGATGCTAAGGTCACCACGCCACGATGATGATCCATAATTACTGTGCACAGACAACGGGAATAGAATGTAGTAATGGAATGGACACTGCAAGCGACACGCTTGGTATGCAGCAGTTCTGCGATATAGGTATCTCCTTTGTATACAATTTTAGGCAAAAAAAAAAAAAAAAAAAAAAAAAAAAAAAAAAGGCAGTTCGAGCGTTGGAACTTGCTCTCTTTTTTGGGGGGGTAGTGTCATGGATCAAACCCGCGACCTCTAGTAAGCGAGGTGGCCCGTGCGCCTTAAGCGAAGGCCACAGCCGAACACCAAAGTTCGACCCGCGCAGGTCTTCGAACCTGCACGCAATATCTCACTTAGTACTTAATACAGATACGGTCATCTCAACTATTGACGTCCCTCACATAGCGGAGGTAGCAATTTCGCGATAGTTTTCTTGTGTTGCATCTAGCTTAGTCATCATATAACTACACGAGCGTCGCTAGCCGTCGATGACCGCTATCTTATATCCCATCTCCCATCTTCTATATCGCTGTTAGCCATCTTTTGCAGCTACACTACCGTCTCTACAGCACGTTTTAGTGTTTCTCGTTGCCCAACACGCCGAAAATGCCGCTTCGTAACCTAAAACGCGCCGCCGAGGGCACCCCCGGCCCCCACGGCCCCCACAAGCGCGCCAAAACAGCTAAAGGCAGTGCATCGCAGCCTATCCTGATGGACGATTCGCAGCCTGAGCTGTCTATCCGCACCTCGCCACGTAAAGCCCTAGCTGCTGCAGCAAGCCAGGCCACCGAAGACGCGCCGTTCGAGTCGCAGTTGCGCGACGCTATACCAGAAGCTACTATACAACCGCCGGCCGAGGGTAGTAGGGCTGCTACGGAGGCTACAAGTGAGGCTATCGAAGGCGGGGATGATACTGGCTTTGATGACGAGTTTACGGACAACTTTGACGGCATTGATTGGAAGCGTTTACCGCGTTTTACGAAGCCGCTGCGTACGTTGAAGCGCAACAAAAGTTGGGTATATCAGTACGGTTACCGCGTTGCCTCTCTCCGTGAGCCTCATCGTACGTTCTTTGTTTGCAAATACTGCCATCATCGTAAGATCTTTTGCGCCTATCCAGAGGTTACAAAGTCGACCAGTAACGCTATCAACCACCTCGCGCAGAAGCTACTTGGCCACGGCTACGATCGCAAGGGCAAACTGGATTCGATTACACTACCGCGAGGCCAAACGACGCTTAAGATGATGACCGAGGGCGGTGTCGATGTACCTCAAGGCGTCGCTAACGAGCTCGGAAACTTCGACGTACAGCGCTTTCGATACGCCGCTGTTACGTGGCTTGTCGACAATAACCACCCTCTCCGCGAGTTCGAAACGCCTGCGTTTAGGCAGATGATAGAGTTTGCCAACCCGGAGGCAGCTGACGCGCTGTGGGTAAGTCACAACAGTGTAGCTAGCTTCGTGATGAGGCTGTATCGCTATATGGAGCCGCAGGTTGTTCAGATGCTCTCGTCGGCTATTAGTAAAATCCATATAAGCTTCGATGGCTGGACGACAAAAGGCGGCAAGCGCGGCTTCTTTGGAGTTGTTGCTCATTTTGCTGACGCCGACGGCACTATCAGGGACCTACCTATCGCGCTGCCTCAGCTTACGGGCGCCCACACGGGCGAGAGGATAGCTGAAGTTGTTGGCAATATAATCGATGTCTTCGGTATAACACGTAGCCAGCTTGGGTACTTTGTGCTCGACAACGCGTACGCTAATGACACCGCCGTCACCAAACTCGCCCAACGCTTTGAATTTACAGCAAGCCATCACCGCCTCCGCTGCGGCCCTCACACACTTAACTTAGTCGGACAGATGATTATCTTCGGCTTTGATAAGGACGCGTACGATAATGATCAGGACGAGCACAAAACAGAGGCAGCCTACCTACAAGAATGGCGGCAGCAAGGTCCGCTTGGTGTACTAATCGATATCATCAACTACATCCAAACACCGCAACAACACGATCTTTTTGCCGATTGCCAGCGCCGTGTTAACGCTAAGGCTCCCGACCAAAAGCAGGAAATACTCGAGCCGGTAAAGCCAGTCGTCACGCGCTGGAACAGCTTTCACGACACCTTTGTACGCGCCGCAAAACTCCATAACGCCGTTGATGAGTACGCCCAAAGCCACATCGAAAGGACGATGGGCGCCGACGCGTACGCGCGTAGCCGTAACAATAAGCTCACTAAAGTACCAGCTTGGATGAGATCTAATGGGCTTACGGCTGACGATTGGGCGGTAATAACCCAGTATATATCAGTGTTGGAGCCGCTAAAGGAGGCGACAAAACGGCTTGAAGCTCGCGGTAAAGCTGGCCGTTTCGGCGCGATATACGAGGTTATACCTGTCTTCGAAGCTGTACTTGCCGTGTACGAGCAGCTACTTAAAAACCACGAAAGCGTCGACTATAATGCCAATAGCGCGCCAGAAGATCACCTTCCTATCAACCTACGCGCAGCTTGGGCAAAGCTTAACGCGTATTACACTAAGCTCGACGAATCACCCGCATACTTTGCCGCTACCTGCCTCCACCCATACTACAAGAACTACTGTGAGAACAGCTGGCGCGACAAACCGAGCTGGCTTGAGGCAAACAACGCTGGGTTGAAACAACTTTGGGCGTTCTATAAGCCGCAAATACAGCGCCAAAGTCGCCCACCAGTGCGGCTCTCAAGTGGTATCAACGACGCCATCAACGCGCTCGTTAATGCGGAGCCTTATGGCATTGTTGAGGTGACAGAGATGGATGAGCTGGAGCGTTGGCGACGGTTTGAACTCCGCTGGACGCAGGAGCAGTTCGAACAAGGTAGTAATCCTGTTAGCTATTGGATAAGCCTACGCCCAAAGTATCCTAACCTAGCGCGTATGGCGATCGATATATTAACAATACCAGCCTCAAGTTGTGAGTGCGAGCGGCTGTTCAGCGAGCTCGGTGATTTATTAGAGCCAAGGCGACGCAAAATTGGGTCACAACTGCTTGCAGCAATACAGTGTATACGAAGCTGGCGCGACGCTGGCTTTAAGCCTCCATCTGATTACAACTCAGGCGATGTAACTGACGCTGAGGTAGCTGCAATATACGAAATATGCAAGTGGGACAGCGAAGCTTAGTAATATATACGATATACGATTAGATCAGCACCTAAACAGTATCAAATCTATCAAACTTTCAAACAAACGGCCTCCTAAAACACTATCAAACTAAACAACTCAAATACAATCTTAAGTTTTGTACAAACAAATCAAATCAGCGTCCAAAGTTTGTTTGATTTGCTTAATGACAAGTCTGAATAATAATAATATATTGTAAGGGGCTACGCTCAAGGAGCAAAGTCTAAGGTATACTGCGATTGTATTGACAAAGAACTAAGCTCTAGGCTACGTAGTTATCTATATATACCAAAGAAATCGTGGGCAGAGAAACGATATTGCGATCGCCTGATCCGCGATCGGGCAGGGGAGGAGACAACCGAGGTTATCAACCGAGGAACAAGAGAGGAAAGGGCTCTAGCCCATTACATGTTGGATAGAATTAGGTAAGAGTCAGTAAATCAGTACAGTATACAAGAGGCTGAATGTCATAATACAATAACGAGAGGCTCTTTAAAGTACCTAATCTTGCTCTAGCAACCACTATTAAAAGAGACTCTTAAGGCCTTCGCACTTACAAGGTACACAGCAGAGTTCTAGAGCAGCCATTTTCGAAAGACAGGAGACAGAGTGGAACAAGTTAGTCAGCTAACTATGGGTTTAATGGCTAGGGAAGAGCCTGCATATCTCAACTGGATCCAGTTGCATGATCCAGATCGCCCATAGGAGGAGATAAATTTGAAAAAAAGTCTTTATAGCATACCTATGCCGCTTTACTACGCAGCATTGTTAGGCTTTAGTACAGTTACGAGACTGCTGTTCGACGCAGGCGCCAAGGTCAACACGCAGGATGGACGCTATAGCAACGCACTGCAGGCAGCTTCATGGGGAGGCCACGAGCAGGTAGTCAAGATGCTGCTCGACGCGGGCGCCGAGGTTAATGCGCAGGGTGGAGTCTACGGCAACGCACTGCAGGCAGCTTCAGCTGGAGGTCACGAGCAGGTAGTCAAGACGCTGCTTAATGCGGGTGCTCATCAACATCAGGAAGGCAACACTGTATTAAGGTCCGAATAGCATCGCTCAGGCCCTAAGCAAGCATTCTTAGGCGTGTAGGAAGCATCTTTTAGTTAACGCATAAAAGGACACGGGGCACGGTTCTCTGTATGCAACGTAAGATGCTGTAACCACGTGACTAGAGTCACATGATATCCTATTGTAGCAGGCACTGCCCGGTGGGCAAGTGCACTTACCTCTGAGCCGAGAGCTCTTGTACAGATACATCATAACACGACAACAGATAGCAATACAATCGTTGATCCACAGCCTCCACCCGACACTGCTCACGCAGTTACAGATGCTTTTAGAAAGCTGCTAGCATGCGCTACATCTATTTTACGGCTAATACAAAGAAGTCATAGCTTTTTATTTATTACATTAAATTACCAGTAGCTAGTGAGGGTGCTAATGCAGGCTAAGCTTGCTGGCAGGTCCCGCTGGGTTGGGTCTCGCTGTAGGGTTTCCCTTCCCCGCTCTTCGGGGCTTTCGGCGAGCTCACTACTACGTTTAAGTGACCTTTAAAGTTAAGGAACATAGTCTTCGTTAACCGCTCTTCCTTTTAAGGTCTCCGACGTTTAGTAAAATTGTCTAGATCGCGAGTAGACAGAGGGTTATCGATAGAGAATTGTCCGACGGTGTCGGCGAAACGATCGACAGCACGACCAGCACTTCAGAAATCCTTATTAGAGTCTGTTAGTCTGAATAAGAATTAATTAATCAACACTGTATGTGAATGTTAGCTCTATAACTTCTCCCAATAGAGGCGCCGAAGCTCCGAACCACCAACCTGTCTCGGGACATAGTGTGTCTCTCCACCCAGGGACGCACCTTAGAGGCTCTTCCAACAAAAAAGAACATAGTTGAGGTTAGAGACGAAAAATGTAATTGGACGGGTTGAATATTCGACGACTAGAGCTACAATAAGAGTGGGAACGAAACGTGGTCTCTGCCTTACTAGATCGGCATCCAAAACGAGGCTCTGGAGTATCTATTAACTCCTCCTTTAATACCGATTACCACTCATGCCAATGGGGATGACTTAATGGCAGCGACGATGTCATTTCTTCCGCCAGCCTACGCAGCGGTCTCTTCAAACGGCAGAGCTACCAATGCAATAGCACCGCGACGTTGGACCTGTGTATATAGATTCTCCGAAACGATTTCATCCACTGAATACCTCATGACAACTTGCGAAGTGATACCCTCTGTTTAGCCATGTGTAAAGGCAGGCAGTCGCCAGAATTCTGCAATGGCCAGCCCGCATTGCCGCTGTTGCTTTCGTGGTTTTGGCTGCCTAGTGTATCTGAATAGGCCTTTCTTCGTCGCGCCTTAGGCGTAGGAGTTTGGCGGTACTAGACCGCCACCCAGCGGACATAGGCGACAGCCTCCGCTAAGCCGGGTAACCCCTAGTCTTTGCTACAGCCTTTCTCAGAATGCCCTGCTTGTCGAGTGCGCGCGCAGCCTCCTCGCGATGCTCTTCACCGTTCACTGCACGATGCTCTCGGCTACTTCGCCCTCACGTGCTCCACAGGCAAACGGCGCATCCTCAGTGAGTATACGCTGGCGGTGGATAGGGAGTGCGAGCCGTGAGCTGAATGGTGACGAGGGAGCAGAGATGGAAGCCAAATTCAAATAGATGAGTGCAGCCACTCCAGATTACCGGGCAGGGAGTTGCTGTTGCTGTCGCCCATATTCGCTCTAGGGGAGAAGCGGAAGCGGAAGCGCTTGCTAGGAACGACCACAGTGAAGTTAGGAAAATTATTTAAATAATATATTAGTTCTCTTTCGTAAGGGCTATAGCTTGTCATAAGCTTCGTACCACTAGAACTTTATAATTCAATATAGTTCAAACACCTAACACATATAAGATTCCTATATCTACAGAATATAAAATATTTTTAGAATATTATATTTTACTATTATAGTGTCGGCATACACACGGTGTGTCGCCTAATAAGGCCCAATGTACCGCCTCGATCCTACTTCGGCCCAACTCGGACCCAACGCTATGTATACCTTCGTAGCCCCCACATTCGTAGAATCATCATACACCAGAATACCAATACACAAGATTACCTTAGCTACTGTTATTCACCGTACGATCGTACAAGGCCTTCCAACACTGATCAGTGATTGCACGGCAGTCACAGACAGTTAGGTTAAGAAGAGATAGATTCTTTACCCCGCGCGTTCCCTAGATTGCCTATATCAGCAAGGCGGAGTTATCTATGCTAAGCTCACTGTTAGCTATATCAGGCGTCGTTCGTGGCTAGCGACCGACCGTTACAGCCGTATCAGAAGCGTTCCAAGACGCCGTCTATACACGCGCCAACCGACCGGTTGAGATTTGACCCGTGTACAACCCACGACCACCGACGCATCTCTAGCGAACGCAGCTAGCGCAACAAGCGTCAACAAGAACACAATAGCAGGAGAGAGAACATCATCGGAAAGAGCACCGGTAGCCAGGACACCGGCAGTAGGAATGGCGAGCAGTAGTAGAAGAGTGGTACCCACACTAGAGGCGCTACTAGGGACCACAAACATAAAACCAAGAGAATGGCATCACATCGATCCAGAGATTTGGGAGGACAACGTTGAAGCTCCAGACGATGAGGTAGGGATTACTACAGCAACAACGTACATTGCGCGTGCGATTGCGGACTATACAGATCGACCAACAGCAGATGAAGAACTCTTTTGGGAGTTCCGTCAGGACTTTGAAGGATGGACAGAGGCAATGTTCCTACGTGCCCAGCCAATATACACAAAGGAACTAAAGCGGATCCTCCGCTTTAAGGGAGTGTATACTGGCCGTATTAATATGGCACCTAGTGAGTCTCTAGCTAGGTTATTACGCATGGAGGAGTACCTAGAATGGCCTCAGGACGTATTCCAGTCGGCTGTGTTTGACACACGATCAGCTGCGCACATGTTGCAAGAGCGGGCACTACGGCAACAACGCAGTGAAGGATCAGTACAGTCCACAGACAGGAGATTATCAAGCCAGGCCCAGAGCCGAACCCAAACGCCTGTAAGGACAAGAGGCCGAGACGTAGACAGTCGGCAAACCCGCGATCAAGACCAGACCCACGCCCGTGTGCAAGGACGACAGGAGACCGTTGAGGAAGAACAACAGATTCAGGACCAGCTAGCAAAAACGATTGAGAAAGCCCAAAACCAACCAATCCGAAGCCAGCCTGTAGAGACAACTGAATCCGCACCGCAGCCAGCCTATCAGCGCGTCCAAAGTCAGCAACCTCCCCTCACCTACAACAACTTCGACCGATTCCGCGAGTATACACCAGCATACCCGCAACGTCCGAAGGGACTGAGCGTTCCCCAATTGTGCCCTCTGGTGAAACAGACCCGTACAAGGCAGTTCCACCAATCGAGTTTGGCAATGAGAAACTGGATCCTAAGACGATCAATGTCTTCGTGAAAATGTGGGACCGAGACAAAAAGTATACGGGAAAGCCGTACGACCTCCTAGACGATAAATTGAAAATCTTCTACAGCATCTGTTATCACGCAGACATCGAGCCAGGGCAGTTCCATGCAGTCTTTCCACGGATTCTCGACGGCCGCGCAGAGGAGTATTACCTCCACTTCGTCGATCAGCGGATGGATACGTTCTTGACTGCCTACACAAAGCTCAAGAACCACTTCGACACAGACGTCAACCACGGCCATTACTACGCGGACTGGACGACGACATCGTTTGTCAAAGTCCGCAGGGAGAACCCCGAAAAGAACCTCCACGAGGTCCTTGACATCATGCTGGACAAGCTCCAATTGTGTCAAAGAGCACTTGGACAGCAGTACATGGGAGAATACGCGCTCCGAACGACTGTAATCACAGCATGCCGAGGCGTGAAGGAGCTCGAGATGGCACTCTACAAGCCGTCTCTAGAATGCGAGGTTCTGTTTGGAGATCTGCGATCGTCAATCGAAAACTCACTCGCCATGACCGTCTCCGTCAACTTCACTGAGGCGGATACGGATAGCCAGTACTACTTGGATCGTCGGTACAACAACAACAGCTCTGGAAGATTGCGAGGGAATTACAACCCTCGCGGTGGACGCAGCGGATTCACCCGCGGACGCGGTGGGCTTCAGCACCGCTCTGGAGTCAACACACAAATCGACAAGAAATGTTACGTCTGCGGCAAGACAGGCTGTTGGTCCACAAACCACACGCTTGAAGAAAGAAAACGCTCAAAAGCGCAGTACATCACACACTGCGCGATTACGGGAGAGCAAATGGAGTTTAGCACATTTCTCGTCGCGTACGAGGGGGAAGAAGTCGACCAGTTCTTCCTAGAGGAGCAAGACGAAGATGATGAGGACCAAAGATTGGCAGTTAAGTACCTCACAGATCAGGCCTTTTTGCACCACGTGACTGGAGAAGACGTCTACAGGTGCAAGGAGCCTATTACGCCCGCAACGCAGTTCCTTATCGAGGATCGATACTCGCGAATCACGTACCAAGGCATTCTTCCTGACACTGGTGCCTCAAATGTATCGACAGCCGGAAAGGAGCAGTTCTGGGCGCTCCAAACTGAGGACCCCACCGTAACTCTAGATACGTCTACTGCTGGAAACGCATCTGTGCAATTTGGCAAAGGAAGCGTCACTACTTCGATTGGAACCGCACATGTATCGACACAGATTGGAAAGATCAAATTTGAGGTCTTGAACGCACCCACCCCGTTTCTCCTCTGTCTGAAAGACATGGACCGGCTCCACGTGTACTTCAACAATACTACGGACCAGCTGGTACAAGGAAAAGCTACCTTTCCAGTGATTCGCAAATGGGGACACCCGTGGTTCCACCTAAGCAAGGCAGAGCGCGCGCGCGTATTCCTTACGGAGACTGAGCTCCGACACTTACACCGGAGGTTCGGGCATCCAGCCGTCGAACGGCTGATACGATTGCTCAAACGCGCAGGACACGAGGACGTGGATGAACGGCTGCTCCGAGAGATCCAAACGTTCTGCCATCACTGCCAAGCGCATGATCCAGCGCCGCGCCGATTCAAGTTTAGGCTGAAAGATGATCGGGAATTCAACTTCGAGATCCTCGTAGATGTGATGTATCTGAGTGGGAAACCAGTGCTTCACGTGATCGATTCGGCTACAACATTCAACGGCGCGCGATTTCTACCGTCTATGAGCGCGAAAGACACCTGGGAAGCACTCCGCCTGCTCTGGATTGATACATACCAAGGGCCGCCAGATATCGTCACCCACGACGCCGGCACCAACTTCGCGTCAGTCGAATTCAGATCAGAGGCGAAGATCATGGGAATCACATGTAAACAAGTGCCAACCGAGGCCCATTGGTCTATCGGCAAGGTAGAAAGATACCACGCACCGCTCAGACGCGCGTACGAGATCCTGAGGACAGAGCTTGACACTGGCACCAGCGACGCCGCAGTGTTGCAGATGGCAGTCAAGGCCGTCAACGACACCGCAGGCCCAGACGGGCTCGTACCCACGCTGCTCGTCTTCGGTGCATACCCCCGGATATCCATGGATTCACCACCATCTCCCTCGATAACCCATCGCGCGGAGGCAATCCAGAAAGCGATGAGGGCGCTGCGGAAGGCCTCAGCGGAACATGCGGTGAGCAACGCACTTGGTACCAGGAATGGGCCTACTACAGACGGGGTACTGTCACTGCCTCTTCAGAGTGAGGTGATGGTATGGCGCGAGAAGAATGGATGGCAAGGGCCGTATAGAGTCATCGATATGAAGGACCACGATGTTACTGTAGACATGATCAACGGCCCAACGACGTTCCGATCCACTGTCGTAAAACCGTACTATCGCGATCTGACTACAGCGATAGACGGCGCAGATCAAGGCACAGGTGGATCTCCGACCACAGACGAAGCGATTGCTGATGAACCGCCACTACCGGTACCACCGGCGGAAGCCAACCAAGCGGCTCAGCCGCGCAAGCGGGGCCGCCCACCTGGATCAAAGAACAAGCCCAAGGTGCAGTACCTGTCGAAGAAGGAGGAGGACGATTACGCCCTGGCCGTCAAGCTACGCAATGACGGCGTGATTAACGTCCCGGGCGCTCCATTCGAAGCATCCGATCAGAAGGAGATCGACGACCTCGTCGGCCGTGGAGTATTCAGTTTTGAGCTGTTTGATCCAACTCTACACGGCGGGTATCGTATCTTCAAATCGCGCATGGTCCGCGAAGTCAAAGGCAAGACCATGGTCCCGTACGAGAAATCACGCCTCGTTGTTCAAGGTTACAATGACGAGGGCAAACACGAGATCCTGACGCAGTCGCCAACCATCCAACGAGCC
Source organism: Pyrenophora tritici-repentis (assembly GCF_003171515.1). Classification (NCBI taxonomy): domain Eukaryota; kingdom Fungi; phylum Ascomycota; class Dothideomycetes; order Pleosporales; family Pleosporaceae; genus Pyrenophora; species Pyrenophora tritici-repentis. The sequence goes on from NC_089390.1 coordinate 8,181,794, forward strand.
AGCCAGCGCCTGATTCTAGCCCTAGCGCCTGCATTACTCGATGAGGGCATGGTTGTGGAACTACGAGATATCACGCAAGCGTACCCACAGGCACAAACAGAGCTATTCCGCACGGTTTTAGCGCACCTCCCAAAGGAGCTTATAACAAAGTATCCCAAGGGAACAATTATTCGCGTAATCAAGCCACTCTATGGAATCGCGGAAGCAGGAGTCCACTGGTTTGCTACGTACCAAGGACACCACTGCAAGGAGCTCGACATGGCTACATCAACGTATGACCCGTGCCTCCTGATCACGAACGGGAGACGGGAAGCGTTTGGAATAGTGGGCCTGCAGACAGACGATACTCTCGCGATTGGGACGCCTGCATTCTCTGGTGCAGAAGACGCTGCGCTCCAGAAAGCCAATTTTCGAGCTAAGCCCAAGGAGAGACTGTCCAAAGAAGTATCACTCGAGTTCAACGGATGTACTCTAACGTTGCGCGGAGACACGATTCTACTTACGCAGAAGGGACAAGGTGCCAAGATCGAAATCATTGATCCGAAGGCAGCAAACCGAGCACAGAAGTACATGGAGCAGCGCGCGCGTGGCGCGTACATTGCGTCGATATGCCAACCTGAAGCATCGTTCGATCTTTCCGCGGCTGCGCAAATACAACAACCTAAGGACACAGAATACGTGAAGCTTAACCGCCGGCTGCAGTGGCAATCTGAGAGCATACAACGAGGCCTGCGATACGTCCCTCTCGACCTCGCTACAGCAAAGCTGGTAGTGTTCACAGACGGATCCTTCGCGAACAACCAAGACCTTAGCTCACAGCTAGGGTACCTACTTATCCTTGCGAATGAGTCGAGTCGACAAGACAGCACGTTTGATATTCGTGGTAACGTAATCCATTGGAGTTCGACCAAATGCAAACGCGTTACCCGGAGCGTTCTTGCCTCAGAAACGTACGGCATGGTTAGCGGTGTCGACATCGCTATCGCTATCCTAACAACCCTCAAGATAATTACAGGACGCCTAGGTCTACCACCGATCCCACTTATTGTGTGTACGGATTCATACTCCTTGTATGAATGCCTCGTCAAACTCGGAACAACTGCTGAGAAGCGACTGATGATCGACATCATGGCGCTTCGGCAGTCATACGAGCGTCGCGAGATCACTGAGATCCGCTGGATCAACGGAGAGGACAACCCCGCGGACGCATTCACGAAAGCAACACCAAATCGCGCGTTAGAACGTTTCATCGAAAGCAACAAGCTGTCAATCCGAGTAGAGGGATCTGTGCAGCGACCTACGGAGTAGGCACATATGCCTATTTGGAATCCCTCTCATTGTGCCCTTTTTAGAAGACCCGTTTTTCCTTACATCAGTCGTTACAATAAGAAAAGATTGCCAGTGTCGGCATACACACGGTGTGTCGCCTAATAAGGCCCAATGTACCGCCTCGATCCTACTTCGGCCCAACTCGGACCCAACGCTATGTATACCTTCGTAGCCCCCACATTCGTAGAATCATCATACACCAGAATACCAATACACAAGATTACCTTAGCTACTGTTATTCACCGTACGATCGTACAAGGCCTTCCAACATATAGAGTGTATAATTGTAATAGTATAGACTACCCTTATGTGGTGCGATACTACTACCAGAGGATGATATTAGTAGATCGGGTTGGGGTTCTGCGTCTGTGGATGCGGGGCTATGTATACTTAGGGACGTTTGTAGAGGTGGGGAAGAGTGAAATGTCGGAGGAGAGGATGTATATATCATAGGGAGCACTGCGTCGTCATCGTCGTTGTGGCAGTCAATGTATGGTTTGTCTTGTACGTATCCGCCGAAAAACTCTGCTGTACGCTTGATAGGCGTATTGTCGAAGATGTTATGACTATCAGATAGTCTGAAGTCGTGTATCTTGGTACTTGTTGGGACTTGGAGATTTTCCGGTGTTGGTTTTGCTATGTCTTTTGCTACTAATGATGTATGTGATTGACGCTTAGTACGATGATGAACTTTTCTGTTATTACAACCCTGTCGCGAGGGTGATGTGGTTTTCCGCGGACAGAGTTGTTTTAACTGTGTTATGGCGCACTGCTCATGTTTAGGCGATTCATTTAGCCCGTGTTCCCTCTTTGATAGCTGGCCATCCGGAAGTAGTGTAGACGTTTTGATGCCTTCGATCTGGCATGGCTTAGACGCATCGCTTCTGTCTCGAGGATCGTTCGGTTTCCGCTTCTGGGATGGCATATGTGATGCAACCGCCCGACTCTTCTCCGATAGAGCCTTGGCCTCTAAGCCAGTAGAGCCATTCAACGTTATTCGTACACCATGTGGCGAACCAAGGCTGCCATCGACCTGCTCATTTGCTTGATCTTCCCCAGTAAGACGACGCAAGAAAGTTGTGGCCTTCCTCTCCGCCCGGCGTTGTATGAAGGGGTTGCTCTTTTCTGTCTGGGTATCACCCGTCCGTTTTTCAGAAATCACGTCGTCACGGTCTGCGTGGCCGGAAATTGCTGTGGATTCTGCATTCGGAGATGCAGGTACAGGTTTGCTATTGCTAGACAAGATTTCCTGGTCGAAACCAGTCTGCAGCCAGTCGCCCGTGGCGTCAGCATCGTAAAATACTGATGGTGAAGACGACAGGTGATAGACTTCATCCCAAGACCGCCTTCGTGCATCCTTTGGTGTATATAGCCGCTTTTTCCCGGCGGGTTGTATCCTCGGCTTGGTAGGAGTTTTGAGAGTCTGAGTAGACCGCGCTGGCAGTATGGGCTTTTTGAAAGGAGTGTTGGAATTGTCAGTAGGCATGTGTGATCCTGATAGGCCTCTAATCAGGGGGTGCTGGGGAGACGTAATAAATGGGGGTGACTGTGCAATCAACCTCACTCTCTCCTCTCCGTTCGTTCCTATTACATCTGACTTGATGCTGTTGGTTGATGGAACACAAGGTCTTTTGACTTGTTTGTGACCTTCGGTGACATCTGCCACTGCCTTCCGCTTGGCATTCATCATCTTCTTTTGCTTGGGTTGACTAATCACAGATTCCCCATTGTCGTTCCGTTTACGGCCTCTGACGGGGTTGACGGGTTTCTGGCTTGAGGTAGACTGAACACGTTCGGACACTCTTTGCTTACGGGATGCTGCACTGGAAGCAGCCGGTGTAGTCGCGAGTTCCTCTGCTCTGCATTCCTTTGTATTGTCGAAGTCATTGGATTGCGCGCTGAGCCTGCTCAATAAACTTCGCTTTACGGCCTGGGAAACACCAGGCAGCTTCCCCTTGCTCTCCGACCGTTTCGGACTTGGCAATATCCCGTCAAAGTCCACTTGCAGTTGTGCCGGAGATTTGGCCGAAGGCTGACGTGCACGCGATTGTTGCGCCATAGGATCGCTACTCGTTGTCATGCTTTAACGCTACAGTGGTCTGGACGCCGTGTCTGCGGTTGACTTTGAAGTGATATCCACAAAGTCGAGTTGTGAAGCGCTCTGAATTTCTGTCTGCTGATGAGCTAGGCGATATGTTCGACAGAAATCCTCATGTATGTCTTTGGTATAGCAAAGGGCGGTGGCCGAGAGCGGTATACGGGCGGTGTGAAGGGTTGTGCGCTGAGCGTTGAGCGTGAACTTTACACAGTCGAAGTATTGGGCAATATTTCTGCACGTCGTATACGTGTTGCAAGGAAAATTGACGTTGGAATTGGAACGGGGAACGTGTGCTAGTAAAGTCGGTCGGGAAGGCGCGATCAATCTTTGACGTCAGGGACACGCGCCAGTTTCGCGACTCGAAACGCATTTCGAGGGCATGACCGCGTTTCAGTAGACTCACTCGCAGTAAAGCAAGCGCTCAGACAAGAAGAAATAACATTCAAAAACTCCAATCCTACTCTTACTCAAAGAGACGCGCGCGTATATAGTAGCCAAGTTGTTCGGATACGCGAAACTATTGGTTGCTATCACACGCCCACGCCCAGAGACGTCGTGCATGTACATGGTTTAGGCTGTCGGTCTTGCTCTAAGCTCCTCAGCAAAGCGGCCAAGTCGCATACAAGTCCCGAAACAAGAACATTCCAAGATAGATCGATCGCGATCGAACGACCTGTCGAGATGAAAGTACAGGTATATAGCAAGTGTCTTGAAAAGGGGTATGGAGCTAGTGTGCCAAAAACAAAGGGCACGTGCCCTCCTTCATCACCACACCACCACGTCAAACAGCTATGCCAGATTGAGACGCATTTTATAATTGCTTTCATTATATATATCGCTCACGTTCCATGCGGAACAAAAAGGACGCAATTAGTATTAGTAAACTCAAAGGTCCAATGCGTATAGCGGAGCATTGAAGATAACCCCGGCGTAGCCCGCTGTACCAATGCGAATATAAGATGGTCATGCCGAATAACTCTACATTATAAAACATATCCCTAACGTAGCCTAGACGAAGAAGAAGAACTACCATTATAGGTTCTGCCGCCTCTCCCACTCAACTATGCCAGGTGCTAGTGGGCGGGAGAAGAGACTGGTGTAGTCGGTGCTAACAATGTCTTTGCTACCACCAACGTTCCTGAACTTGAACTCTCTCACAAATGCTACTAGAATAGTCTGTAGTTGCAGGTAGGCGAATTGCTCCCCAATACAACGATGCCGTCCAGCGCCAAAGGGAAGATATGGTGAGTTGGTTCCCTTGGACACGACACCCCAGCCATAGTCAATCTTCTCCTGGTCGGCGTCGTCGCGCTCTTCGTCGTAGTTGTTTTGGTCTGGATCCCAACGGTGGGGGTCCCAGACAGCGGGGTTGACAAAGTGGGTATCGAGCTGTGCGGAGAAACCGGGCGAGGACATGAGTGTGTGGGAAGTGGGAACAACGTAGTTTGTTCCATCGACAACAAGAGGTTGCTTGACCTTGCGCATGATGGAGTGAATGGGGGCGTGGATACGGAGGGTTTCCTTGACAACCTGGGCATGGAGGGGAAGCTTCTGGAGGTCGTCGTAGGTTAGGGCGGGGAGGTTTTTGCCTAGGATGGACTTTTGCTCGGCAAGTAATTCCTCAATAACGTGCGGGTTCTGCGCGAGGCGGAGAAGGATCCATGCGATGGTTGAGGAAGACGAATGCTGTCCGGCCATGAGCAGGGCAATCATGATGCCAGCAATCTCGTGTTCGGGCACCTGGGTGCCGTCCTTGTACTTGCAGTCCATCAGGTGCCAAATCATGTCGTGCGAGTCCTTCTTCACGGCGCCCGACCTGCGCTTGCGAACCAGATCCGAGTATAGCTTTATCATGGTCTCGCGTGCATTGTCGCGTGCGCGGTTGTGAGGAAGCGGGGCCCATGAGAGCATAAAGTTTATAGGCGAAAAGCCCATATCGAGGTCGTGGTACAGTTCGGCAAACTTTGAATCGAAAGACTTGCGGATTTCCTCGCCCTGGAGCGAACGAGAGGCGGTGTAGATGGTGAGCTCAGCCATGACCTTGGTCACGTCAAAAGTGCCCTTTTCTCCCTTGAAAGCCTTGTGGCGCTTCATAAAGTCTTCGCATTCTTGTGTGATGAGGGTGACGTAGGAACGGAGGGCCTCCTGCGTGAGACCGTACTTGACAAACTGTATCTTGTCAGTATTTGCAACGCACTTGGCGGTGGTCGGACGGAACCTTTTTCTGCTCCATGAGTTTCGAGTTTGGACAATCATACACGACGTCCTTGCCGAAGACGGGTGTGGTGAGGGGAGAGTAAATCTCCTCGGCGTTGACGTCCTTGATCTTTCCATTTAGGATGAAGTTGTTGCCCGCCGTGTCCAGACACACAGTCATCTTGCGGCCGAGAAGAATAAATGTAAAGACATTGCCATACTACTTTCAGTCAGTCTTGGTCGGCTATTGCAATGTGTCTTAGGCACCTTCTTGTGATTCGCGAAGAAGAAGGCATACGGATCCATGCCATATGTGACTGTACTACCAATTATAGGCAGCCAATGGAAGACCATGGGCGGCTCATTCGCCTTCTTGAACAGCAACTGCTTCAGTACATTGAGGACGACGGAGAGCAGGATAAAGGAGGCGAAGGCGGCAGAAGCGACGACAGGCGTGGACGACTGGGATGTAAAGTTGGCCAGAGGGCCGGTGACATCAGCCAGGAGACCCATTGTATGACGCGGCGACAAGAACCAGCAACGAAAAAGAAGAGTGGCAGAGGTAGGTGAGAAGGGCAATGTTGCCGGTTGACAGTTGACAATCAACGGCAACGCGCGCCTCAATAAATTTCCCAGTAGCACGTCCAAGGGCCTAGGGGCGCAGGGGCCGGTGGGTCTAATCATACGGTCAAATCGGCCTACCGTACAGGGCCGTCTGCGAGTGGACTCTGCTGGTCTTGGCAGGGTCGCTAAGCGGATCCGTCGTCCAGGATTCAGGAGAGGCACTTGGTGGCACCACTGCCAGGCCATGCATTACAAGTACTCACTCACTACCGACTCACCTCACATCACCCCATGCCCGTTTTCAACGAATCGAGAGAAGCCATTGTTATATTACGCCTTTTTGCTTCTTTCAAACGAGGCTATGATTCGTATTGTTGCCCTGGTCGCTGAAGAAGCGAATTTCTGGGCTCAGGTGTGTGCTATACGTTTATAACTGTCCCGTTGCGCCCATGGTAATCCGGCTGCCCTCGACGCCAAACGCTCCGCTTAGAAAATATCAAAAATCCCACATTTTGTCCCCCTCACCTGTCCCGACTTGTCATGTCATGCCCCTCTTGCTCTGCGCGGATGCAAGACTCTGGTCTGTTGCATAGCGAGACCCGTCATCCTCTTCAGAATAGAGTGTCTGGTCGCCCTTGCCGCCCATTTCGACGAATTCTTCTGGACGCCTCTGTGCGGCAGGCTGTTCCTCGGCGGGGGGCCGAGTATTTTTTCCCTTCATCCTCGTGCCATTTTCGATTCCATTCTTCTCGTACACCTTGACAGCATCTTGGCCTTCGGCGCCCTTGATGACGCGAGACACCTTGACATCATTGATGCTGCTGAGCATGGTGCGTTCTCGCTCCACTTTGCGCCGTGTAAAGTCGAGCTTGGAGATGGCGCCCGTCAGACCATCCGTGCTATCCGTAAGGCTGATCTTGTTTTGTGTGGTCCAAGGATGCTGCAGGCATTGATCTATCGTTATCCGTTGCTCAACGTCGACTGTGAGCATGCGATCGATGAGGTCCAAGGCAGGGTCGCCAACACTATCCCAGTATGGCGAAGGGTAGTCGAACCGGCCCGACTTGATTTGTTGAGAAAGCGTGTAGGGATTCTCGGGGCTGTACAATTCGTCGGAGAAGGGGGGGAAACCACACAGGCAGATGTATAGTACAACGCCAAGTGACCACACGTCGACAGCACGCGTGTAGCGGCGGTGATTTGAATTTTCCAATATCTCGGGTGCAACATCTGTTATTCGTTAGCTTTGAGTCACGGCACATGGACCAATGCAACGTACATGATGGGGTGCCGCACAGCGTTGTCGTGAACGACTCTTCGCCGATGATTTTGGCAAGCCCAAAGTCGGCCAGCTTGATAGAGAGGTTCTTGTCGGTGAGCAGGATGTTTTCGGGTTTGATATCACGATGAACGATGCTTCGTTCGTGCTGGGGACTTGTTAGTGCGCAATAGCATTGAGACAATACAATGGCCACTCACAAGATATTTCACTGCTTGGAACAGTTGCACAAAGACCTTGCGCGTCTCGTCCTCGGTCAACTTTTGCTTCATGACGATCCAGTTGAACAGCTCGCCCTCTGTGGCTAGCTCGAGCACTAGGTAGACGCCGTCGTCTTCGTCGTACGTGTCCTTGAGGCAGAGAAGGGCAGGGTGGCTGACACTCATGAGCACAGCAATCTCCTGCTGCAGGCCGTCGACCTTTGACTTCTCGCCGGGACCCGAGCGCTTCTCAAACTTCTTCACTGCGTAGCGTATGCCTGTTGCCTTTTCAGCGCATAGGTACACCGAGGCAAAATGGCCCTTGCCCAGCTGTTCTTGCAATGTGTACAGCTGTCGGAAGCCGTGTGTGTTGCGGCGCAGTGGGTAGCGGAAGACGTAGCGGGCTTGGTCGAGAATGGCGATTTCGTCGCCTTCGTGCAATTCCCGACGCTTGTTTCGTCCGACTAGGGACTCGTTGACAAAGGTACCGTTGCCGGAGAGGTCCTCGAGCACCGCAATAGCATCGCCGCCCTTCTTCTCCGTGAACAGCAGACAATGCCGGTTCGAGACGGTAGGCGAATCTAGGACACGATCTGGAGCATGGTCAGAAACGATACATGGGGCCCCGCAAGCAGCACGCCGACTTACCGCACTCTCGATGGCGTCCGATGAGGTAGCCGCCAGCGGGAACACCGCGCTCCTGCTTCTCCTGCTCGTACTTTTCTTCCTGGCCCTTGTACTCGCCCTTGGTCACACTCTGCTTGCCGTCCGTCTTGCCGACCAATGCCTGGGGGACGGGGCAGGCCTGGCGACGGCGCAGGACCATGACGTCGCCCGCGCTCGCGTCCATGGGCACCAGGTAGCCCCAGACTTCCTCGCCTTCCTCATCCTCGACCGCGTATGTGCGCTTCTCACTCGGGTAGACAAACTGCGAAAAGGGCTGCGTGTCCGACGGTGGCGACGAGAGGCCGCCGCGTACATGTGCCTGTGCCTGGCTGGGCCGAGGGCCAGGAGGAGGGCTCACCGTGGCTTCCTTGTATTTGTCCGAAGCATCTCCAGTTGATTCCTTGTTGGTCACGGGCGACGGCAGTGGGCCCTGCTTCAGACGGCTGTTTGGCGGTGGAGGCGACAGGCGCGACTGTCGGTTTCTCTTTGGCTCGTTCTGCTCACCTTGCGAATACTATGGCAATTCCACTGTCAGCGCGCACTTCCGCCCGTGCTTTTTGCTGCCTTGGGCTGCCATAACGTACACGACCTCGCTTGAGCGCGCTTTTTTCCGTCTGCGCAGGCATCTTGACGGCGGCTGATGACTGACTTTGACGTGAAGTTGGGTACTACAGGTCAAGGTAGCAGCCCTGGAGGTAAGCAGGTAGGTAGGTACGCCGAGACGCCGGGGGACGGGTACAGTATGCGCTAGGCTCCACTCCTGACCTCAGTCGGCTGTATCACGACACACGCCCGACTGTATTGCAACAATGTCTACATTATCTCATTTTCCCCGTCTTACTGACGCAGACTTCGACCAAGCATGCTACGCCTTGTCACACGCCTTTGAGCAGCAGCCTGACTCTTCTCGAGCATGGCATTCGGTCCGTGTCATAGACTCGGCCGCCACCACTCTTGTCCGCATCACCAAAGCACTCTCAACCACGCCAGACGTCCCCGCCAGCACCAACATGGAGATGGCAAAGCAAGACAATGATGATGATGATGATGATGATGATGAAATGGAAGAAATTTTCCAAGACGATCCGGAAGCCCTTTCCTCGACTTCAGCACCATGCAGCCCCACGGTCGACTATGACGTGCTTCTCTCCCCAACCTACCGTGTCCCCGTCCTCTACATCAGCATCCATGATGCCTTACATCGTTATCCCCCAACACTTGATACACTGTACCGCCATGTCGTTCCAGAAGGCCTCTGGTCGCAGACGCAGGAAGTTGGCATAATTGGCGGCATCACGATTACGGTGAGACTAATGGACCAGCAATAAGTATTGTGACTTAAACGTGTTATTTTGCAGCATCATCCCCTTAGCGATAGGCCGGTTTTCTTCATTCATCCGTGCCGGACGGCCGAGGTCATGGAAGCTAGCATGGGAGAAAAGACGTGTATTACTGCCCAAGAGTATTTGATGGTTTGGATAGGGGCACTAGGGAGGAGTGTGGGGCTCGAGGTGCCTTTGCGTCTGGCTCAAGTCATGTTGAGGTGAAGGATTGATGAGGACGGGTCTACAGGATGGGTAACAGCTATCATACAACTACAGTCGCATGCGCACACTTGCCTTTTCCAGCTCGCCAATGTTACCCATGCCTGCCAAGCTCCATTTCTCCGTCACAAAGCCCTGATTGACTTTGTGGCGGAGCATGCCACTCTCGGCATAGTATTCCATTATAGACCTGGCCTCTTCCTTGCTGAGGCCGCCGACGTTGATGATGTCGAAATTGTAGGATTCGCCGGGCAGGTCTCGGAGGGCGTCCATGACACGCGAATCTACCTTTTTGTACGGATTCCATTGTGGCATGTCTCCTGACGTTTGACGCGCTCGTGCTGCTTGGATGCAAAAGTCTAGGGCAGGAGACGTGGGTGAGTTGGACTGTGAGGTGGCGGCAATTACCATGCCGCCGTTGGGGAGCTCCTTCTGGCCTGAGAGGTGTTGGACAAAGTGGTCGACCAGGGTCAGATCATGGGCGTGGATAGGCTTGACCTCAGCAGACATGTATTCCGAGTGGCGCATAATGTGAGAGAGGCCGTCGAGGGCCAGCAGAACTGGCGGACGGCCAGGCACGGACAGCTCGTTCCAGAGCGCAACGAAGACTGGCCATGAGGCCTCGGGGTTGGCCATTCCGAGCGCGACTAGATCTCCTAACGTAGCGGCAGGCGGAAGCGGCAGAGGCAGGTCAGGCTTTGTGCTCACTTTGGTGGCGTGGAGAAATGCTCGATTGGACTTTAGCATCTGCTGCAGCAGGTTGGCTGTGTAAGTATCTTGGGTGTATTGCATTGGCTGTGAATTGGGAAGGGGAGCATAATCAGTGTGGGCATTGACCAGGTCTTGAGCTACAACGTGTTAGTGAAGGTGCCGTGTGCCAGCTGGGCCGTCGTTACCTTCTGGGAGGTTGATGACGAACCAGTCGCGCAAGAAAGCCATGGCCAAGCCCTGGAGCAGCAGCGTACTCTTTCCGCTCGCACGCTCGCCACACAATATCCTCCGTATCGTCTTCTTCTTCTTCTTCTGCTGCTGCTGCTCGTTGGTTGCTGAGTCTTCGATGTCGGAGAACAAGCGGGCCAGTTGTATGGCTTCCCTCCTCATCAGCACGGCCGGGCGGCGGAACAGACTCCATGCTTGGTTTGGCTTGAAGGCATCGACGGCCCTCAGCGCATCCACGACGTGCTCTTGAGGCAGGCCCATGACTTTTCCCTCATTCTTCTCGCTGAGAACGTTTGCCTTGTCGAGATCCTGCAGTGACGAGACGTGCAGTGCATTGTCGTTGCTGAGGATGATGCGCTTGCGGAGCGCCTTCCTCTCTCCCTGGCCGGGCCGCTTGCCCGCGTCGCCTCCTGGTGTCGACTTGCCCTTTTTCGTGTTCAGAGACTTGATGCCCTTTTTCGGCGCGGCCGTCATGCCCTTTTTCTTGACTACGGCGGCATAGCGGGTGGCCGATGTGGAAAGGCAAGCGGTTCCTATTTGCGGTCGCAGCAGGCGGGGCACATGTGGGCTGCAACCATGAGCACTGGCATCAAGCGACAGCTGTGACAAGGTGCGTAGGCATATGGAAGGCGGCATATCTGCCCAGTGCTCAATTGGTCGAGTTGTGTGGTTGTTTAGCTTGCTTGGATGGCCAGAGAGGTGCGCCTGTCGATTTCTGCCCTGGACCAGGCCTCGGAGGTCCGCCGTCATGGTGCACGGACGCCGACTTGTCCAAAAATTATTCTCTGCCTGCAACAGATCGCGACTGGCTTTGTACAATCTGCACGACAAAGCGCAAAAATGTCCGACACTGAAATGGACCGAGGTGTCGCCCTGGCTTTGACTTCGCCAACTCAGTCACAGCTTGCCGACGAGATCAATGGAGGTGCCATGGACGTAACGTCGCCGCTGCTCATGAATGGCGCCGCCGCATCCGTCGCAGACTCGACCGTTTCCAGCCGCCTGTAGGTCGCATCTCACTCACTTGCCCACACCGCATGCTTACTGACCGTCTTGAAATAGACCCGTTAGCGTGAACAAGCCCACGCCTTTCACTTTTGATCTGGGCAACCTGCTTGCAAACGACCCAAACCCCGTCCCCGCTGGCGCCGACGAAGGAGCTCTCGCCGCCACTGCCCGTGACGCCGCCCAGGCCCTCATCAACCAGCTCCTCTCTACATGCGAAATAAAGTCAAATTCGGATGGCGTACATCTTGTTCTCCCCGCACCGTCAACGCCCCTGCCGCGTGAGAAGCCGATTCCCGCTGCAAAGGAGCCCACCAAGTGGGAGCGCTTCGCTGCCAAGAAGGGTATCAAGGACAAGAAACGTGATGGCAACTTGGTTTACGACGATGCGACGGGTGAATGGGTCCCCAAGTGGGGCTACAAGGGCAAGAACAAACATGGCGAGACCGAGTGGCTGGTCGAGGTTGATGAGAAGAAGGAAGCTGCGACAGGCGAGGCCCATGACCAGCGCGCGGATAGTCGCAAGGAACGCAAGGAGAGGATTAGGCGCAACGAGAGGAAACAGCGTGCAAACGACGTCAAGTCTCGCAAGACTGCTGTATGAGATGAACCACATGAGCTTTGCTTAAGCTAGGCACTGTCTAGCCAACCCTCGGACCTTATCATGTATGTATTCACCTTCGTGCGCATACGCACTTTTATCAGCCACTCCATCTCAATCAGGCCAACATAGCAGCCGAGTCTTGCAGCATAGCCTGTCATGCATGTCTCCGCTGTCTGGTGTGTTGGACATTGCACGTGCAGCATGCAAAGCAAAACCCGCACAACCAAATCACATCGGCAAATGTTGAGAGATAGGCAAGCTGCAACACACACACATCATATAGCTTCCTGCGATATCCTGATCTGGAAATTATATCGACATGTCTACTGTTTCTCATACACAATTTGTTGCAACATGGAAAATACTTGTGAAATACATCTGTTGTCTAGCAAGCGTCCATGTGTAGTTTACGTGTAAATGCAAACCTAGATATTTGTACCCCCTAGTCGTCACAAGACTTAACAAGCAATAACTATGCTCCACTCTCATGCGCTTACGGAAGCTTAGCCGTACCCCACCCCCACCTCTGCTCGCATGCCCGCTTCTATTAGTTTCCCCGCAGACACTCAACCACTAAATGTTGAGACTGACGTTACTGCACACTATGTATTCACTCCTCTGCCGCCGAAAGTCAGCTTGTCAGCTAAACCGGCTGGATACTATGTAGTCACTAACCAAGGCATCTGCAACCGCCTGGAATTGTGTGGTGGATAGATCCCTGATTGACTTAGGCAGGATGCCGTTACTGCCACCCTCGTCATAACGAGCTTCGCGAGTGGGGATTGCCCATGCCGAATTATACGCCATCCGATTAACCTCGGGAGATGCGTCTTTTAAAACGTGCACCGTCGACTGGCTTTACACCGACTTTTATCCCTCTGTTCTTGTTTGCTTTTTGCTGTCTTGCTCTTTAGCATTAAATCAGCCTAGTCCACCAGTCCGCCATCTTGCCACTGACAATGGCTTCGGCAATGGAGCCACCGCCTGTCGATAAGGCGAGCGAAGAGAAGATGATTGGTAACGAGAAACTCGAAACATCAAATCACATACACACCATCGAGAACCTTCCCGATCCCGACGCTGGGCTCAGTGAGGAAGAACGTGCAGCGCATGTATGTTATTTACCCGTCCAAGCTGACATGTCCCTGTCGCTGTATCCGGGGAGCTAATACCAGTAACTAGGACAAAGTGCTTCTCCATAAACTCGACTGGCAGCTTATACCATGGCTATCATTCCTGTACCTGATATCCTTCCTGGATCGTACAAACATTGGCAATGCCAAGGTCGACGGCTTACAGCAAGACCTCCAAATGACCGATGGGCAGTACAATGCCAGTTTGACAATCTTCTTCGTCAGTTACTCCGTGTTCGAGCCGCTGACAAACGTGCTTCTCAAGAAATTGCGACCAAGTGTGTTCTTGCCCATCATCATGATACTGTGGGGGATTTGCATGACGTGCATGGGGCTAGTGCATAATTATGCTGGCTTGATGACGGCTGTAAGTTTATCAAGCAGAGCAAACCAAGTTGTTGGAATCAGTTGTTGACCTTGTTCAGCGGTGGTGGCTAGGTGTGGCCGAGGCCGGATTGTTTCCGGGCGTCAACTATTACCTGAGCTGTTGGTACAAACGCTCAGAGTTTGGAATTCGAGCTGCCATCTTTTTCTCCGCTGCGGCCTTGGCAGGATCCTTTGGAGGCCTCCTCGCCGCGGGAATTGCGCAGATGGCGGGCGTGGGAGGGAAACCCGGTTGGGCTTGGATCTTTGTAAGTGGCAGCCAACTAGACTGCAACAATGACAATATACTCACAATCATACAGATCCTCGAGGGGCTCGTGACTATCGTCGTGGGCATCGCCAGCTATTGGATGGTTCACGATTTCCCTGCTGAAGCTACCTTTCTCTCTCCAGATGATCGAGCCCGCGTCCTGCGCCGCCTGAGAGCCGACAAACAAGCCTCTGCCTCGCATGAGGACTTTCAGATGAAATACTTTTGGCAGTCGGCTACAGACTGGAAAACGCTCATGTTCGCCATCATCTACATGGGTGCAGATGGCTCGCTTTATGCCTTCAGTCTCTTTCTCCCATCCATCATTTCAGGAATGGGCTACAAGTCGACGACAGCAAACTTGCTGTCTGTACCTCCGTATGCCGTGGCAGCAGTTGTGACAGTGGTCGTAGGGTACATTGCTGATCGCACCCAACAACGTGGATATTGCAACATGGCCGTCTCCATCTTTGGTATCGTAGGCTTTGCCATGCTCATTGGCTCTGGAAGCCCCAACGTGCAATACGCAGGTACGTTTCTAGGAGCTGTAGGCATTTACCCCACAATCGCGAATACAGTCACCTGGGCAGCCAACAACGTTGAGGGTGTCTACAAACGAGGCGTCACGCTTGGATTTGTCATTGGATGGGGCAATATTAATGGCGTGGTATCGTCCAATATTTACCGGAGCAAGGACAGGCCGAGGTATTTTCTGGGCCATGGTGTTGTGTTGGCGTATTTGTCGCTTTGGTTGTTAGGGGGCAGTATTGCAACAAGGATCTTGTTAGCCAGAGAGAATGAAAAGAGAATGCAGGGGCTCCGGGACGCTTGGGCCGAGGGCAAGAGTGAACAGGAGGTTGGAGAGATGGGTGATCGGCGGCCGGACTTTTTGTATACGCTGTAACTGTTCATTGCGTTGAACAAGGGGTAGGAGATTAGCGGAAAAGGTGTGCAGATGGAGAATCTCGGTCAAGTAAGACTTTGACAAGCTTCGTTGCCTTCTCCTGGGTGTCGCTTGGCACGACTGATGGCGTTGGTTCACACAAGGTCGTATAAGTCGCGTCTGTGCTGTGTAGGTAATAAGGCCGATGATTCTAGAACGCAAATACGTAGGTAGGTGCATGCACGCGAACACGTCTACTGCCCTGATAGTAAATCCACAAGCCACAGGAATCGTTCAGGGAGGACACAGACTTGTGTGTGGCACATGGTTGCTCCAGAAGATGTGTACTGTAGCAGGCCGTGGCCAACTCGACCCGTAGTCTAGTGACTACGCCATGCCTCGTTGTCGATCATGATCATGGAACGGCCTGGTTCACGATTCAGGTACACGCATACAGTCGCTCCGATTTCATACTGCACTATTCCTACCTGCCTCTTTTCCCGACGTTAACTCAGCCCAGTTTGCAGGCGATCCGGAATAGGAACACTGCGCCGGCGTTAGCGCGTTCTCCGCATTTCTTCTTCGTCCCGCCCGCCCCCGGATCTTCTGAACATGCCGACACCGAGGGTTCAATACAAGACCACCAAGATGCACACAACAGGACCCACCACAATGGACCAGCAAGCACAGAAAAGAGTATCCAAAGCATGCGATGCATGCAAACGAAGAAAAGTGCGGTGCAATGGGCAGGCACGCTGTCAACAGTGCGCACATCTCGGTCTCCGATGTATCTATTCACCGTCTAGCAAGCAACGGTCTCAGGGCAAGAGAGGTCACATCATCTCCGAATTCAGGAATCAAA
This sequence comes from Pyrenophora tritici-repentis, assembly GCF_003171515.1. Taxonomy (NCBI): domain Eukaryota; kingdom Fungi; phylum Ascomycota; class Dothideomycetes; order Pleosporales; family Pleosporaceae; genus Pyrenophora; species Pyrenophora tritici-repentis. The sequence continues at coordinate 8,197,730 of NC_089390.1, forward strand.
CGTCCATGTCGCCAAAGACTTCGCCTCCCATACTAGCAGCACGTCCAGGCAAAGGCAACTCTCAGCCGCCATACAGTCCTGTCTCGCCAACGGTTGGGCGTGATGGAGGCGAGCCTAGTATGTCACCATGAAAACCTCAGCAACGTGCTGACCGCAGGGTAGTATCTCCCGCCTCTTTCTCTACACTCGAGTACGACAAGGCGTTCTTTCTCGGTCTCATTCCAGACTACGTCGAGGGTGTGTATCCCGTGCAGCCAGTCATTACTGAATATGAGCTCAGGCAGTATATTGAGGTCATGGACACGGACCAAGATATTCATTCCTTCATCTACGCGTTTGGCGCATGTACGCTAAACCTTACGCGCTACGGCAGCCGCAGAACAGCAGAAATCGTCCAGACCATCGAGCATCTAATGGACCACTCAATCCAAAGCATGAAGCGAGCTCATAAGCACTTTCACTTCTCCGTCATGCGGGCCATGCAGTCCATGTTCATACACAACTGCCTCATGAGTATCAATGGACCTGACGCCGCCTTCTACTACATCCGCGAAGCCATTTCCATAATTCAATTGCTGCGTATAGACAATCCGGAAAACGCTGCAAAGCTGTCGCCTCCGGAGCGATCTCGAAGACAACGTTTATACTGGCAAGCTTACATTCATGAACGCTTCCTGGCTATCTTAGACTATCGGCGCGCCATCCTACCACCGCTCTATACATTGCCCGAAAATGAAGGCACAATTCCAATCCAGATTCACGAAGGCTTCACCCAAATTATCAAACTCTTCCAGATGCTCGATCCCGAGTTCCTCGGGAGCTGGCTTGATTCGCAAGGAGGAGGCGTTACCAGCACCTGGGTCGAAGCTAAATCGCGAGAGCTTGAAGGCGATCCCGAAGCCGACGCTCAAGAGCTAGCCATGCTATCCATGATGCAGCGTGCCGATCTGACCATTACACGAGAATGGCTGCGCACACTGGTTTGGCGTCTCGCCATGAGCCAAACGCTCCTGTCAACACGGTCGTCTAAAGAATGCCTATCCCTCCTCTTTCCTATTAGGCTTTCCCAAACACTCCGTCAGCACGTGTCCAGCATGTCTCGCCACGACATTGAAGTCCACGGCAGCAGCATTACACAGAAGCTTTTTGAAATCACAGACACAATTGCCGACGTTCTTATTCATGTCCCTGCCGCGACACTCGAAGAAACAGCCCTCCGCATCGACGACTTTCTATTTATTCTTGACTTTGTACTGCTTTTTCCGCACCTCGATCAGACGCGTCGCGGGATCCTGCTGGAAAAGCTAGAAAGACTGCAGACCATGTTTCCAGAGGCTCTTAGTAATGCCAGTTCGCCGAATTTGCCCTTGGAGCTGCAAAGTCCAGGGGGCGCTAACGACCCTTGGTCCCAGGTGGCGCAGTCGAAAACTGCGGCGGGGCTGCAAGGGTTGGCCGAGGGAGCGGTAACAATGCAAGCCAAAGTACAGACACAGAATCAGGAGGCGCAGGCAAAAAATGGGAAACTAGCTACATGGAATGATATTTCGAAGCGTTTGTCCATGCAGGTTGCTACATTTGAGCATGCCTAGGGTCGTGCTTTTTAGAACAGGTGTTTTAGACTTGTGGGTATTCGATCCAACGTACACTGCTACACATGTTCTAGAGCAACCATGTGCCACACACAAGTCTTATGCGGCCAAAGTATACATGTCTCATTCAACGGAATACGCACAATCTGGAGTAGCAAACATATTCTTCTATTGAAAAGTCTAGATAGCATCTTTCGAGCTAACCTGCTCCAGATGTGTGGAAACGCCCTTCTTATCCGCATATATGCTGTCCCTGTCACTGCCTCCAAATCCGTCTACTACTGTCGTCCTAAACTTGCGTGCAGGAACGCGTCTCTCGAACAAGACGTCCAACTCACCATAGGTCCGCCCCTTGGGTTCCGGCAGTCTGAACAGCGCCCACAAAAAACAGCAAAAGCAGGTTCCGGCATAGAAGAAGCCGCTCTTGGCACCCCAGTTCCATGCACCGGGATTTAGCATACGCGGAGTGATGACGTTGCCAATGATGGAGCCGAGATTGTAAAAGTTGCGCGCCAGCACAACGGTTTTCTGGCGCAAACGCGTCGACGGAATCTCGGCGACGATGGAATAACACACAGGGCCGACAGTGCAGTTGTATGCTGCAGCAAAGAGAAGAAGCATGCTGCCAATGCCCCATTGTGCGCTAACGTTGCCCTTGTGGATGGTGCCCAGGCCGCCGATGATGCAGAGCAGAATGACCATTACGAGATCACCTACTACGTACAAGGTGCGGCGGCCGATGCGCTGGATGAGGATCCAAGCTACCATTACGCCTACGCCACCGATTGCATATTGGCCTAAGCTCATGGAGAAGGCATCTGAGTCGCTGAGGCCGGCTTGCTGGAAGAAATAGGTGCTGTAGCCGATAAGGCCAGCGCCGCAGAAGGCCTGTGTGAACCATGCCATTGCTGCAATCTCGGTGCGGCGGAGGTCGGTTCCTTTGAAGCAATCCAGGTACGAGGTTCCTTCAGAGAGGGCCATTTCCATTGCGTTAGTGTGCCGCATCATGGCGATTGTTTCGTCGGCGTTGAAGTCTGGGAGCTTCTCGGGTGATGTCAACCGCATGAGCATCATCTTGGCCTCGTCGCAGCGGTCCTTGCGGACCAGCCACCAGGGCGATTCGGGGGCGAATGATATGCCAATCATTAAAGGAATGGGCCAAATCCATTGGAGCGCATACGGGATGCGGTATGCCCACTGATCCGGAACCTCGGCCACGCCCTTGAGAACGCCTGATGCGAGAAACTGGCCTATGACCCAGCAGAGATTGACATAAGTAGTGAGGATGGGACGAAGTGGAACGGGCACGACTTCTGCGGCATATGTACACGTCAGGGTCTGGAAGACTCCCCATGGAATACCGCAGAGAATGAGACCGCACAGAAGCATGACGATGTTCTGGGCAAAGAAGACGACGAAGATGAACAAGTTGACGGCGAACAGGGCGCCAATCATGGTTTTCTTGTATCCAAAGCGGTCCGCGATGATGCCGTTGAGTAGCAGGCCCGCGCATTCACCCACATAGGCACCGTTTGTAAGGCCGGCTTGCCAAGCTGCCGTAAGCTGCCAGTCGCCTCCAGGCAGCTCTACACCGAATTTCCGCTTGAAAGCAGGAACAGCCATGAGATTGGCAATCAGGACCTTGTCGAAGCCTTCCATGATGATGGCGGCGGAAAGCAGAACCGACCAGGCAATGGCTTTGGGGTATAGATCGATGCCCTGTCTCAACGTCATGTGCTGCTCTGACTGCGTCGCTTTGCTGGCATCATGGGCAACTTGTTTGAAGTCCGGAACGGCAAGCGAAAGGCGTCGGGCCTGCTCTAGGTCGACGGCGACGACGCTGCTATTACGGCGCGACATTGCTGTTCCGTCGACGACCACTGTCAAGCTAGAGTATCAAGACAAGCACTGGAAGTGGGCAACAAAAGATGTGGTAAAAGCTTCAGGGCGGAGGTCCAACCCAGCCGTCTGGTGGAGCGTAGGGTCGGTGGAGACTTGAAGCTCGGTGATGGTGTGGTGGATCCAAACGCGATACTTATACAACTTGACGACTTCAGCCACGCGACACCCATGTGGTAGTCTGAGCTCTAGTCAGGCCAGAAGCCGGGGATGCTAAAGCGCATCAATTGATGCGGGGATGGGGACACGACAATCTCATCTCACACGTTGAGCCGTCGTCTTTCCCCGACCTGCAAGCGACCGTGGAAGAGTGAGCTAGGCTGTAGTGGGAGAGTACCGCCGACGTGCTTGTGCCACGAGAAAACTCCGCCGATACTTGTCACGGCTTATGATTTGTACAAAGTCGGGCCGGTAGAAGGACGCACGGGCGCAGAGACCAAGGCAAAGGCGCAACAAAACATCCGGGCCTAACTTTTGGCCTGGTGTCTAGAGGCGACGGTGCGATTCCTTGTCAGCTCTTGCAAGCGCACTTGGTCGCTACTGGTTGCATGTCGGATCGTGGCCTTTTGGTTTTTTGATAGCGCACATTTCTCTCTCCCATGCGGCTGACATGCTGACTGTTTTCCCCGCATTTCCAGCTCCTCTAGTGCCTGGGGAAGAAGTGGCAATGGGCGTACGGCGGTGTCAGTCTTGGACAGATCATGACAAGTCCGGCACTTCTGAACGAAGCTTTCGTCTCCCCCAGAATCTGCAGATCGATGAAAAGGCCTGAGGAAGAGAGGCTCTCTATGCGGGCATGGTGATCGCAGTTGACCACATCTCGGATATGCAGCATTCGCTTCCCGGACCGACTTTAGACAAACCACCATCTTGCCGAGACTTTTTCCGAAACAGGCGACAAGCTCACAACGTGTAGTCGCGCCTCCAAGAACACGCATGACCTCTACATAGGATAGTCTATCAGGGTTATAAGAAAGCTACGCCGCCGTTGCAAGCCACCCATCTTGAAGCCACGCTTGTCCTTGTTGACGTTGTGCAACCCCGCCCATCTTAACACACGCACCCAGACCCTGCACCAACGCAATGACCGTCACGCAAAGGCCTTGGTGGAAGGATGGCGTCGTGTACCAGATATATCCCGCCAGTTTCAAGGACAGTAATGGTGATGGCATCGGTGACTTGAACGGCATCATCTCAGAGCTTGACTACATTCGCTCTATTGGTGTCGATGTCATTTGGATTTGTCCCATGTACGACTCTCCTCAAGTTGACATGGGATATGACATCCGAGACTATCAAGATGTGTACCGGCCGTATGGAACAGTGCAAGACATGGAGAGACTGATTGCCGAGACACACTCGCGAGGAATGAAGATCATATTAGATTTGGTCGTCAACCATACCTCAGACCAGGTAGGCTCCAAGTAGTCCATGTCTTCGGGGTGCAAGCATCCGTGGCTGACTTTGTTCAGCATAAATGGTTCTTGGAGTCGCGCTCCTCAAAGGACAATCCAAAACGTGACTGGTACATTTGGAAACCCGCTCGCTATGTTGACGGCGAGCGCAAACCCCCAAACAACTGGGTATCCAATTTCACTGGCAGTGTCTGGCAGTGGGATGAACACACTCAAGAGTATTACCTTCATCTCTTCTGCCCCGAGCAACCCGACCTCAACTGGGAGAATCCAGATACCCGACAGGCCATCTACAAATCAGCCATGGAATTTTGGCTGCAGCGCGGCGTCGACGGTTTCCGTGTCGATACAGTCAACATGTACAGCAAAGGAAATATGCTCGATGCGCCCATTACGGATCCGGGATCCGAATGGCAATTTGCTGGCTACCAGTACTGCAACGGACCGCGCATGGCCGAGTTCCTGAGCGAGATGAATCAGATCCTTGAAAAGTACAATGCCATGACTGTAGGCGAGTGTCCAAATACCCCTGACATGAAGCGAGTCCTGCAATACGTCTCGGCAAAAGAAAGACAACTCAACATGGTCTTTCAATTCGTAAGTTCCGTTTCCAATTGTTCTACTTGTCTACTTGTTCTTTCCCTTTACGCTAAATCGTTGCCTACTAGGATGTCGTCGACGTTGGCCAAGGACCCTACAAGTTCCAAACCACGCCCAAGAACTGGACACTCCCGGACTTCAAGCGCGCCATTGCGCGCACCCAAGACCTTGTCCGCCCACCTTCAGACGGCTGGACCACCGTCTTTCTCGAGAACCATGACCAAGCCCGTTCCATCACACGCTTCACCTCGGACGCGCCCGAGCACCGTGTTGCAGGTGGCAAAATGCTGGCACTCATGATGTGTGCACTTAGCGGCACACTATTCATCTACCAAGGCCAAGAAATCGGCATGATCAACTTTCCGCTAAGCTGGGATATGAATGAGTACAAAGACGTTGATTCTACAAATTACTACAAGATGGTCGCCGCACGAACAAAGAACGACTCAAAGGCACTTGAGGCGGCGCATCGCTCGCTGCAACATCTTGCCCGTGACCATGCACGTGTGCCAATGAGTTGGAGTACCGCGCCGCACAATGGATTCTCACCACCCGACGCAAGTGCAAAGCCTTGGATGCGGCCATTGGAAGACGCAAAAGTATGTAATGCAACACAGCAGCAGAGCGATAAGTCGTCCGTATTAGCTTTCTGGAAAACCATGCTGCAAATCAGGAAAGAGCATGCTGACCTTTTGGTACATGGTCAGTACGATGATTTGGCTGTGGATGATTTAGACATTTTTGTCTTTACCAAGACTTGGATGGGGACAAAAGTACTTTGTGTATGCAACTTCACAGACAGAGAAAGAGACATGGTAGTCCCCAAGAGCCTGGAGAGAGTGAAGAAAGAATTGCTAATGAGTAGTGTTGGAGGAGATGGAAGGTTCTCGGAGGAGCAGTTGCAGGCGTATGAAGGGCGAGTTTACATGCTAATCTAGATGGCCAGGTGCGTTCGCTATTAGCATCAAGGCAATTTTATTGTTCACGAGGTAGTTTATCTTTGAATTATATGTCATGTTCGGTATATCCCATGTGTTTGCCTGCACAATCGAAAGAGTAATGAGCATTCTGAAGGCACCCTGGTGACATGGAATACTTGGCAGACTAGTATACAAATGTCACTGTGGTCGCCAGACACGCCTATCAGGTGCTTACCCACTGTCAAGTACTCCATGTCACCCAGGTGGACGAGTCTTGTTCATTGTGTCCCTGGTAGTCATTTGTGCACTTCAAAACTCTCAACAATGTAGTATATCCATTCATCTCGTCACTAGACGTGTATACCAACGGCCTCAACACTCCAACTCGACGATGGCTGCACTGCTCCAGGGTATCTCCACACTGAGCATTCCCTTTTCGTCAATGTTCAATACCTCTTCCCTTGTAGCATTCGCCATCCTTACGGGCCTCCCCTCATCAAGCTCATAATCAAAACTATAGCCGTTCCAAGTAATTCCCGAAGTAGCGTCACTGCCCTCGGCCATGAGCCTTTGGACCTTGCCCTCGCCCTTGCAACAGCTGGGCAACTGAAACTTGTACGCATCTTTCGGCCTTGCAAAAGGTGTTGTAAAGTTATTGGCCGTCGTATTATAAGTATGAAGATCGACGACGAGCAGGCGAGTAAGAGTATTGTTGGTATATGCTGCGTATTGCGCTGCAGATTCTGTCGATGAATCCAAATGTGCAACGTGGAGACGAGTTGAAGGGGAGGGTTTGTGGAGGAAGGCGGCGACTGCTAGGTTACCATAGTAAGGGGGCTTGGTGCCGATAGTTGACAGGTTGGTCTGGATAGGTTGCCAGGATTGGTAACTTCATTGCAGCGTTAGTGAGGCATTAGACGGTGAAGTGTGTAAGCGTAGATGGGAGGGAGAGGAAATACGGTCGAAATAAACGTACCGGTAATTTGTCCCCTGATGCATGTGCGAGCGAGAAATGTTCTTGGAAGCAAGATACAGGTTCCAATCGACGCCCCACAATGCCGCGCCGAAACTGTTGCTTAATCCTGGGCGTCCCTGTCTAGCAAGAGAGTTATGCTCGCCCAGAATAAAGGGCAAGTCTGGATCCAGGGAAGTCCCTAGTTCCCTGATGCCTCGCGATACATTGAGCTGGGCATCCGCTTTGACAATGACGTTGCTGTGGTTCATCAATGTGCCTTGTAGCGTGATGCCCAGGTTTGTAGAAACGCCCATGTAGTTGTGCGAGGATACTATACCGACATTCCCATTCTTGTTAATACCCTGCTTCCATGCCTCTACTGGTCCTAGAGTGAAATAAGAGTCCACTCCTATGCCGGCAAAACTCGGCGCCATGAATTTTGAGCCGAAAAGGTCGGGGCATGCAGTCTTGACAGCTTGCTCGATGGTATTTGTGCCATTTATCCATTCGGATACATAGTCCGTCTCAGTCCAGTTATCACGACGGTAGCCTGAAGCGTGGAAGAGGTCAGGTTCGTTGCCGTATTCCCAAAAGTCGAGGTTGGACCCTATGGCCTTGCACGCGTACGGAACAGATGCCCAGGTTGCAGATCTTGCAGCACTGGAGTTGGCGCCCATGTTGAAGCCGTGGGTGAATTTGGTTCCGTTTGGCATGGTTTGATAAGACTCAAAAAACGATGGACCAATGGTAATGATGGTTGGGTAGTCGGCAGAGATATTGGGGCGGATGACACCGATAATACTGGTCTTTTGTGATTCATCAAAGATGGCGATGTCTCTGGACTTTAATTAGTCATGTTTACGTGTCGCTGTTAGGGAGTGGATATTACTGTGTATTGCCTCCAACGCGAGCAATAGGCATTGAACCTTGCAGTTTACCAATGTTGTTCATGAGGTTGTACGTGAAGTTATTTGGATGCGATAGATTCCCTGCAAGACACGACGATCAATTACGCCGTAAGATTCACAGAGGAGAGACTACAAATTACCAGCAAAGTCGGGCCATGACGACAGCTCGAACGAAAAGGAAACAAACGAGTCCAAAGGAATACCGGCATCTCCAGGAACAGACTCGGAGATTACAATTGGCTTAGATTGAGTAGAAATATGAGTAGCCTCTGCTTTCAACGAAGCGACGAAACCCCAGAGGAGGAGGGAGCGGCTCCCAGTAGGTATCATAATGAAATCTGTGCCTTGACTTTCTTCCAGCTGGCCATGCCGTCCATTTTATACAGGCCGTCGGCAACTGAACGTCGGGAAAGAATAGTATGCAAAATTTTCGAGGCTGATCTTGTCCATGTTTCTGCATGCATAGCCCGATGAGATGCGATGAAAAGTGGAGAAAGACGTCTGGGGTGCAATGCAGGAAACGCGGGGTAAGTGATGCCGATATTCGGAATTGGAGCCACATCCCGATGGCGAGGCAGGGATAATGCATTTAGTGTGCTCAGGTGAAGAGAAGACGATTAGCCCGAATCGATCATACGGTAGATATCATCCGGCGAAAGCTGCTCAACAAAGACTGTTCATTGACGTTAGCTGCCAATGCACACACAAGCATTTGTTTCTCATACCTATTATTCTGCATTGAAACTGTCAAAGGCTATAGACTGAACGGAGCAAAAGCAATGAATTGTAACCTAAATTTCCTGGGATTACTCGAGTGTATGTGGAGGGGATCATGCATGGACACATCTGAGCTAGCTGCTCTCTGACAAGTCAAACGCTTCCAGTGGATGAGGCCGAATATGGTTACTCTGGATAGAATTCCCATCAGATTCCCATCAGCGCACCGTATCCTTCCGAATATGTCGTCGATCAAAGTATCGCATGGATGCTTCGAGTCTGCGTTTGATGCTTAGCTCTACAGCCGCACCATCAGGGTCGTGACGGTAGGACTCAACGTCTCCGATGTAAAAGTACATGGGTTCCCTTTCGTCCGTCTCGCTGCGCAAACAAAGCAGTTGGCCAAACAAGATGCTGGATCCTACTACACTCGCACGCTGTGTCAGTCCACAACGACGGCACGAACGGCAATATCTACTGAAGTCAATATTTTGCTGTTGGATGAAGCGGTCCTCAAGAATCTCCTTTTGCGATACAAGGTATCGATGTGAGGACTTCAGACGTGGTGTCGTACGGGGACATGATGTGTTCACATCCTTGGCATACTAGGTACTTGAAGGGGTAACTGCCCTGGTAGTGGATCAAGTGGTTTTCAAAACCACATCCGCAGATCCAGATGCCATGGCCGGGATCGGTGCGAACTTTGGGATAGCTGAAAGCATCCCAGGGCTCTTCGGCAGGCTGAGCGGCATCAAGCTGCTCTTGAAGTGTTGGTCGGATTGGTTCTGGTGTCTTGGGACGGCTGTGGTGGACAAAGGCGGAAGTGGCCTTTGTCAAATTGGAGAGCGAGACGCGCTTGGAAATTGTCTGAGTCATGGTATTGATGAGCAAACAAAAAAGTGCTGTGGAGTTGTGCTTTGAGTGGGGAACAAAGGCGGGGAGTGATATAGGACGGTGGAGTGAGCTGTGCGCTGCATGGCCAGCTCACTTTGTGCGTTGTGTGGGTACATGAGAAAGAGCATTGTACACAAGGTTTCTACATGGGAATCAAGTCATGTAAAATTGATGCGATGATGCATTTGATGGTGTGTCATCCGGTGCTGATGTGTATGGAGGGTTGATGGCAAGAGAGAACGGGTAGGCGTACGGACCACGCGGCGCTAGTTGCTGACACGAAAGCCCAAGGTTATGGGACCACGGGTCCTCAACTTGAGCGCTCACGTGCATTGCAACCAACAACCACCATTGTCATGATCCAGGCACTTCTTCAGGTAAGCTTGACATGTATCCGGGGCTTGGGCGGTGGATATTTGAGAATACTAACGCGGTTGCAGCGCCTGGCCCGCTGGCTCGACAGGCCGTTCTTTCCATGGAAACAGCTCATCGTTGGCTTCAACCTGGCCGAATTTGGCCTCGAAAACTGGCTCCTCTACCGTCAATATCGCGTGCTGCAACGCACATCAATTCCCAAGGCTCTCGACAAGGAAATCGAACGTGAGACGTTTGACAAATCTCAGGTAATCGACTCGACAGGTGCAAAAAGGCGGCGATGAACTCGGCTTACGTATGTGAAATGCAGGAATACGGTCGCGCAAAGGCAAAATTCAGTTTCATGTCGGGTCTCTTCAACCAGATCAAATCCATTGCCACGCTCTACTTCAACCTCTACCCGTTGGTCTGGGCCGCGGCCGGCTCCGTCGTCGCTCGCTATGCGCCGGTGCGCTTCTCTGGCGAAATCACACAGTCGCTCTTGTTCATGTATATGCTAGGATGGATTGACCTGGTGGCCGGCCTTGGCTTCTCGTACTACCACAGCTTCGTGCTCGAGGAGAAGTTTGGGTTCAACAAGATGACGGTCAAGCTCTGGATCACGGACATGATCAAGGGCCAGGCTCTCGCAATTGCATTTGGCGTTCCCATTGGCAGTGCCTTCCTGGCGATTATCAAGAAGACAGGCCAAGGCTTCTTCTACTACCTCTGGATCTTCATGTTGCTTGTTCAGATCACAGGCATGACGATTTACCCCATCCTCATCGTGCCGCTGTTCAACAAGCTAGAACCGCTCAAGCCGGGCAAGCTCAAGGAGTCGGTCGAGGCTCTCGCATCCAAGCTCAACTTCCCTCTTGCCGAGTTACAAGTGATTGACGGTAGCAAGCGCAGCGCACACAGCAACGCCTATTTCACCGGACTCCCTTGGATTGGCAAGAAGAAGATTGTTATCTATGACACACTGTTGGAGAAGAGCACGGAGAAGGAAGTCGAGGCTGTCCTGGCACACGAGCTTGGACACTGGAAGATGAACCACACATCGCGACTACTGCTGATTAGCCAGGCGCATTTGTTCTACGTCTTCGCCCTGTTCTCCGTCTTCATCAACAACAAGTCGCTCTATGCCGACTTTGGTTTCAACCGAGAGCAGCCAACCATTGTTGGTTTCATGCTATTCAACGAGATCCTGTCCCCTACAGACTCGATAGTCAAACTTGTGCTCAACATTTGGACTCGCAGCATGGAGTACGAAGCGGGTATGTAGCAGCTATCTTGTATGTCTGGTCCAAGCTAACACAAAACAGATGCGTTTGCTGTGAAGCTTGGTTATGCGCGCGAACTGGGATCTTCATTGATCAAGCTCCAAATCCAGAACCTATCCAGCATGGATGCTGACTGGTTCTACTCGAGCTTCCACCACTCGCACCCTATTCTGACTGAGCGATTAAAGGCGATGAAGTGGACGGGGGATAAGAAGGTGGTTGAGGACAAGGCGGCAGACGAGGACAAGGCGGTAAAGGCAACGAACCGAGAACTATAGACGTGCATGTGGTGGTCATGTGTAGATGTGCGTAGATGTATTGGACAAGGTTTGGGCGAGGCTGGGAAGCGTGAGGCTCCCAAGGCCACTGTCATTTTGTGTATTTGATGGCATTCCTATATACTCGTTTCTCACAATGAAGGAGGGGCTAGTTTAAGCCGCATGGTGCAGCTTTGGAGCAGCTTTCTCCCTCTTCCTCTGTAGATGTCTCTCCTTCTTGGCCTTCTTCTTCGCTTCCTTGTCCGTGTGAGCGCCATCATCGACATGCTCCTTCCTCGTGTCTGGTTCCTCGCCACGTTGCTCTGGCTGATAGTCAGCCATGCCTTGCAAGCCGTCCTCAGGCGTTGACTGATTTGACTTTCTTGGCTTCTTTGACTTGTTTGACTTGTTTGACTTGTCGCCCGGCTCTCCTCCTGGGGTAGTAACAGCAATGTCGGCAACATGATGGTGATGGTCATCGTGCAGGTCAAGAAGCGATAAGTCCGCCTCCAGGTGCTCGCCGTGTAAACCGGCAGCGACGCGGCGCAAGTGATGCATGAGTGGATTGCCCAAGGCGCCGCCCTGGGCGTTGAAGGTGACGCCCCGTGGTGTAATCATGGCGTCTGGGTGGAGGTGCGCATGTATTTCCGAGTTTTTCAAGTACTTGTCTAGCATGGCGGAGGCGGAAGTGGACGACATGGGCGTGCTGGACACATGTCGGACCGGCGGGGGCGCTTCCAGTGGCATAGCGACGAAATTCAATCAGGTTATGCAAGGAAGAGAGATGGGGAGTGTAGTATGCGCCTAGTATGCGCCTTGTACGCACCCTGTACGCGCTGTTGAAGGGTCAGTTAGGACGTGTCGCCATGAAGGAGCACTTTTGCACTTTGCACTTGGCGATGCAGGTACTGGGGCAGAAAAGTACTTAGTCAAGGCACCAAAGAAAAAAAGCGCACGGACCGCCGCCCCCAATGGCTTTCGGTAGCGATGGTGGTAGCGTGTTTTTGCGCATCTGGATGGCTTGCGCCGGGCGTGCATCCAACACCTCAATACGGGTTGGGTCAAGTAAATTAAACAACGACGACACTGTCGCAAACACGGGATGAAAGCCTTTCCCTGCGTGAGGGCAATTGCTCGCCCTAGACACAGCACATGTACCCTCCTCCGCCCACGCTTCCCAATACCAACACGCCAATCGTACGTCCCTACCCTACCCTCTTCCTCCACCCAAGAAGACGCATAAACACTGACTAACACAAACACACACACATAGTTCACCACTGCAAACCCGACTCATGTCGCTTCTCACACCCCATCGGCCCACGCTCGCCCGCTCATCCTTGGTCCCACCACCAGCTACCACAGGCTCGCTCCTCCCTTGTGCCGGTACAGACACGCTCGACATCATGGGCAAGATATCGCAACATCCCGGTCTGGGCAGCATGCAAATTCGGTGTGGTCCAAGAGATACTTATAATCCGAGTCATCTGGTGAGGAAGCGGAGACATGGGTTTTTGAGTCGGATCCGTACCAAGAAGGGCAGGAAGTTGCTTATGAGGAGATTGAAAAAGGGAAGATGGAACTTGAGCCATTGATTGGCTTCTGTTGCCCTCTACGAATCGAGAAGTAGCAAAACGAAGCCTGCTACACATTACATATCAAATCATACTGTTCACCCACGAAGCCACTACACACACCCCTCCTCAACCGACTCCCCCTTCACCCCCTCCCCAAGCCCCTCAGCAAGGCTCAGCTCCTCATCTACCTTGTCAATCTGCTTCAACACAAACGCAATTGTCGCATCCCTTGCCTTGTTCACCCTGGCCAAAGCCTCCATACTCATGCTCGCATAATCTACCGGTTTTGCCGGCGTCAATGGCACAGCCAACCCGCCCACCAACTTGGCTTTCTTTTCCCCCAGCAATTTTCTCAACGCAAAGATGTTGTAATCTCTCTCCTGGAGATTCTTCACTAGCTCGCATCTCCGGCTTTCCTCTTCTGCTCTTCTCTTCTTGCTCGTGCTTCCCTGCTGCGCAACCGCATCAGCCGCCTTCCACGCCCCTATTGCCGCTTTGGCGCTGTTTTCAATGTGCGTGAAACGGATCGGGCCAATGTTTTGGCCGCCATACCAGCGTGCAACGACGACGGTGCCTGTCGTCTGTGTCGAAAGTAGCACGTTGGAGAGGCGTGCCCCGGCCCATTTCTCCCCGTCATCGTCGTGACCCAAGTCATAGAGCGTCCTTGACGACGGAGTCAAAGACATCTGCCGTGAGGGAGTGCGCCAAGCCGCTATTTTATGCGTTGCAGTCCGGAATACCGCCAGGCCTTGTAGAGTTTTGGCAGGTAGATTGGGAGAGAAGGCTGCCGTGAAGGTGCATGCTTGTTCTTGAATAGCGGCGGAGAAATAAACTTCACGTCTCGACGAATCTACTGGTGAGCGCTGTCTTTTCATTTCTTGTTCCGTCTCGTTCTTGTGCTTTGAATGGGGTCGGTGTTGATAGAAGGAAGGATCATGCGTGGTTGGGGTGCAGGGATCATGACATGGGGGAACCGAGCTTGTTACGCTAAATATGATGCCGAATGGACCTCGTTGACTTTATACCAGACTTCGCTTTCATCCTTGATCAAAGTCTACTCTTCCCCATAACTTGATTGTTCTCGCTCCCATAAGACTTTTGTCCCCTATTGCCTTCCCTTGATCTTCATTCTTGATCACTAAATCACAATATTAAACTAATCTCTACATTGCCAATTCGTCTCCTTTTATCTACATTGACTAATTCTTGTGTCTTCCCTAAATCAGCTTATCTTGTCTTTCTTATACCATCTTATTAGAACCTTCCATTAAACACAAGAAGGTAGGCTCAGGCAGTCTGGTGTGATGCTGCAAACGTTATCCAGGGGAGAGCCACATAACCCTCGCCGTCGCCGTCGCTTCATATAAATCGCTATCACGTAGACAGGTGTGCAACATCTCTTCGACGTCCGGTATTCTCTCGCTCCACCCTACTAATCACTAAACAGGGTAAACAATTTTTACCAACGCTATCTCCATGTTCACTTGCTTTCCATCGCCAATAGCAGATCAAGTCTCTTCCTGTGAGTAGAGTTCTTGCCCAAGACTTACTTAGCGATGACGCCACCAGTTGCTGCCTCTCTCACCCTTCTTTCACTTCTCGGTGCAACAGCCACGTCATAGCCGACGCACGGGACCGCCACTCTCTATATAATCCGCCCACTTACCCCCCAGGCTACTTTCCTGCAGCTCGAGAAACTTTTGGCGCGAGGAGACTACCAATCAACACGCGCAAGTTTACAAAAGCTCCGACATCTGGCTTACCACACTGAACCTTCTACACCCCGATCTTTGGTCAAGTCAATCATCACTTTGGCTCCAAGGTACACTCGGCCCTGGACAAGCTACTAAAGGCTAGAGCTTCTGATCGATTCCAAAAAAAAAGGTACGCTAAAGATCAAAGCTAAGTTTGCTTCACATGTTTTGCTTGCATCTTTCGCGCTTGATTGCAGACAAAGGCGTGTTCAGTTCAAGGAACCTTTTCGCCACCACTTTGCGCATCGCAGAATCCACTGACATTTGAGTTCCAGGAACAGTTTCAAGTCGCGCTTTGGACGCGCAACAAACATACTCAGCAAGACATTCCCCTCACTCTCAGTCAAACTGATCAACCAGCCCGATACGTGAATCATGGGTCGCTTCGAAGGGTTGAACGATGACACCAAAGACCTGGTGACCTGTCTTCTCCCTGCATTGGCCGCCTCCTTCGGCCTCTCTGACCCCGTTCACATTATACCTGAGGACATACGCATGCGTGCTTGGGACTGTGAGCGCCGCGACCACATCAAGGCAGAGACCGAAAACGACCCGCGCAACTGGGGGGTGCAGTTCCTCAAAGACCTCAAAGCCATCTCGCGCCTTAACAGTGGCAATCTCACAGAGTTTCAGGAGATTCTGCGCGGCAAAGTGGCACTGCATGAGCCAAAGCATCCGTGGTGCCGGCTCGCGGACATCAAGGAAATCAAGGACGAGTACGAGCACCCTGAAAAGAAGAACAAAGTCGTCGTTGTTGAGGAGGAGAGCAGCTCATCGACGGACTCGTACTTTGAGGAACTAGTTGAGCCCGATGTGCCGACTGGGAAGAAGCGGGCGCTGAATAGCGGGAGGCATGAGGTGTATGAAGCGCGGGTTATAGAGAAGCGGCGGAAACGTAAGTTACCACGATACCTTTTACCATTTCCATATCTAGTTGCTCTACTTCATACCCTTTACTAACAACACATGGTGCAGAAAAGCCGAGGCGCCTCCGACGTTCTCCCACGGGCGGCTTCCAGCGACACGATCCTCATGCCAAAAAGCGCCGCTCCATGGACCCCCATCACTCTCGCTCCAGTCGCACTCCCATATCCGGCCGTACTCAGCGTCAACCGCGAATCATGTCATCTGACGACGAGGCCTCTGTTAATTCGCCTGATGCCCGATCCCTCTATGGTCACACGACACCTGCCTTGTCCGTCTCGCCTGGTTCTTCCACCGCTCATGTGTATAACATGGAGCTGGAGCCAGCTTCAAATGAGCCGCTTGCCGTTCAGAAGCTTCAGGCTGAACTGGAGGTTGCAGAGGCGGAGCTCAAGGCTGCGAGGCTGAGGCACCAGTATCTTCAGGCTAAGGAGCAAGCAAAGCAGGAGGCCTTGCATTGTGATGACGGACATCAGACGCTCGAGTAGGGGGTTTCATTGCGTGTGTTGGGCGTGCAATTTGGCCTCTCGTCTGGTCACGACCGAACAAAGCGTTATTGGAATATATCAGGGAGATCATGGATGCAAATCTGTCACATTTCAAACCACACCTATTTTTCTTGGCTGTAAGGGTGGATTTCTGATAGAATGATGGCGTAAAGTCTGAACATACTGCGTAGTATAGTCACAGCAGAATATGATAGCACTTTCATATGAATGATGAACGACATGTATACGGGTATCAATTTATCAGCCAAGGGGTGTCATAAAAAACTTGACAGTGTGGGTAAGCACCTAATGGGCGTGTCTGGCGACTACAATGGCCCTTGTACAATGACACCAGGGTGCGAGCAATCGGTCTCGCATCATGGTCATTCGATGAACAAGTCATGTCGTCAAGCCAGGTTGTCAAGGGCCTATTAAGCCTTGGTATAAGCCGGCAACAAGTCGTCACTGTCGGTCTTCTTCGCCGCGGCCCTCGCCTTCCTCCTCTCCCGACGATCCAACTCCCTCGCCACAGCCTTGGCAAGCTTCCTCCTCTCCTCGCGCTCCTTTTGCTTCAACACATCCGTCTTGCCCTTGCCCGTCCACACGCTCTTGAACTCCTTGCGGAACTTTTGTCCAAAAGTAAGATGCTTGTCGGCTTCCTCGTCAGCCTGGCGCTGGTTGTACTCCTCCTCGTCGTCTGTATCGTAGAAGTCGGATTCCGCGTCGTCGCCCTCGCCCACGAGGCGGTTGGTTTCCGAAGACTCGAGGCTCACGGCGCGCTGGTTACGCGCCTTGTCCCACGCCTTGGTGCGGGTGTAAGCTACACAGCCTGTGATGCTGAGGACTGTGAGGAAGGGGAAGGAAAGGAAGAGCAGCATGACGATGCCGAAGGCGATGAGGTCTTCGTCCATGATTTTGGTAGGGACTTAGGTGGGGTTGAATATGTGTTGTGTAGGTATATTGGAGATTGTTGTTGTCCAATCGAGCTTGTCGCAGGGGGGTTAAGATGGCGGAGGGAGAGGCAAGTCATCTTAAGGAGAGTGTTGGTTGCCACTGCCAAGGCGGAATGTGGCGCAGCGAACCGCGTTTCAGGCGACGCACGTCACGCAATGCGGAGGGCACGTGAAGGCCAAGTTGGAACTGGAAACCCAACGCTCTTCATTTACGTCTCGGGTCCTTGCGTTCAATATATTTATGTATTGGTTCATCTTCTTCACCGGATGCGCACCGTTCGGTGCCGTTACTGTGTCGCTTTGCTGATCGACACATTGCATTTAATTTTGCCCAGGTAATAGTTAAATCGCATAGATATATTCTTTTCGTTCCTCACAATTCAGAAGACTACATGGCAGTTACCATTTATCCTATACCTGGTACCGATATATCAAGCACATCTAACATTTCCCCCTCGTCTAATCTTATGTTCGCAACTACCACGACTCCCCTTTCTGCAACCTCCGTCGTATCTCACGTCTTTTGGCGTTCAAATCTCTACACCTGTCTTCACTGTGAAACACTTTTGTATCCATCAACTTCCAACCCGATTAGGGACGCATTGAACAAGGCACTAGTAACGCTGGTCTTTTTCGGTAAGTACTATACACAAGTAGTTGAACAACAAGCCGTAATTGCTTGCTAGCATGGATAAACTGGGGAATTGGGAAAGGAGACTGTTGGTTTTTTCCTTTCATTTCGTGTACAATTAGTTTCACCAAACCAATCTTTAGGTTTTCCAGCAAGCATAGTGTTGTATATAGAGCTCTCCCTACTACGAGAGATCTATGATTTGATGTTTCACTTTCTGTTCCTGCAGAAACAGCTATGCGTAGACGTAGAAGACACCGATAGGTATAGTTCGTGATTTCATGGTTGCCAAGTACATCTGGGAGTTCTCATTGCGTGTCGGTCGATAGCAGATGTCTACCTGAATAAGGAAGCTTGATAGAGAGTGCCGTGCAAAATATATTTTGATAGACACAAAAAGTAACGACATATTAAATTAATGGTTCGCGCCTAGATTGTCTTGTGTGATTCAGAGAAGCCATGTACTCAAAGATACAAACTTCATTTCCCTGGCTCATATGAAACTTATCTAAACGAGAGTATTTACAGTAATGTTTATGCTATGTACAGTATATAATTAGAGAGCCATGAGTACCAGTAGTCCAGCCTGGTCAAACATCTCAAGGGGTGATTTTATAAGTTAAGCGCCTCGATTTAGTGATGAAGGTATTAATGGCGTCTGTAAGGCGAGCATTTGGCTTTTTGTTGTTGGCCTAAAGGGATTGGTTAGAGATTCGCCGTTATTCGCTTTGTTCCACCATTGCCTTTGGACGAAGAAAAGGCACGTACTTCTTGGCTTCCGTCGGGCGTAGCGGCACGATCCACAATGGCCTTTTCACTGTCAGTCATGACAGGTCTGTTAGGAGGGTAGATTGATGATGCACGCGTCGGCCTTGAATACTCGCTGGATGCGCGTATTGTGCCTCCATAGTCGCTGGTTATTTGCGTATTTCTCCCATATTCACTAGACGCCCGAGTTGTTCTTCTATGGTCGTCATCGTGCTTGACATCATCGGCAAAAGGGTTGGGTGTGCGTTGCTGGAATGCTTGCATCCTCTTTTTTTTATTTGACCTCATTATGCAAAAGACTACTAGCGCAATAATCATGCTGAGAATACCTATTACTGTGTTAGAACCAATGCTGATACATTGCGACGTGTTTCTTACCAAGTACTCCAAAGAGAATGAATAGTGCCCTTGACACGGGTGTCAATCCACGCTGCGGTTCAATACTGTCGGAGGCGGCGGGAACAGCTAACACTGTCTCCATGGCGGGCGGGGCGGGTATTGAAGAAGAAAACATCTGAGGTGTGTTGACAGATTTTGGGATTGCCAGACTTTCGGTAGAGTAATACTCTTTACCCTCCGTTCGAGTCACGGTAACGAATGTGACGATTTGTGGCAACAAGTCAGGAGTGGATGTTATTGAAGGCGCAGCTGTCGATGGGGTAGAAGAAATTACAGTCGAAGATGATGGTGTCTGAATTACGGAAGTCTCCGAGGATATTATTGAAGATTCTCCGGAAGGTTGCAAGACGGTTGACGATTCTGTAACAGCTGGAGATGATGAAGTACCTGGCGAGGCGGAAGTCGGGAGCGATGATGCTGAACCATCCGTAATCGCTGTAGGTAACGGCTGTTTCTTTCCTGGCATAAGACCATTGACTAACTCAGGTTGTCCTTGATTAACACCTGGAAGGGCGTCTGAATTCTCTCTGGCGCCTCCTATCAACTCTGGCTTCGATTGGTTAACACCAGGAAGAGCATCCGAGTCTATTCTTGCCCCAGATCCTTCCAACGATATCAATGGAGTAACTGCAGCTACTTTGGTGCTGCTCGCTTGGTTGATCGCACTTGCTTCCGCTTTGATAGTAACAGTAGGGGCCGTAGCAACGGCCACGTCGGCCTTCATCAAAGACGAGGGCGTACCATCCGGTTCCTGGCTACCGGAGGGTGTAACTGTGTTTAGGCCAGAAAGCCATTCTGATTGCGGTAGCCGTGCATTCTCCATCGCCATCCTGAAGTTGTTTGATCGCGCTGTTAACATCGGTGACGGCATTCCCAAGGTCTCGGTTATCTCAGTGTTCGATCTTTCGCGGCTTGAATTAACATTAATTTGTTCTTTCCGGTCCATTACTCTCTTCCCCAGAATGGTTCGGTGTACCAGCACCGTTGAATTTTCATGAAGCCTGCTCGATAGAGCTACAGCAAGATAGGGTGTCCAAAAGGAGTGGTAAACATGCCACAGCACACAGGTACGGCGTTGACGCCACGAAAGTGCGGGCGGCGGAATCGCACCGGCTAATGGAGATCCCATACGAACTAGTTCAAGGACCTGCACCTGGATGCGTGATGAAGCGGGTAGTAGTTTCGACGCGACATGCAGGAACCGTGTGGTTGGTCTGAAAGGTGCTCAAACACGACCTTGTCGACCAAACATGGTAGGCATGAGACCGCAACGACAAGGATTTGCCAACCACTTGAGACCAAGGACTGCGTCATTAGAGCTGTTTGGGAGATAGAATCGCCCCAAAGCGGGTTCTCCAAAACACGCGCGTGTTCTGATGCGGAAGCGAAACAAGTATACTGACACCCGAAACGTACCGCACGCTGGAACAGTGTCGGGCCGGTCAGGGGACCATGAATACAAAAATACCGCGCTGCATAGCTTCCTGGACACATTCAAGCTGGCAATATCTAAATTCAGGAGCTCGAAGCAGACTTTACTTTCCTTGAAGCCAACCTTGGTACCCGAAGAGAGACGTTCTGTTATTTTACAGAGTTAGGCTTGTCCCCTAGACTGCTAATTGTTCAGGGAATTTACGGCTATCAGACAACATGTTGTACAACATGTGGCCTCTCAAAATGCTGTGTAAGAAGACATTAGTTGTCACAGGCAATAGCAATCAAGAACTTCGGTATTAAATGCGGAGGCGCTTGGCTATATACGGTCATACTAACGATGCTTGCTAGCTTCAAAGTTGCCCCGCTCAATGCCCTTGTCTCCACATCGCAGACGTGCGCTCCTTCACAAAAAGTCATGCATTCACGATATCACTGCTAAGTATCTCTCATCGGTGATATACACTCCTAACGAACCCACAAAAAAAACTTTGTATCTGGGTAGTCATAAGTTTAGGTTAAGTTCGCACTGCCCCATCAGCACTTCTTCCACGAAAGATTCAATATCTCTCCAAACCCAGTATCAGCCGAACCACCCTGCACATACCCATTCGCCTTTGAAGACCCCGACTTCACCGTAGCCGACAGAGTAATTTGAATCCTCGCGTCCTTTTTCTGACATACCGTCGCCTCCGTACTGGAAATTTCACCCTCCTTGTGCAGAAGAAAGTCTTCCTCATAAGGCCCCGTAACGATCTTGTGGATATTGCCCTGCCCAAAAGATCAATAAATATACTAGTTCATCTCTCAAATATGAGTGTTTGATATCGCGTACCTTGCCCTTCAAATCCGCTCCACTGGAATCAATCCATTTCCAGCGACTGACCAAACTAGCATTCACACCCTTCTCCAGATAGACGTAACCGCGAAAATCCGCTGAAGTAACATCGAACGCCCATCCTGGCGATGTCATCCCAATATTAACCTTGCAAAGTGCTCGTGTATGGGACGTTACCGCCTTCGGCCCATCTGCTGCTGCGAAGTCGTCGAATATTATGGTCAGCGCAGAGTTGTCGGAGGCGAGCTGAGTGCTGACTTGGTCGGAGCGGCACCCACTTCCTTCAAAATTGGCGTCGATGCTGGTTAGGTTGGCTGAACCTTTGGGGGGACGTACGGGCGCTGCTGCCGCGTTGACAAATAGGGACGATGATGCTGTTGGAGTTGTCACAGCCAGAGCCATGTAAAGCGTGAGCACAAAAGCAAATGCAAAGGTAGAAACCATGGCCACCATTGACATGAAAATCAGTCGATCATTCACAAGAGAATGCCTAGGGAGTAGGGAAGCAAAGGCGAAGAGTGAAGACTGCTCAGAATCACCCTCAGCAGAAACGGGGAGATTGACCGACAAACCATACTTTTTATGATCATAAAACCCTTCGACTGAACCATGACACCTTTGGGACCACGTACTTACTGCACCCAGCACTCCCATCCAATATCCCGTCGTTTGACGGTTCAATACCACGCCCAAGTTCTCAATGTGCTCTTCTATACCCCCCTTCAACCTCGACCCTCGTAACATATAACCCCAGCTTACGTCCGTCCCGCTGGCGTTGCTCACATAAAAGGGTTAGCATGTGCTATCGACACGGGCGTTTTGATAGTGCCGAAAGTCTAAGTGTATTTAGGCTATGCAGGGATATTGTGGGAATAATTTTGGAGAGAGCGATCGTATTTGGGTATTTTGGGGACGAATGAAAACATAGGTTTAGGAAACTTTTCTTCTGCGGCTGAAGCAAAAACCCGGGGTTGACAGTGCTGTGGAGGGAGGAAACGGTTATGAGCCGGGGTCCGATACGGACATGGGATGAAGCCCCGCGATTGGCGGTATCTTCCAAAGAACGCGACATGTTGACCACTGCGCTGCAATATTTGATTCAGAACGAGATATGCGTTGAGGAACATGACCCATCACAGCAACTGCATCTTTGTAAAGTGAGTTTAGATATTTATTACCAAGTGATCAACTCCATGCTCCACCAAGCCCACACCGTCCCTTGTCTAGACTATACTGCTGTAGCGTATCCGTCCGGCGCCTTCTCAAGATGCTCACTCCCATAGTGCATCTTCTTCGCATCAACGCTAGCCGCCCTCACTACGATAACCTCCTCTCTCTTCCCAAACCCAAACAACTCATCCATCTGATCCATCCTTAAACCTTTTGTATCATGAATACAGAACCACGCATAAACGCTCGCGCAGACCAGTGCCGTGGCAAAGAAGACATAGACGCCCCATCGCATACTCGTGTACATCTGCGGGAGCGCTTTTGTTACGACCAGCGTCCAAATCCAAACACTAGCTGCTGCCCATGGACCCGAGATACTCCGCATGGACGCAGGGAATACCTCGGAAGAAATGATCCACGGGAGACCATTCGCTCCAAACGACCATGCAGCCCCAAAAATCATAATCATTGCCGTGGCCCCCTTGCCCCCTGCGACAGTAGAGTCGGACATGGGTTGTCCTACTGTTGGCTTGCCGAGCGCGATATAGACTGCAAGGTAGTATTGGCAAAAGGCGCAGATAAGTGAAGACACGATCCATGGCCATTTCCGACCAAACTTGTCGATGAAGAATGTAAAGAAAATCACGGAGCCGCCGGCTTTGATTACTCCATAGATGCCGGTCCATAGGGTGATGTTGGAGAGGCCTATGGAGGTGAAGATTGTGGGGGAGTAGTAATTTATTGCTGCAGCACCGGACCATGCTGTCAATGGGGATTAGCATGGTGTCTTATCTACAGTTGCGAGCGAACGGATGGAGATTGGGGTGTATTTCATACCTTGCCACATAAACATGAGAAACACCAAGAGGAATCTGTTCCTCATTCCCGGCAAAGCTGCTTCCCGTGCTGCAGCCTTTGTGATTGTGAGAAAACTGGCGTGCATTTCGCCATGCAAAAGAGCAGCACGCTCCTTGGCAATTTCGTTCCGCACATATTGGACATCTTGTGCAATGTACGGATGGTCCTCTGGCAGATTGCGATAGAAAGCGTAAGACTTGAGTGCCTCGGCATCGCGACCGCGCTTCAGCAGCCAGGTAGGGGATTCCTTGAGAATAGGTATCATCAAAGCAAGAAGACCGGCAGGGATGAGCTGTACGGCCATTGGTATCCTCCATGCGGTAGATTTAGATTTTTCAATGTTCAAAACAATCCCATAATTGATCCAGAACCCAATGACTGCGCCAGTTTGGTAGAAGGATTCGAAGAAACCAGTCAAGCGACCGCGAATAGCAGGCGGTGAGATTTCCGCGATGAAGACTGGGGATACAGCTGCGAGACCGCCTACGCCCATACCGGTGAAGAAACGCCCAGCTAGGATGAGGCTGAGTTGGTTTTTGGGAACAGTGCACATGACCGCTCCGACAAGAAAGACCGCATCAGAGACGATGACCGCAGCCCTCCTCCCTAGCAGCTCAAGAAATGGATACATGAGTAGCGCCCCCACAAGGCCCCCTGCAGAATAGATAGATGTGATGTTGCTAGTAACTTCATTCTTGTTTGCTTTTGTGATGCCAAAGTCGCGTTGGAAACTCTCTTGGGCGATGGTCGTGCCGATAAAGGCAGAGTCGTAACCGTAGGCCAGAATACCGAGAGATATCACAAGGGCGGCAATGTAGACTCGCCAGTTATACTGTAGAGTGGGTCAGAAGTGTGCCAAGATGAGAGTGCGTATTGGAACCCTGCTGGCGTCCAATTTTGCAGTTGTACTCACCACCTCGGGCGGCGTAGGCCTATCCTCGGGCGCTCTCGCAAAGCCTCCCATGTCCGTTTCTCAATCAAACTCTACGTCTTAGGTGTTGGAAATTTGGTATTCCAATCCATGGGTTTACATCAGGCCGATTTCAACAAACCCGGGGTAAACCGTACTTCTTAAGCACTCCCACTTCCCCACAAAAGCAAAAAGTGGGTGGAATGAGCGCGTGCACAATACAGGGTTGAAACAATCATCCAGACCCAATGGGACCCCAGCCTGGCGCACTTTTGTCGTGTGGAGTTTGGTGGGTTGACCATGTTCGTTAGACTTGCCGATATGTTAACAAGATGGGGATTGCATAGCCGACGAGTAGCGAGGACGAATCGCTGGTCTGGAATAGCCGATGGGCACGTCCACAGGTTCCACACCGATGCCATGGATGTTCGCGTACGTCACAGTGTCGGGACACATCGCGAGGTGGTGGCAGATGGAGTTGAGCGATTCCGCAATCCTAACTTATCCCAAGATTCCACCGTATCCCTCCTAAGAAAAACTACAGATTTTGTATATTAGATCTAATTGTACGATACTCATACAATCTTGTAAAGATGAAACACTTCCCAAAGCCAACCGAATCGCCTAATTAATCCAGTCCCAGAACCCCCCCACCACCCCCATCATGTCTTCCTATGCCTTTCCCCCAGGAATCCACGTACCATCCTTAACCTTCTTCCAGCCCACCGCCTCCCAAGAAATTGACTGGGCTACCCAGGAGGCCCACTTCACCTTCCTCATCTCATCCGGTCTCCATGGTATCGTCATTGCCGGCACAAATGGCGAAGCGGCAACCCTCTGCTCCTCCGAAAAGACGAAGCTTGTACAAACCGCCCGGAGTATTGCCCAGCGCCTCGGTCGTGATGATCTACCCATAACGCTCGGTGGTGTTGCAGGTTGTACTCGAGATGCCATACAGCAGACTATCGAGGCAAAGGAAGCTGGCGCATCGTTTTACTTGGCGCTTGTGCCAAGTTATTTTCATTTTGCCATGAACCAGGACGCTATTGTGAGCTATTTCCAAGAGCTGGCTGATGCATCTCCGGTGCCAATTGTTCTGTATAACTTTCCAAACGTGGTTGCAGGGCTGGACATCAATTCCGAGATGCTGAACATCCTGGGCAAGCATCAAAACATTGTGGCGATAAAGTTGACATGCGGTGGTATTGCAAAAGTGGCTAGAATAAGCGCTTCGTTCGACAAGTCGGAGTTTGTTGCGCTGGCTGGTCAAAGTGATTGGCTCATTCCGGCTCTCAGTGTAGGGGGGGTGGGATGTATCACGGGAGTGGCCAACTTATACCCAAAGGTACGTCATGCCCCCAACCAGAACACTCGCCGACTAATACATTCTAGTCTTGCATCCAGATGTACTCTCTTTATCAATCTGGTCAGCACGAACGCGCCTCCGCACTTCAAATCAAGCTATCAGTCAGCGAATGGGGCTTCGGCAAAAGCGGTATAAACGGTACAAAGTACGCAGTTGCACACAAACTTGGATATCCCGATTCCAGCGCCGATTGTCGGCGACCATATCCTCGGTATACAGATGACGACAAGAAGGCTTGGGTTGTGAAGCAGGTATCTGTGTTGGATAATACTGAAGCGGAACTATAATCGCATGGTATGAAGATGGCAGAATTAAGCGTTTGGTTGATCGCGGGTGATGGGATACCTCCGTGGATTTGATTATGGGAATACAGCGCCGGCTGTGCATCTGGGTGTCCACAATAGAGCAATCAGACGATAGCAAAGTGATTTGCGGCAAAATACTCCTGGCTAACTCGCCGTACGTCTACACGTGTATTGCCTTCATCTTGTCTCCTCTGTACCTCAAGCAATAAATCTGCTGTTGCTTTTGCATTTGTCGCTATTCCCTCTAGGCTCCGGATAGCTTTCGTAATCCAACGGCGTTCATCACCATCCTCCTCTTCACAGCCCCACATTAGCAGTGGCCACAGCACATTGACTGGAAGACTCTCGTCCGTCTGTATCATGAGATGACACAATCGCCTGATATTTGCAATAGCTATATCAACGTCTTTTGTCCTGGGATACTGCACGTATGCCACACGATGCAAGTGTAAAAATGAAGCATAATAGTTGGCAAGATAAGTCCTGAAGCTTCTTGCCAATGCACCAGCAAGGTTCTTGGCTAAAGACTTTTCTAGGTCTCCTGCAACAGCATGGTCCATAAGTGCAGGTCGTTGGTTGTAGAGCTCGTGAAGATCTTTTGAGATTTGCGCACCGAACGCCATAACTTCGGTTTCGTCTTGTACAGTACCTCGGCTACGGTGCCAGGGGTCGAGCTTGGTAATGCGGCCGGCGAATGATTGGGTCTTTTGGTAGAAGACTATGCCAGGGTGATATAACACATCGAACAGGATCTCTTCGACTTCGGTGTCTGACGTGTCTGTCTCGGAAGAGGGGTTGGCGGCAGGTGATGCATCGAAAAGGGACTCATCCGTATCCGCTAAGAAAAGACCCTCTCCTCCAGCAGTCGATACAGCACGTGCATCGAGGAGACGTATCCAGGAGATCAAACGGCGGTCCGAGGTCGAAAAGGTAGTTTTGTTTGCGTTTTGAATGAGTGAGTAGGCTTCTCGGAGGTTGGCATGGGCCCGAGGTAGGGTTTCCATGAGCAGATCAGTATACGTAAGGAGAAAGATGGAAGCGAGAATGTACCGGAGTTCGGACTTTGCGCTTTCACCATCTCCACTCACGCGTATCTTTGCCAGGCGACTTGACAACTGTCTGGCTGCGTGATCATACAATGGCCTCCAATCAACCTTTCCAGCTTCGTCTCCCATTTCATTCCTCTGCATTTGCATTGCAGCAAAGGCTACTATGGCACTCTTCACGAGTGGACTTTCTGTGGCCATGGTACCAAAAAAGGCACGAGTGGAGGCCCATTTAGGCCCCACCTCTACCGGCGTCAAGATTGGCGGCATCAACATTTGTAGAAATGCATTCAGAAGAAACTCTTCGTTTCCAGTTCCATGGTTGGTAATTCCGGATGGAAAGGGCGATATCGAGGATTGACAAGGTCTATCTGGCAGATCACAGGTGGCATTTCTTGCCATAGAAGCGACTTCTATGGGTGGACCTGAGGATCTGGAAGCATAGCTGGGGTGAAGGATGGGTTGCGGAACGCGATCAACGGGTACGTTTGCAACTGGCGAGTCGGTAGGCCATGAACTAGGACTCAGTAGCATGGCTTCGTCCCAAGTGCCCATGCTCAAAGGTCCCAGCGTCGGGAAGTCGAAACCGAAGTTATTTCCCTCAAAGGGTAATAATCCGGGTACGAAGGACAGTTGGTGTCCGCTGGGAGTGCTAGCCATCAGTGAATGAGATTGTGTAGTAGTAGTGGTGGGGATGCGGGTCGCGGGTGGGGCCCGATGCCATGTACAGTCCAAATTGAGTCTTTCACAGTGAGAACAGCGCGGCCGCTGTTCATTGCAGCGCACTTTCCTTCTCCTATCTTGGTCAGCATCATGAGTCGTCAACGGGGGATGACTGCGTACCGGCAGGCATTGCAGCCGTTTTTTGAGCGAGCAGGACGCGGCGCGACTGACACCGATGCAGACGTGGCTGGTCGCGGCGAATATTGTATATGTGGTGGCGACATATGTAGACAGCAATAACGGAATATGATGATGAGCCACGTAGCCAATGCGCCGGGTGGATGATATATCGGAGGAATTGCATGGGGAACATAGTATGGATAAACAGTGTTTGTGGGCACCAATGACCATCGGCGCTAGCGAGTCAGAGAGTCCTGGAGACAACGTCCTGCCAGACTCCTAGTAATATTATAGAAGCGGTATCGTTCCGGCTACTATTTTGTTGGCGTGCGCCAGAGAAGATGTTGGCATACGTCAGGTATCTGGTACAAGCTTCCTGTAAACATGCAGATGAACCATCTCTTCCCCGACTTGGACGTCTCCCGGAAGTGGAAACTTCAAGTAGGCCGTCTCCACAAATCCTGCACGTTGCATGAGACCAAAGAAGACTTGCTCGCTCGAGTGGCGCATCTTCATCGCAATGGCTACGATGACATTTGGACTCGATTCAGCTAGGCGGACCAAAGTGCGCACTAAGGATGGGCTGCGTAGGATCAGAGATACATGTTCAGAAATGTTTCATCACGTCGTGATGACAAGGCGACGTACCTGCTATCTGCATTGTATGTACAATCGGCCGCGATGACCAAGTCGACAGAGAGCGAAGCAGGCGGTAGTTGAGATGGTAGGTCTACATCCCAATCCAGTGCCAAGAACCGGAGGGAGAGACTTTGTGCTTGGGAAGCCTGGTCAATGTTGCGTTGGGCAATGTCTTGGGCCAATGGCAGATCTGTCAGAAGCACTTTGGCATACGGTAAAATTTGGGCGAGCGTGATGCCCACCATGCCGCAGCCAGTTCCCAGTTCGAGGATGCGAAAAGTAGATGTTGGTGGGGTTGGAAGCAAAGCCCTCGCCATGTCCGTATTTGGATCTTTGAGGTCTGTGAGTTGGCAGGAGAGTGTGATGCCGGCGTCCCTTGAAGCCAGCATCAGTGAATGGTGGGGCGTTGTAGAGATTTTCCGGGATTACCAGAGATGCCTCGCTATACTCTCTCCAGTCTCTTCCCAGATGCTGATGGTGGGCTCGTTTGGGAGCTTGAAGCGTCTCTCGACTAGCTTGACGGCCGCGACATGTTGGGTGAAAGGTGGACTCCAGGCCGATACAACACCTTGGGCATCTCGTTCTAAGAGGGCTGCGTACTCGTCATGGGGCTGTTTAGGGTCAAGGCCTATTTTAACGCGCAACAGTGACGAGGGTAGGTAAGAACTGGGCAGCGGAAGTGTAATGGGAAGACTCCGCATGCCACTGGACCATTGCACAGTCTTCCAGACGACGACGACATGTTGGTCGGTATTTGTACAGGCTAGAAGCTCAGCTGCTAGCTTGATGTCGTATGGCAGAAATGAATCACCGAGGTCTGATGTGATAGTGATTAGACAATGAAGGTGAGGCCTTGATGTGCCCTTTTCCGACAATATGCGTGGCGTTTTGAGGAAGCGAACGTAGCGCATAGTGAGGTGTAGGGGTGGGGGTGGGGGTGGGTTAGAAGAGGAATGTCGGCCCAAGCATGAACATGGCTATATCGTCATACCTCGACGCCAACAGCCGGGCTCAACGGCGCAACCCGGGCGTCTTGTAGATGCACTCACACAACCGAATTGTATAGCCAACGTCGATGCGCAGTCGCATTCGCAGCGCGTCGCTGCCAGCCAAACTCAGCTACTTTTGTCCCACCTTGTCTTGCTGGTATTGCCATGGTCATGTACCGGCGCAGCGATCCCCGGTGGAATCGCACGCTACAGCACATCACCGACAACCTCGAGCACGCAAACGAATCGGCGCAGGAGAACATCTACGGCTTCACGCAGCGTTACGTCAACCCGTGCTTCTCATCGATTAGCCAATGTGTCAAGGCGTGCACGGCGCCATGCTTCCCAGGTCACAACGACCGCCGGCGTCACCACGGCCGTTCCCGGGGCCGGGCAGAAGTCAGCTTCGACTTTTATGACGACTGGGAGCAAGACGAGAGCGATGGGCTGCTCGGCTGGGGCAGCGACAACCTCGACCGCTTCCTAGGCGGGGCGGCAAACTATGGCGCAACCGCGCAGCCCGGCCGACAGCGTGCCATGAGCTATGGACAGCGCAACCGCAACCGCGATACACGATACAATGGCCCGCGACGCAAGAGCACCGCCGTGCCGCGCGACGCCGCCCAGGATCCGACGCTGATACCGAGTTCCTCGTACTTTGGCTTTCTAGGCCGACTGCCGTTTAGAATTGGCGCAAAGGCGCTGCGGTACAAACCCTCTGCCGCCGACCTGACTGACCATCCAGGCGCCGCACGACACAGTCTTGACGAGGAACAGGCCTTGATCGAGGACAGCGACGAGGATGCGCTCGACCCCCTCAACCCCCGCGAACACAAGGCCAGGCGCCACCGTAGACAGCGCAGTGACACACACACGTCGGGCCACACGACCGACTCGCTGAGTTCGCGTGGCGACATCTTCCCGAGCGAAGACGAGCTGGAAGACGCCGTCCCGCTCGATGATGAGTTCACCATTGCCCTCGAGCGCCGCACCACCGGCCAATGGAATGAAGATGCCGCCAGCAGCAACAAAGCCCGCTCAAGCACCAGTAACACCAAGACCACGACCAAGCGACCCTCTGCCTCACGCCTGTCCTCCCGTACAGTCTCCTCCCGCAACACAGCAGCGACAATCTCCGAGCTTGACACTCCCACCCTGGCCGACCTCCAGAAAGAAGAGGACCGTCTCCGTATCGACGAGGAAGTCGCAGTCCACCGCAAACGCCACGACGCACACCAACTTGCCGTTAAACGTGGCCTCGCACCGGACCCATCCACCATCACTACACCGCATCCTTTGCCCTCGCCCACACAAGCCCCAATGGCGGCAGTGGATCCTATCTTCTCCCCGCTGCTACCTACCCCAGCTAGCGAGTCTGAACACGACCTACATGACCCTACCCCATTTCCTAGTTTCATAGACGCCCAGACGATGCCGGATAGCAGTGCCTTTTATGTTGACGAGAGCGATTATTCGAGCAAGGTCGTTACCCCGACTCGGCCCTTGTCGCTGAGGGCCGAGACGAGCGAGGAAGGGGTACGTGGAGAAGCGTTTGTACCAGCGAGATTGCCCAACTTTGGGCATGGGTAGTGACCAGCGTGTATTTTTACCTACAATTCATCAACTAGCTAGCACTTGAACTAGGCCATGGACTAAACTTGGCCTTGTCTGTTTGATCATCATCTCGGGAGAGTGCGGCCACACAATTCATCTATCCGCACTGGCTAAAACAACCATGTCCATCGAAAATCACCCCTTGCTGATGTCTCATCCCAACCATCACCAACGCAGAGCCCCACAATCTCTCGCCGCGCCATGCTCGCTAAGTAATATTCTTGCCCATGACCTCCCCTCTCTTCTTGCCCTTTTGTTGGGCCGCCTCGTGCTTCCTCAAGTCCTCAGGCACCTTGCTAAGATTGCTCTTTGTGAGTATCTGTTTCAAGTCGTACAGCACATCCGCATCTTCGTTGCCCCAAAAGGTAATTGCAGTACCCTTTTTGTCTTGACGACCTGTACGACCAATGCGATGGGTATAGGCTTCAATGCTGCTGGGCATGTTGAAATTCACCACAAGAGAAACGTCTGGAATATCAATTCCACGGCCTGCCAAATCCGTTGCAACGAGGACATTGGTTTGTCCAGACTTCAAAGCGGCAAGTGCTGCCTCACGCTGTTCCTGCGTCTTGGATCCGTGCATAGTAGCAGACGAGAAACCCATGTGTTTGATGTCGCGGGCGATGGCGTCGCAATTGCGTTTGATGTTGACGAAGACGATGATGGGTGGTGCAAACTCGCCAGATGTGAGGATTTCTTGGAGTCGTTTCTTGCGCTTTTCTTCTCCTTGGATGAACTCGACGCGTTGCTCGACCGTGTCAGTAGCCTCGCCCAAATTACCAATGGTAACAATGGCCGGACGACGCGAGTATTGCTTTGCTATTCGCTCAAGTGCCGGTGGCATAGTAGCTGTGTACATCATGGTTTGGCGATATAATCCACGTTTCATGGCATCGGCATCTTCGGCCTCCTCCGTGTCAGGTTTCTCATTGTTGACGGGCAGCGCAGCGAGGATTTTGTTGACAGGCTCTTCGAAACCCATGTCGATCATCCTGTCGGCTTCATCCATGATGACGTACGTGCATTGACTGAGTACAAGAACGCGGCGCTCGATGCAGTCGTTCAGACGACCAGGCGTCGCGATGATGATTTCGGCGCCGTCACGCATTTGGAATGACTGTTCTTCGATGGAATGACCACCGACTAAGACAGCAGTTCTGAACCCTAGTGGCGTGGCAAACTTGCGTGCTTCCTCTTCAATTTGTTGCGCCAATTCACGAGTGGGTGCCAGGATGAGCGCATACGGGCCATCGTGACGGTTGATTGCATCAAGAGGAGGTAGTTGTGAAATGTATGCAAGCAGTGGTAGAAGGAAAGCAGCAGTTTTACCTGAACCTGTTTTAGCGACACCGATGAGATCTCGGCATTGCAAGGCGATGGGTATGGCAGCACGTTGGATAGGCGTGGGCTCCGTGTACCCGACCTGGTCGACAATACGCATAAGCTGATCTGGAAGCCCAGCTTCTTGCCAGTTGCGCATGGGATTTGGTATTGAGCCTCCCTTAGTAGCAATTTGGAAGTCCTCTTTGAAGATACGCCAGTCACGCTCGCGCATATTCTCCAGTCTCTTCTCGCTCCAGTGTTTGTCCAGTTGTGAGCGCCCACCCTTTTCCTTTCGCCGCCGCTCCATCTCGCGCAGTTGTTCGGCACGTGCTCTGCCGTTCTCGGGGTCCCGCTCGATAATGGCCTCAATCATCTTCTGCCTAGCTGCGTCTGTGACTTCGTCGGAGAAGCCGCCAAGTCGGAAGCTGACCTCGGCCTTTTGCTGATAGATGGGATTGTAGTCTTGGCTGGTGTCCTCTTCTTCGTTCCATTCAAAGTTGAACTTCTTCTCTGTAGTCCTCTTGCGCTTCTTCTTGGCCGAAAAGGTGGATTGATTTTGCTCTGGGCCCATGTACCGTTGCCTGATCAATGCCGCCTCAGGGTTCTCGTCCGCCGGCCGTTTCCCGTGCTTCTTGTCGGGCAACGGTGGAGGTGCCATGTTATCGTTCCTGCGCTCATGTCGAGGCCCCGTTGGCGCCTCGCGCATGGATCGTGGACCGGTGGGCGGACGAGTATCGTGTTGCGGTTTCCATGCGCGATCATCACCACCCGATAGCCCCTCCCGCTTTTTCTGCGCATCCTCGACTTCTTTTTTCCTTTTCTCCAAGGCAATGCGCTCTCTTTCCGCCCGAGGAATGAACCTGGGTTTGGCCTCAGCAGCTTCCTTCTCCCGCTTAGCTTTGAGTATGTCGTCGATACTCGGCGGCAGCTTCCGCGCCGACGGAATGGCGGCAGGCATGGCTGGGAGTGGTCTCCGGGTGTGAGGGCTGTGGAGGTGAGCTCGAGGTGTGAGTGTGCAAGCCTGGAATAGTGTTTGAAGTTTCGCGACGTACTATGCGGCGATGGACACTAAGGCAACACATGATCACGTGCACAACGCTTATCGATAGCGGTCTGTAACCCCAGGTTCCACACTCTAGACCACGATAGTAAATAAACAGTGTGTGGATCAGCTGTCGGAGAACAACAATTTGTAATCTTAATCTAGAAGCAGTGCTGTATTTAAAGCGTGGGAACGTTCGTTACCAACTAGATTTGATTTATCTCGTGAGTGAAAGCATTAGTGGTCTTTCTTGCAAGCATATACACGCTCTTGTGACGTCGGAGAAGTGTGGGTAGATATATCTTATTTGAGAAGCTACTGCATTACCGCTCTGGACTGCGTCCCCCAAGCAGCACGTAGCCCCTGGAAGATTGCGTGGTCATGTTCACGGACAAATTACAGTACCGAGACAGTCCTCTGGCATGCCAGGATATCCATCGTAGCTCGTAACACATAGTCGTACGCTGCTGCGTGCCATGTCCTCCTCTCTCTCAATCCTGCCTACCCTTGAGTAACCGCTTGGTCACCTTGTCCTTCTCGATGATGTAGACGTGCGCGCCCCAGCCAGAGAGTGCGTCTCGGTCGACGGCATTGAGCAGCGCCTGCGAAATGGTCTCGAACAGATCCTCTGGGCCCTGTTATGATTTGTGAGTAATAGTAGGACTGCTTGTGGGACTTTGTTTGGACGCACTAGATCTGGCTCCCACAGCCCTTCACAAGTTCCGAACAGCTGGTCGCTCGCTGTGCCGCTGACAATAAAGTCCTTTGCAAAGTCGATGCACCCAATGCTGTCAAAACCGCAGATGAAGGGCTTGCCGCTAGTCTGATTGATACCCGCAATAACGGGGCTAATGAAGTATGGCCCGAATCGTTTCTCGTACAGGCTCGAGCTTACGAGGTTCGCCATGGTCTGGGGGCTGATGTTGCGTTCTTCGCGGAGACGGTACATGTTGACCTTGTAGCGGAACAGGTCGGACACGGTGGACACGTCGGTAGCAAGGCCAGTGAGGCCCAAGAAGACATCGCCGTACTGGAAGATCTTGGGGAAGTTGTTGGACACGGTGAGGGCTTGCATGCCGAGGCGCAGGTCGCATGCTATGGCTACGCAATCTTTGCCCACCATTGCTACACAGGCGCCGCCGTCTGTTCAGTCATTAGAGGTTTGTGCGTGCGAGTGTATGTGTGCGGGGTCGGGTATGTGGAAGCGTACTGATGGAGAACGGTGACGACTGCAGCTGTTAGCTAGGAACAGAGGTCAAGGCGGGGGTGGTAAGGGTGCTTACCATGGTTGTGGATAGGATGCAAAGTGAAGTGAAGCTTAGTGACAGCTGCAGCAATGAGAACAGATTCAAGCAAGTGCAAGCGTGATATGGATTCCACGCTGTGGTGTTGTCGGGATTTGTGATGTTCAGGTAACAGGCTCGATACGCGGCGGCGGCGCGAGCAAGCTCCACCCTGCATCCTCTAGTTACCTTGCGCTTGGGTAGCTTAAACCCGTCTTGGCAATTGTAACTTTTGACATGGACCCCATTCTCTCCATTTACCCACACTCGACACACGGCTTCAGCCCAATTGCCACGACCAACACCACCATGGCAGCCCAAAAACCCGTCCAAGTCGCAAAGTCATTACCGCCACGCTTGCTGAACTTTTTTCAAAAGTACCCCCCGCCCTCGCTCTTTCCCAGTCTCGCATCCCAACTTGCATCGCCAACGGCAGGCGCAACCGCCGACACGACAGCGATATCACCACCCACATCCACACCCACACCCTCAACCGCGCCCTTAAATTCAAACATACCGCCAGAAGCACATGACCTACCCTACCCCAACCCGTTCCTCCCACACAAGAACTTCGCGACAGGGCGATGGCAGTCGCCAGCCTATGGCCTGCGAAAACAAGCCGATTTGGTCAAACTCGCTTCCCAGCACGGTGTCGTCGACCTACTACCATGGACCATCAAGAAACCTGGAGAGAAAGAGCGTAGAAGGATAGAGAGGGGGCTGCAAGTCAAGGGCACGGGTGAAGGGCAGAAGGTCAAGGGAAAGCTCTGGGAGCGAACACTCAAGGGACGCCTGGAAATGAGACGGCAGGCTATGCTAAACATGCCAGCTTTGATCCAGGAATGGAAGCAAAAGGGTCACGGAAGAGGCTGGAAGGCCTGGCCGAGCGGAAGGGCAAAATAGGCTGGCTACTGCTCGAGTCCACATGACTTGCAATCAAATATACCATATTCCCCACCAAAAAAAAGACCTGGTACAATGATGACAATAATGTCCATGCTGTTTGGAATTCAAATGCGTCTGGGTATAATGTAGGAAATCTATCTGACCACGCATGCCTCCCATGTGCATCAACTCGCCCCTGTTCCTCTTGGCCATATCTCTCGACACTGGCCTTCACATGACCATCTCCTCATCGCCGTAGCTCACGTCTAGTCCATATTCCCGCCTATAAGCATATGCCCCGTAGTTGTTTTCCATGTCTGAAACGCTACCGACTTGCTTTTGCCAAAGACCGTTGTTGCCAGTGTTGTTGTACACGGGATCGGTGGCCTGGTTGTACTTCATCTCCTCGACCGGAGTATCCGCCCGCATCGACTCTTCGTACTCACGCCTAGCCATCATCTCATATCCAGACGACATGTACGGCTCCACGTTTGCAGTGCCCATACTCTGCTCTAGCTGTTGCTGATGCTGCTGAATAGCCTCTTGCTGCGCCAACTCGGTTTGCTGCTTCTCGTACCTAAGCTTCGCCATTGCTTCTTCTTGGGCCAGACTAGTGGGAGGCCAGTCATAGAGCTGTCTCGACATGTTGTAGTCGGTACCTGCTGGGTGGCCTTGACGGCCTGTCGGGGGGGATATACGCCACAGCTCGAGGAGACGTAGACGCTGGTCGTCGTCTGCGTTTTGGAAGAGATCCATCTGGGACGGGAACAAGAGGGTAGGGTCGATGCTGTTCCTCAAGAGCACAGCTGCTAGGTCTGAGGATGTGATTTGCGTCTTCATGGCAGGCTCAGAAGTACTGCGAAGAGGGACATGGTGCGAGTGAGTGTAGTGCTGGGAAGCATACACGATTTGCTTGGGTGCCTGCTCTTGTTCCTGAGGCGCCTGTGCCTGGATTGGCTGTACAGTGACGTGCGACAGGTTCATGTTGGCTGAGAACAGCCTGGCAAGCTCGTCTTGTTGCATGTTCGCGTCTTCTTTTGCTTTCCCCTGCACGTTAATGCCCGTAGATATTGCCCCGCACTATCATGTAAATGTCAGTACATGCCCATGCTGGAGGGGCATGAGCTTACGTGAGAGCACGCAATGTTTTGTGAAAAGGCCAAAGGACTGTAGAGTATGGGTGTGTTGTAGGTGCAGATACAGTGGTGTTGTAGCATCTGCATGTCCAACAGCAAGCCGCTATGGAGGGGTAGCTTCTGTTAAGCCGGGTTGAGGTTGCGAATGAGTCAAGGGGCCGAGTAATACTCTCAGCTGTTTTGTAAAACTATGAGCAATGGTGAACAAGACAAATAGAGGGATGGTGCTGATTTTGGTCTTGAATAGAGAGCAAGTCTTGGCACGTGGGTTGGGCGCTGACGGTATTGAGGCAGATGGAAGGACAAGGGCGCCTTTGTGAGGAGGAAACAAACAGAGATAGCACGGCAAGGCGAGGATGATATCGAGGGTGAAGAGAGGTCAGCAGGTGAAAGTAGCAGCGGCGTTGTCGTGGTTCCTTATGTACCGTCGAGTATAGCGCGCTGGCGGGTCATGCGTGAAGGCGGGATGATTCTGATAATTTTGTCGCCCACAGTCCAATTAGTGACGAAGCTGAAACCCAACTTGTTGGGCTAGTCAGTTGATGGCCAATGAAGAGTGTCTAGAGGTAGAAAATAAAGGCTCAATTCCGGGCCGCGGGGACGACAACTCATCAGATGTGTAGGTATGTCGGTGCCCAGGTGATGGCTCGCCGTGACGGGGCCGGGCATCCATGGATGTGCTTGGCACGCTAGTGAGCTACGTACTGGGGGGCCCGGGGGGGAGCTTGCGCAGATACACGACCTAGGCAGTAGCTGGAATTGCCGAATCGCAGAATTACACACCATCACAAACACGACGTGCGGGACAAGGGGATATTGAACTTGCATCTTGTGAGCCAGACAATTGCTTGGTAGTCGGAAAAGTACAGAGAGCCGTTTTCAACCCCAACACGGCCCACCATGGTAAACAAATCCCCCCTCGCCTGTGTTGCGGGCACAGTGCAAGGTAGCAAGCTGAACTGAGCATCTTGTTAGACGTCAATAGGCACAGGCTACGATCTGTCAAACTCGGTCTTCTCGCCCGATGGTCGTAACTTCCAGGTCGAATACGCAGTCAAGGCGGTAGAGAATGGCGGCACAGCAGTCGGCATCAAGTGCAAGGACGGCGTGGTGCTCGCGCTTGAGAAGCTCATCAGCAGCAAGCTTCTCAAGCCAGGCGCGAACAAGCGGATAGCGACCGTGGACCGCAACATGGGCATCGTGTCTTCAGGTCTCCTCCCGGACGGTCGCCACTTTGTGTCCCGAGCCCGCGATGAGGCTGCGCAATGGCGACAACTCTACAAGGCCCCCATTCCGTCATCATCGCTTGCCGACCGCATGGGCAGCTACGCACAGGCATACACGCTGTACTCGAGCGTGCGTCCCTTTGGCATAACCGCCATCATTGCAGGCTGGGACTCGGAGGCTGAGCTGCCCGTAGATGGCCAAGTCGGCTCGGGGCCCGGTGTTGGTTCAGGGGGCAAGAAGGAAGGCGCAAAACACGGCGGACCGTCACTCTACATGATCGAGCCCAGCGGCTTGTACTGGGTATGTATATACGCATACTATGCATGCTTCACCCAAGGAACAAGGACTAATCTGCACAGGGCTACTACGGTGCAGCTACAGGCAAAGGCCGCCAGGTGGCCAAGTCGGAGCTCGAGAAGCTGAACCTCGCCGAGGGAAAGCTGTCACTAGAGGAAGGTGTCAAGGAAGCCGCACGCATCATCTACGTCGCACACGACGACAGCAAGGACAAGGAATTCGAGCTTGAGATGACGTGGATCAGCAGTCTCGACGGGCCCACCAAGGGCAGGCATGAGGAAGTTCCAAAGGAAATTCGGGATGAGGCTGAAAAGCTGGCCAAGAAGGCGCTCGAGGGCGACGACGACGATGACGACGACGAGGAGAAGATGGAGGAGTAGATATCATCATGACGCGGCTGCATTGCACTGCATAGACGGTCACGATGCATTCACGAGTCGCTCTCACCCCCTTGACGATCAAATGAACAATATAACATGCATGGCATCTCCAAGAGTCGAGTGCCATCAATTGCCACCAAACCTGCTTCCCGTTCGCTACAGTGGCAGGAACATGTGCCCCACTAGTGCGTCATGTGCAAATCGCCATCGCGGCCATGCAGTAAACAGATTGCTTGCAACCAAATCCCTCTATACAACAGCCTTCGTGTCGCACAAGTCATTTCCCTCTTCTCCCCTGCCCCAATTGCAATTGCAGCATCCACCACTCCACCATGCCACCCACACTCGTACTCATCCGCCACGCCCAGGCCGAGCACAACGCCACAAACGACTGGTCCATCCGCGATCCTCCTCTTACCCAACTCGGCGAACAGCAAAGCCGTGAGCTACAAGAAAGTCTCAAGAAAAGTAATATTGGCAATCAAATCGACCTCATTGTTGTGAGCGCTCAGAGGCGCACACTACAAACTGCGACTATTGGTTTGGACTGGCTGATCAAAAAGGGTGTTCCTGGTACGTCTCAATCATGGAAACATGTGCCAAGAGCATGGACTAAATTTGAATACTGCAGTCCTACCCTCTGCCCTCTGGCAAGAAAACGCCGATAAACCCTGTGACACAGGCACGCCCATCCCCATCATATCCCAAGAATTCCCCCAATACGACTTCTCATCCGTCGACCCCTCCTTCCCAGATAAAACGACAAATGGTCCCCAGAATCCATATGCTTTTACTCAAAAAGCTATCGTCGAGCGCGGACAAAGTGCGCTAAGGGAACTGTATGGGCGGAAAGAAAACGTCATTGCCGTCGTGAGCCATTCGGGCTTTTTGAGGACGGCTGTTTGCAACAGGATGTTTTTAATGCTGATTGGAGGCTTTTTGACTGGGATGAAGAGGCTATGAAGAGCGAGGGAAGGTGTGTGTTGAAGGAGAGGGAGGAGACGGAAGTCAAGGGTGGGGGCATGGGGAGGAGTGATGTCGGTGTTTTTGGCATTGTGCAAGGAGACTTCCCGCCTGAGGATAAGGCTGCTGGGGAAGAGAAGGTTGCGGGGGAGGCGACGGGGGAGAAGCCTAGTGCTTGATCTGCGTCGTCACTGACCTAAAAGAAAAACAGAGGG
This sequence comes from Pyrenophora tritici-repentis, assembly GCF_003171515.1. Lineage (NCBI taxonomy): Eukaryota > Fungi > Ascomycota > Dothideomycetes > Pleosporales > Pleosporaceae > Pyrenophora > Pyrenophora tritici-repentis. Next base: position 8,237,778 of record NC_089390.1, read on the forward strand.
CTGCTGGAACAGTAAAATTTAACAAGTGTTCTATCTTTCCATTGCATGACGTGCTGGCAGCGGCACTTTCTTACTAGTGACCCGGAGTTAAGCTTATCGATGCCATATATCACTCATATCTCTGCATAATCATGTGCTAGCCTCAGCTTAAGTCCACGCCGCTTCTAGTGCCCACGCTACCCAAACCTCCTCGCTGCCGGGACCAAAGACGGTACACGTACTCTTCGCCAGCCCACATGCTCGCCTAGGACTCCAGGGCACATGCTGGGACTGGCATTCCGCCTAACCCCACTGGAAGATTGTCTGCTTCTTGCCCTTGTTGCCCTTCTTCTTTCCTGCTGCGCTGCCATCTTCTAGCACGGGTGTTGTTGTTCCACTATTCGCACCGGACGAAGATGCCCAAGCGTTTCCTACTGGGGTGTTACGCCCACTGTTATCTCGCCGTAATCCACTGCCAGTGTACCCCGGACTGAAGATGGTACTGGTGGGTTTAGCTGCTGCAGGGAGTGCGGGAAAGGCGTCTGCCGCGGGTGCCTTGCTATTCACATGACCATTTGTTGACGAAGCAACACGGGACGGCATGGGCGAAGGACGGGAACTCGTTGCAGTGGAAGAAGACGAGGCCCATGGCGTTTGGCCTGGTTTGGCTCCAACACGACCTGACGGCGCTGGTAGAGCCGGGAACGGATTGCTCGACGATGAAGAAGACCAGCTTGCTTGTTGGTTGGCGGTGGAACGCGACGACTGTGCTGTTGAGCTCTTCAACTTCAGAACGCGCGAGCCACCTCGAGCTGTGGAAGCACCGTTCAAAGCCTGCTCTGTTGCTGTGCCTGGCAAGGATGGGTAGTCTTCGTTAATAGCCTTCCAATCATTCCATGCTTTCAAGAGACCTTCTCGCTTGGCTGCTGACTCAAAAATGTCTGCTAATTCCTTAATCAGCTTGCCCATGTCTTTTGAGTTTGCATCAAACAAAGCGAAAAAGCCCTCAATGAGCTGCGCGGCCGACATCGTCGAGGTACGATACGCTGATATTGAAGCCCTGAACTCCTGGAGCTTAATTTCACTACCTCGAGCCATGTTTGTGGCACGCTCAGTGACGGCATTGTGACGCAAAAGGCGAGCCTGATCCTGAGGAGTCTGTGGAGCGGCGCTCACTGGCTGTGTGTTCATGCTGAGTTGGTTCATGCCATTGGTGATATTCGCAGCCGCTGGTGCTGGGCGAGAGGCAGTCACAGTAGCGGGCTGAGCGGCGCTTGGTTGAGGCCTGGCGGCGAAGGCTTCGCCCGGTGTAGGAGTAGAGAGCTGACCCCCGAAAGTTCTTCCAGTCACCGAGTGAGTGTTCTGAGCTTCCATCTGCCGCTGATAGGCAAGTTCAGCCCTGCTCATAGGTTGTGCGGAAGAGGGAGGTAACGGATCTGCATTAGGATCCCGTCCCCTTCCACCACTTCTACCGCCCTCGCGCCTTCGATCATTTTGCTCAGTCCGTCGGTTGCCCCGGCCTCCTTGATCGTGTGGCGCCCTAATCTGAAAGCCAGATATGTCCACTCTTCGGGCATCTCGTATTGCCTCCTTGGACAAACCGTTGGGGTGCACTTCCAGCTGGTGTGCCTTGAGGTCCATCTCTGAATCGAACACGACAAATTTCTTCTCCAAACACTCTCGATCTGGGCAAAGGAAGTGGTCTTTCCGGAAATGCACCTCTAGAGAATCATAGTTGACAAAGTACTGCTGCTTCCTGCTCCCCCCTTCCCGACGATCGCAAATATGGCAACGTTCGTGCTTGTCCCTACAGTGCGTATACAGCTCATCGTCTCCGTAAAAACGCTCTCGACAAAAGCCACACTCAGGATGTCCCTTGAAGCCGCTCTGGTCTATCGCGCCGGGGTTGTCGTCGCCAAACTTCTGGTGCTTCCGTAGCTCTGGGTGTGTGAATAGCTCGTGCTCGTGGGTGAAGACTTTCTTGTTTCGCGTACAAAGGTCACTACATTGTTTAAGTAGAGGAAACGCTGGCGAGAGGCGGGACAGGTGCTACTTACCACATCATCTTGTTATGTGCTGTCTTGGTGTGGCGATGCAGGTCCGGCCAGCCCAGACAGGCGACGTCGCATTCGCCATCGGGGCAGTTGTATTGTAGTAATAAGCGCGTATCCTCGAAGACACCCGAATTCTCAAAGTGTATACCTAGTGTATCGTCTGATTTGAAGAAGTCGGCGGTTGAGAAGTCGTCGTACTTCTTGTCGGCCTCATCGGTGAGGATTACGTGATCCGACTCTGTCCTACAATGCGCACAGGCTTTTGTCTTGTACAAGGCACGCATGCGTATAGAGCAAATGTGACATGTCCGGTGATTGCACGGAGCAATGGCTGTGTGCTGAACGGGCGAGGCGCAAATAAAGCAGACCTCGGCATCGTCATCTTCATGATCCGATTGTTGAAGGGTCGGTTTAGCAAGCGTTGGCCCGCCTAGTCCATTATCTTCTGGCGTCACAGCAGGGGCTTTGTCCTTCTCTTGGGCAGGTCCACCACGCCCATGGCCATGCCCACGCCCGCGCCCACGGGAGCCACCTCGTCCGCGGCCTCTCGATCCTACGCCTTCATGACTGCTTTCAGGACCATTATGCGCACCCCGCCCGCGCCCACGCCCTCCTCCTCCTTCACGTCGTTGACCGCCTGTGGGCACCTGTGCAGTCTCTTGAGCGCCAGTCGAGGTCATGGCGGGGTATAATTTGTTGCTGTTCAGAAAATGTACAAAAGAAGCTTGTCTATTAGCTGTGGCCGATTTGCAAAGAGTGGGCGGTGGAAAGGCGATATAGGCAGGCCAGCGAGGCCTCTTATTCACAGCAGCCGTTTTGGTGGTCCTTTCGGCCAAAGCTGGAGTGCTATGACGCCCGGCTTCCGCAAGGTAACTTGTGGCCAGTGCGCCCCTGCATGGCACGATACACCCTTGCAAAAGTGGCGCAATAGATGAGTCGAAATGATTATTCATTGCTCGACTGTCTGACCATGTCCTAGCATTATACACACGTATTACTGCCACTTTCGCTGCAGAGATTCCGACATATCTTAAACAAGCTCACGCAGGCTCTGCTCCTCCTCGTCGTACTCAGGGCCAAAAAGCCCCTTGAGCATGCTCAAGTAGTCCTCGCCGCCACCAACTTGCTGCTTGAACCAGCCCTGCATCATGAGTATCTGGTCAGTGAACTTCTCAGCTTCAAGGCGCGCTTGTTGTGTATCCGCTGTCTTCTTTTCCATCTCGACGGGATCTTGTTCGCTATAAGCGGCTAGCTCTGTGCGAAGCTTCTCGACTTCCTTTGCCAGATCCGAATGCTTGGTCATCAGTGTCTTGCGATCACCGCCTGTAAACGATGAGTAAGACGATCAGTATGGATATGGATATACACACCCACTTCCATGAGCATCTCTTCGCCTTCAGCACGAGCCGCGTCTGCATCATCCACTTTTGCCTGGAGCTCGCTGACGGTAGCGTTGGCCTTGTTGTATTCGTCTTGGGCCTTTTCAATAGCAGTGTCCTTGGCTTTCTTCTCGTCGGCCGGAAAGCTCCAATACCAGTTGCCGCTGCCAATCTTCTCGACGCGGATCTTGTTGTCGTCGGAGAGAGCTTGCAAGTAGTCCTTGACTTGCATGCCGTTGATGGACGAGACTTGTGGTAGCGTCTTCTCCAGGTCTTTGATGCTGTGAGCCTGTGCCGTCTTGTGGAACCATGTGAGGATCGAGGCTGCCTTTTGTGGGTTGGGTTGGGTTTTGGGCGCCTGTGGGAACGTCAGTATGCGCCACCTCGGGAACTCGACTGCTGCATCTGAGCCTACCATGACTGCTGCAATCCACTGGGAACGGTTGTCGAGGTAGTAAGTACTTGATTACTACGACCGATGATTGTATAGAAGAGGCTACGAAATCTTGGACTAGGCGACAGCTTGCAGGTGCCTTCCTTCCGAATTCTGACGCTAAGCCCACCACTGTCGTGCGAGGCAAGCACGAGGAACCACCCAGATAGGATGTTTCCTGTCTGAAACCGCTCTACACATCCTTCACTCAATCTTCCGAGTCATCTTGTGAAGTCACTCTAGACGAAGACGATCCATCTTGCTCTTTCTCATTAGGCTTCTTACCATGACCCACACTCACATCCTTGACAACACGCATACCAGACGGAATGCTCCTGTTCTCTCGATGCGCATGCTGCTTCGAATGACGAGTCAAAACCCGCTTTTCATCCTTATCCGTCGCCTCTGTGAAGGCCAGATCCCCAGTTTCACCAAGCACACCTCGTGCCGTCTCCTCCATTAGAATACCAAGCGCAATGAGCGCCGTTTCGTCCATGGGTTTGCGCATCCCTTGCTTAGCCTGTCCAACCGTCTTGGCATATAGGCGGGACATGTGGACGTGCAGGGCGGCTGTGAGACGTGTGTCTGGGAGCTCTTGTCCTGGGGGAAGTCTCTCATGAGCAGAGTAGTAATCATACTCTTTGTACCGGACTGGCGCATTTTTTCGCCTAAAGAGGATTTCATCGGCGCGCAGCCGTCTTCCAGAAGAATTGGCAGCTTTGCCGTTGCGAGTCACGTGCCCTGAGGATTATTAGACCGTGTCTGGTATCTGGATTGATGCATGTAGCCGGCTTACCATAAATAGCATCATAGAGGTTGGCATGGCGCTTTCGTGGATTCGGGGGTTTGACGGCACGCTTGTTTGCCTTTTTGCGAGGAGCCATTGCAGGTGCTTCGTAGCGTCACTGCAATGTTGTTCGGAGAAGTCGATAGTCTTTGGCTGGTGTCTTACGTAAGCTGAGGCTGCTGCCATTGAATGGTAAAACCCTGGTCCCTGCATACCATAGGTTGCAGTGGTATTCCCCAGGCACCGAACCGACGTCATAGCCTCTCACCTCGTCCAAGCCGATACGCAATGACACAAGACATGTAGTCTTCTATGCACAACCACCACATACACGACCGTGCCTACGGCTTCATACCCCACCATGTCCTCCAACGTGCAATGGCCTCCTCCCTCATCTATGCGCTGCACCCTTCGTCCGCCGTAACCTTCAGCCAGCACCTTCCGCCGCCCTCGGATCCCTACACGCGCGTCCCCGCACACGCATCCAGCGTGAAGGCGCTTACAATAGATAGATTCGAAGGCCGGTACTTACTTTCTGGCGGTGCCGACAGTTCGATACGAATCTGGGATCTTGAGGCTTCTATGACACAGACAGCCACTGGGGCGGCGCATCTAGCCTTGTCAGCGGCGGGCAAGGAGAAGGGAGGCAAAGGACTAGGTATTACGCAGCTTGCGTTTTATCCCTTTGATTCCCTGGCTTTCCTGAGCTCGAGCTATGATCACACGGTTAAACTGTATTCGAGCGAAACGCTCGTCGCGTCGGCAGAGTTTGATCTCGATGCCGTCGTATACAATATTGCGCTCTCGCCGATTGCATCGCACCTTCTTGTTGCGTGCGCCACGCAGCATCCAAACGTACGACTTGTCGATCTAAGATCGGGCGCGACGACGCATAGTCTTGCAGGACATGTGGGCGCGGTGCTGGTCACTGCCTGGAGTCCTGTCCGTGACCACATTCTCGTTAGCGCAGGCGTGGATGGTAGTGTGCGCTTCTGGGACGTGCGGCGTAGTGTTGGAGAATTGGGCGCCTTAGATTTGGAAGACTCGGTTGGTGCTGGACTTATTGGACACAAGACGTCTCCATCTGCTTCACATGCGAGCAAGTCGGTGCCTAAACAAGCGCATAGAGGCCCCGTCAACGGCCTCACATGGACACAGGATGGAAGACATGTAGTCAGCTGCGGTCATGATGCCCAAATCCGCGTCTGGGACACAAGCACGGGTGCGAATACGCTCGTGAAATTTGGACCCATGGTTAGGAACTCTGGACTTGCGTCCCGCATTCCCATTCTCGCTCCCACCCAGTACGTGCAGCCACATGCTGATGTTATGTTCTATCCAAATGGACATGAGATACTCGCCTATCAAGTTTTTGACGGCAAATTGATCCGTCGACTTGGTCGCACAGATAATTACGCGTCGAATACGAACCCGCTAGTTCAGTCCAAAGATGCAATCACAAGTCTTGCCTGGCGACCGCACAATGTGGAAATGTACTCTGCGCATGCTGACGGTAATATTGTAGCGTGGACAGCGCGGACAGAGGAAGACGCCGAATTGGATGAAGAGGAAGAAATGGAGAGAGAAGAGAGCGAGGGGGACAGGAAGAGGAAGCGAGGCGTGCTAGAAGAGCTTTATCAGGGATTGACCAAGAGACCGATCATGTTTGGAAATATGGAGGTGTAATGGTTCAACAGTCACCACACACACACGTAGGTGACATGAAATACTTGACAGTGTCTGGCGCATACAGTGATCTCTGTACACTAGTATGTCAAGTATTCTATGACACCCAGGTGCGCACGCAAATCTACCCCAGACTTGGCAATTGCTCTAGCTTTCAAAATGATTAGCCAGGTGGAGACGAGCATGGTCAATCTGGCACCTTCAATTGGGTCAGGATCCGGATTTCGAAGATGCGAGTAGGGTTGGTGGGAGTGCTGGGTGGGCGGAGGGTGGCGTTGGTGGTATGGCAGAGGGATGGGAGACGAGGGGTAGTGATGAAACGGAATGTTGGAGAAGAAGGCGCAGAGGCAAGCACAATCGGAACATTTGGATTGAGGAGAAGATCGATAAATATGGTATTGTTTGAGAAAACTCCAAAGAAACATCCATCAACTGTCGTTTGTCATGATGAATCACTTTTGAGCAGTGAGGAATATCATCTTCACCAACCCGTTCTCGCAAATTGGAGATGATACCTCCATTCTGCATACTCACCTTCCCATGCAGCTTTGAATCCAGACATGGCCTCGTACTCGGCAGCCCCCATGATCGCAAGGCTGATAGCCTGTCCATAGAGAAGGTGTAAAGCAGTACTTGCACGTGCTAGGCTCCTGTTATTGCGGAAAGCAGCCAATGGATTTTTTGACCAGCGAGTCTGAACATGGACAGTGACGCTTTGGAGACAAGAACAGCTTCCGATGGACTGTGCTGACTCTGCTGTAGCAGCCTTCCTCGTCAAGTCCTTTTGACGATTTAATCGACGGAATTGCAGCAGGGGTTCAATCCATTTCTCGCGCAGGGTGAATTTTGGCGCGCAGTCATGGATCTGTGCCCAGATGGTGAGGCTTTGTAAGTTTACGAGTTTCTTTGATGCTGCCTTGCATACGCGGTGCCTAGAAGCAGTGGTGTTGTTAGTGACCCGATAGCGGATTATACCATGTTAGATGCATGTCCATTGTCTCTGATCCGGCAAACTCACCAACTCCGACCATGCTTGTCCTGCCAAATGACATTGTGGGTACTCTTGGGATGGCCATATGTGTCGTAGTGAAGCTGCAATTTGGTAATGCAGCCGAGCCGCGTACTAGACACGACGTCGAAGAAGTTTGTCATGCGCTTGGGGGCGTCGAAGATGAAGACTGTTGTGAGATACATGTATGTTACGGTTTCAGCATAGACTTGCTTGCAGACGAGACTGAGGGCGTAGAGGGAGCCGAGCCAGTTGGTCTGCAAGCCTTGGATGATGTTGTAGTTGCCCAGGCATCTGGTGAAGCGAATGACGGGTACAGTGTTGGAGGTGTCGGGTGCTGAAGAGATAGGAGTGGGAGCAATGAGCGCAGAGCATAGCTTTACCGTGAGAGGCTTCTTTTGCTGTTGGGGCTGGTGTGATTTGCGGGTTATCTCGCAGTGGTTCTCCGCCTCGAAGTAGTAATTGTAGATTTGGTTCCTAATCTCTGCAGGCAGTGCGAGGAAGCCACGCAGCTTCTTTGGTGCGTACACGCCCCGTGTGTGGACAGGTGAAAAGAGACTGTCTCGTGCCATTTTGACTTGAAGATGGGTCGACGGGTGTCGGCTGGGCAGCAGCAGGGATTGGGATGTGAAAAGAGCCAAGGACCTGATACCCCACACTAGCGCCTAATTAGGTTAATCAGTACACCAGCAGACAGCAGACAAGTAGCAGCAACCCAATGCGCCATGGTCGCATGCATACCGCCTTGTCACCACCATGACCTCGGTCCTCGCCCGCCAGGCTCAATTGTTCCGCATCCATATCCGCACCTTTTCCTCGTCGTCAGCTCAAGCCTCGCGCCTCCGCCAACCAGGTGAACCCACGGGCCCCAACGAGCCCCCAACGCATATATCAGCCCCACGGTCCAAGTCGCCGTTAAAGGTCTGGCCCATAGTCGCCATCTTTGCACTCGGCACCTTTCTCTTCAAGCAAATAGTCGACCAGCGCAAAGGCGAAGGATATCAGCCCAAGGGACCCATTCAAGGCCATTCACCCAGTGGAAAAGGCCAAGTAAAGCCTTCACATCCTCATTAGCACCATCATGCCCGCTATCGAGCAGCTCCCCGCCCCTCGGCGCAGCTCTCCCATCTGGTCCAGCGACCAGGTCACCGTTCTCTTTGTACTTGGCGGGCCAGGTGCGGGAAAGGGCACGCAATGCCAGAAGCTCGTCAGCGACTATGGCTTCAAGCACCTTTCGGCTGGTGACCTGCTTCGCGAGGAGCAGGACCGCCAAGGTAGCGAGTTTGGCGAGATGATCAAGACGTACATCAAGGAGGGTACTATTGTACCCATGGAGGTTACGGTGCAGCTGCTGGAAAATGCTATGCGCAATAGCATAGAAAGTGGCAACAACATGTTCCTGATCGACGGTATAGCTCCTGTGCCAGGTTATTCCGTTTCTCTTGACCTTATCTCCTGACACAACGCAGGCTTCCCACGAAAGCTCGACCAAGCTCACGCATTTGAACGCTCCGTCTGCCCATCCAAGTTTACGCTCTTCTTCGACTGTTCCGAGGCGTCCATGGAGAAGCGGCTGCTGCAGCGTGGCGAAACCTCAGGTCGTGCAGACGACAACCCCGAGAGTATCAGGAAGCGCTTCAGGACCTTTGTCGAGACGAGCATGCCTGTCGTCACTGAGTTCGAATCGCAGGGTAGGGTAATCAAGGTCAATGCGGAAACGAGCCCCGATGAGGTATACAAGCATGTACAGGAGAAGCTCAAGGAACGTGGAATAGTGCCAGTGCAAAAGTAGATGGTGGCACAGCAAATGTAGTATATCTGTGTTGCATTGTCTATCTTGCAGCTCGAGGGCTGCTGATGATAAACTAGGAAAGCGTACGAGCCGTAATCCATCCATCCGTTCCGTCCCTAGTCGTTTTTGAAAGAAAGAAACGCTCCCTAACATGCTGTGTCTCATGTCTACCTTGGTCTAGACTTAGTCGAGATCATCGTCCATGGTCCTCTGCTGCTGCTGCTTTCTCTGTCCACCTCTGCCGCCGAAGCGCGATGCCATGTCGGCCTTTTGGTCGGCCTTGTTTGCCTCATCCTCCTTTTCCTGCAAGAACCTCTGCTTTTCCTGTTGGATGACCTGGAGCACACCTTGTAGGCTGTTGCGCCACAAGTCTAACCTTGACGCTACCTCTCTCCATTGGTTGTCGCCAAAGACACGGTAGGTTGAGCGGTGGATGAGGAACGTCTGGTTGAGCTGACTGAGCTTGCCCTCGACAAGACCGGCACGGATCACGTCAATGACCCACATCTCAACGTCCTCCGAGGGCACCTGGAGCGCCTTTGCAATCTTCTCATATGGCAGCGACCGTGTTTGACCGGCCGATGCAGCCATGGAAGCGAGGCTAAGGAGGCGCATCTTGCGGTTCAGTGCGTTTCCGTCGAGACCAGACTCTTCTACCCAGCCATCATGCTCGTCCTTGAAGTCGTTGAAGTCATCGAGTAGATCCGAGTTGAAAATCTCAAGGAGCTGGAAGTAGACGGGGTCAGAGTTGCGAAGGGCCTGAATCGAGTCGAGACCGGTAAGGTCCTGGAAGTCAAAGTGAGTTGGGTGAGTCAGGGCCGACTTGAGAGCGCGGAGGGAGAGCTCGCGAGCTTCTGGAGACGCGGCTTCCTCAGAGGGAAATGTGCGCAGAGCACGTAGCAGATATGTGTAGGCCTGCTCGTCCTCGCCTGCATCTGCTGCTACGTCGCTCACGGCAAGGTACAGCTTTCGGGCGTCTTCCTCGCCTGTCTCCCACGCAGCTAGCCAGCTATCCAGTTGCTTTAGTTGTGGTCGCAGCGTCTCGAAGTTGCTTGTGGCGCGAATGACACGGAGGATGGCCAGGAGCACGTGATAGCGACTTTCACTGTTCGTCTGTGTCGTGTTGAAGATGGTGCTGAGAATGGAGAGGGCAAGGCCACCGCCGTTGTAGGGTGAGGATGAGATGGGCGCACTCAGGTTCTGGCACATCTTGGGGAGGAACATGGACACGTTCGGGGACTGATTTACGAGGTGGATGAGCAGGTTGTAGGCTGCAATAAACTCTGCGCAATCGTGTTAGACAATCTTTCGTCTTTGCTTTCTGCCCGGTTCCAATTCCGCCTACCCTTCTCTGGTGCCTGGTTCAGTGCCTGGCCACCCACGACGAGCTTCTTGAGCACCTCATCCTTTTTGTTCTCCTTGAGCAGCTCGGCACACTCGGCCTGCAGATTGGCGCTCTCATCGCCTTGGGATTTTTTGAGGCTGTCAATGTATTGTGCGAATTCGTCGGTAAGCTCCTCAAAGCTGCCCTCGATAAGCAGCGTCGTCTTGGCGCCCGGCATGGTGACTTGACTGTCGCTGCAAACTAGAATAGTGAATAGACGTGACGAGTTGTGTGGGCGGCGGACAGCGGGCGCAAGTGGGCGGGGCTGGCGAACGTCGACAATCGGAGGCGCTTTGGTGGCATGCCAAGATTGCCTTGGTGCGTGTTTGGATTTTGGCCTCTTTATCGATAAGGCCACACAGAGCCGCCTTACTGTAGTCGGTCCTCATTCTTCATTCAGTCTTCACTATGCCGGATACATGTGCTAATCTTGTTTGACCCTGAGCGACCAGCGATCGTGCACATACTATCAATCTCTCCTATCATACTGCTCTCCTGGCCGCATCCGAACATGGTATAACATGGCTGCACTCAACTGCTTGTCCAGTGCACTCATGTCGCCAGTCGCCATGTCCAAAGCATGACGCTTGCTTGAAACAACAAGAACGGCACCTAGTGAATCTACATACACCAACACAATGCGTGGCATGATAGCAATAGCGGCCCGAGATATGGTACCCTACCGGGAGGATACAGCGGGTCTACTTCGTACGTACCCTTGGCCGTTCCACGAAAATTTTCTCGGTAGTATTCTCGGGCGGCGTTACATAAAGAGACGGATGGCCACTTAATCTTATCAGATTATCTCTCTACACATCACAGTCATGGCCGACCATGTCGTAACCGAGGTGAAGGGACAGGATTCTGGTGTGAAGCCGAGCAATGCGCAGGTGATTGTTGCGAGTAGCGAAGCATCCACAGATGAAGGCAGGAATACGGGACAGCTATCGCTCGTGCCGCTACGCATGAAGCTCATCTCTATACTGCTCGTCACTGCAGTAGGCTTCGGTTCTCATTGGAGCTCTGGCGTCACGGGGGCGATGAAGAGTACGTTGAAGAAGGTGAGCCCCCATCCTTGCATAGATTACCAAGCAAAACTGATAGTAACCGACGCAGCAACTGCACATTAACAATGCCGAATATGCGGTGCTGGAAGCGAGCGAAGACTTCATGAAGACGGCTTTAATACTCGTCAGCGGCCTTGTCACCGACAGAATCGGTGGTGCAAGTTAGTCGAATCACGCCATGGGACCACAATCTATTGCTTACCGATTTTTGATAGATGCCATGCTCTACGGTAACGCCATCTATAGCGTCGGCGCCATTTTCATCGCAGCAGCAACTACCGTCCGTTCGTACAAGTTCATGATTTTTGGTGTCGTTGTTCAAGCATTTGGCGACATTGCAACGCAAGTCGCACAGTACAAGGTCTTTAGCTCCTGGTTTGCACCATCGAATGGCTTCGCCTCTACCTTAGGCTTCGAACTGGGCGTCGGCAAAATTGGATCGTTTGTTGGAAAAGCAACCGCAAACGTCATTGCAAAAAAGACAGGCGACTTTAGCTGGGTTTACTGGACAGCAGTCTTCATGAACCTATTCACGAATATTGTGACCTTGATCTTCTGGTTCTTCACCAGGTGGTGCCAGAAAATTTACGGCGGAATGCAAGATCCCGCCACGGGCGAAAAGCTGACGGAGAAGAACAAAAAGTTTGAGTTTGGAAAAATGTTACGACTCCCTTGGTCTTTTTGGGCCATTGTCGTCTTCTCACTTTTCCAAACAAGCACTGCTGTTGTGTACTCGCAGAATGCGACAGAGATGGCGGAACAGCGCTTCGACATTGATGCCATCACGGCCGGCTGGTATTCGGCAATGTCGCAGTACTTTGGATTCTTTCTGGTACCCTTGATTGGCATGTTTGTCGACCTTTTCGGCAACAGATTGACTCTTATGCTCATTTGTGGGCTAGGTATGCTGCTGTCCATGTGTTTGGCGGCATGGGGTCCTTCCATCGGTGGAACAGCTGCATCATTCGGTATTTATGCCGTCGCCTCCAGCTTCGGGCCAACGGTCATTATTGACAGTATTCGGACGTCGATGCGGTACCAGGAAGTCTTTGGCTCGGGCTACGCGATCAAGATTGCTGTCAACAACAGCATGAGCATCATCATTCGTATTGTTACCGGAGTGGTACAAGACCGTGACCACAACTCTTACAACAACGTTGTTGTTATTTACGTTGTGCTTGCAGCTGGTGCTGTGGTCATCGCAAGCGCCCTCTTTGCATGCAGCTTTTGGCACGTGGACGCACAGATGCTGCAGTGGACAAGGAAGCAAAGGTCGAACAATGGCAACATGATCAACGAGCGTAGAGAGGCATCTGAAATCGGCGAGGGTGGTGTGAAGAGCAGGAAGGTTGGGTTGGGCTTCTTCATCGCTTTGATAGTCCTCATTCTAGGCTCTTGGGTAGGGTACTTCTGGGGAATTGCAACGAGCAACAATAGCTGAGCGAACGGAGGCGTTTGAACGAGCAACGCTTGCGACGTTTTGTAGTACCACGACGACCTTGGCGCCAATCTGGACCATGTACCTCGTAGAACTAGCTATTGCCGTGAGAATATGGTCCCCGCCGACTTCTGCTGCTGTTCTTACTGCCATAGTTCCTTGACTCGTTGTTCTGAATATGTGCGACGACGTTAATGTCTTCGCTCAAGTGGCATGGGTTGTACCCACGCCACACGCCACACGGAACAGCTAGGTGGAGTCGATGATGTCTGCTGTGTGTACCCATGCTCCTAGGCTTTCTTTCTCCTGCCGCAATGTTTGCGCATCGTTCGGATCAACTAGAACGATTATTAGATTCGTAGCGTCGTTTTCGTAGTCATCTTGTACTCTTTTGCGCATTATCGGACCGGAGAGGACCCGCGTCGGGTCCGGGATGACAGAAACAATTGACCTCGAACCTGGGACGAAACGCGACCACGTACAGCATCTCGCGACACCAGATGACTCCAGTCAGGAACATGCAGCACCACATCTGCGCCCCGATTGTACGTCAGCATGGCAGAGAAGAATAGAAAAACGCACGCCGGCACTAGTCGTACACTGGGGTCGCAAGGCATGTGAATGGGCGAAAGGACCGATACCACGACATAAGAAGTACGCGATACATGCCTGGTTTGAGCGCTGGCAAACATTACCCACTCGATTGCTCGCGCGGCTGCCCAGATGGATGCGTGTTGGTATATACAGCATCGCATGCATCATATGGATCGTCGTCTTTGCCCTCGTCATCAGCGACAATGTACCCCCCTCAGACATTGGCGGATTCGGGGCGCCTGTGAAGCTATCATGTGTCAACAGTCTATGGTATGGCTTAGCTGGGCTTTTGTGAATCACGCCCTATTGTGGATTCTCTAACTGACCATGGACAGGTCATCTCCTCAAACATGCGGTGTCGACGGCCGAGCCTGTCTCCCTTTCTCCAATGCCTCATTTGCCTTCAACTGCCCTGCCGGCTGCTCGAGCGCTCAGGTCCTGAACCCCCACACAATCGGCGCTAAGACCATAAACTACCGGCCATTAGTCGTGGGAGGAACATCATCTGGTTCGGGCGAAAACGATGCGCATGTATATCGCGGCGACTCATTCATCTGTGGCGCCGCTATCCATGCTGGTGTCGTGGGGAACGGCCACGGTGGGTGTGGTATCTTGTCTTTGGAAGGAGAACACGACAACTTTGGCGGGGTGACGAGGAACGGAATCAGCAGCATCAGCTTCGATTCAGACTTCCCAATGGCCTTCTCCTTCAAGCAGACATCAGTTATTACGGGACAATGTCGTGACCCTCGCTGGAACCTGCTTGCTCTTTCTACCATGTTTACAGCTCTCTTTGGCCTGTTCACTAGCAGTCCTGCTAGCTTCTTTGCCCCAATCTTCACCATCTTGTTCTTCCAAACCGGCATGGCCTCAGATCCACCCCCGTACCTGAATTACGCTTCATTGGCATCAACAACACTCGGTCGTTTCCTACCCGCCGCTTTGGTAGGCGCTCTATTCTATCGGTTTAGTGTCCGCGAGACTCTGTGTGACTGCAAGGCCCATGTCGAAAAGACGATTCTGTGGGTTGGCGGTGCGTGGGTGGGTGCGCTTGGAAGCTATACCTTTGAAAAGATACCCATTCAGCGACTGACGGGTCACGATATACAACAGCAGCCTGGGGCCATAACCGCACTGATTGCCATCGTACTGATTTTGTTTGCCATCGTTCTGTACCAGGCCTGGTGTTTTCGTAACCAAGGACGGTTGCTGCGCTACCTTGGACTATATGCCGCTCTAGGTGCAGCGCTCGGTGTCCTTGCTGCCATGCCAAAGCTGAACCTAAGAATACATCACTATCTAATCGCGCTACTGCTTCTCCCAGGGACGGCTTTGCAAACGCGCGTCAGCTTGTTGTGTCAAGGTCTACTAGTGGGCTTGTTCATCAACGGCATCGCACGCTGGGACTTTGATTCCATATTGCAAACCTCGGAGGCGCTGAGAGGCGACGGGCAGCTTGGATCGAACATCCCATCTATTCTCGAACCAGTGGTTAATGGTTCCAGCATCACATTTGCATGGGATACGTTCCTCGGCGGCTATGAAGGTATAAGTGTAATAGTTAATGATGTTGAGAGATACAGAGGCTTTGGTGGTAGCCGTCGGGGTAGCTTTACTTGGCACCGGATGGGCGATACTAAGAACGAGTATTTCCGATTCGGCTTTATTGGTTACCAGCCGTTTGGCGGCGTATCATATAGCGACTTCACTAGAGCGGGAACGTGGTTCTCGAACGGAACTTGGAGCGGGATGCCACTAGGCCGTACGTAGACGAGTACACTACTATGAGTCTAATACACACAATTACTTGCAAGACAGTATTGAAGCTCACCTTCCTTCTGTCTTGCGTCATAACATACATGTTCGAGAACACATCTGGATGGAGCTAACCGATAGCGGCATTTATCCAACTGTTTGCGACAAACGTGGCCTAGGCAGAGAATCACGCTGCGTCCATGTCTCTTTTGGGCGCGCACGCGGTAAAAGGCGGGAAAGTGCCGTGACGTCAGAGCTAATCGCAAATGGCATTTGTCCAAACCCTGTGTTCCTTTCCCAATGACGGTGTCTGCAGTCGCTAACTGTGCCACAACCACGATGCATTCTCTCTTTTGGATTTTCTTTTGCGAGTAACCGTAACCTTCACTCGCCATCTTTTGCAACCTCGTCGGTATGGATTCGCCTGCAAAGAGCGAGGCATCTAATCGCAAGCCGGTCCCTGCGGCGGGAACATCGACACTTACGCCTGAGCGCGAGCTTACCAGCACGCTCATTCCTAATGCTTTCCTCGTCTTTACCCTGTTGTCGGTCTACTTTATCTCATGGCCGTTACGCTGGGCCATCTCTGGGGCTCCCCAGTTGGTCTATGCCGTCCTACTTGGCGAAGCGTATGGCCATCGCATCTTACCCTTTGTACCCGTTTGGACCATATTTACGACTGTCAATCTGATGTACGCAGTGTGTGCAACGTCATGGCTACTCTACTGGGTCTTCAGCGCTTGTTGCTGGCCTACACTCTTCATTGCCTGCCTCTTCCAATTTGAGGCACCTGCTGCACTCGCACGCCGTACTCTGCGGAAGACGTTCCTGCGAGACCTGCACTTCATCAACGACCAAATCGCCTTCTTTGATCTTCCGGCTCTGGAAATCGACACTGAAGTTAAAGGGCTGTTCGTTATACGTGGCGTCACATTGTCCATCTCGACCATGACACTCGTAGCTCATGGCGTCGAGGCCGGCATCAAGCTTTCGGATGACATTGAGCTCGGTATCCAAGTTGATAGAGTTACCGTACCCTTATTCCGAGAAATTACCGTGGACGATGTGTACGCCAATGTCAAAGGTGGCGAATGGGAAGTCACCTTCGGCGATGTCGCGTATGGGATTCCGGAACCAGATGACGATGATTCAGTCGTGGTCACCAATACGGCCATTCTCAGAGCCGCAACACAGAAGGGTGGGATGAGCGGGCGACCCGCTGACCTTGTCAGAAATCTTACGGCAGGCAAGAAGCCTACTGAAGCTGAAGATGCCGCGTCCGCATTCTCATCAGTGAAAAAGGTTGCACCGGATGAAGAGCAAGCGCACACGAAATACAAAGAGCTCCTCGACTATATTAACAGTACGAGTGCGATTACAAAAGCGAAAAAGCAGCTGATAGAGGCATCGAGAGCACGCAACGAAGCATCGACTGACGAAGATAGGGATAGAGAGGGCAGAGATGGGAGGGAAAGCAGAAGGCGAATCAAGGAACACGCTGGAGTTCGCCTGGATATTGACAACATGGATGACTTTCGAGCCGCAATCTGTACCCAAATCCATGGAGAGCCTTCGATACCCCACCCGCCTTCAAAGTCAATCAGAGTTTCGACGCTTCGCAAGACATCATATCCAAACGTGAAGAAGTTCCTGCATCGGCTGCCATTTCTCTATCGACTTATGCTCAGCCCCATTTGTTATTTCCATCCGGTCAAATTCAAGTCCATCACAGCGGCTGGCTCAGGAAAATGGTTCACTGCTCTGATGCAGCAGTACTTCTTCAAACACTACTCATCGCAAGATGCAGAAATTCGCAGGCTCGAGGCGCGAATATCGGCCTGGTGTGCGGATGCCAACTTTGCTGTGGAATTTGGACAGATGCAAAGCGAGGCTCATTTCCCTATTAATACCAACTACAGCATCCAAACGCACTTAAAGATTTCCGATGTCATGGCCTACAGAGTCCTCCCGGATGCTGTCGAACTCAAGCAGGTGGTCCGACTGGGAGGAGCGGATGCTGTGCTTACCATACCAATGTTCCTGTTTCCTCATCACGAGCACATATTCCCAGCCAAATACAGTGACTTTGAGCTGCTTGAAATGGAATCGGAAATCAACGAAGCTGATCCTACGCCAAAGCAAGTTCAGTCGAAGAAAGAACTGGAAAGGCTCAAGAAGGACGAGGCGTGTATGCATGTCAGCGCACACGCGCACTTGCCAGCTCAGTTTCACCAGGATCTGCTCAACTTTGTGGCCGCGATTGTCAAAGCTACCAAAGTCATTGAGTCAGACAGAGATTTCGAAGAAGCAAAAGTGCTGCGCGAGCTGAAGCGTGTCAGCACCAACATGTCCGACAGCGAAGCGAGCAGCCTTGCATCAGTCAATACCAACAACACTGAAGCTTCACAGACGACGGTGAACGGCAACGAGGACAAGAGTTTCAAGGCTTTTCTCAAGAAGGTCGACACGGGATTCAAGGAAGCCTCTAACAAGACCATGGTGGGCATGCGCAAAGCTGGTCAGAACACGGTGCATGCAATGGCCAATGATCGCTGGATCGCGCGGCTGGGTGGGTAAAGTGACTAGGAAGTTGGAAAAGGCACAAGGCGAAGTGGGATACAGTATAGACGTACCTATCGCTCTGGCCAAATACCGTGAGCGACATGAATTGGAACAGAAGCTTCTGCCATAGAGGCTATCGAAAGGCGTTGGCGAAATTGGACTGCTATATGATACCCGGTTAGGCTCTATGTTGGGCGATTGTTGCGCTTCCAGACACTCTTTCTCTATAGTTTAGTATGAATATCATCAGGTTGTTTATGATGAGGCAAGTATGAATACCTATACTGGACCAGTTTTGGAAGAGATTACATTGTATTTCACACGACATGGAGAGACAAGAACTGAGTGCCCACATATGTGGAGATTGATCTTACTTGACAGTGTAGGTAAGCGCCTAATAAGCGTGTCTGGCGACTACCGTTGCCTTTTGACACTAGTATGTCAAGTATTTCGACACACCCGGGTGCCGCCAAGGCCGACGAGCAAGCTGGGGAGTAACGTTGCGGGCTAACGTACTGACGCGAGAAAGTTCCCGCTAAGTTACCACGCTACTGCGCTAACTTACTTCACCCACATCTGCCGCCTCCGCTTCGACAAACTTCTCTCGTCATAGGCAAAACACAACAATGCTCTCAAGAAGCGCATTGTGCCCCGCGAGGGCCTTTGCGAAGCGTTTTCCGCCTGGCATAGCGGCATCGTCGTCAATTGCGGGAACAGCATCGTTGTCGACATGTGTGCGCACACGACGGAATGGACGGAGCCTGGCGACCATGATACACGCCACACGCCATGCCTCGACATCGTCCACGACGACAGCTACTTCATCGACGCCTGCAACCAACAACAACAGCAATAACAACTCGCCCGGTGCCCAGCCGCAACTCACGTGGGATGCCTTCTTCGCGCTGCGCCGCACGCGGCGGCGCATTGGGCAAGCCTGCTCTGGAGTCGGTGCCGTGGGTGTGACGTACTTTGGTCTCACCACCATGATCAACAACGGGTACGATGCGACACTCTCTGCACAACTGGGGGGCTTTGACCCGCTGATGCTCATGGGACTGAGTACCTTGGGCATGATGGCTGCGGGCTGGCTGGTAGGGCCCGTGTTTGGCAACATGGTCTTCA
Source organism: Pyrenophora tritici-repentis (assembly GCF_003171515.1). Classification (NCBI taxonomy): domain Eukaryota; kingdom Fungi; phylum Ascomycota; class Dothideomycetes; order Pleosporales; family Pleosporaceae; genus Pyrenophora; species Pyrenophora tritici-repentis. The sequence goes on from NC_089390.1 coordinate 8,256,822, forward strand.
ACTTGGCGTACAGAGGGGTTGTGGGCGAGTTCACTAGGGTATGTTGAAATCTACTTTCACGCCTTGGACTCTGAACATGGCGTGATTGGGGTATACTGTGTTTGTCGACAGGTTGCTGACGGCTCTATGCCTTGAATAGAAAGACTCGGCCTTTTTCAACAGAATCAAGCAGCACCGTGTCGATCCTACGGCGTCATCGCTGGCGAACCCGCCCCCGGATTACTATGGCGAGAAGATTGGGAGCGTGGCGGGATATAGGAGGTGGCTGAAGGATCAACGTGCGTTTAATCTCAAGACGGGGAGGTATAAGGCGACCAAGGCGTCTGAGTCCAAGGCTTTGTGAGCACTGACGAGATTGTGTATGGTGGTCATATGGCCAGAATGGGCCGAGTGAAAAGTAACAACGAGGCTGGTGGATGCATCCAAGACGTGACCTGCAAGGAGGACGACACGTCGGGATCCATTAACATGACGAGCATGGTATGATATATGACAGGATAAAACAAGACGAGAAAGATGGTACACTTGATGCATAACGAAAAAGTTTAGTCATGTCAAACTCTCTCTCCCCCTGTCTCAGCGCCACATGCCATCAGGTAACAACACTTGCGAGGCTGAGCATATGGCCTTGTCCGTGGGCTCGACGATAGCTATGACTTGTCTCTGAAGAATGCCTAAGCTGTACAGCTAAACACTGGGAGCAGCAATGAGCTAGACAAGGGACACGTAGGCTAAATGTATAAAGACCAGATATTCTTACGACCGCAGAAAGGTTTCCTTATCCACATCTGGCACATGATGGCTCCAACACGTCGACCAACCTCACTCACTATACCCATCGCCACCACTCCTTCGTGGCGTGCCATCCGTCCCCCAACACCAAGACGAGCGACTTATACGTCTATATCCAGCATCGCACGCCCCAAATATGACGCACCGCCAATTCCACCTTTGTCGTACTGGGATCCCGACACTCCATCACCGTTTGCGAGCACCGCATCCCCTTCAACACCATTGAATTATTTCCTCCTATTTCCACACCAACTCGCTACGAGCCCGTGTGCTTTCTTTCCCAAAGCATCGCCGCTGCTCCCAGCCTCCCCGCTGTCAATTTTCGATCAAGTTTTGTCCCCGGCTGCGCCTACGTCCCTCGTGTTACGCACACCTACGCGAACCTCTACGAAGAAGACATTTCTTTTCCCAGCCTCTCCATTATCGCCACGCTTCATGTGTCCTCGGACACCGCCTTCTTGCCCGGATACCCGGCTAAGGAAGGCATTGACTTGTAGCGTTGTGATGGTCATGGCGGAGCGGAAGGGAAGTGTGGCCAGTATGGCGAGGATGAGAGACACAATGAAACCAGATTCTCACAAACAGTCCCTGTTCTTAAAGAAAAAAGAAAATATGAGTCACCCGAAGACTATGGATAAGAAGGGGAGAGGCACTGAGTGCCAGTTGAAGGGGCTTTGGAAACGACTGTTTAGGAGAGGAAGGGAGTGAAGAAGAAAGGGCTGGTGTCGCTGAGCCCAGTCCAGATCAAGTTACGCTAGTTCAATCCCCTGTCGTCCAGAAACTACACATTCCCAAGTTCGTTGATGAGTAGTTACAAGTAGGCGTTAATTTGGCACGATTTACGCGCTTATTTTTGTAAACCAAATTCTTCAATGGAAGCCGCAAAGCGACTTGAATCTCGAATGCGGGCGAGAGCGTAGCCCGTCGACATGATAAATCAATTCCATGATTGATAATGGGGTGGGGTATGTTCAGACCAGTCATGTTGTGGGTAGCACATGGTACATAGATGATAAAAAACATAACGGTCAAGTTATGCAAAACGGAGGCGTTTCTCTCGGCGAGTTGAATCATTCGGCATACATACAAGAACCAACAGCTCGGTGGTACCGGCTGTATTGTGCTTGATGCTACGGCAGCTTGTGCAGCGGCAAAGCCGGTCGGTGGGCCTAGCGCAAGACGAGCGGCATCAGGCACGTCAGGCAAAGAGCAGAGCTTCATGGATATTGATAATGCGTGATCTGACGAATACGCGTAGAGGGGCGTCACAGTCGGTCGTGTGCTGAGGTTATCTGGAAAGAGGACCAAGTGGATGCGGTGGGCCGTGGACGCGGATCCAGGCACCCCAACATGCGACGCTTGGACAGGTGGTTATCAGTGGAGCAGCGCTAAATGACGAACAGACGAGCGTTTGCAATTCAAATTTGACATGCTGCCGCAGCTGCAGCGATAAAGGAAGGATTCGAGTGGAGCCTTGGTACCTGCAGGCACGTTCCGTCACCAAGCTGTCGGATCATGACAAGAGTCGAATGGACCAAGGACCAAGTACAAGAATCAAAAGTCCAACATCAAGCCTGTTTGGCAGTTTGGCAAATTCCGGCGCTAAGGCGGTTGGGACGTGGGCGGGAGAGTAGTGTGGCGCGGCATTTGTGATTGGCAGATAGTGGTGGTTATGGTGTGTCGCGACGCCGTTGTACATATCGTTGGCGGCATGGTTTGCCATGGATCTGGATCGTCATCTAGTTTGCCATGACATGTCAGATAGAACAGGCGCGGTGTCGGCCTCTTGTACAGATATCTCAATTGTTGACAGCCCCCACGCGCCGATAGCGGGCGGGGGTGTACTGGTAGAGTACATGGCTACATAATGGCAACTGAGACGAAACGAAGCGAGGGAGTGGCAAGGCAATGTAACGCAACACCTGCCGTGCTCGTCATGCTCACACGTAGCCGACGCCACAGAGGGAGTGGTTGATGGTCGGTGGATGGATTGGGATCATGGTGACAAACGAAATGGCATCTCGGGCTAGCCGAAGCGGACACGACGGAGCCTGACAGGTGCTAGGCCGCAGGCGGAAGGTGAAGATGGAGGTGGGGCACGTGAGTCGCTTCTCCAGACTCGAGAGGGTGCCAATGGGGATGCGTCCAAGCGCCCGTCATCCGAAGCTGCAGATAAGAACAACGGCAACGACTGCGCTGCGGCTGCCTCGATTCGCCATTACAGGCAGTTGGCAAGGAAGCCGCGCTGGATGCCACGGAAGGCGCTGCGGGCCAAGCGAGCCGAGCACTACAGTCAGCTTTCTAGAAGCCTTCCAACCCATACAACCGCCATCTGCCACCAACATGCTGTCCTTTTGGGCCCAATCTCCGTCCAGCGACCGCGTCTGACCAAAGCGCCCGCCATGGACACACCAAGCCCTATCCACCACCGGCCGATTTGCTGTTGCGGGGAGGTCCCAAGCTATTCCCAAGCTACTCCCAAGAGCCGCCGCGGGGCGCCAATTCACCCTCCCTGCTAGCTTTGCCTGCTTGGGAGAACGCTTGTTCTGCTCGCGGCCGTCTGGCCAACCAAACGTCGCGCCACCCTATCTGTCGGACGCCTGGTCTTTCACTGTGAAGGAGGGGTGCCAAGCTGCTGGCTCGTGCGCCGAGTGCACCAGAGGACGAGGGCCCTGGTCGCTTTGTTCCGCCGCAAGGCCATCTTTCCATCCTGGAATAGATAAATGTCAATTGCCTCCCCACCCCGTCCGCTGATCCATCACTTGTTAAAAGGTCACCGTTCCCAGGGTCTCCAGAAGCCCCAGAAGCCCTTTCTTACCTTCCTTCTGCCCTGTCCAACTCGCCCCAACATGGACCACGAAAAGGCAATCCCCGGCGATGAGAAGGCTCCCGCCGCCTATCCCACCGTCTCGAGCGAGCACGAGGCTGGCGGCGAATGGCGTGACCAGGAGGACTTTATGACCCGTAACGGTCTCAACCTGAAGTCTTTCCAGCGACGTCCCCAGGATGGCAGCACCATTGAACTCGACAAGTCGATGAAGACTCGCCATCTTCACATGATCGCCATCGGTGGTTCCATTGGTGCCGGTTTCTTCGTCGGTTCTGGTGGCGCTCTCAGCAGAGGCGTAAGATGCATACCATGTCACTGCCAACTGAATAAACGCTTACACTTGCTCAGGGCCCTGCCTCTCTCCTCATCGACTTTACCATTATGGGAATCATGATCTTCAACGTCGGTATGTACACGTGACACCTTCGCCCTGCCCTGCTCCGAATCTAATCATGCTGTTAGTATATGCTCTCGGTGAACTCGCTGTCATGTACCCCGTGTCTGGTGGTTTTTATACCTACTCTACTCGCTTCATTGATCCTTCCTGGGGTTTTGCCATGGGCTGGAACTATGTCTTCCAATGGGCTATTGTCCTGCCTCTCGAACTACTCGTCGCCGGTCTAACTGTGCAGTATTGGGAAGGTGCCAAGGGCACGAGCACTGCCGTTTTCATCACCGTCTTCTGGGTCTTCATCATCTTGATCAACGTCTTGGGAACCTTGGGATATGCCGAAGAAGAGTTCTGGTCTGCTTGCGTCAAACTCGGCGCCACCGTTGTTTTCATGATTATTGCCTTGGTCCTGGTCCTCGGTGGAGGCCCTAGCAACGGTATCTACTCGGAGTACTATGGTGCTCGTAACTGGTATGATCCAGGTGCCTTTGCCAATGGTTTCAAGGGTTTCTGCACCGTCTTCGTCACTGCTGCTTTTGCCTTCTCGGGAACCGAGTTGGTTGGTTTGGCTGCCGCTGAGACCAAGAACCCCCTGAAGTCTCTCCCCGGTGCTATCCGACAGGTCTTCTGGCGAATCACCCTATTCTACATCCTCGGTCTCTTCTTCGTCGGTCTTCTCGTCAAGCACACCGACAGTAATCTGATGGGCTCTTCCAGCGATGCCAACACTTCCCCCTTTGTCATTGCTGGCAAGTATGCTGGTCTCAAGGGATTCGACGACTTCATGAACACTGTCATCCTCATTTCAGTCGTTTCCATTGGTGTCTCCGGTGTTTACGGTGGATCGCGTACCCTGACCGCCCTTGCTGAGCAGGGTTACGCCCCCAAGATCTTCACCTACGTTGACCGCGCCGGTCGTCCTCTCTGGTCTGTTCTCTTCGTTCTCATGTGGGGTCCTCTCGCCTACATGAACTTAGCTGCCACTGGTGCTACCGTCTTCGACTGGTTCGTTGCCCTTTCCGGTCTCGCTGCTCTATTCACCTGGGGATCCATCTGCTTAGCCCACATCCGGTTCCGCAAAGCTTGGGCTTACCACGGCCATACTCTGGATGAGATTCCATTCAAGGCCGCCGGTGGTGTTATTGGTTCATGGATTGGTCTTTTCATCATTGTTATTGTCCTTATGGCTCAGGTAAGATATCTCTGTTGCTTTCTTGCAAACTATCCTTCTGACATTGACCTTAGTTTTACACTGCCGTCTCTCCCATTGATCTCCCTGCTGGCAAAAAGGTTGGTACTGCTGGGGACTTCTTCCAGGCCTATCTCGCCATCTTCGTCGTTGCAGCTTTCTGGGTTGCTGGTTACTTCTGGAAACGTGAAGGCTGGCTCCGTACTGCCCAGATGGACGTCGACACTGGTCGTCGTGAGCTTGACTGGGATCTTATTAACAGGGAGCGTGCCGAGATTGCCACCTGGCCTGCGTGGAGGCGCTTCCTCCACCGCATCTTCTAAGCTTTTGCACCCGGTTGCATTCGCTCACTGTAATGTTGTTGGGAAAGCAATGCTTTGTTTAACGTGTCGACGATTTATATCGTGCTTCTCATGTACTAATGCGTTTTACCACACATTAGTCAAAACTTGTTCAATGTCAATATACCCCTCATTTCTACCATCAGAACTTGCCTTGCCGCAGACTTGTTTGAAAAAAATTACATTCTCCCTTTGTGCACACATTCAAGTACATATATGAGTATTCTTGTTTCAACGATATGCATCCTGCCAAGCCTGCGACGTCTACTTGCAAAGGGAACCCTGCCACTGATATCCGCCAGTCTAGTGTGTAAACCATATGTGCTGCCACATGGACACGTGGAGTGCTCGTACGTTCCTAGAAGTGTGCTCAATTGATTAAAGTGTCGTATCCGTGTGACAATCATGAGCATTGTCAAAATAATAATAGAAGTAACTTGAAGCGCATTTATGTACTAATTGTCTTATAGGAAATAATCATTCGCTTTCCGGCTAGTGTATACAGCAAATAACCAGTATTAAGCCAACAGTTTGTTTTGATGAGTCTTCTCAGTCGGCCAAGTGTACATGGTATAGTAGCTATGTCGCATAGACAACGGAGAATGGAAGCAGGAAAAGAAGCCTTGATAGCAAAATAATCTGGTATCCCAACGTGAAAAATAAAAGATTAACCCAAAACATCTCAACACTACTAACATATCATGTGCTGTTTAGCATCCGAGCATTTGGCTCCTGTCTCTACTGCCCGGGCATATGCGCTACATCCCTGATATCCTTCGTCTCAATCCTTCCCATGCCGGGATACATGTCATGTCGATCGATGTGACTTTTGACCGTCGTAGCAGGTGCCAATTTTTCCCTTTCGCCCTCGCTGTCGGCTGTAGCAACCATGACCAACGCATTCTTATCCGTCTCGCTTGGTGGCTCTCTGTCCGGGAAACTCTGTACCTCGCCGCCATTTTCCTCAATTGGCGGTATTCCCGTCATATCTGGTTGATCGAACGACATTTTACGGACCCGGGACTCCAGAGATGCCGGTGGGGATTGTGGAATTGCGCTGAGGGACTTGGAGCGCACAGTCTCGAGGGTATTGGAGCCGTCCTCGGACATGTGGCCTAGTACCTCATCTACTGACAAGGATTGTGATGGGTCTGTAGGTACTTCGGGGACGCTATTTGAGCGTTGCTCTTTGCCGGGTGCTTGTTTGGTGTTCTTGGACCAGGATTTGAATTTAAAGGCTGACAGCCAGCCTGGACGTTTTTCTTTGCCAGCATTCGAGTTCAAAGCGCGCTCGGCAGCTAATTGAATATGACTTTTTGGCTCGGGCTTTGTTGATCTGAGCGCTGGGGCTGGTTTTGGTGCAGGAGCGGAGCGTATGTCATAGTCGGATTTGCGGCGCGCTCCTGCCGCGCTGGTGTCTGCTTTGGAAAGACCCAAGTCTGCCCGGTGCTTGGCAAGGCTGCTTTCTTTGAGTTCCTCGCTGATGTACTGCAGTGCTTTGTCGATAACTTCAATGTACTCTGGGTAGTCAACTTCACATGCTTCGCGGATGAGGCGCAGTTTCTCCCAATCCTGTCGTACTGCTGGACCTGTGAGATCAGGATGCCAGCCCATGCTCCTGAGGTCAGATCGAATCCCACGATCGACCTGCTCTTTGACGCCCATGAGATCGATGAGAGCATCAACTTCTGTGCGCACGACTTTGACGTACTGGGCAAATCGTGTCGTGTCCTTGACGGTCCAATGAGATGTTGTCATGCTTGGATTGCGTTTTAGGCTCGACCGTGCGCCTGTTTGGTTGAGAAGATCCTTCAAAAGTGCATATTTCTCGCGGAATCCTTCTAGCCGGTTGGTGTCAAGAGCTGGATACTCAATTCTTGTGAAGCTCTTCGGGCTCTTCAGGCCATACACGTTCATGAGCTCGTCCCGTGACGTATTTGCCGGACGGCCGGCAATCTCATGAAGTGCCCTTCTAATCTTCGCATTGATCACCTCTTCATCGAGCCTAGGGTCCCTGACTCCAAAGTTCACGGGTAGGTGCGGGTCCGGGTTCGTGATGCCAGGATGGCTAGGAATCATGTGCCGTGCAATCGTTGCAGGTGGTGCAGATATGCCTACGGCATCGCCAAAGATGAGCAATCGGCCCTGCTGGAGGCCAAGCTTTGCCAGCGCAACCTTTTGCGCATGATCGTGGTCTTTCGAAGGATGGATGAGATTGAAAGCCTCTACGCAAGTGCTGAACTGGGATGCGAGAGAGTAGACATCGGTCAGGATCTGGGCCTTGCTCTTCTGTCCAGCGGGCGCTGTGTCTTCGACGAAGTCTGTCGTGCTTTTCTCTGGCATAGTGACGGGGTAGGTTTGGATATGTTGCTGATGGGATGGACAGAGGTGTCGCACTCGAAGAAACTGTAAGCCAGCTGGCGGGAAAGCAGGATACACAACGAATCAGGTCCAGTCGATATTCACTGCATGTGCGCATGACGTTGAAGCATTGTCCAATCTAGAAGTGTGGCGCAGCTATGTGCACAAGAAGCGGGGCAGGCTGATCGACACGCCATTTCTCCTGACTTGGCCTTCAACTGTACTCACTCTTCTCATTCACGACAAGTGGCCATACCCGAGTTCATACATTGCTCAACTTTATGCCATACCTTTTCCTACAGAAATACACCTGTGCTTTTTTTTCTCGGCGCTACACGTGTCAAGAGCAGATCTGTGCAGTCAAGTGTGGTACCGGGCAGTTAAATTGTCCCAACGTAAAAATTCGCACCGACTTTTCAGTCAATCCCGTGTTTACAACACGGCTTGCTTACTTCGGTATGTTTGCCTTTTCCAAACAACCACATCAAGAGACTATATACTCTTCTGAATTAAACTTGATCCTCGTCATTGCCAAGAACATGCTGCGTATGAGACCTAAAACACGTGATTTTCCATCACCACCCTCCCCACTGAGCCAGATTTGGGATTGTCAAATGCGCGCATAACGCTACATAAGCGAACATAACTGTTGCCACAGTATTTTCATCTTCCGAAAGCGACCAAGGTTGGAGGCGTTGTGACTTGATTTGCCTAGTACGGCGACATGCGTACACAAACGACCTAATGGCATCTATCATTCTGATGGTTGGTTAATTACGTCAGGCTATTGTTCCTGAGATTAGTGGGTAGCATAGCGTGGGCTGGTCCCTAGCGGTCGTGTGCCATGGAACCGGAAATTACTACGGAGTCATTTCAGTCGTCGACGCAGAAGATCCTAAATTCTAAAGTTCATATTCGCATAACTAGCACTTTTCCACCATTGTTTCGCGATCGATACATTTACAACATTGGTGTTGGGATCCTGTTCGGGGGAATTAATACGGAGAAACAATGGAATATATGTATTCCTGCCCCGTTTCCGGGAGCGAAGCAATAATATAAATAATGTTATTAGACATGGTAAGAAGCACTACTATCGTCCGACTTATTTTGATTGGCCCTCGTTGTAGCAGAAACTTCGTCCTGATTGACTTGCTTTGGCTCAGTCTCCATCCTCTGTGAGACACTCCTCTCAATGCTGAACTCCTTTTTAATGAACATGTCACTTCCGCGGCGGTGTATCGCGCTAGGGCCCTGGGGCTGTAATCTTCGCTCTGTGATAATTTCGTCTTCGCTGCCGCGTTCAGATCCAGGTTGGAACTGAGACGCGCTGCTTTTGTTGGTAGACTCGACTGGTTCTAGATGATGGTCGCTTTTCCAGTCCGCTGGATACGATCGACGATTTGTGCTTGCCTTGCTACCTACGCGAGAGGTGAAGAGGGGACCGAAGAGGCGTAAGAACGGAGCGCGGAGCATTGGGAGACAGGCGCAAACGATGCCCGCGTTTGCTTCGATGACTGACCATATCGTGGCTGGAACGGGTCCCAGGGTCGGGTCAGGATTGCTCGCCGATCTTGCAATCGTTGTGGCACGATATATGGACGCGAAAGTAACGCTGTGCGTTGTTAGCGAATAGTTTCCTTCGAGTGAGACAATTCCAGTACTTACAACCCGCCAGTGCCAAACACGAGTGCTATACCCAACTTCTCAGCTTTTCCCATGGAGAGTTTCATGATTTGTCGAGCGGGCATAGCTAGAAGCATGAAGTCTGTGCTAATTTGAACGGTGGCATAAGAAATCCACCAGGGTTCATTCTTGAAGCACTTAGCACCCTTTATGCTGTGATCCCAAAAGGCGGCAATAGGTGTGCACTGGAAGACCGTGGCAATGGCGAAAGAAAGTCCCGTGACAACGATCCACGTGTCTGCCACAGCGTCAGTCAACTACAAGGTAATCCTGGAGCCGGAAGTTTTACTCATGATATGACAAGCGATGCGGAAGGAGCTCGTTGTCACAGCGAAGATGCGATAATAGAGGCACACTACCGATACTTTGTTGAACATGAGGACTATCTTATAGATAACTGCGATGGTTAGTAAATTCATATGCAATTCTTGACAAAGGTACACACTGTTTGCTCCATAGAACCACTTGCGGGCGGTAAGGCGAGTCTCCATAGGCAATGTCTTCCAAGGTCTTCCATAACCATATACCACAGCTATGCAAAGTTAGCCGCTGGCTCTAGAATGCCACGAATATACTACTAACCTTGGCATTCTGTGACCGTGAGTATTATCGACGATAACAAGGCTGCAATGATCATATAGTCATCCACTCCCAATCCACTTTTCTTAACAAACCGCTGAGCAAAGCGTGCACCGACAAAGAGCCCTGCGACTATGACGGCTATCACACTGGTGAGCCAGATGCCCCATCCACGTGCAACGGGACCTTGAGTGCCCAGGCCAACGTTTGGAGCCATGTTGAAAGAGGATATGACCGTGTCACGGAAGATTTAAAAGACAATACGCAAGGCCCACGACCAGGGGATTTGCCCGCATAATGAGTATCGTTCAAGGGCTCAAGGTCACAACCGAAGTGCATGGTACAATGGTACGCTAGAGGCAGACTGATGTAGGAGCGCCTGGAGCCTCCCTCGTGGGGCTGTCCGGTCATGTTGCGATGGCGACCCTTTTCGTCCACCTCCGTACATTTCGATTGGATTTGATGTCCCACTCGGTGGGAACTACCAACCTGATCCTTGCGCTTTCTTTGCGTTCAAGCTCGTCTTGCCAGAGCCGGATCGTTGGCCTTAGTGACCCAGCAAAAGCCGTCGATCGGCTCGGCGTAGTGTACTGATAAGGCATGGCTGGGTGACATCAGAAGACGGAGATCAGTGACGGACCGGTGTTTTGCCGAGATGCAGGGACGATGTGCGCTTTCGCCCACGTCAGCCGCATCTAGGAGAGAAAGAAAAAAATACATGGCAAACATGGTGAGAAGCAAACGTTAGTAGGGTGTCGGGGCTAGAATGTTAAGGGGACGGGGACGGCCACAACCTCCAAGGTTTAGGCATATGTTCTTGGGGTGGACATTGACGTCGAAGGGTGCCAGATCGAACGCAGATCGAAGGAGCAACTATCGCGTGGTGCCAAGCTACATTAACGTTAGCGTTGACAACCGAGATGACAGTCACCTCTTCGAACAATGGGTTGGAGTATTCTTTGCCGGTGTACGCCCGTACGCCTGTACGCTCGACATGCAACTTTCCGAATCAATACCATCTGCCTCGGCACCTTGTCTCCTTCGGGCTCTTTTTCTTGCCCGAGGGACTATGGCTAATGATGGCGTTTACGGTAATGCAGGAACAAGGAGCTAGAGGCGAACCAAGTCGCTGACGCAGGCCTGGAAGCCCTGAGCCGCGATTTACATTTCATCTCGTTAAAGCCAGCGGGCTTCGCTCCAGTTGCAAACAACGCTCAGAACTTCACCAGCCAAGGATAGGATTGCCATCGTTCCGGTTTGACAAGATGCACTACCTCCTTCCTACTGCTGCAGCTGTGACCTCGCTGTTCGGCCCGGCTGTTGCAGTGACAACAAACAGATTCAGTGTTCATACCTCAAGTGGTACTTTGATCGGCCATCCATCGTCTAACAGGACTTATGTGACCGAATTTCTCGGTATCCGATACGCGGAGGCGCCCGTGGGCGAGCTGAGGTTTGCAGCGCCGAAGAAGTACCATGCGCCTGCAGGAACCGTCTTTGAGGCATCCAATTGGGTAAGTGGTAAGAAGATTAGGGTAGTTTCCAAATTTGCTAACAGATCTAGTCATCGTATGTGTATTGGAACAGCTAGACAATGTTTGATGACTGACAATTGTACAGCGATTGCCCTGCAGTCAAACCGCCAGTATCTGCATTTCCAAACTTTACAGAGCCATCTGGTCTTCGCGTATGGAAGAACTTTGCAGCCCAGAACAACAATTCGGTATCCGAAGATTGTCTGAAGCTCAATGTTTGGACCACGGATACTGGCGAATCCGACGCTAAAAAGCCAGTGCTTGTCTTTCTCCACGGAGGCCGTAGGTCGCCCTATCTAGCCTTGGAAGTACCATTAATTTCTCTTCTAGGCTTTCAGATTCCAGGTCCTCATAGCCCCTTCTACAACGGTCAATATCTTGCCGACGCTGAGGATGTGGTGGTTGTAACGCTCAAGTATGGCCAGTACAGTCCTGACATATATTCGTCGCTAATCATATCAGCTACCGTCTCGGCATCTTTGGCTTCCCTGGTGCTCCTGGCATCGAGAAGAATGCAGCGCTCCGTGATCATCGTACCGCAGTGGAGTGGGTCCGCGATAACATCGCTGGTTTTGGAGGAGATGCTTCGCGCATTGTCATCTATGGACAAAGTGCGGGCGCTGCCGCTGTCGATTATTGGGCATATGCCTGGAAAAATGATCCAGTCGTTTCTGGACTTATATCCATGTCAGGAACCTCGCTGAGTTTCATTCCCAACACAGCCAAGTATTCGCAGTCCATATGGTACAACGTTTCCCAGACCATAGGCTGTGGTGGTGCTGAAGACGATCCTGGTGCAGTAATTGCATGCGTTCGAGCTGCAAATATGTCCGCCCTTTTAGCGGCATCAGCAAAGGTCCCAGGACTGCCCAGTGGAGCTTTGACACAAGCGACATTCCACCCCACCGTAGACAATATCACGGTCTTTGCCGATTACGAGAAACTTTCCGAGTCGGGCTCTTTTGCGAAGATCCCATTCTTATCCGGCAATGCTGACCACGAGGACGGGTGGTATCGTATTTCTGGATGGGCCACCAAGCTGAACTTCACCAACACTCAGTGGGAACTTTTCACCCAGCGCGCCTTCACTTGCCCGACTGCACATTCAGTAGGCTACAGAGTCAAGCACGAAGTGCCTACTTGGCGGTATAGATACCACGGCGAATGGGACAACCTCCTTCTTTACAACAGTAGCGCAGGCCTCGGCCCTCGAGGAAGCGCAGCGTACCATGGATCTGATCTGGGCTTGGTCTTTGGCACCGCCCAGGACATCTCTGGTCTGCCAAACAGCCCTGCTGAAAATAAGTACATGAAGTACATTCAGGGCGCGTGGGCTGCATTTGCTCGAGACTCGCAAAAGGGTTTGACGCAGTATGGATGGCCAGAGTACAAGTCAGGTAAGTCAATTCCAAATTGGATGACTTTGTTGCTCATAATCCAAAGGCAACGCCACATTGGTCGAGCTGGCCTACAACAACAACCTTCCAACCCAGTTTGTTGACCCATGGATTTATGACAAGCCGTGTCCTGTCAGGAACGACCCTCTGCCAGGGCGAGGTGCCTTTTAGACTCAATTGAGCAACGAGAGCTCTCTGAAAGAGGGCACTAGTCCCAACATTATCGTTATCTAGATACTCATTTCATGAACGCGCATGCTTTGATTCACGCTCATCTTGCCATATTTGGACAGAGTAGGCTGACAAGGTCCATGATGAGCATCTCTGTAACCGGCATAGAAAGAAGTTGTTGACCTCACCTTTGGTGGTCACAGCCTCTACCCACCCCTCACGTTTGGATGTGTTCTCACTTGCAGTTACGAGCTGCGCTTAGGCCGCTTCCAAGACCGGGATTCGCGCCTGAGATCAGCATCAGCCGGCTGTCGAAAAGCCGAAAACAAAATGAGGCGTAAAATCTCCCATCGCAATCTCCTTGGACTGTGAATGGAACACAGCTCCACACACTGCACTGCGCACGCAACACATGTGTGGTTTGCGCAATGATGGAAGCTTTGGGCAAGGGCCAACAAGCACGTGGAGGTAGCGCTCACGGAGGTATACCGCCGAACGGGCTAGTCCTGATTTCGACTATTGCATGATAGTAATGTGATTGAGCGCAGAACTGCTTGGCTTGTCTCCAGCTCTTTCTGTAGACGGGGGTTTTTTTTTCACCAACGCAATCTTTACATTTTATCGTGCCTTCAAGCTAAGAATATGCTATAGTCATCCGACTCGCACCTCGCTGCCTGAATCTTCCCATAGCTTCAAACATACCCTAGCAAAATTTAGATTACCGGTAGGGTGACTACTGGCAGGAAAACAGAATGTTAGAGGTGGTGTTCCGTCTTGGCAATGTAAAAATCCCTATAGTTGAGCCCAGGATATCCAGGATCGAGGTGCAAGTACCGGGACGAGAATGCCATGCCGCGTTCGTACTAACCTTACAAGGCAAAAGGTGGGGCATTTGCCATTACGGCGTGCGTGATGTCTGCATGATCCACGAGCATTACTCCCCGCTCCTCGGGTCTGGATGCTTGGGACGAGTGAGCCACTGGACGTCTGGTACAAAAGCCCAGGGTATGCCATATTCTGCAAGCGCCATGTCCTTCATACTTGCACCGACTGCAAAATAAATAACTTGTACGGGACGACTGACCAGCTGCCATGATGAATTCGACTATTGGCGCATGGCAGTTCACACCGCTCTTGACCGAATTCCCCGCAAACATTTTACCTAATCTAGGATTCTGGAGCGCGACCAATGGGTCTTGGGAATACCAGATCCAGTTATCATGGCCTTTGAACTGGACTAAACCAGCGGAAAAGTCGGTTGTGGAAACGATGTAAGGCGACTCCCAGAACTCTTATGATAGTGATGTAGCGAAGCTGGACTCACCGATTAAAATAGGTACGTCCTAGACGGAAACGCCCTGGGCATGACTGCAACAGAAGCCTTCCGCCGCCGTCGACCGGTCGAGTTCAACATGCCAGATTGCATCGTGGTTAGCATAGGGTACCCAGAGACGATTGAAGATTCACCGTACAGCCAGCAACGAAGCTACGACTTCCAACCGCCAGTCTGCGAAACCTGTCCTTTACCCACCATTCCTGGAGTGCCTTCAAACGCGGATAACTTGATCGAGTTCATCGACACGGCTCTGCGACCCTGGGTTCGCGGCACGGCTTTCCCCAAGGCTGATTTCGATCGTGATGCGCTGTACGGCCACTCTTTCGGTGGCCTCTTTGTCCTATATGCCCTTACAGTGCGCCCAGACCTCTTCGATACATTTCTCAGCGCCTCGCCTGCGCTTTCCTTCAACGACGACTACATCTTCAACCATACGGAATTTCTTGCGCCGCTTGTTTCTCCGTCCAATGTCTCCAACGGGACCAAGCCCGCATTCCAAATAAGCTACGGCGCTCCAGAGCAGACTCCAATGAAGAGGGGGACGGAGACAAAAGACGAATTTGAGTTTAGGAAGAGTATACTTGTCCCTCAGCAGATGACTAGGTTGTCGCAGAAGCTGTATAATACATTACAAAATAGTACCGCCTTGAGGGATATCAGCATCCACGAGTACCCTTTTAGTGACCACGCGGCTGTAGCGGCGGCGGCATTGGGAGATGGAATTGATTATTTCCTAGATTGGTGCACAGCGAAATACTGTTAGGCATAGCACATGGCCGTTCTCTAGGCCCCTCTCTCGGTCAAACCAAAATTCGGTCCTAGATATATCTGGTCCTGCTATATGTGCGCAGAGTCGCCGAGACCCTTTTACCGTTCACTGCGTACCTTGTCAGTTGCGCTATGACGTATGGATGATGCTCGCTAGGTACTCTGGGGCGTCGCTGAAGACTTCCTCGGCTACTCTGAAGTTTGATTCATCTATCTGCACTTCTTCCGCGTTAACCGAACACAGCAGAGTAGATTTCCGGGCTACTTGCCGGTTTAGAAGAATCATAGTGCTGGCACTGGCACTGGCACTGGCGCTGACACTGACCGCCTCTCTGGACTGTTGCACATGGTGATTTGAATTTGATTCGAGGTATCGAGGTTTGGGGTCGTGAACTATGAAGGAGCCCATGTGACGAGCGCCCGACGTCTTTTTCTACAGTACTAAGCGACTGGTGGAATCGAACACGTACCGTACACATCACCCACATGGGGTCATGATAAGTGATAGCATGAGTGGGCACTTTCCACCGCTCATTTGTGCCAAAGTTGGCGTAGGTGGTGCGGGCGAAAAGGCGACTGGTGGCGGCATTGGCTGACATGAGTGGGGCAGTGGATACAGCCGCCAGCAAGAGCCTCAACCGATGCCGCTCCGGTGTTTGATGGGCGCGCAGCCCTGGAGAGAGCAGAAAAGAATTTCGCCTAGAGTTTCCCGGGGTACGTCATCTTGAGGAAGAAAGAAGGGTCCGGTGAGGGGGGAGGTTGAAATGTCCAAAACCCTAGACGCACGCTTTCTGGTACGAGGAAGCAAGCAAACGACGGCAGGACGACATCGAATTGACTTGATAGATACGTACACATAAAACAAGACACGGCCAAGATGCAGCGAGCACACACGACCGAGAGCTTGCGCACGCCCGGGGCCAGCATCTCGACGCTGAATCTGAATAAGCTCCCACGGCCGGGAATTGAGCGGGCGCCCACATCGACCAACCTCACACGGCCACTCCCGATTCAGCGCCTCGAGGGCAAGGTGGTGATGATTACGGGCGGAGGCGGCAAAGTGGGCGTCGAGTCGGCCGGACGACTCCTCATTGAAGGCTGCAATGTCGCCCTCATCGACATTGACCAGAACGCGCTCGAGGCGGCGGTGCCCGTCCTAAAGGCGGCGATACCAACCGGCAGCCCAATAGAGTCGCGGCTGCTCACCATCGTCGCCGATGCAACAAAAGAGGCGGATGTCGAGGCATGCGCGAAAAAGGTGGTGCAGCGCTTCGAGCGGCTCGATGCGGCCCTGCTAAACTGCTGCCACCGCGGCGAGTCCAAGAGCATCTTTGACGTGACCGAGCATGACTTTGACAAGATCATGACCATCAACGCAAAGTCGGGTATATCTTTCACCCTCACCACTCTTAAACACGACTGACTCTGCAATGCAGCCTTCCTGGGCGTCAAATACGCTGCTGCTGCCATGCAAACCACATCCTCCCCGCAGCACGGCGGCTCCATAATCATCCGCTCCTCCATTGCCGGCCTCCGCGGCTTCCCTAACCTCATTGCCTACAGCAGCGCCAAGTTTGCACTCCGCGGCATTGCCCTAACCGCCGCCGAGGAACTGGGCCAGTACGGCATCCGTGTCAACACCATTCACACCAGCATCATCCAGACATCCGGCTACAAGGACGGCTGGACCAAGGAGCGCCTGGCCGAGCTCAAGGAGGAAACTGCTTTGGAGCGTTTCAGCAGCCCGGACGATGTGGCTAGCGTCGTGGCCTTTTTGGTGAGCGAGGATAGCAAGTTCATGACTGGGGGACACTTGAAGATTGATGGTGGCTGTGTGGCTGTTTAGACATCTCATCATGCTGGAGCCTAAACTATGTTTGCATTCATGGAGTTTGGGGCGGCCATGGCAGGTACCATAGAGGTCACTTTCAGCCATCATACATTCAGTAATCCTAGACGAGTAGAGAGTGCATCAAAGCCGACGTCTCACCTCATTGCTTTACTCTCCTCGACATCATCCAGATTTCACTGCCTTCTCCTTTCCTTCCACCTCAGTATCCAGCTCATGCATGCATCCAACGACAGCAGAATAAAATACTCAGCCATCATGCTTGGTAGAAGCCTTCCTTCCCTCAATCGTTTTTTCCCAAAGAACCGATTTCTCATGAACGGCCAGAAACTCGAAGGTGCCAGTAGAACAAGAACTAGCCTTGCTCTTTTCCGTCTCCTTGCCCATCAGCAACAGATACGGGTCCAGCCGAACTTTGGCATACCCATTTCCCAGAAACACTATCTCCACTTTATACCCCTCTGGTACCGTCTTCAACCCCACATGGCGAAATGACGCATGTGGCGGTCCTGCAAAGTCGCCCATGGCAAACGATATGCTACGCGGCAGTAACAACAGTCGAGCTGTATACACGCCCCCATGCTTGCTAGCACCTGCTGTCTCCGACACTGTGAGTGTGCGCTTCCCATCCCAATATTTGTCCACGTGCATGCCACTGTAGCCTGGGCAGTACAACGACCAGCGGCCCTCGATGACTCCGAGCGGAACGGGGATGCGTGCAGCAATAGTGTTACGGAGGAGAGACTCGGCCATCTTGCAGCGAGCGATTGCATCATTGGTTACTTTCGCCTCGGCTTCGGATGTTTTTGTCATCTTCAAGACCGCTGAAGTCATCTCTTCGCATGAGAGACGCAGCATATCTTCTCCTTTCGGATTGCAGCCTGTCAGTTTGTGCAGACAAGGCAGGGGACCAGAAGAAGCTGCAACAAGTGCGTCGTATTCAATAAGGTATTCCTTCTCGTCAGTGAAGTTGATGGTGGCTCGCACCGTGGCGAAGGCGGCAGTGAAGACCGCGAGGCTGCTTTCCTCATGCCTTTCAATGTCCTGGCTCGGCTTCTTGGGCTCGATGAAGAATGGGTTGTCATAGGGTTTTCCGATTCGAAGAAACATGTCCCTGATGCTTGGGGTGGTGCCTGATGTGCCGCTCGACGTAGCAATCGATACAGTGCGACGGCGTGTAGGCAACTTGGACTTTCCTTGGAGTTGTTGCTTGTGGGCCATCAGGTTCGACGATGTCAAGCCAGTTGCCTGGTTGCTGACCAGTGGCATGACTGAGCCTTGACTGCTTATCACATACTTTGCACGCGCTGGGTCTCCTTCCACCTTCTTCTTCTGGAGTATGAATGGTATGGGTGCTGGCCGGGGAGTCGTCATGAGCTCACTGACCATACGCGACGGAGGTGTCTCTGGGACAAGGATCTGAGGCTCGGGCTTTGTTGGTTTGATTTTCTTCGGCTGAGGCCCACTCGTACTCTCATTCAGGCTGTAGGGTGACTCGCTGGGTAGTTTGTTGGCGGCAGAGAGGACTTTGGGGGCGACAGACGGGAGAGGAATGGGAGTCTTGATCACTCCGGGCGTCTTTTCTGGAGACCGAGTGGCAACCTCTGGGATAGCTGGTGGCCTTCCCGTCTTGTTCTTCTTTAGTGAGTCCTCTGCAATGCCAGTATCGTCGAATTTCGGAGAAAATGTGAAACCGGGGTTGGCCATAGACTCCTTCAAGCTCTGCAGGAAACCAGGCCCGAGAAAGCACAAGTCGCTGCTCACCTTGTCGTTGGTGGCAGCTGCTTTCTCGGCATTCACACTACCCTCCCTCTTGCGCTTCATACTAGATACAGGCGTACCATCCGGCCCTTTCTCTCTCTTCTTGTACGGACCGCGCGGACCATACCTGCCTTTCTTGACCGGAGTCGCGGGCGTCTGGTCAGCTGGGGGGTTTGGTGCTGCCTCTTTTACCTTCTCTGCTTCCTTCGTATTCTGTGTCTCCCGAGCTTCTTTCTTGAGCCTTCGCATCTCCTTCTTCTCCTTCTTCTCTTGCTTTCTACGAGCTCTCGTATCGATAATACTTGCCTTAGCACCCTCGGCGGCGCCTGACGCTGGCTCGTCGTCCTGGTAGTCCATGGCGTTGTACGTACAAGGCTGCACCTGCATATCTGAGCGGACAAGGTGTTGCCTTGGGATACTATAGAGTCCTTGGGGTGGCATGCCTGCGATCGCGCCCGGCAAATCCACACTTGATCTGTACTAGTGTCAGAGTGAGCGTTCAACACAGTACAGTAGAGGTAGGTACCTTGAAGTCTCACAGCGTGGACGTAGATGTGTGAGTAGATCAAGCAACTCCGCCCGGATGAGCAAACAAACAAAACAAAAAAGCGCGAAAAATTAGGCAGCTCCGCGTGCGGGGGAGCAGACGGGCAAACCAACGGTGAAAGTGAAAGCGGCCAAGCCGCGGGCAAAGATCCGGATTCACCATGAGTGCAACATACATCATCATTTGCTTCCACTAACGAGACATGACACAATGTATGGCCTAGACTGTATGATTCTTCTATATGCACGCAACATCTACATGAACACCCGCGTCTAACATGAACACCAAAGAGCTTACACTTCCGCTTCTCTTCTATATGCACAACCGCGTGCCGTATGTCCCATGCACCCGGGTGTCGTAAAACACTTGACATACTAGTGTACAAGGGTCACTGTAGTCGCCAAACACCTATTGGGTGCTTACCCACACTGTCAAGTTCTTTATGACACCCGGGTGCATATCTGTAACGACACATCCGACACACACTTCTAATTCGCCATGAAGAGAATCCACAGTCAAGCCATCACCCACGTATCAAAACAAAAAGCCACGCATCATCTAATCCTTCTTCGGCCGTCCGTTAGGCGGTTCCAGTTTCTCGTTTCCCTTTTGAATGAAGAACTTGCGCTCGAGGAACTTGAGTCCTTCGTCAATGATGCTGTATCGTCTGTTAGTTTCCGCATCCTTCAGTATGGGACAAACTTACATAATCGGCGCACTGATCGCCATGACAGCGTTCCATTCATTTCCATTAAGCGGCATGACGCTGAACAGGCCCTGCAAAAAGGGAACATAGAGCAAGGCAAAGTGCAGTGCCATGGACAGGCAAATCGCGTACACAAGCATCATGTTCTTCCACAGCGGTAGCGTGAGCAGACTCTCACTGCTACTGAGCGCATTCATCGCGTTCAGCATTTCAATCACGACCAAGATGCTTAGAGAGACTGTACTAGCAGCCTGCGCGGAGCTGTTGCTGAACATTTCGCACCCAATTTCTGGGAATTGGGTCGAACAACGATGAAAATGGCGGAGGTGATAGAAGGAAATCTGGGGCCCTTGGCTGTTGAACATGAACCACCATGCATAGCCAGCGACAGTCGCAGCGCCGACGTACGTACCGATAACCATGTAGCGGAAGAACAACCAGCCGCCAATAAGAGGCTCATCACGCTTGCGAGGTTGACGTCTCATGATGTCATGGTCGGCGGGGTTGAAGGAGAGTGCGGTAGCGGGAAGACCGTCAGTGACGAGGTTTACCCAGAGGAGTTGAACGGGGATCAAGGCTTCCGGCATGCCCATTGCGGCAGTTAGGAATATGGAGACGACTTCGCCAATGTTGGAAGAGATGAGGTACCGGATAAACTGCTGTGTGTTGTTGTATATAGAACGCCCCTCCTCGACGGCGCCTTCGATGGTGGCAAAGTTGTCGTCTACGAGGACCATGTCGGCGGCGAGCTTGGCTACGTCGGTTCCGGAGCCCATAGCAACGCCAATGTCGGCTTTCTTGAGGGCAGGTGCATCGTTCACACCGTCTCCCGTCATGGCAACAACTTCACCAGCTTGTTGGAGGAGGTCAACCAGCTTAGACTTGTGAGTGGGCTCGGTACGGGAGAAGAGACTGGCGTGCTTGGCGGCTTCCATCTTTTCAGACTCGGAGAGGTCGTCAAATTGGCGGCCTGTGTAGGATTTACCAGTAAGATCTTCACTGGGACCAAAGACTCCGATTTGACGGCAAATAGACTCGGCGGTGTTCTGATTATCTCCAGTAATGACCACAACGCGGATTCCAGCAGAGCGACACTTGGCGATGGACGCACGAACTTCGGGACGAGGAGGATCCAACATGCCAACGAGACCGATGAGTGTCATGTTCTGTTCGAGCTGCGTATATTCCTTGGTAGTCTTGGCGTTTGATAGAAGCGGGTTGGATGCAATATCGTCCACAGACGCTACAGCAATAACTCGTAATCCGCGGTTACCGTACTCCACGATTTCCTTGTTGATAAGGCTGGCCAATTGTTTACTCATCGGGACCTTCGTTCCGTTTTTGCCAACGACGACATTGGTGCAGCGATCCAGAACAGATTCAGGAGCGCCCTTGACGAGAAGTTTCTGCGAGTTACCGCTCTTGACGAGGACAGACATGCTTTTTCGATCGCGGGAAAACTCATACGTAGCTAGGCGCGAGTATTGGCTTTGGTAGTGCTTGGTAGAGAAGTCGAGGCGCTGTTCGGGCGATGTGTTTGCGCGGGTCGCGTTGTGGCTGATATCAGTAGTGCCAACCTTTTCAACCAGCACACGAAGCGCACCCTCAGTAGGCTCACCAACAAGGCTGTAAGTCTCATTCTTGGAATCGTAGGCAAGCGCAGCGTCGTTGCAAAGCGCGGTAACCTCACAGATCTGGCGTACGGTATCATATTGGGCAGCAAGGTTTTGCACAGGCTTGCCTTGAAGCGAAATCTGGCCCTCAGGGGCAAAGCTAGTACCTTGGACGTCAAATTCCTCGAGCCCACTGCCATCCTCACTAAGAAAGACCATTTTGTTAACACTCATTTGATTGGTAGTGAGGGTACCGGTCTTGTCGGAGCAGATGACACTACAGCTTCCAAGCGTTTCGACAGAAGGCAAGCTTCGCACAACTGCATTCCTCGCAGCCATCTTGCGCGTACCCAGAGCCAGACATGTTGTAATGACGACGGCCAGACCTTCTGGAATGGCAGCAACACCGAGCGAAACGGCGATCTTGAGGTAGTAAATAGCACCCTTTGCGAAGCTGCCGTGCGAAGGATCGCTAAAGTTACCGACGTTGATGAGCCAGACGAGAATGCAGATGGCGGTGATGACCTTGGCGAGCTGGTCACCGAAGTCGTTGAGCTTCTCCTTGAGCGGGGTGGGCTGCGAGATCTGTGCGGTGATGCTCTCATGGATATCTCCAATGGCCGTGTTCGCGCCTGTCAGCACAACCAATGCGGTCGCATGGCCTGTGACAACTGTAGTTCCAGAGAAGAGCATGTTGACCTGATCCTGCTTGACGGCATTCTCATCCTTGACTTGTCTGGTATCCTTGGAGACGCTCTCGCTCTCTCCAGTCAGGATGGATTGATCGACGTTGAAGCTGTTGCTTGAAATGGACAGAATCCTGCAGTCTGCGGGGATCCTGTCACCGATGGTGACGGAGATGACATCGCCGGGAACCAGCTCGTCGGCCTTGATACGCGTAATGTGTCCGTCACGTACGACCTTTGCTTCGTTGGCCGAGTATTCCTGGAGGGCGGCAATGGCCTTTTCTGCGCTAGTTTCCTGCGAGACTCCGACGACGGCGTTCAGGACGAGGATGGTGAGGATCTGGGCCGTCTGTTAGCGCGAGTGCATGAATCCGGCTATGGAATGTACGTACAACTGCCGGGTCTACGAAAGCGGTCCAGCCTTCTTCCTGCTCGAATATGGCAAGTACGAAGGATACTGCTGCTGAGCCCAGCAGAATAATGACCAGTTGGTCCTTGAATTGCTCGAGGATGAGCTCCCAGATGGGTGTAGGCGGGTCTTCTGGCAGCGCTGTTGCTAGTTAGCAGCCATGCATGCCCCGAAAACGACTGAACCTACCATTCCTGCCATATTGTTCCCGCGCACTCTTGACCTGTTGTGCACTAAGACCCTTGTGCTCTTCGACCTGGAAATGCCTCAGCGCCTCAACAGGCGACTTTGTGTACGCATTCTCCATGCCCACGGACTCTTCCACCAAAGACGCCTTTTTCGAGTATTCCACGCACTCGTTTATTCTGTACTTGATGGGGTTACGCGATGGTGTCGTGTCGTTGTGGCACTATGTCGTGTCTGCTAGGCAAATGATGGCTTCTGTTTTTTTCTTGAGAATGGGAATAGTACCCGTCGTTTGTCTGTGACGTAAAGTGCGAGGGCCGCCTGACAAACACGTCTGCAACGCTGGATTATCGACGTTGCTGTCCTTGTCCTTGTGTAGATGAGCCCGTGTGGTACTCCCGGCGCATACAAGAGGGCAAGGGGAGAAGGCAATGGAAGTTTCTGCGGTAGTCGATGGCAGAATCGGCGCGGCGCAACAGTCTTGTCGAGACGTTCGGCGCATCCCAAGAAATGTGTCCTCTCTGAACGGACCCGCATGCGCCACAGCGCTAAGCCACATGCAGACCTCAACAGCCACTTTTCGCCCATTCCCACGTTTCGATGTAAGCGTGCGCACACCATATTTTGCGTCCGGTTTACCTGATGCGGTAATTATATCACTACATCATTGCTAGTACCGAACTAAGCTAAGCTAGCCATCTCTTTCCAACCGTCATCGAGAAAAGCCTCTGCCTGTTACATTCGGCCTTATTTGTCCATGCCCCGCATCCCCATGCAGAACTACGTTTCTTGAAGCACCCAGCGCTATCATGTTGGTGCCTTCTTCGCTAGCTACATTTCCACTTCAACTATTTTAACCATTCTATTGGAGATTAGCAAAACTACCATGGGCTGGAGGGCGAGAGTGTTGACCGAGGGGGACTTAGGGCGGAAAGGCTGGGGGGAAGTGTGGTAGATGTTATACTATTATTGTGACACAGCGTTGTAGTAAAGTAGGGAGTATCTCGTATATCACTTTTCACTTGGACGACGTGGTAGCGTAATGAGCAACAAAAAAGACTGTAATCAGCTAGTAGAGCGAATGAGAGTTTTTCATCGCATCTCGCCACGCTATACATATAGTCGAGAAAGCGGTAACAACGTATCGCACTGTTGAGGTAGGCGAAGTTGTTCAAGACTAACGACAAGGCTGGGACTGCGCCACGGAACAAAGCAACGGGTTTTCTGCGTTAGTTCCCGCCATCCCGGCGACGGGACAAATTCGATGGGAACCCAATAGCTCTCTCTGTATTGTTTTGCGCGCGTGAGCCGTGAAGCTTGTAGTCGCGAGATTGACTTGTACATTGGTTAATAAGAGTGACCCTAGAGGGTATTGGGTAACGCTGAATTGCTGTTGACTTGTGTCTGATCGTACGGTTCAACTCTACACGAGTACCCTCTACTGTAATAATATATTACTATAAGCTTTTATTTTAGCGAAAGTTAACTAACGTGGTTGGCAAGCGAGTCGGTCAGACAAGCGAGTCGGTCACCCCACCAACTTTTGCAACTTTAAAGCGATATATCTCAACAACACGATAATATTATTGCTAGATATTGATATAGTAGACTACTCTATATTAATAGTATTAGTGTTGCATGTGCGCGAGTTGTGCCCGGTCTCTTTGCATCTAGTGCAGCGCCTTTGAGCGCGCTGGCTGAGGCCTGATCGCGCTCCTCCTCGACGCTCTTCATGAGCAATCTGCTGGTCAGCCTCATTTTGAGCTAGTATATCCTCTCCAGTTCCTTTTATAAGTACTCCGTGCTTCTGTATACGCCTTTTAGAGCGCCGCCTACGCGCTAAGGCTGCGCTGTTAGCCTTCTCAAGACTAGAGATCCGATCGCGCATTAGCTTAGCAGAGAGCATTATCACCTCAGCGCCCTTCTTCAGCTAGTCAATTGCCTCAATAATTGATGCTGGTGATGAGCTCTTGTGCTGGCGCACGCGCTCACGTATTAGGCTTGACTGAGCTTCAAGCTCACGCGCGTTGCTCGGCGTTTGAGCTACCCAGGGAGCCTCTGGCAGAGCTGCTGCTGGAGGAGTAGGTGTACGCAGCTGTACATCTACCTTTGATAGAACAGCCTCTAGTTGTAGAGGAACAAGGCCTGCGCCGCGGAAGGCTGAGCAGATGTTGGCTAGCGTGAACGCTTAATTAAATGCTATCTTGAATGCTGGCAGAAACTCTAGCTTGGTGATGTAGTTGATGTGGTTGCGCATGAGGCTCTCCACCTCACGGCTGTACGCGCGCTTCAATGGCGAGAAGCAGCCAACATCAAGTGGCTGGAGTAGGTGAGATGAGTGAGGAGGCATACAGAGCGTATAGATATTGTTCTCCTTGCAGAGCTCCTAGAACGCTAGAGATTAGTGGCTCTTATGGCTATCAATAATAAGCAGGCGACGCGCGCCTATAGTACGAGCCTGCGTGTGAGCGTTGAAGTGCTTTAGCCACTTAACTCTAAGCTTATTATTTGTCCAGCTATTGTCGCTGACTGCGATTGCCTAGTCGCGTGGGATCTCAGCTTCCTCGTACCAGGCTAATAGGTGGTACTGGCCAGCGAAGATAAGGAACGGTAGGACTGACCAGCCAGCAGCGCTGATAGCAGCGATCAGCGTTACCCACTCGCGATTGCCTAGCTAAAGAGTCTTCGGCCTGCCTCTCCTCTCTGCTCCTGTTATAACCAGCTGCGTTGTAATCTTGCCCATTATAAAGCCAGCTTCATCAAAGTTGTATATATCCTCATCGCAGATACCAAGCTTAGCCTTTGTCTTCTCTATAAGCTCAAACCAGCTTCTAATAAGGGCTGGATTCTCACAGAGAGCTCTCTGCCTATCGTACGCTCGGTTGAAACACGTCCGAAGACTATCTGTCCGCTTAACAAAGTTGGCTGGCTACTTCTGCCCAACCTAGCCAGCGCCGCGCGCAGCCAGCAGCTTATCAGCCATATCGCGTGCAGCTGCGTAGGTAGGCGCAAACCCGCGCTGATCTAGATGAAGTATATAGCTAACAATCACCTCATCTTCTCTCTAGGTAAGCTTCCTTAAGTTAGGCTGGCAATCGCGTCGCGCGCGCTTTCCAGCGCGCCGGTCAATTAGGGTTGATTTTGGGATATCGAAGACTGTAGCAGCGCGTCGCGTACTCTGAATTTGGGCAGAATCTATAGATAAGAGAGCAAGCTGAATATCTGCTTCATTTGAAGGCACAAGAGGAGCGCGGCGTGGAGGCATTATGTGTTGAGATAGAGTAGGTGATTAAAGTTGGTGGGGTGACCGACTCGCTTGCCAACCACGTTATAAGAAAAATAGTTAAGTTAGTTAACATAGGGTACTTTTAGATTTTAGCTTAGTTATACTTTAGAAATCAAGTAGTTATTGTTACATGGAGGGGTTATACTGCTCTTTCCTAGTCCGCACTAAGGCAGGTGAGTCTTATGTTGTTGGTTCCGCGTGGTTTGTCTGGCGACAATGTGGGATAGTAGGTATTTGGTAAGGACAATCCAATTCTATATAAACGATAGAATAACTAAGTATCAATCTAGGTAAGAGAAGAACTATTTGAAGAGTTGACCATAACGGGTGTATTAAGGGAATCCTCCATAACTATATACTCGTTGCCTTTATCGAGTGCCATCCCGTACATCCTATCCATCCCGGATGTTGGGGATGCCCGTGATGGCGTTGCCATCCCGGATGGCAAGCCTTGGCGGGATGTCAAGTCACGTGATCTGTGCCCCGCACTGATCACCGCTTTCTAGCTTGTGCGACGGTTGGCCTTCAACTCCGTCTAGGGGAGACATCTGGTATTTGTGTGAGGGACGTCAATAGTTGAGATGACCGTATCTGTATTAAGTACTAAGTGAGATATTGCGTGCAGGTTCGAAGACCTGCGCGGGTCGAACTTTGGTGTTCGGCTGTGGCCTTCGCTTAAGGCGCACGGGCCACCTCGCTTACTAGAGGTCGCGGGTTTGATCCATGACAATTTGTTCGTAACAGTTATAACTAGTTAGTTAAGTAAAGTAAATTAACGTAGTATTTAGCCAATTAGTTAACTACACCCTTAAACTAGTCTCATTCTAATCTAAAGTTGCAGAGGGTAACTATCCTACTCGTATTATATATCGTTGTAAAAGTAGGCCTAGCCCTATATGCTACTAACCGTCCCAGTCCGTTCCATATGCCTATCCCGATTCATCCAGCCATGCAAAGTTCATCAAAAGGGTATTATAGCCTTGCCCAAAATCCCAGAGGTGTCTCGCTCGCTAAACTCCTGAAAAAAAGATGAAGAAAGCCACCCCATGGCCGCTTCCTTCGATGAATGCTGTCATCATCATCATCATAAAAAGACCCATTCTAGTTCGAGTATGCTGTATGATACCCTGGCTATATGGGTAGTGTACAAAGTGTATGTATATATTGCGTGTACGTGTGTCGGGAAACACGCTGTGGTGCAGAGGTTCGTTTACGAACTGGCGCAATACGTCCGAATCAATCGGGCGATGTCGCGGGTAATGAAGGGCTTGGTGACAAAGCCTTTCATGCCGCTCTTGACTGCCTTGTCAAGAGCGGCGTCCGTGATGTCTGCGCTGACCGCCAGGACGGTGGGCTTCTTTTCAAGTTCAGACATGGATAAAATAACTTGGGTGGCCTGAAAACCATCGAGCAGTGGCATCCATAAATCCATTAGAACGACGTCGAAGTGTTCGCTAACAGGTGCAAGTGCGTTTTGACGTACGGTTTCGACAGCGTCATTGCCATTGAACGCAGTGACGACGTTCTTGTAGCCTAACCTACCGAGCATGCTCACCAAGACCCGTCGATTGATGGCGTTGTCGTCTACGACGAGGATGTTAAGAGGTAATTGTTCACCAAGGTTTGAAGGGACAATGTCACGCTCAGAGGATAGAGCGCGCGCAGCGTAATGCCGTGGAGGCGACGAGGTGCGACGAGGAGTTGCAAGACCAATGTCTTCTGTTGAACTTGTAGAGTTTACGGTGATGGCAGGAGTGGTAGGCGCTTGGAGTTCCCGGTCGCTTTTGAAAGGATCAGAACTCAAAGGCGGGGTGACAGGTCCATGACCGATGTCTAGACGCGGCACTTCGGCCTCAATAGACATGCGAGACTTGATGGATAGAGTAGGTGATCCGAAGGGGGTTGCAGGGCGGCTACATATTTCGCCCGGAGTGAGCGGTACTCGCATCTCAAATTCTGACCCCCGTCCTGGTCCCGAGACATGCGAACGAAGGCAGAATAGGTCACCACCAAGCTTCCTTGCAATGCCCTTGGCTACCATTAGGCCCAGCCCTAGGCCCTCGCTCTGTCGTGTCATGGAATCGTCTTCTCGCGAAAAAGGCTTGAACAGATTAGGAAGAAAGGCAGCAGGGATGCCGGAGCCAGTGTCCTTGATGTTGATGACAATGTAGCGACCCTTGGCGCTGAGGGTGGCTTGAAGTGTAATGGATCCATCCTGGGTGAACTTGATTGCATTGAGGGCAAGGCAGGATACCATCTTGGCGAGGTCCCGTTCGTCGATGACGATGGTTTCTGGCACATCAGGAGAAACAGCCCACTCAATCCACTTGGTGTGCGCCTCGCCGTTGGAGCTGCGTGTCCGGACTTCAATGCGTTCTCCTGTGTCGGTGGCCTCTGCAATGGCAGAGTCTGGTCTGCCTCCTACTTTGAGCGCGTCGTTGATTACATATTGCAGTACTTCCCGCAGGTTGGTATGTCGAAGTCCGGGGACCTTGGAGTGCTCCGATGCAAAGATGGGTGAAGTGGTGGAGTCGCAGTTATCTTGCGAGGTTGTGTGTGAGCATGAATGGTCTATTCGGTCGACTTGCATGGAATTTGTGTCCGGAGGACAGGACTTTGTACCACGCGTATAAGGCTCTGTCAAGTAACCGTCCCGAACACGTTGGCGAGCAGATCTTGCCACACGCGTCTTGATGGGCTGGTCTGCCCACGATACCTCATGTCTCCTTCTCTTGATTCCACGTAGAGGCGCAGACATGTCGTTGCCTGTAATCATCAAGTCAGGTCGCATCTCACGCCAGAAGGTATTCCACTGGTCGGGTGTCTTGTCAAGCAGTGAAAGCGGTGTCTCTGGAACACCCATGTTCATGTCGTAGGCATGAACGACATTGTCGGCTGCCTCGACTGCGCGTCTTGAGCTGTCTGGTGTGTTGTTAGCCTTGTTAGATGACAGACTTGGTTGCCAAATGTTAGGCCAGCTTGCTGCAACTTTGGTCTGATAGCATGAAAGATGATGGCTTACC
Source organism: Pyrenophora tritici-repentis (assembly GCF_003171515.1). Classification (NCBI taxonomy): domain Eukaryota; kingdom Fungi; phylum Ascomycota; class Dothideomycetes; order Pleosporales; family Pleosporaceae; genus Pyrenophora; species Pyrenophora tritici-repentis. The sequence continues at coordinate 8,286,264 of NC_089390.1, forward strand.
TTGAACAGCTTCGATGTTCTCCTTGAGAGTTGCCAGTATCTCGCGTGTTCTTGGTTCAAGCTGCAGGGACTCTGCTGCTTCCTTTACATTTGCCATCATGACATCTAGCATTCCGACAACGCCTTGCATTGGTGTCCTCAGCTCATGCGACAGGCTCCTGGCATAGGGTTTCAACGACTGGGCAACTGAGACAGCTCTGTGTGGTACAATCTTGGGTAGGTCGGACTGGATATGTTGTGCAGATTTTGCAAATTCGTTGCCTTCCAGCACACGTTCCAGAATCATGTCCTCGAGACTATGGAAAAGCATTTCGAGAAAACCCCAGCTCAGTACGCGTCGGGCCGCGCCCTCTTTCCCCCACATGACACCGAAATGGGCAAAGCATTTCCCTTGAGCAAACAGGGGGATTCCAAGAAAGGCCTCTCCAGGGATGATCAAGTCGTTTGGATTGTTGAGGATGAAGTCGTTCAACCTTTCGGGGATGATGAAGACTTTGTCGTGCTTCATGTAGGCACACGGGCATTGGTAGGCATGGTACTTGAAATTCCTCAAATGGCCCGGGCCATTACCATTGTCGTCGTTGATGTAGAAAGCTTCGCCCATGAGGCAGGCTCCAGGCTCGCCAATGGGCGGTAGTTCGACGGCGATGTTCTTGTCGTCGACTAGGATTCTTTTGGAGACGAAGGCATACTGCGCATCAGCTATCTCGGCCAGTCCCTTTGTGAGTTGGATCCAGAAATTCTCCGTGTCGGCTCTCCTCAGGGCATCCTTTAGGCGGACCAGTTGCTCGGCGGCGTTGCTCTCAGCTGGATGGTAGAGGCGAGATAATTCCTCCTTGAAGCCGGTCTCGCCCTGTTGCACAACCATGCCTGGGGCTGGGCGAGAGAAGCAGAGCGACTGGCGCTCGATTATATCAGGTGGGATGGTAGTAGGTTCCCCCATCTTTCAAGATTCCATGCGGGCTGTGGTGGGCACGAGTGTCCAGGGTGGGTACCGGGGGGTTGGATGATGTGGGCGGGAGGTGATGTGGCCCCGGACAGGCTGAGGGGAAGAGATTGGTAAGGCGAGGCGAGGTGAGGTGCGTGAACAGGAAATACGGAGACTTGTGTGGTTGGCAAAGACGACTACGACTACGAGGGCTGCAGCAAACACGTTCGGAAGCGGGTTAGGTGGATTAGTCACGGGTAGCGGAGGACAGGACAGGACAGGACAGCAGGGTGAGGAATGCGTGTCTGCGGTCTGCGGTCTGCGGGACTGAGAGAAGGAATGTGAGGGATGGCCGACACGGCAGGGCGGCCAGCGATATGGTTGGTTTGCCAGGGCAAGTGCGAGGTCTGCTAGAGTCGCACATAATCGGGCTGGCGGGCGACGGGCGATCTAGAACACGTCCCGGGATGGTGGCTTTTGCGTGTCCTTGCACCCTCGACGCCCGCCCTGCTTTGGTGGTGACAAAGGCAGCCGTTTGTTCGACGGGGCATGTCTCAACTCGCAGCTTTAAGCTTTGCAGCTGGCAGCGAGCGCATGGATGATGATATGATATGATATAATGATGATGATTTTGTTGTTGTCATCTTCCATGGAGCCCGCTGGCAGGACATGCTCACCCTCGCCGTCGCAAGTGAGCGGCGCAGAGTTTGTTGCTGTAGGAGGGACCCTGGCAGGCGTCGGTCAGCTTGCGCAGTGGGTCGCGCCTGCTGGAACAGTCCAGACGTGCTCGGCTCGCCCTCGCTCCTGCACGATTTACAGCGTTACCCCAGTAGTCCCTTCCGCTTCGGCCCCTATGCAAACCACGCCCTCGCCCACGGCGCAGGCACGCCGCCGCAAAAGACGCGCCTGGCCTTGCCATGACGAGCCCAGTGGATGCATTGGATGCAGACATGCAAATTAGACAAGTCCATGTTCCTTTTCTTTTTGCCAATCCAAAAGCTGAGTAAAGTGAAACCGAGGGCGAGATAGGGTTTATTGTGGCTGCCAAAAAAAGCACTGCCCCCAATCGTCCCCCAACAGACGTGTCCAGCCAGTGTCCACGCATGCGACATACACGTCCATTTCCATGCCCATCCACCTACCTACAACCTACGTATAGGTATACAGTATGCACCACTGCCGACGTCAGCGGCTCAAAGTCCGAAGCGCCGTGCTGCCCATGAAGCCGCACTGCCGTCCATGGTCGCACACAGTGTTTGGATATCGACACCGGCGCAAGTCCAAGTCCAACCGGCTTAGCCGCCTGTCTTACATCGGACGCCAGATCGACGATCGGCCGAAACGGAGCCTAGCTCTTTGTTCTGCTGTTTGCTGTTTGCTGTCTGTTGTCTGTCTCTCTCTCTCCATCTCCCCCACTCTTTCCCCTCTCTCCATGGCTCTGCCAGAGTCGCTTGCTTTGACAAGCCCACTCTCTCCCGTCGCGCTTCGACGCATCTGCTGCTTCATATCCCCATGTCCCATGTCCCATGTACCATGTCCCATGTCACCTGTTGCTGCCCCATACCCCAGTGCCCAGACATGTGCTTTTCAAGCAAACAAACGTGTCATCTTGCAAAGTCCAGCCCTCCACCTGCATGCTCGGCCTTTTGTACTTAGCTCTTATTTCCTGCGCTAGCTACCCATCAGCCTGGCTGCGCGAATCAGCCCTAGCTCGTCTGCCATACTGCTACCAAATTCACATCGGCCAGACGCGCTTGCGAGATTCAGCATCAGAGTAACGTTACATGGTGTCTTTGCACAGCACACGCATGTCGTGTCGCCATTGTTCCAGGCCCAAGCGTGGGTGTGCTTCTGTTAGGGAACGCGTCGCACCAAGCATCGAGAACCGATTCGGCCACATGATCGACAAAGCATCGCGAACGGCTCCCATGCGAGTAATCATGTGCACAACGGCCAGGCCAACCCTTCTCGTCCTGATCGCCCAAGAGCCTATGCGCAAGCTCTTGATATTTTTATATCCTATCGCTACTCATCTGGCTGCACAGCCTGTTCGTGTTCGTGTGTACTTACATACCCTAAATACCGCTACCATACATGACCTGCAGTCTGATGTGGCTGGTGCGTCTTCCCAACTTTCCCCGCGCCACACCATTCCAGTCCATGTTAGCAAACAGCAAGCAGGTAGGCACAGTACCGGTAGACCAAACATCCACCCCGCCCGCTTCGTCTCTACTCTGTAGTTACAAACGAATTGCTGCCGTTCGCTTCGCAGCACTGAGCCATCCTACCCAGTTCCGCCCTCCTGAGTCTACTGCGTCTAGACCCACAAGGCGAACATCATCAAATTTTTCTTGCAGTCAAGCCTGACCTGATTCATACATAATTGACCCACTCACTGCATCAGAGCAACCCGATAGATACTGTCTTCATGACTTACAGATCGCATGACTGCATGTGCACTACCATGGTGCTGTTGGTGTCTCCCGCCCGCCACAACTTCCCGAAACCAAAACCTAAGCACGCACACTGCCATTACCATCTGACAAGTCGCGCCGCAATGTCCGACCGCCCGATCCCTGAAAAGGCTATTGTTGTTTCCACTGGATAGCTTCATTACGCATCTCATTCCCGTACCCCGCCTATCGCGACTGAGCAAGTCTACGCGACGTCTTCGTGGTGGATACGCCGACGACTTTGTCTTCGCATCCTTCGCCATGATGACGACACAAACACCCATGCTCACAGAAAGCTCCTTATGTGCAGATCTGGAGCGCTTGGCAACGGTCTGGGCCTAATATATCAATACCCTTGTACAATGCCTCATCGGCACCAAAGGTCCCATGGCTGGGTCGCCAGGGGCGGCCTGTACCAACAGCTGACATCAGTCCATGGTCATGTTAGTTGGAGATGCACAGTCCGGACTCTAGGCTGGACGTGCGCTCCAGATCCTCACGGAGAGACTGCGGTCCCGCATTAACGAGGACTACGTTATGACTAACATGATCCATGGGCGAGCGGCGCACACGGGCGAGCGGCGCACCCCACCAACTTTACTCACCTTACTGATCTTAATCTACAATGGCTCAACGCAGCGCTACTCAATTACTATCAAATGAAGCAGATATTCAGCTTGCTATCTCATCTATTAATGCGCACCAGATCCAAGGTACCCGTACTGCTGCAGTAGTCTACAACGTAGCCGAAACAACGCTCCGCCGCCGACGCGCTGGTATACCTGCCCGACGCGATTGCCCGCCCAACTCAAGGAAGCTTACCCAGAGAGAAGAGGAGGTGATTATCAGCTATATACTTCAGCTAGATCTGCGTGGATTTGCGCCTACCTACACAGCTGTACGTGATATGGCTGATAAGCTGCTGGCTGCGCGTGGTGGAGAGCAGGTTGGAGTCAACTGGCCATCTACCTTTGTTAAGCGTACAGACAGTCTTCGGACGTGTTTCAACCAAGCGTACGATAGGCAGAGAGCTCTTTGTGAGGATGCAACATTAATAAAGAGGTGGTTTAAGCTTATAGAAGAGACAAAGGCTGAGCTAGGTATCTGCGATGAGGACGTCTACAACTTTGATGAAGCTGGCTTTATGATGGGCAAGATTACAACGCAGCTAGTTATAACAGGAGCAGAGAGGAGAGGCAGGCCGAAGAGTATTCAGCCAGGCAATCGCGAGTGGGTAACGCTGATCGCTGCTATCAGCGCTGCTGGCTGGTCAGTCCCACCGTTCCTCATCTTCGCTGGCCAGTACCACCTATCAGCCTGGTATAAGGAAGCTGAGATCCCACGCGACTGGGCGATCGCAGTCAGCGATAATGGCTGGACGAATAATGAGCTTGGAGTTGAGTGGCTAAAGCACTTCAACGCTCACACGCAGGCTCGTAGTGTAGGCGCGCGTCGCCTGCTTATTATTGATGGCCATAAGAGCCACCAATCTCTAGAGTTCCAGGAGCTCTGCAAGGAGAACAATATCCATACGCTCTGTATGCCTCCTCACTCATCTCACCTACTCCAGCCACTTGATGTTGGCTGCTTCTCGCCATTGAAGCGCGCGTACAGCCGTGAGGTGGAGAGCCTCATGCGCAACCACATCAACCACATCACCAAGCTAGAGTTTCTGCCAGCGTTCAAGGCAGCATTTGATCAAGCGTTCACGCCAGCCAATATCTGCTCAGCCTTCCGCGGCGCAGGCCTTGTTCCTCTACAACCAGAGGCTGTTCTATCAAAGGTAGATGTACAACTGCGTACACCTACTCCTCCAGCAGCTCTGCCAGAGGCTCCCTGGGTAGCTCAAACGCCGAGCAACGTACGTGAGCTTGAGGCTCAGTCAAGCCTAATACGTGAGCGCGTGCGCCAGCACAAGAGCTCATCACCAGCTTCAATTATTATGGCGATTGACCAGCTAAAGAAGGGCGCCGAGGTGATGATGCTCTCTGCTGAGCTGATGCGCGATCGGATCTCTAGTCTTGAGAAGGCCAACAGCGCAGCCTCAGAGCGTAGGCGGCGCTCTAAAAGGCGTATACAGAAGCATGGAGTACTCACAAAGGGAGCTGGAGAGGATATACTGGCTCAAAATGAGGCTGACCAGCAGATTGCTCATGAAGAGCGTCAAGGAGGAGCGCGATCAGGCCTTAGCCAGCGGGCTCAAAGGCGCTGCACTAGGTGCAAGGAGACTGGGCACAACTCGCGCACATGCAAGACTGATACTATTAATATAGAGTAATCTACTGTATTAATATCTAGCAATAATATTATCGCGTTGTTGAGATGCATCGCTTTAAAGTTGCAAAAGTTGGTGGGGTGCGCCGCTCGCCCGTGTGCGCCGCTCGCCCATGGATCATGTTATGCAGCGCAACATTACTTGTCAGGAGCATGTCAAGTATGATTGTCCACGCCAGTGCATCAGGTAGCGGTAACCGCCATCAAAATCAGACCAACACGAAAACATACGAATGTTCGTCCGCAGTCTTACTTTTACCGGCAGCCCAAGTCCGCAAATACCGATGCCTTGGTCACACTATTGTACCGGCTCAGAGGACTGCACCATAAAACCAAATAATCTGGCGCCATATGAAATCACAACACACTTCGTCCTCCATGGCATATCTTGTGCCTCCATCTTATCACAACACACTAATGGACGATACAGTCTGGACTCTAAAGTATCAATCCGCCAAGCTCCATGGACCGCGTTTGCAACAGCGCAACGTTTTGGGATGGTCTCATGCGGGCCAAAGGTCCGACTGCACGACACCGAAGTTCGACCGTAATCTGCCATATGGTACTGCAAGTATTGCGCTCCCTCAACGTTCCGCATCGCAGACGCTACCGAGAACAACAACGGGAGAGGACTGGTCCTCGTTATCATTCACTGCATGGACGAGCTCAAAGTCCGGTTTTCACTCATTTTATTGCCTAGTCCCCTTCTACGTTGTACGCTTGTTGCGCATGAGGAAGAGGTCTCGCATCAAAATCTCCATGAGCATGTGAATGGGTATCGCACTCCATCTGGCATTGTGCCGCACGGAACGGTGTCTCAATCTATCTACAACACATTATAATTCATCTTACAACTTCAATCCCAATACTTTTCCAACAATCAGGATGTTTATGTCGGTAAGATGCCAACACCTGTGATACAAAAGCACGTAGCCATCTCGACAGCGGCATGCCTGTAGTCCGTCGCAAGTGTATCGATCATCTAAACAAATGGTTCCCTAGAGCTAACACGATTCACGTTACGTCTTGAAAAAGGCTCCTTCAAGGGGTCGCTTCTACAAAGCATGTCGCTGGCCCCAATGTCCCATCATCTCTGAGCAATCAATAGTAACAACACTCATCATGTTCCTCTCACCATTTCATGTCTCCTTCCTTCTCCTCTTCCTCCTTCCTAACCATGCTTCTGCCTGCCTCTCACAGCCTAGGACGTGTCTATGAATTGAAAAACTTAAAGCGGACAATAGAAACAAGAATATGTCTGTTTCCGAATGATAATGTAGCGTCCAGCTACGAACCGACATCCCTTGTGGGCTAAGTAGCTTAACTCGTGATTATCTTTACCTAAAAATTGCAGATAGGGCTGTCAAATGGAGACGATGTTCTGTGGGGATGGACACATGGATACAATCTTCTGCCAAATGTACATGTGAACATGTCTACTATTACTTGTCTCATGATGAAAGAGATGGATTTTCGTAATACCCATGATCTATGGATACTTGGCGCGATGAAAGACGACCTTATCTGAGTAGTCCACTGACTTTGCTGAAGAGATTGACGGTGCAGAGGTGTAGTATACTATAGCTTTGCGCTGCCATTGCTGCTCCTCATACGCGCATGGAACCGATCCCGCATCTCGCGCCTCAGCATTTTTCCTGATGGCGTCCTGGGAATCTACGTGGAGGATTAGCGAACAGATTTCTCGCGTGGATGATCTCAGGGATGCTGCTTACCGATTCCACGACTTCGATTCCACCAGTCATCCACTTATGCCGACTTAAGCGCCCCTCGATAAATCCATGAAGCTTCTTCGCTACGGCTTCCTCGCCTTGCTTCTCTCCCTCGGGGCTAAGTACGACCCAGGCTCTGACAAACAAAGAGCCGTCACCGCGGCCGTTGTCAACACCAGCTACACATGCATCGCGAACGAGACGTTCTGGGTGCTCAAGTAGCGTGTCTTCAACTTCTGTAGCAGCAACCTGTAAGCCTTTTACCTTGATCATTTCTTTGAGCCGATCGAGGTAGTGGATGCGGTCATGTTCGTCGCGCATGACCAGATCGCCTGTTCGCAGCCAGCCAGGCTCAGTGAAGAGGTCTGCTGTTGCCTTTGGGTCTTTGAAGTATCCGGGCGTCACTACAAGGCCCCGGACCCAGAGTTCACCCTTTGAGCCTTTAGATACATCTTGTAGTGTATCTGGGTCTACGACGCGGGCTTGCATGCCGCAGAGCAGGTAGCCAATCATCCCTGGCAGTACCGGCGCAAGACCAAATATGCCGGGTGCAGGTGCGCTTGCGATACTGAGCGCTTCGCTCATACCGTAACCGCTAGGCACAGGGTTTGCGGCGCCTTGGGGTAACTTTTTCGCTAATTGGTATGCGACATCTGATGGTAGGTATGCCGCTCCACTCGAAGCGCTTACTACAGAGCTCAAGTCGTACTTTTCCGTGAGTGGGCTCTGAGCGAGCTGGCGCACTTGAGGTGGCACGAGCGGAAGGTATCCGACCTTGTACTTTTCAATGCTCTTGAGTGCGAGCTCAACATCCCACTTCGGGAGCATGATGCTGGTGATGGGTGCCATATTCACGCGGAGAATGTAGAGAAGCATGCCGTATGAGTGGTACATGGGTATCACGCCGAGCATAGCTGCTGGCTGCAGTGGCTCAACTCCTGCATATCGTGCGGCTTGGATGGAACCGACGACACTTTGAATGCCAGAGTGACAGGCGTTTCTGTGTGTAATCATCATCGCCTTTGGCAAACCAGATGTGCCTGACGATTGGAACAAATATGCCATTCGGTTTCCGCCGTGCAGTCTCCACGGCCTCTCAAGCAATTCTTCGCCTGTCCTGACGAGTGACTCGATTGTACGGTATTCAGAAATAGTATTTAGTCGCGGGTTGTCGCTCAACACGACGACCTTCTTGGGATTCAACACAAGCTTCAGGGGCAGGCTGTCGCCGTCCCCGGAACCTAATTTGAATGCCTTGTTCAAGACGGGAAGCAATGTCTCGTGACACATGATGCTCGTGACTTGCATCTTTCTTAGTACCCACCACAGCTCGTAAGGTGTACTCGCTGGGCTGATACCGCCAAATACCAGCTCGGCTCGGAAACATGCATGCGTTACCATTGGATAATGGATATGATTTCGCGAAAACAGTCCCAAGATCTCCCCATCTTCTTTATCGTCTACCGGGCTGCGGCCTAGACCTAGCGGGTTGGGTCCGTCGAATCGTAGAACACGTGACAGTGCACAAACCCGAGCGTGAAAGCTATGAAGTGTGACGACTTCCTCTGTGGCGGCATTAATGATCAGAGGGTAGTCTTCGGGTAATGGAGTGCCAGGTAGAAAGCAGAGTTCGTGAACATTGAGGTCCTCGGGTGTATGAGCAAAAGGACCATAGGGCGAGGCGAATACAGCTTTGTTGTCAGGGTGGTACTTGAAGGTTTTGGGATCAGGAGCATTGGGATGCAGGAACCTTGACCAGTTAGAATTGAAGATGCCGTGCGTCATGTCTTGTACAATTTCAAGAAGAAGATTTTCTCAACTATCTGCAAAGCACGGTACCTTGGTGGTTATACAACTATGACAAGCCGCGGAAAAGATGTCGCTTAGTTTGCGGCCGAGGTGTAGTCCTCGCACCCCCGCATTTTGCCCACATTTGATTCGGTATCGACGTCACGCCAGCAAAGAGGGTCACAGACACCGCCTTCTCTTCTCTTCTTCTATAAACAATCAACGACCAGACAGTATTAAACACAGCCTTATCATCTGGCAAATAAGGAGTGTTGGAAGGGTGCAGGTAGTAGCCTTGACCGACTTTCCCGCGGCCGGATGGTCTCCATCCAACTTAAACTAGGTAGTCAAACCATACCTGGACATGCCTCACACCTGAGCGTTCAACCATTCCCAAAGAACGAGCCCAAATTATGTATGCCTGCGAGAGTCGAGAAGAGTCAAGTCCTTGCACAGCGTCGTCACCGCTTACGCTGCAGGGGGCCTGGACATTGGTTTGCATTTAGCCCGAAGCGGGTGTGTCCGTTTCAGCTAACAGCAGTCAGAACCCAGCCAGCGACACGTAGGAACAGCCTCGCCACCTTCTTACATACGATTTAACTTATGAAGGATCAAATTTGAGGGGTGCAGTGAGCTGGCACACTCTCGAGTCGTCGACGTTGCAACAAGCACGCTGATAGTGTGCCCTCGCAGGCGCATCCCTGATGTTAATGCGGCCGAGACCGATGTCGCGCTTCAGTCTCAGGCTCAGCCCTCCCCAATTTTTGGCCCCCCAAAGGTGGCCTTAGGGCCATGCCACATGCCATATAGAGTTTGCATCGCGCACCACTAAAGCTCAGCTCTTGCTATATCTGCTATTCCTATAGATTCAATTCATCTCCATCAAATCCAATAATGTCTTTCGATTCTGAGAACACCAATAACACTACAAAGAAGAGTAGGATACCTACACTACTGTCGTCGAAGAACATTCCCCATAGCCCAGGGTTTCCGGATCCATACGTATTGATTGGGGATGCATATGAGCGAGTTTCGGCAGCTAATGAATGGGAGATAGCCGACCCGTAAGTTGATGACTAGTCGTTGTCATTGAACTGGTGTTCATAAAACACAGCAGGAGCGAAAAGCTACCGTATCTGGCACACATCAAGTCGCTATCAACATCATGGAGAACCTTGCGACATCTGGCCGACTGGATGCAAGTTGGCACAACGCCGCTAAGATATAACGTGATCAAACATTACCCAGAAGAGATGAAGAGACGTGCGGAAAAGACCAATGTTACCTTGATCGAGTATCAGCCCGCCACATCTCCCAAGACAATATCAATCAAATCTGCTCCGAAACTCCACGAGACGCTTCAGTCTTTCTCGTGCGACAGTGTGAGAGAGCCTCCTCTTCGACTGTTTGTCGTTGAAGATCTCTCCCAACAGGTCATCGAGCTGTTAGGCACTCGCTTCGACATCGATCCACTCTTCTTCCGCGAGCAGATTGACGACTACGTTTGGCACAATACTCGTGATCCATGGGCGTCGCCGCCTAGTCTCATTTCGAATATCAAACACCGTCAGTGGTTTCGAATGCGGAATGTAAGATTACGTTATCATTCCACAGAGGATGATTATCAAGAATCGAGACTAGAAGCTGAGAAGTGGAATGTGCTTCGTCGCCCAGACAATGATGAGAACCATTGGCGTTATAAAGACAAGGAAGGTTCAGTCGTATCCATTATGCGTACGCGTACTACAGTGTGGATTGGGAAGGACAAGGAGTGTGGTAACGGAACTGTTGGGATCGTATTGTTAGATCCTACCGTCAGACAGGGCCATCCGCTTTGTAAGTTTCCATCTCTTATAAAGCACCCGGGTGTCATAAAATACTGGACATACTAGTGTAAAAAAAGCCACTGTAGTCGCCAGACACGTCTATTGGGTGCTTGCCCACACTGTCCAGTATTTTGTAACACCTAGGTGATAGCTCAAAGCAAGCAAGTGGCTGTTGTCCTATAATCTAAACTAACACTTGGGAGGGTACGATCGCAGTAATTGGCTGCCTACGCCCAGTATGGAGACAAAAGTCTATCCGAATGTCAGTTCCTCCACATCATGGTTCGAAGACATTGTGCAAATGACATCCGCATACCCGTGGTTCGAGCGAAACGAAGGTTATAAGATAAACCCACAAGTCCTCGTTAAACCAACCATATACACCATCTGCGCGGAATGGCTTGTAGTATGCGACTACGTGAAGTCGCGACTTAGCCAGATAGAATGGGAGCTCGAGATGCCGGACGTTTTCCGCTCAAAAGGCGACGTAATCGACACTTCCCTGAAACGCTTGCACACATGGCGCAGACAGATCCCCGTCTTCCGCGAAATGCTAAAAGAAACCTTGGAACAGGCGCTTCCAGCAGCCGTGCGTCTCACCATATCTTCATCTCAGCCAACCGTCACGCCCACATCACCGCTCTCCATACTCTCATTCTCTAACAACCTTAACATCAACTCTGACAACCTTGAGGCTTTTGATGACATAATTCCCGATTTCCGACGTGTTCTTGCTGCCGTAAATGAGCTTCAGGAACGTGTAGATAGGCTCACTAGCATCGTCACCTCTGAAATTTCGATTGAAGACTCACGGCGTGGATTAGAAGAGAACCACAATATGGCACGGATCACATGGCTAGCGACGATTTTCATCCCTCTGACGTTCATTTCAGGTCTATACAGCATGAATGAGAGCGTCGCGGCACTGAGTACAACGTATGGATGGTACTTCTTAACTGCGATACCATTTACGCTCATTGTCATGGCGATTGGGTGGGTGGCAGGGGGTGGGAGCTTAACGCCGTGGAGAGAAGGAAGTAAACAAAAAGGGACGAGTAGATGGACGAATGGGAATAAGAAGAGGTGACGACTGTTATGTTTCTGCGTCGAGCCATGGCTCTCCTACGTGACCCCGAAAGTCTACACCAGACCAATAGCCACAGGAGCTATCGCACAATGGAATCAAGGGGATAGGTACATAGCCTCAAATCACATTTACATGGCTGGCATTGATAGCTATATAATTTCTTAAAAAAAAAGACAAATTAAAAAAAAGATTGAAAGCGCTTCAGCGTATGTACTCGAATATGTTCTGCCCTTTGAGCGAAAACCCCCCAATTTCTTCTTTCTTTCAAAGCAGGTAACAGCAAGGACACCGACCGCCTCATAATTGCGACATTGCTTTGTGTTCCGTTTGGGGCCTAGTCGCTTTAAGCTAAGAAACATATACCCTATGGTTCATATCACTCCGTATATATTGAGAACCGACTAACTCTGTTTCTGTCGTCCTTTGTATTCTCATCGGTGGAATACGCATGCATCTCGTGCTCAGACACGTTAGCCGTTGCCTTACCCTTGCTGTCCCTATTATTTCCATCGTCACTGTTATTCATCGAACTACGCACTCCAAGCCCGTTCTCTACATCTGTGTTCGGAAGGCCATCAGCGTCAGACTTGGCATTTGCTGCGCGGCCGGTGAATAGGTCGCCCTCGAAGGGGTAGAGTGTTGGCCTGCGGGGCGGCGACTTGTTTGTAGCCGTCATCCACACTAGTGCCGTCATATCCTTTCCAAGCGCCTCGATGACGGGCGTAACGATGGGGAGAGATGCGAACATGACCGCGTAGGAGGTCACACCTACGACTGCGATGTTAATGCCATATGGAATCCCGCGCTCGGCGAGAACAATCAAGAGCCAAGAGCCGTAGCTCCAGAAGACAAGACCGTGGATGAGGTAGATTGTGAAGACGTGTGGGAAGAGGATGAGAAAAGGCGGCGTAGAGAGAAACCATTGGACTGCAGAGGAGAGCTCGACTACAGCTTGCATGCCACCCGCAAACAGCAGGCCGTTTAGACGCGGCGTATAGTACGGTGGATAACCAGCCAAGTCTGTGTTCATGATGGCCTCGCCCGATGACGCATCTGGGTGGATGCCTCGTTCGCCAGTGCTGAAATTGAAAGTCGTGGCTCCCCAAGTAGGCAGTACGTTAGCAAGAAACCCTAGGCCAACGCAGGTCCAAAAAAAAGTAATGACAGGATAGTATGCCGCCGGTTTGCTGTTCAGAAACGCCTTCCACTTGAATGTTACATCAAGGTCGGTGAGGATAAGACCAATCCATAGGTATGTGCCCCAGGATTGCGCATACCAGTGGTTTATCAGGCAGAAGGAATAGTATGCCATGCGCTTCCATGGCGTCTTTATTTCGTAGACGACGACAGCGCCGAGGAGAACGAGCCAAGAGCCTTGAAGTTGGACAGCGATGGTCCAAAGCACACCGGTGCAGTAGTGCAGTGTGATTTGGGGAACGGCGTTGGGTACAAGGAACATGAGTTCCAGGATCTCAGAGATGTACTGGGCAAAGTTGTTGTATCGCGTTACGTACGGCCATGTAGACCACGTTAAACTGGGGATGTATTGGAGGAAGCGCGTTGCCCCGATGTCGATGAAAAAGTACTCCAATAGCGCCATACTGGCTACTGGTATCATAAGACGGGGAGTACGACGTACGGTAGCCTTGCAGATTTCATCCATCCGGCCTTTTCGCAGATATGGTGCAGTCAAGAAACGGACGGAGGTTGTGAAGAAGACACCAAGCCACATTTGATTGAGCAGGAAGGGACCGACGATGCGCTGTGCCCAGGGTTCAGATGCGTTATGTGCGTCAGCACTGGGCGTGACAATTGCAGGAACAAAAGTCAAACCAAAATGCATGACAGTAACAACAAGCGAACAGAGTGCTGTCAACCCAGCAAGATGGTCAATACGTTGCCGAGCTGGAGGCTGAACACGCATGCGCGGAGCTGGCAGAGCGGACTCGGTGACAGTCTCCATTGCGATTTTCCCCTCTGGTATAGGCAGTCCAGTGCGTGGGTCGTTTAATGTGAGTTGTGAGTCATGGTGTTCCTGAAGAGAGCCCATGGGTGGTATCCCTGACATGGCGGTAGGCATGGGGAGATATAAATCCTCGCGCGTGGTGTTAAAGTTGCTGTTGTAGGGCGTGGGACCGCGGCTGTCGAAAATGGTCGAATTTGCTCGGGACATACGATCCTTTGGAGTTGAATCTCCCAATGTTGATGGAGCGGGCACTGCTTCAATCCTCTCAATGGCGAGATCATCTATCGAGTTGCGCTTCTGGGAATTTGATGACGTCTTGTCATCAGAGCTCCGGATGTCACCAGAGGGGCGATCGGCGAATATGTCATTCGAGGCCACAGTGTATGCGCTAGCGCCAAAGCTGTTCTTCTCATCTTCACCCGGCATGGTTACTGGAGCTGGAGTCTCCTTGGGAAGATCGCTGTTGAACTTGGGTACAAGACGTTTGACAAGGGCGTGGATAATCAGAACAGTCGAGAAGATGATGCAAGTTACCGAGAGCCAGAGAGCCGGCATGCGCTTGATGTCCCTATCAGCGTTTTGCTTCCATTTCTTGGTCGCGATCTCGGTAAAAGGGGTTGAACCACGCAATGAAATATCGTCCATTGAGCATGCGGCAGTCAACGGGCAACGGACGGCAAAGTCTTGGCGAGAGTCGTCGGTCATCGAAGATGAATTGAAGAACATACGAATCCAGCCAACTTCTGCAACAGACGCATACTCGGTTGGGGGACCACGCATTGAGTAACGGTTACCCGTCGACCAGTGCTTGAAGTACAAGGCGGAGGGAACCGATGGCATTTTCTTGTTCTTCTTTTGAAGGACCTGTCTTGTGAGATTGCCCCCAATGTAGAAATTGATGTAGTCTACAGTCCAGTCGATTCTGTACTCGGTGAATTCCCATGGGTTAATGCTGCCGTTAGCCATTCCACCACCGAGAGTGGTGTAGTTGCGGTTGGCAGCCGTATCATTCAGTAACTGGCTGAAGTTCATGCCGAGATTACGAGTCGTGAACTCGTTGTTAACAAAGGTGCCAACCCAGGGGTTGGCATGATAATTGGTGTTCATAACACTGAGTTCTGTCATCTGAGTCTCGTTGTATTTCCACATCATAGAAGCTGCGGTGCCGAGAGCTCTTCTGCTTGGCGACTTGATCAATGTGCGAAAGGAGCCATGCTGGATGTCACGTCTTGCGGTTCGAAGACTAGCACCTGTGACAATATGGTCTGCTGTTGACGGCTGCACAACAAGATCGAGGGCCACACTTTGATTGATTCTGACATTGGCCGGAGACGCGCCTTCTCGGTAGACGGCATTCTGGGGAGCTTTAGTTTGAGATGATAATGTATATAACATGACGCATAACCTACCCAGTCTTTGCCATATCTCTGCTGAAATTCCTCTGCAACGAAATCGGCTGGGATGTCTGTCGTTTCGTTGAAGTAAACAATGATAGAGTCGGTGAAGAGCTCCTTAGTTTGGCCGTCGTAGAAGCCGCAGGTACAGCTCTCTTGTCCACGAGAGACATCGGCAAGCGCAGGCAGCACATGCACAAGGACAAGGCCAAGTAAAGGGATGGAACGCATAACGGCCTATTTATGACGGGGTGACAGAACACAGAGGGACAGCAAAGGACTGTCGAGGTTGTATTTGTCTCCCAGACGCAGGTAGCCGTGCGAGGCGAATTTAAAAAAGACAATCTATCAACGATGCTTTTCGGGCGGAGAGGAGCCGCAACCATTCCCCGACCTTCCCTAGCATGGAAAAGTCGCATGTGGGAAGTCTCCTATCCGCTGTCCGTTGCCCGCTGCACGCTCTTGAGCTGCCAATGGAGTCATCATGATCGGAAGGCAACCTCAACCGTGCGCCGTGCGCCGTGCGACAAGGTTGAAAAAGCTCTGCAAGCTTCCTTGGCAAGCAACATGCACTGCTCGCAACATTACAGTAGTGATGAACGTCGTGACATGGGTCTAGTTGGTTCTCGCATGAAGCGGAGTAGGTTGAGGAGAACGCCGTGCTCGTTGTAAACTTAGTGGGTCGGAAACGTGCATCGCATCCGTGCCTTCACGCTAACACGTGCTAAGCTATCTAGGTATCCCAAAACTTTCCGCGTCTGTTGAGAAACTCCTGATCGTTGATCGTCGCCATTAGAATGCAGCAGTTGCTACAGTATCTCAGCTCCTTTTCGGATCTATGGGTCTGTGTCATGCCGCCTGCATTTACGGTCATGATCCCCTGCATCTAGCATGCCACGGCCGATGCGATATGCGTTGGCGTAAGCATTGGCTGGTATCGCGACTTCTTGCAGATTTAGAATCACCAATCGTACCGTATACTAGGATGGGGAAGCGCTGAGAGCGGCACGTGGCGGTATCACTTTCATCTCGCCGATGCTATTTCATCATCATCGCACAGGGCGCCGCTGCATCGGACATGCACAAACAGTTCGCTGGAGCGGTTAAGATTACGGTAAAAAGCATCCCGTTTGCTGGGCCTTCCCAAGGAACGTCAGCTCCACCTGCAACTTGGCGTACTCTGGATTTTCGTGGCCGCGGAACTACCTAGGTATACACGCGTGGTTGGCATGGACTATGGTGAGCCATCAGTGCCGACCCACTCCGGTCTCATCTCCTTGTCATCAAGTTTTCGGCATTGCTAGATAACAATGCCGATCACAGATGTAGCACAAGGCGTGCGTGGAGATCAGTTCTCATAGGTGTCATTGCACAATATAGGTGAACTCTCCAAGGCTCCGGGAAGATCGTTTCTTCTGCCTGCTACCACTCTCAACCGTCTGTCATCAGCTACAGCACAAGAGTGTGCAACATATGTTCTTTATTCGCTCTCAACCCACCGTTTGAACTCCTCAGTAGTCACCACTCGTTTTGACTGCCCCTCCACACACTCACTACCGTCACATCGCCCACTCGTTTAACGATGTCAGACAAGAAAGACTGCGTCATAAACGTTGGAGACGTCACTTCTCCTAAACCTGTTACCGCCGAGAAGCCCTCTACGAAGCCCAGTTTAGCTGCTGCTCTAACTCCTGCGCGGATGTCAGCATTCGTGCAGGAGTGGACGCCTTTCGGTCTCGTCGCTTCCTACTACATCTTTTCCGTCTGTATGTATATGTACTGCAGCAACGGGTTGATTGCCGTCTTCTGGTTCATCTACATGGCAACCAACTTCTACATTGCCGGAATGACTGTCTTGGAGGCCTTCTTTAGCATCACTCCTTGCCGCGAGGCAAGAGAAATTGTTACCCAAGCCACAGAGAAGGGATGGAACTTCCCCACGCCGAACAAGGACCTACCGATTCTTGACCTCCTCATAGTCGCCTATCTCCCCAACGAGCAAGACATCATCATGGATCGCGCACACTATGCGCTCAAGGAGATCGACTACCCCAGAGACAAAATTCGCGTTACCATCCTCTACAACACACCCAAAGCTATCGAGCCCCTAGAGACTGAGCTACACCAACTCCCCATGCAGTTCTCGCATGCTAGGGTCATCAAAGTGCCCAACTCGACGTCGAAGGCCGACAATCTAAACTATTACTTCACCCTGGACACGGGCTCAGACCTCATCGCCATCTACGACTGTGACCACTACCCACATCCGTACGCTTCTCGATGGGCTGCAGAGCGCTTCATGGCGGAAAAAGATGTCGATGTTGTACAGGGTCGTTGCATCGTATTCAACTCGGATGACAGCTTCATGACGCGGTTGATTTCGGTCGAGTTTGACAAAATCTACGCTGTTTCGCATCCGGGTCGTTCCACCATGTGGGGGTTCGGGCTCTTCTGCGGCTCCAACGGCTACTGGCGCACTTCACTGCTTCGCGACCTCAGGATGGACGAAAGCATGTTGACCGAGGATATTGATTCAGCACTCCGCGCTTTCTCCAGGGGTGCCAAGACGGTCCATGATCTCAATGTGACCTCGTACGAACTCGCCCCAACCACGTTTCAAGCCTTCTGGAAGCAACGGCTTCGTTGGGCTCAGGGCTGGGCACAAGCGAGTATGCGGCACATGAAGATGGTCTACAACGATGTCAACGACCCGCTACACGAGGAATACACCAAGCGCAGTTTCACAGCCCGTTTCGGGGTGCTTTCGCTCCTGCTCATCCGCGAGTCGTCGTATTATCTCGTCACACAGTACACATGTCTCGTCTTATCTTTTGTTATCGTAAAATTCCCAACCAACTGGGAAGCCCTGTGGAGACTGGTCTATTTCCAGTACCCTGTGTCACAGTGGCTTTTTATAATCAGGTTCGTACTCGCAATCTCACACGGTAACTAGCCCTTGTGCATGACCGCTGACAGTACCACAGTATCATATGCCTGTTCGCAACACTCTGGATAACCAATCAGGTCAAGTCCGAGTTTGTGTCGAGAAAAATGATTGTTCTCTTCTCCGTACTGTATCCCTTTTACCTTATTCTTAATGCAACAATCGGGCTTTACGGACACGCCCGCCAGATTGTTAACTATAGCTCCTGGAACCCTACGGCCAGGACGTAATTTGTAGTCACCAGCACGACACGGGACTTGTCTCCCGGTTCGGTAGCTAACCTCTCTTCTATTTTCTTCTCGTCTTGGCACCTCTATAGAAAAGCTGTTTATGCGTAATGATGGCGGTCGGTTGGAGTTGGAGATGGCACTCGGCTTGCAATAGCATGTACATAATCGGACTATCAAGACCAATGCAAGCACAATTCGGTCCTACACAGCGTCTATAATGACAAGATGCGAACGTGAATTGCATGTGAAGAGCCAAAGACTGTTTTCCCGCGACGATTGGGCTTTGAAGGGCACATAGCCAATCACTCTCAGTCCGAAACGTAACTCGGCCTCGCCGTGCATGAGGTGACCAGGAAATGCAGAGCAACCTACCAGCCCTGCTCTTCTTGGCCGGCACCTCTGCTCCCCGCCAATGCTGATCGTCTACCAACGGGGACCCATTCTCCGGCAACGAGCAGAATCAATATTTGCTAAACAAACGTCCCTGCATCCAACCCGCCCTGTCAAAAACCCTCGTGCTTGGCAATACAGCAAGCGCCTCGAAAACCCGCGACTTGGCAGCCTTGTCGTGCACAGCCGCACAGAAGGAAGTTAGACATGGTCGGGATATTACAATTGGACTGCGCCATGTACGTTAGCGATCTACATGGCGGTGCGCTAGTCACTAGCATGCCCGCCCCCACTCTGCCACAGCCGTGAACAAGCCCTGGAGGCGTGGGATGCACGACGCGAGCGTGAGTAATGACTGATACAGCTGCGCGATTGAGTGCTGACCGACTGGCGGCACTACCCGCAACCACAAACTACAACGGCATCTTCTACGGTTGGTTGAGCTAGAAACTGTGTCCTAGTTGCCAGTAGCGTGCCGGTTGTTACCTTTGTTTTGTTATGCTGCAATTACACACCGTGTCTGTTGACAACACATGCAAGCCTAGAGCACATCCTGACTGTTGAGCTCCGTCTTGTTGCCGGAATAGCACTCAAGCCCGTGGACTTGGTGTAGGTGTTCTGAAGCACGGATGTCGATACGTGTCCGTCGGCTACCATACACCTGGCAGATCGTGGGCCTCTGATCATGACCAGGTCGAGGTGGAAGAAGCCTTCTTGTTATGTGCGCCACAACGTACAAGGAAACGTCAGGCAGCTATCGTCGCTCAATGCCGTCGCTGGGGGCCAGACGGAGAGTTCATGGGAAGACAAGTACGATACATGACGACACTCGGGCGCATCGACCGTCGGCAGACTTCTTCCCATACTCAACGTGACGAAAATGCTGGGATCGTCAAGTCCTAGACAACCATCATCGCCCGTTCGCCGGCGTGACTGGTCGGCCAGTAATTGATGCAAACCATGGCACTAGCGCAAGCGGGTACGTACAGTTCACAAGCCTAATCACTCTTCTATCAAACATGCCTACTGCCACGGCGAATTTCTGCCTGGCTGAAACGGAAGCGCCACTAAACGCAGTGCTGCCCGGTGTGCATACCTGCCTGCATGCATGCATGCATGCAATATGCATTTCGACGCCCAAAGACTGTCCCCGAGAGATTGCGCTGGACACTAGGCCCAACATCTATATACCAAAATGCGCATAGCTCAGCGTGAGCACGGCAGAAATAGCAAATATCTTGACGTGTGACTTGGATGGAGGATGGTTGAGGCGGGCGGTCAAAAGAACTGTTCGTTGAATCTCGGGTCTCCCATCGGGGGTACGTGCTGTAGTACGGTCGGCATAGCACGTGGGAAAACATGACCGTGCTTTACTGCTTTTCATCTCTGTCATGTTGCAAGTGGTTCATCAAGTCCGCGGCTCTGGCGGTGAAAAAGTGCTTGCATTTTCTCCTTCAATACATCTTCATCCGACTGCTATTCACCGCTCTATTCACGCATCTCTTTCGAGAAAGACATCATGGCTTCCAGCATCAAGTCAACACTCCAGATATCTCCTCTAGCAATCTTTTCCTCGGTTGCAACAACACCGACGACGACCGTAACGCTCGATCAGAACCATCTAGTCGGACTGCGCGGCCTCCTAGTCCTACAATCCTTCCTCTTTGTCTTTTTCCAGGCCTTCCTACCAGATGCAGCCATCGATTCCAAAAACTTCAATGGACCAGCCTACCAGACCGGAATCCGAAAGTCCATCTCCGTCATCCTGGCCAACGGGCCCTTGATATACGGATGGATCATCTTCCTCTCCGCACGCACAATCTGCTTACCATATATCTCAAACAAGTCGCGAGAGGTTTGCGCATCCAGCGTCTTCCGTCGCAGTATCAGACTCTGGATCCCGACCTTTGTCGCCTATTCTCTCTCGGCAGCGGCATTCAGCACCACATCTACCGACTACATTTCAGACTTCCTAACCTCGACCAATAATGTCTCCACCATTGCACCGCTACGTATGAGCAATTTTCTCATCTACTTCAACTCGCTCTTTGAGCTCTTCTGGGTGAACAAGAACTACGCTTCGCAGGCCGCTAACCTCGCATTCCCATCTGGCACACTCTGGATAGTCTCTGTCCTCTTTCAGCAGAGCTATACCATCTACATGACCATGGTCATTGTGCCCTCCACCCGAGTCTCGTGGCGTGTCAAAGCCATGGTCGCCTTCATCGCAGCAGCCTGGTGGGTACAAAGTTGGGCGTGGTATAGCATCACTGGTCTCCTCATTGCCGACGCAGTTCTCAACATGGACTTTCAAACCCGGTCTCGACGTGGCCTTTTGATAGGGAAGCTTACGCTGCCCATCTGGCCTCTTTATGCCATCATGGCTTTTACAGGCGTGCTGCTGCAATTCCTCTTCATCTCGGCCAAGCCATCTATGCGCGACGACGAATTATACGGCCACACCGCCTTGTATGAAGATGGGTTCCTGAATGAGAACATGGACGGCAGTCAGCCCATGACAAGAGTAGACAACTATCTCATCATCCTCGGTGCCTCGCTTTTAATTGAAACGTTTGAGTGGCCTCGTGGTGTTCTCCGCGGCGGCTTCTTCGTTGCCATGGGCAGGAGGAGTTTTAGTAAGTCGACCCTTTTCAGATTCACACTTGCTGAAATGTTTACTCACGCCGCCCAGGTTGGTTTCTCATGCAATCACTCGTCATCTATACGGTCGGCATCAAACTGTACATGCAAATGGCTGGAACGGGGAGCAACACTGCTATGAGCGGGTTCGTGACTTTTCTTGTCTGTCTGCCACTTACCGCCCTGCTGTCCGAGATATTCTATCGTGTCGTGGATATACCGAGTATCGTCGTTGCGAGAAGCTTTTGGGCGTTTATGACGACATAAGCAGGGCACTCGCGTGTAGCAGGGGTCTGCACGGAAGATGCACATTATCTTCTTGGTCAATTTCATCTACTATACGCGCTACTACCATACATTACGCAGGGCTTTGGAGGGTGCGCGCTACCGTAGACATGTGCACATGCAGCGTGGCTTCATGTGACATGTACACACTACCACCCGGGTGACATAAAAACTTGACAGTGTGGGTAAGCACCTAATAGGCGTGTCTGGCGACTACAGTGGCCCTTGTACACTAGTATGTCAAGTATTTTCTGACACCCGGGTGCTACCACGTACAAGATGAACCAATTGAACTGCTTAGTAATTGAATACAGCCAACCTGCACAACCATTCATTTTGCCATCATCCTCACACCTGCCCCATGCTTTTAGCCAAATAGTCAGAACAGGACCATATATATCGATACATTTTCCAGGGAAAAAAGCTGTCAGTCCAGCAAGCTCCCCTCCCCGCGCTTTAGAAAGCGTCCAAACCACCTTGCAAATAAATTATGATGAGATTAATACCGTCCCCAGCATTGTCCCAAAGACAAAAAGGAAAACGCCGCTTGCAATGCATGATATGCGGGCTCCCCCTTGATAAGGAAAGCAAAACAAAAAGCAAAGACTGTTCTGACTTGTCCCCCGGCACGGCTTTTTTGCCCATTTCCGACTTCTGCTGCATTCTCCACCTGTATCGCAGTCCGGTCCAGTCCACACCGCTCGGACCGTTCTACACGCAAAGATGCTGTGACGGAATGGGGTGTTGAAACACAGTGGACAAATCACAAACAAAAGGAGCAAAATCCGCTCAGAGCTCAGAGTTTTTCCATGTTGAAAAGAAAAACACCCCCGCCCCACAAGTCCCTGTCCACCCAGGAAGAGGGAAGCAAACGGGAAGAGAAATGAGGACGAAGACAACCAGCCAAGTAAGTCTACAGGGTGGATAGCGTACCGCGGAAAACCAGCTACTCCGAATTTCGAATAGGGGTTGTTTTGTTGCGAGAATGATATCAAACCAGCGAGCCAAGGAGGAAGAATGAGTTGAAGGAGGACTTCAGTTAAGGAAGCCCTTGCATCCAATAGATCCACAAAGACACGGAATCCGATCCGTGGCATCCATTTCACGTTCGAATTTGTAGTCGTATGTGAGTTCCTCGTCTGCATTACAAGTCAGCATTTCCGTATACTACCAAATCAACTATACCATAGGATTGCACATGTTTGACTTACCAGAGTTGATGTCCCGCAATGCGTAGATGACAATACGCTTCGTGTTGTCCACACGAATGATCTTGGCGGTGCAGTTTGGCGTGCAAGAGTGATTGATGAAGCGGGCGATGCCGCCCATCTTTGTCGCATCAATTACCGTATCCTCGTCAATGCGGAACAGATAACTCGATCCTACGCCCTGCATATCGTACTTTGCTTCTCGCAGGTCGGCAACACGCTGGCGCACCTTTTCGCCCACGTATTCAATAATCATATCGTTGACAGCGATGGGTTCTTGGGCATACAGACCCCAGTTGTGAATCGCGGAGCGGTCGAATTTCACCAGCTTCTTACGCTTCTTGAGTTGGTTGAAGCGCAAGGCGTCGCCTTCGGCACCGGACATGTTCTTGGAGATGTTGATGTCATTGACCATACGGCGGTTGTTGGCGCGGTTAGCACGCGAGTTTGCCGTCGAAGTCTTATTGGAACTTGTCTGAAACTTGAACCCCTCGACCGAGACGACGCTTCGCTCTTCCTGCTTTGCCTGGCGTTGACGCTCTTCGCGCTCCTTTTGGACGCGAATGCGATGAGGCAGATACTTTGACTTTTCGGATTCCCGAATCTTCTTGACACCTTCTGTGCGCGCCGAGCCAGTCGAGTTGGGTACATAGTACCCTTCGATCTTGGTCTCTGTGCGGGAGACACCCTCTTGACCGTTGCGGTTGAGATGCTTGATTGACTTTTGTTTCCAGGCCCAAGATTGTGCGTCTCCAATCCTCGCAGGGGCAGTCGACTCCAGCGCGACCTTGAGATGACGCAGGTCCTCATCATCCTTGAGCATGTGTTGCCATCCGTCAATGTCCATGACCACACTCAGATCGTCTTCCACAGTCTTGCGAGGCTCATCGGAAGATACTCCCCAATTAACAGAACCGCGATCGTCCTTGCTCGTCTCTGCAGCAATCTCGTCTTCCATGACCTTGACCTCTGCGACTTCGGCAACCTCTTTCTCAACAAGTGTCTCAGTTCCCACCGCCTGTGCCTGTGCAGCCTTGGCCTCCTCTTCAATCTGCTTCTTGGTCTTCTTCTTGTTCTTAGGCGGCGCCTTCTTCTTGAGCGTTTTCAGCGACTCGGGAAGCTCAGTAGTTTCAATCGGCTTGAGCGCTTCATCGTCTTGTGTAATAACGACTTCAGGCTCAAGTTTGTCGGCTGGACTTGCTGTAATGTTGAAGATTGCGTCTGCTTCTTGCTCGATCTTCCGCAATCTTCTGAAACCCTTGAGCGCTTTGTCTGCCTTTTTCCAGATGGGCGAGGAACGAGGAAGAATGGCAAGCACTTGTTCCAGCTCTTTCTCTGCCATGTTCTCAGGGTCCTTGTGTATACAATGAGCAAGCAGACTCCTCGCGTGGGAGTCGTCCATTTCCTCGTCACTGTCTTCACCCCATCCAGTCTCGATACGGCGCCGCTTGGCGCGATGAGCTCTTGATGACTCTTCCTCTTCCTCTTCCTCCTCCTCGACATCAGTAGAAGGAGCACGACTGATGGGCCGACTCTCCTGTTCTTCTGTGCCGCGTGTCAACTGGCTGCGGCTCTCGTCGTCGGACTCCTCAGGCTCAAACATTTCAATCATCTGTCTATGGAGGCCACGAGCCACACGAGGCTTCGGCGCGGATGCCTTTCTTCGTTCATCCACAAATGCATTGACAATCCTGGGAGGTTTCTTTCCACGCCTGGTACTCGGATCCCATGCGCCTAATCCTCTCCGGCCGCCACGAGCACCGAAACCTCCATTGCGGCCCTTGGGCGTACCGGCGCCGAATGTGTCGAAGCCTGGGGCGAGAAGCGCAGGCGGCCGCACATCCTCGTCCTTCTTGGGTGGAGCCGGGATATTGAGTCGCCGGCGCTTCTCGACATGGAGCTCGGGATCCAGCAGCTCCAATATGGTGGGGGCGGCTAATTTTGTCTTGATCTCCCCAAGAAGCTTCTCCAGTAATTCCTGTCGCACAAAGTCAACAGCTGCATATACAGGGTCCAGCGAGTCGGCGCGTTGTTGCTTCTCTAATGCCAGATCTTCTGCCTCTTCCTGTGCTATCCGCTCCTCTATAGCCTTGCGCTTCTTGTCTGCTACTACGCGTTCCGGGCTCGGACTTCGCTCGTAGTTGGGGTCGCCATATTGATTGCACTCCATGTTCATGACATAAGTGAACAAGGCCTGCATATGGCACTCCTTGTAGCATCGAACTGTCTCCTCCTCGCCGCGCTTGGATTCTTCAAAGGTCACATAGTAACCGGTCTGGTCGCATCGCACAGCGTTCCACCGGAAGTTCTTTAGCCGCTTCTTGAGATGCTCTACCGTGGTGGCGAGGACAGTTACGTATGCGTGTGCGATGAAGATGTACGGCTTGCGCTTGAGCGTCGGTTTTATGGGCTCGCGTTCAATTAGGTAGGACAGCGCAGCCTTTCGTGTCAATGGTTCTCGAGGCATGGCTATCAGCGGGCGGGCGCCTTTCCCAGAAGGGCCTTTGGGAACATTGGCTGGCAGGTCGAAATTTGCAGGACCAGTTGGAGGCGCAATGCTTGCCGCTTTCGCAGCGTATTTGGCCCGCAACTTCTCCTCTTCCTTGCGGCTTTGCTGCACAGCCATGTCTACGAGCTTTGCGCATCTGCGTCCCTCACGGTCGGATTGGACTTTGATTATGTGCTGTGCAAGGCGCTGACCGGTGCCTTCTCGCTCGGCTCGCTTTGCGGACGTGGTGGCTTTCATGGCGTCGGTGCCGCGCATGGGAGGAGTGTCGCGAAACTTGACCAAGCATATGCCAAGCGGGCTGCCATTATCAGGATGGACCTGGTTGCGCAGAGTGTCGACGTCGCCGTAGGTGGAGAAGAAGGCACGCAATTGCACATCGGGGGTCAAGGGATCAAATCCCGTGACAACGACTTGGGTGGCTGGACCCGGGCCGCAGGATATGCGGTGGTCGAACGAGTAGGGCTTTGCGACATAAGGGGCTAGGCGGAGCTTCGACTTGGGGGCACCTGTGAAGGATGTCTTAATGACATAGTTCCCCGTCGTGTAGCCGGCAATGGCCAGGCGCGGATCTGGAGGGGGGGACGGGTCGCCCTGTAACACAAGTCAAGTTAGCCTTAGCGTCACAGGGCGACCACATGGATGCATGTATCTATAGCCTTCACGTACCTTGTCCAGTATTGTAGTATATTTGGCCGTCCCTTTCGCTCTCGCCCGCCTGTCGAGTTTGGGGTCAAGTTGGGCGTCGTAGGTGGCGCGCTGGCCCAGGACACCGTCGGGTGGGAAGACGGAGCGCCGCGTCTCGGGCGGCGTATTTATGGGGGTGATGGTGTCGGCCATGGTGACGGCGACGGCGACAGCGACATTGTTGGGCGCGCTCGCTGGCGCCGCGTGTGCAGCGGGGGCGGTTGCGTGCATGGTCGTCTCGTACGAGAGCTTGGAAGCGCGTGGACTGGGCAGCTTGCCTGGTGGAGACGAGTCTGAGCTGGTCAAGGGCGTGAGGGCGTGGAGGGAATGCTTGTGGCCAGAGCGCGACATGGTGGAAGGCGCGGACAAGATGGAGGAAGCGGGCGGCGTAGGGGCAGACGAGTCCGAGTCGACTTCGTCTAGCAGCTCGCCAGGACGCCGTGCATGGTTGGGGGGTGAGAGTGGCTTCTTCCTGTGTCTGAGCGTGCGCGTTGTGCCCGTTGCAGCCAAGGACGAGAAGGAGGAAATGGCAGACGAGTCGGGGCGATGCGAAGCTGCCCGCCGCAGTGACCTCTCTTCTCTGTCGCCGCGTCGTCGGCCGGACATGGACTTGATATCACACCGTCGCCCGTCTGTAGTCGGCCGTCGCTGATGGCTCGTCGCTAGTTTTCTCGTTTTTGGCGTCAATACGAGTTCGCCCTCTCCATTGCTTGCTGTGGAGAAGGAGTAGTAGTAGTATCAGCAGTAGTAGTCTAGTATAATATAGCTGTGCAGTCGTGTATGTATAGGCGCGTTGCTGTTCAGACCCAGAATCGGGTATATAGACAACGCGCAGCCAACGCGGTGGGCACGTGTCAGAGGCCGCGGCCGCGGGCGGGACAGGTGAAACAGGTGTGCACAAGGCAAAATGATGAAATGGGCGAGTGAATCGGTTGCGCGCTGCTCGCTGCTTGCTGCTCGCACAGATTGGGGTTGGTGTTGAGAGAGGGCCGTCGTTCAGGAATGTTAGGCCCAGGTATCCATGTAGTACCCATGCATCCCAGCCGCCAAGCTAGCGTGTGAGGAAGAAAAAAAAGGAGAGCTGCACCACCTAACCATCACTCGCCGCCGACCATGTCTCTTCGACCCAACAATCTGACGTCGAGAACATGGTCGCATAAAGCTTGCGCATCACTGCCTGCATGAAATTGCTGTCCGCCGCCTGTCGCCTACCGGCCTACCGTCCTACCACTGCACATTGCAACGTGCATCTGCAGAGGCATGCACCAACCAGCCCAGAGCACAGGAATCTCTTCCCTATATGAATACATGTTGGTACATTTAGTCTTGTTTTTTTTTTAATTTTTTTTAAAGAAGGCACTTGTAAGTGAGAGAAAGTGAGAGAAAGTGAGAAGAGAGAGTGACATGTTGCACGTGAGCAATGTAGCGAGGAGCTACATTTGATGTACCATGTTGAATCCTGAATTCTGAATCTCGAGCAGCAGACAAATGCCTACATACCGCCTAGTCCACAAACTTTCCCTCAACCCATCCCCTCCTCTTGACACCCAGCTCCACCGCCGCACTGCCCCAGTCCTCGCCATGGTTGTGTCCTTCGTTGCCGTTCTTGCCCCCAATTCCCGCCCTCACAAGTCCCTGCTCGTCGCTCAACAGCGTCAACAGGCCAAAGATGACGGGCACGTTGTTATCCAGCTGCAGCCTCATTAACCCGTGGCTTACCGCTTCCGAAATGTACTCAAAGTGCATCGTCTCGCCCTTGATGAGCACACCAATGGCAATTATAGCGTCAAAGGGCGAGTTGGACGTCTTGGACGGTGTTATGGAGAGAGAAGTGAGGTCAGACGTGGAGCCTAGGAGGTCGGCAGCTGCGCCTACCACGCCTGTCGAGGAAGACTGAATCTGCGAGGCCGAGTAGAGTCTAGTTTGGTCGTCAAGTCAGCACCTTCATGTCTTCCTCAAGACTACATGGCACACATACTGCTTGACAGCGTACGGCAGCTCATAACTGCCTGGCACAGTCTGCACAACAATGTTCTCGTCCTTGACACCCGCCTCCTTCAACTTCTTCCTGGTACCCTCCAGAAGCGCGTCAATGATTTTAGTGTTCCATCTCGCGTGCACAATGCCGATGCGCAGTGCGGAGCCTGTGCACAACCATCAGCCCAAACGTGGCCCAACGAGATATCGTGGCCGGCTCCGTCGCAGCGGGGTTGAAGGGGCTCGCTGGTGAGCTTACCGTCGTAGGTTTTGGGTGCACCGGGACCCTTGATGGATGCCATACCAACCGTCTAGATTAATCTACCTCTTCAAGAGCTGAGAGCTATATGTGTAGCCTGGAATCTTCTTGGCTATCTGTCAATGTGGTTACCGAGTCGGCTGAAGAATGCAGGAACA
This sequence comes from Pyrenophora tritici-repentis, assembly GCF_003171515.1. Classification (NCBI taxonomy): domain Eukaryota; kingdom Fungi; phylum Ascomycota; class Dothideomycetes; order Pleosporales; family Pleosporaceae; genus Pyrenophora; species Pyrenophora tritici-repentis. The sequence continues at coordinate 8,314,993 of NC_089390.1, forward strand.
CTCTCCTCCTCTCGAGCTACCCCGCAAGCGAGAGGCAGGGATCCCGCGCCTTGCAATGGTGTCATCGGGACAGGGGTACCAAAAGCCGCGTGTCAGTCCTGCACAGTCCGTCAAAATAAAGGGCCGTCACTGAATACCAACACAAAATGAAGAGAAGATTTTGTTCATTCCAAAAAGGCCAGTAGCTATGTCGCTCTAGTCTTAAATATCGTAAAGTGCCATACATAAAGCCACATCCAAGAGTTCAATCATAAATCTCAAATGGGGTCAAGGCCAAATCATATCCAGCGTCTCTATCCCAGAGAGGACCTTGGTTAAAAACATGGCCTATTCGACCGTAACCGACTTGGCAAGGTTGCGAGGCATATCGACATTGACGCCCTCGGCAACGGCCATCCAGTATGACATGAGTTGCAGAGGGACAACGTTGATAAGACCCTGCAGAACATCAACGTTCTTGGGCACCTCAATCTTGTCAGTCTTGTCCGTAGGGAACTCCGGGTCGTCCTCGTTGCAGATGATGATCGGCCGGCCGCTACGGGCAATAACCTGCTGGTATGCGTTGAGCGACTTGGCAAAGATGTCGTCGCGGGTGAGGATCATGACAATGGGGAGGTTTTCGTCGACCAGGGCCAGGACACCATGCTTGAGCTCTCCCGACATGACAGCCTCGCAATGTAGGTACGAGATTTCCTTGATCTTCAAAGCACCCTCGAGCGCAGTGGCGTGCTGAGAGCCACGACCGAGAAGCAGGAGAGACTTCTGGTTCTTGAACCTCTCGCAGAGCTTCTTGATGGGCTGGTCAAGCTTAAGCACCTCCTTGAACTGGTCCGAGATCCTGGTAAGACCCTCGATGATCTCTTCGCGCCTCTTCTGCTTGGAAGCACGGTCCTCGCTGAGGGACAGCGCGAACATGACCATACAGACAAACTGCGACGTGTATGCCTTGGTCGAGGCAACACCAATCTCAGGACCGGCGTTGATGTGAACACCGCAGTGGGTGAGGAGAGAGATGGAGGAACCGACCGTGTTGACAATACCGACCGTCAGGGCACCGCGCTCCAGGCAGTAGCGAAGAGCACCTAGGGAGTCGGCAGTCTCACCGGATTGCGAGACGAAGACACACGTGTCGTCACGGAAGACGGGTGCTTGGCGGTCCAGGAAATCAGAGGCCAGCTCAACAGCAATGGGGATCTCGGTAAGCTCTTCGAAGACACCACGGACAGCCATGCACGAGTGGTACGAAGTACCGCAAGCAATGAAGATGATCCTCCTGCATCGCCTAATGGTAGATAGGTATTGGCGAAGACCACCAAGAGTGACCGTCTTGTTGACAGCATCGAGACGACCACGCATAGCGTTGACAACCGACTCTGGCTGCTCGAAGATTTCCTTCTGCATGAAGTGGTCGAAGCGGCCCTTCATGATTTCCTGGAGCTGGATCTCAAGCGTCTGGATGGTTCGGACGTTGGAAGAGCCATCGTCCTTGTGCAGACGGTGGATGTTCAGCGATCCCTCGTGGATGTGTGCAATGTCATCGTCCTCGAGGTACAGGACCTTCTTGGTGTGCTCAACAATAGAAGAGGGGTCGGACGAGAGGAAGAATTCGGTGGGCATGGGAACGCCGTCGTCCGAGAGGAAGGCTCGCGATTGCGATCGGTGGAGGAGCGATTTGTCCGGAGGAGCAAGGAGGTTGTTGGACTTCTTTAGCGCAACGTTGTGTGACGCGCTCTCGGCGGGGAGAGCTGCACCCTCATCGTTGTACTCGACATCAACAAAGTCGACCTTCATCTTCTTCTGTGTCCGCACACCAATGACAAGGGGCGAACCCTTGCGGGCAGCCACAACCTCATGGGGGTAGTGAACCGACTTGAGGAGCAGACCAAAGGCACCCTGGAGTTCCTTGATGACAGCCTTGACAAGCGAGGGGAAGCTCAGGTCGGGGTGTTCGCTCCAGATGTACTTTGTGAGCTTTGCAATAGCCTCGGTGTCGGTCTCGGTCTCGAACTTGAAGCCCTTGCTCTCAAGCAGCGTCTTGAGTTCTTTGTAGTTTGTGATGATGCCATTGTGTACGACGGAGAACTCCCAATTGGGGTCAGACCTGGTGATGGTGGGTTAGTGTCGTCACCAATGAGTGCAGTCATGTGTCGAGGCAAACGTACCTGTGAGGATGGCAGTTGACACGCGAAGGGGGGCCGTGGGTGGCCCATCGCGTGTGGGCAATGCCGGCGTGCGAGTCGAAGACCTTGTTGAGGTCGAAGTTCTGCTCATCAACAAGCTTCTTGAGCGAAGCGACCTTGCCAACCTCCTTGACGGCGTAGACCTCGTTCTTCTTGTCACCATCGATGGCGAGACCGGCCGAGTCGTAGCCACGGTATTCTAGACGCTGTAGACCTGTGCAGACACGGCCGTTAGCAGCCAGCCAGACGGGTGCAGCAACACACGGCCAGAACAAGAACGGCACTGCTTACCATTGATGAGTGTGTCGACAATGTACTTCCTGTCCTTCTCCACCAAGTAGTTGATGTAACCGAAGATACCGCTGGTGCAATGGTCAGCTTCGGGCTTCCAGCTCTCTCAGCTCTCACAGTCGGCGGGTAGCTGTGCAGTTTCGCAGCCCGGTAGTGGGGCAGCGGGACTTACCACATGGCGAGCAAACGAAAGTAGGGGGTTAAATAGAAATGCAAGCGGAAGCGATCGTAGGGCAGTCGGGGTCAATTGGCTGGAATGAGAAGAGTATGGGCTGGGTGGGTACAAGTAGAAGACAGATGAGCGAGAAGAGAAAGAGCGGTGGTGTGTTTGACTTATATCTTCCAGGCCAAGCTACTGAGCAATGCCCCAGCGACGCCCTTCCCCACTCCACCTAGCCTAGCCTCGCCAATGCAGCGTATCGCAGACGCGGTGACGCCGCTCTACCACACTTGAAATCTTAGCTGTTGCTGTCGATAACTCTGTCGTATCCTCCCCTATTTCGTCATGCTGGAGCAGCCAATGATGCCCTGTAAGTCCATCGTAGTCTGTTACCGTTCCTGACCAGATCGCCCGCTATTCCCATCGTTTCTCAGGGACCACGAGGCGCAGCACCTCCAAAATAGCAACGCTAGCCACTTTTCCCTGTCAACCGACCATGTCCATGTCTACATGTGGTGAATTTGCCATGTCGCCGCAAACACTACTGCTATGTACCTCTCGCTCTCTCAACGGGCCGTCCGAGTAGCTCAGCGCCAGCCGCCTTTTCGCCTGACTGACTGACACACGGGACCCACGTGCTTACGGGAAGCATTTCTAAATATGTACCGTACTCATACTCGCCCACCACACCCGTAGTACGACGTCTGCGGTTGACCATGTCTTGATTTGACTTTGACATGCACCGTACAGTACATAGACATGGCAAAACAAATTCTGTTATCAGTGTAGCTGTCGCTGTAGCTGCAGCTTCCACCAGCCCACAGCCAAGGTTTCGCCGCATATACCTCGCCACCATGCAGAAAAGTCAATCAGACGGTGAGGCCCCAGCCATGCAACAACTGACATGACTGCAACAAACTCGACCACGAGAGTCGTGGCTTGCCCGTCCTAGTAATGCATACGAACCATGCTTTCCAGTAGCACTGAACATATGGAATTACGCGGGCCAAGGGCTGCCTCTTCGCTGAGAGGCGACGGTGAGCCTCCGTCAGCTGCGGCTAACATGCGCACAAGGTTCCAAGTCCTTCCCGCTCTGCACAAGAAAGCTTAGCTTGCTGACCTGCTACGGCTAGCGTCAGCCGCACCTAGCCTCAGCCCAGCCTCACAATGACCAGCTCACGGCAACCTTTCCTTACTTAAACGAGACACGAGATGCTCTATTGGACTTCGTCTTTATATACCATCTAGCGTACAATATCACTGCCAGGCAGCATAGCCGCTTCAATCTATACCTTGCACACGTGCCAAATTCTGTTACAACAACCCCAGGACCAAAACCTTCTTCTATGCGTACATGTTTGGAGAGAATATCAATGCTGATGTACATCGCTAAAATGCTGCATGTAATACAAGACGATGCATAAACGACGCGATACAAACAATGTCACACCGACTATTTGCTGTCGCAGTAACCAGGCGCCTTGGGGGCACCACCGTAGATCCAGCTCTGGACTGTGAGCGTTGTGGTATATACCATACCGACCGCACCAAGAATGCACAACAAGACATCAAGTACTCGTGCAGTACTCGTTCGCGCGACAGCACGGTAATGAAGCATGGGCTATATAAAGTCAGTAGAGGCTTTGGTTCGGAGCGAAAGCAAACACTTACAGGGTAGATGAAGACCAGCGGAATACAGGCAAAGCTTCCCACAAGACTGACGAACTTGTCAAGGTCACCTGCACCAGCCCAGGCAAGGCAAGCACATACCAAGACAATGAAGAAGCGGAAAAAGTTCTTCTTCCATTTGACATACGGGTTGTACTTGCCCGTCCTGCTGAACAGCTGCTGGCTGGTAATCTCAATGGCAGGGTAGATCTGCAGGGGCGTCGAGAGCAATATGGCGAGCGAATAGATGAACTGAACGCCATTGACAAACTTGTTGTCTTGGGGCATGTTGAGAAGCACCACCGTCTTTGTCTTGGATCCAAAAGCCGCGTACGACAGGGCGCCGGCGCTGAGGAAGATGACGGTGATAATGATCATGACGCCCCCGAGGACCTTGGGGAACTTCTTGGGGTCTTTCATGCCCGTCTGGATGGGAATGATGAGGCCAATACCTTCAAAAGTGAAGATGGCAGTGCCAATAAACAAGGTCCAGTCCTTTGCGTTGAAGTTGACAATATCAGAGATGCCGCCCTGATCTACGATGGTGAAGAGATCAAAGTAATACAGGTAAACAAGGCCCATGAGGATGAAGAGATCTGCTACCAATGCGAGCTTCTGGATGTTGTTGATGTTGCGGTAGAGCGACAGGGGCAGGAAGATGACCATCTGCATCATGATCATGTACTTGATATCAATAAAGGTTTTGCAGTTGGATACGGCGAGGACGAATGCTTGCAGGTTCTCAGAAACGAAGACGATGTAGGCCGAGGAGAAGCCTATCTGGGAGATGACGAGCGAAGTATTGATCAGGTTGCGCATCCAGTCGCCGTAAAGATGAAAGCCCATGTCACCAAACGAGTGTTCGACCACGAGGCGAGTGGAGACGAGCAGGACAAAGCAAGCATAGGAAAGGCCAGCTACTGCGAGAAGCACAAAGTTTGAAAAAAGCATACCACCATTGAGGAATGCTCGCGGCAAGAATAGCACACCAGTTCCTACAAAGGATTTGAGCAGGAGTAAGGCTGCTCCTGTAGGCGTACCTGTGCCCGTCTTCTTTGGCTTGCGTCTCCTCCGCTTTCCCGGCGTGAGCAGTGCACTCGACTCGCCGTACTCGCGGTCTTCGTCTTCGGTTTGGGCACCAGAGTCTAGTGCGTCCGAGGAGAAGTATTCGTCTGGCCCCAGCACCTCGTCGTCTTCCTCGAGCGATTCACCGGCAAAGTGACCATATAGGGTTAAGAACTCGAGGAAGTTGTTGGTGAAGACATGGGGTGGCGGACGGGCTTGACGGACGGTGCCGTAGCCGGACGGGCCTGGTGCGGGTGAGGGACTGCCTGCAGCTCTGCGCAGATAGTTTCGTCTGAAGCCGCCCGGTTGCCGGATCGAGTCGATATCTAGCGTCTCCTCCTCAGGCCTGCGGCGAGGCCCGTGGGAGCTTTTGCTGCGTTGCAAGCCTTGCTCCTCCTGTTGCTGCTGCTCGCTCCACCTGTAGATCTGGCGGGTAATGTCGCCGCCTTGGAGCTGCAGGCTCGAAAAGTGCTCTTCGTCTTCCTCGGGCTTCCTGCCTGCCGTCGACTGGGCATCATCATCACCTATGGCTCCGCGGTTCGACCTGCTGGGGGAGGCGTAGTGCCCGACCAAATGCCGGCGCACAATCTCGGGGTCTTGGTAAGGGACGGGGGAGCGACCGCGGCCGTCGAAGGAGCCGTAGATGCTCGGTGGTCCCCGCGGAACAGCATCCTCGTTAGGCGAGAGTGGCTGCAATGGGGGCGTGCCGAATCGTGGAGGGCTCTTGCCGAGAGACTCCTTCAGTGCAGAGGACAGCGTTGACTCGGACGGGCCGGGCAGCGACGACTGCGGGTCTGCGCGTCCAGGAAGGGGCGTTTGCTGCGATGACGAGTGGACCGTCTGGGAAGGGGTTGGGATCTGGCGCACGACAGGCGTGCCGTTGGGGAGGGAAGGCGCAGGAGAGCCTCGTCTGGCATGTGAGTCCCGTCGGGCAGTAGAGCCTGCGCGTACAGACTGCGAGTCTGCCGGGGAGCTGCGCCGGGAATCTCGTGATGACGAGGACGGCATGATGATGGCGCTGCTGTGCTGGACTCGCTTGGCCGGTACTCTGATGCTGATGTTTGGTGTTGACACTGATATCCAAAGGAGCTTCGGCTATCTGCGCCTAATGCCGCGATATGCGATATGCGATACGCGATACGCGATACGACACGGATACGATGCGTAGTTGTAGTACAGTGCAGCCAACGCTGCAGGCTTGAAGAATAGCGCAAACAACCGATGCGCTGGACGACACGCGAAGAGTGCAAGTGCAAAGTTCAGAGTCTAGCAAACGACGCGAAGAGGAAACAAAAGCTGAGACGGACTGGCCTAGGAACGACCATGCGCCAACTGCGCCGACTGCGCCGAGAGCTTGAGGTCATTCGCTCGACACAGCGACACGTCTGGCGTGGGGCGCGGGATGACCATGTCACGCCGTTGGTGGAAACCCTGCATTTTCTCTTCACACTGCACATAGCGATACGTATGTACGGTACAGTATATGCTGCATTCCTTGGAATTGACGGCTAAGCCGCCAAGGTAAGTCAGATATAACACCCGACTGACAGCCCTGTCCGACATGTACATACAGTAGCTCCGTCATCATCGCTTTCTGGTCCCGTTTCATTGCTGCTGCATCCAGCGCATCTGTCCATGTCTTGCGTCCCAGAAACCTTTCCTGCAGCCACCCAAGATTTGCCGGCGCATCCCGCGCTTACTGGTACTACGCCCTGACCGGAACCACTCCTCGTGCCAGACCATGACCCATGTCGAAACTATAAGGCGCCCGCTGCCTAGGACGAGATCCAACTTTGCCGCCCGCACACCTCAAGACGAGAGTGAGCGTCTGCATCGACGCTCCTTTGTTCAGCAGTCGCCTCCGCCCGTTGAAGATGAGGAGACGCCACTGCTCCCAGATGGTCAACTTCGCCAGCCGCACGACGGCAATGTCTGCCATGGCACCCAAGAGATGCAGGCCAAGCGGGGACTCGTGACCCGTTTCTTCTCTGCCATGCTCCCCTCGTCGCACCTAGCATCCAGCAACAGTCATAAACGACACCCATCAACCGCCGCCTCCAAACCAAGGCCTGGAGCCTTCCCTAGGCCAGTCGGTGGTACAGACAAGCTAGGCACTTTTGCAGGCGTCTTCGTACCCGTGACCCTCAATGTCTTGTCTATTTTGATGTTCTTGAGATTTGGCTTCCTTCTCGGCCAAGCAGGTCTAGTGGGCATGATGGGCATGCTGATTGCCGCCTACGCCATAAACCTCTTGACTACTCTGAGCATCTCTGCCGTCGCCACAAACGGCACGGTAAGGGGAGGGGGCGCCTACTACCTCATCTCGAGGTCACTGGGACCAGAGTTTGGCGGTAGCATTGGCATTGTCTATTATCTTGGCTCTGTTTTCAATACCTCGTTGAATGCTGTTGGCCTCATCGACTGCCTGATTGAGAACTTTGGTAGCAATGGAGGTAACATGGGCGAATGGCTGCCCCAAAGCTACTGGTGGCAGTTCCTGTGGGCGACTGTAATCTTGGTAGTGTGCACGCTCATCTGTCTAGCTGGCAGCGGACTCTTTGCTCGCTGCAGTAACGGGCTGCTGCTTGTTCTGCTTGTTGCTACCATCAGCATTCCTTTGTCAGCCGCCTTCAAAACCCCATTTTCTGACCCCGAGGAAAACATCATCTTCACAGGCCTCAGCATGCACACCTTTACCCAAAACTTACTTCCTCATTTTACCAGAGGCGCTGCAGGAAGTGTGGGTCATCACCGCGAGAGCTTCCAAGATCTCTTCGGCATCCTATTCCCAGCCACAGGGGGCATTCTTGCCGGCGCTAGTATGAGCGGCGACTTGAAGCACCCAAGCAAAGCCATCCCAAAGGGGACATTGTACGGCTTAGGCTTAACCTTCATCCTGTACACCCTCGTTGTATTCGCCATGGCAGCGTCCATAGCCCGCGAAACATTCTACAGCAACACTAACGTTATACAACTAACCAACATCTCTGGTGTCGTTGTACTAGCAGGTGAGATGGCGACATCGTTGTTTTCAGTGCTCATGGGTGTTATTGGCTCTGCCAAACTTCTCCAGGCCCTCTCTCGCGATCATCTGATTCCCGGACTCTCTGCCTTTGGTCAAGGCACCAAAAAGTCAGACGAGGTAGGCTTCCTCCATCATGCATGAGTCGAACGCACGCTGATTGTGTACAATTATGCAGCCTATTTATGCTATCGTCATTACATTCATCATTGCCCAGGTCACCATGTTTGCCGACATCAACCAAATTGCCTCCTTTATAACAATGACGGTACGTCATTAAATGTCCTTGACTTACCCCCTGGCCTGAAAGATCCTCTACAAAGCTCACTGTTGAGAGTATGCGACAAGAGCATTTCTACGAAATAACTTTATATGATCAGACATCTAACATGACCTAGTATCTTATGACATTTCTGGTTACCAACTTGGCTTGCTTCTTGCTCAAGATAGGATCCGCCCCGAACTTCCGGCCATCGTTCCATTACTTCAACTGGCCCACCGCAGCGATAGGAACGCTCGCCTGCGGTGTCACCATGTTCTTTGTCGATGGCTTCTATGCATCTGGTTGTGTAGCCTTGCTCATGATCATCTTTCTGTTGATCCACTACACCACTCCCCCAAAGCCATGGGGTGATGTCAGTCAAGGCCTCATCTACCACCAGGTTCGGAAGTATTTGCTACGCTTGAAACAAGAGCACGTTAAATTTTGGAGACCCCAGATCTTACTTCTTGTGAACGATCCACGGAGGCAGTACAAACTAATACAGTTTTGCAATTCTTTGAAAAAAGGCGGACTGTTTGTACTTGGACATGTTATCGTTTCGGATGACTTTGGAGCAGCTGTACCTGAAGCCAGGCGGCAGCAACAATCTTGGACAAAGTATATTGACTTCTCAAGAATCAAAGCTTTCGTCAACATCTCCATCTCTCCAGCAGTGGAATGGGGCGCTCGCAACCTTGTTCTTGGTGCAGGTCTGGGTGGCATGAGGCCGAACATCGTTGTCATGGGATTCTACAATCTACCCGAGCTTAAACAGGCACAGCCTTTGATCGGCATACCATCGCCCCAGCCATCAAGGCCATCTAGTAAAGCTGTGAATCATTCCATCTCCGGAAAAGCAATACAAACGGCAGCCAGGCGGCGCATGACCGGCAATACACATAGCATGCTTCCTACGGACGCCATGAAGCCTGAAAATGCAATCACGATACGCAGCTACGTTACTGTGATAGAGGATCTGGTTCTACGCTTGCAAGCAAACGTTGCCATAGCTAAGGGATTCCAAGAGCTTGAGGTACCGCCCGCAAAGCCCACAGTCAAACAAAAGGCGTTCAACCTGATGGGACTGAGCGACATCGAGATTGATGATCCGTCAAAGAAATATATCGACCTTTGGCCGATACAGATGTCCGCCGAGATTGCCACTGCCGGAGACGAGCCTGTTCGGAAAAACGTACTGACGACAAATTTCGATACTTACACACTCATTCTCCAACTTGGTTGTATCCTGCACACTGTGCCCTCATGGAAGCGCATGTATAAGCTAAGGGTTTGCGTCTTTGTCGAATACGAAACAGATGTTGAGGAAGAGCGTGGGCGCGTTACCACCTTGCTGCGAAATTTACGCATTGAAGCTGAGGTTCACGTCTTCTGGTTATCATCTGGCGAGCTGAGCATGTACGAAGTCATCATCAATGGACGTGACGACGGACATCTTGATCAAACTGGCCGCGATATTGATTACTCATTGGAAGATGAGCGCTGGTGGCAAGACATCAAACGACTTCGTCAGCCCGAAAATATCAGTGGCAGCGACGAACTAGCACAGACAGTCGATATTCTCGAAGCAGTAACCAGTTGGCCAATTGCGTCTTTCCAGTATGGTAGGCAAGACGCAAATCCAAAACGCTTCTCTGCATTAAGAAGGATGCTACGTAGAGCGAAATCCCGGCCATCAACTAGTAATATGTATGGTGGTCGACTTGAAACGCGAAGTAAAAGGCTACCTACCGAACTATCTGGAGACGACGACAGTGATACCCAGCCATCTTCCAATGGAGGAAGAGACGATGAGGCTCTGGCTTCGGACAGTGAAGCCATAATTAGCGGCAGCAACTTCGATGAATACGACCTGGATGCCTCGAGCGACGAAAGTGACGTTGATGCCCCACGACATCCGCCCAGGCGACGAAAAACCGCACCCAGTAGCTCCTTCTTCTCCCGTCAACTCGACCTTCGCAAAGCAATCTGGAAGCCCCTTCATAAAGAAAGCACAGAAGATGCTTCAAGTATGCAATCCGTGACACCCCTCCTTCCGCACTCAAACGCAACAGCATCCGTTACAGCTATCTTGCCTACCAGATCGTCTTCCTCAAAGTCCCACAGCATAGCCAGCTCTTCTCCACAGCGCTCTGCGACATCTCTCGTCCCGCCACCCGCAGTGCGTCCTTCGTCACTCCCGAAGTTCACCTCCAATCCAACGCCGCGCACAGCAATATCTGCGGAAGAAGCAGCAGGCCCGTCGATAATGTTTGTTGATACACCGCACCCGTCGACCACGAAGAGCAATCCCATCGAAGAAGAAGTCTCTGGTGAAGCTTCTGTTGCGGAAACACCTAAATCAAACGCAAACACGCCTGCAGACTACCCCCATAGAGCACCGACATCAACATGCACTGCATCTGGCTTCCCCTCCCAACAAGCCATCCCCCTCTCCTTCAATGACCTCCCCTGCCGTGCCCAGCATCTCATATTGAATGAACTAGTACGCAAGCATTCAGAGGATACAGCTGTCGTCTTTACGACGCTGCCTAGTCCCGTCGAGGGTACTTGTGACAGCGAGGCCGAGAGCGTAAAGTATATCAGTGATTTGGAGGTGCTGTGTCAAGGTCTACCGCCTGTGTTGTTAGTGCATAGTAACAGTATGACTGTCACGATGAATTTGTAAAGTACCGGAGAGATGGAAGAAGATTGGCACAGGAATGTAGGTTTTTGTTTTTAAGGGTATCATCTGGGTGACATAAAATACTGGACAGTGTAGGTCAGCATCCAATAGACGTGTCTGGCGACTAACAATGGATTTTTTACACTAGTATGTCTGGTAATTTATGACACCCGGGTGGTATCCTATCTGACACTGCTGATGATGCGAAGACTCGGGAAACAAACGGACCAAAATCGGCTGGTATCTTTCATATATACGCTAAATTAACTTGCTTGCACACCATCACATCTCGATTTCGTTTCATCTAGGTGCTTTCGTACACACTATCGTCAGTCTCGTCATCCTTTCTGTCAGAACTCACGCCCTCTTCTTCTTTATCCTCCTCTTCCTCCTCCGAGTCAGGCGTTCCAGTCATACTAAAAGCTTTCAGGCACGTAATGCGTGTACCTGTAGAATACGAGCCGATCAGCATGCCCACCTGCTTTGCTGTGAAACCAGTCGCTTTACTGCTGTCTTCAGTCTTTAGTCCAGCGGTGTCAAGAATCCAGAAGCGCACCGTGCCGTCGCTGCTGGCCGTAATGATGAGAAGGATTGACGGAGAGAGGGTAATGATTTCAAAGTCTTTAACACGTGACGTCATGCCCGCAGCCGGGCCACCGAGTTGAGCGATCAGTCTAGCAGCAGGAAGGTTGTCTTTTGGCGTCTTCTTATCGTCCTTTGAGGGTTCGCTGGGGAGCATGGAGTTTGTATCGTAGAAGAGGACCCTTCCGTCTTCTGTAGAAACGCAGAGCGTATAGGGCCGCGAAGCGGGCGATATGTAATGCATCTGGTGAAGTTTTGTGCGCGGCATAGGCGTGATTTGGACTTTAGGTTTGGAGTCCATGCTGAAGACGACAATACCGTGTTCGAAGCCTACAGCAAACCCTTCACCTTCTGGATCCCAGATAACGCGGCGGCCTTCACCCGAAGCAAAGCGGCCTTCCCCCACGGCTGTGAGAATGGTGCGGTCAAAATTGAGGACACCAGCTTTCTTGCCTGTTATCAAGTTCCACAGGCGCATACATTTCTCGCCTTTTCCCACGCTGAGCATGACCTTCATGCTCGGGTGCACTGCAAAATCGTTGATTCCAGACGGAACTTCGCCAGGACCTGCTGTGTCTCCGCTGGGTCGACCTTGGGGTTTGGGTATTGGGGCCTTGATAGTCGATAGTGCAGTCCAGTCGCGGGTCCGCGTGATAGCGATTGTGCTGTCTTCTGCGGAGCTCAAGAGTTTGCTCCTGGTGGGGAAGTAGAGGGCTGTGATGTTGGAGGAGTGATGGAGCAGGGATCCAAGCTCCTTGTTCTTCGGGTTCTCCGTGATGGATCCGCCATGGAGAGAAGGGAGTTTAGGCCGGGACTTGGAGGCTATGGGCGGCGCTGTAGAGATGGAATACAGATTTATGCGCTCGTCAGTGCTGCCTGTTGCGAGCATGATTTTGGACGTCTTGTCTGAAAGCGGAGATAGAGCAAGACAGCGGATAGAGGATGAATGGGCGTTGAAGAGAAAAGTATCTGTGAAATCGACTTTGGGCCAATCAGACTCAGGCGCAAGTATATCATCGCACTGGCCATCAAAGAGGCTGCGCGGAATGGCAGCAGCGAATCCGTGAAGAACTCGCTCGTAAGAACCAGTAACGACCTGGATAATGGCCGTGTCTGGCAGGGAATCTCCTTCTCCCTTGTTCTGGGTGGATTTGACTTCTGTAGTTTTGCTTGTGGCTGCCTTCCCGTTGGTCGCAGCTTCTGTTCTCTGGTGAATCGCGATATCGTGGGTTGCAGCGTGCCTGGGGGCGGATGTAGCTTCATCTTTCTTGCTCTTCAGCGCCTTGGCCGCGCCCGTGCCCACGTGCTCAGCAATTGCTCTCTTCCGCTTTGCCATGGCTTGTCGCGTTACCGTTGCCGAGTGCTCGTCCCAAAGATCCAGAAGTTTTTGAATGCAGACAAGCGAGCTAGGCCCGGACGGGGAAGGCGTGAGTAGCAGCGCTTGGCCCAATTCATGGGATGGCCCAAGCTAGGCAGGGCTTATCACCCCAACCCTGCAATGCGGCGCGCGCAGCGAAGTGGGCGCTCTTTCCCTCACGTTCTCGCAAGCCCGCGCATCAGTCCAGCATATCGCAGAAGACATTTCCATCAACCAACGCGACCAACAACCCCCATAATTCATCACAACGGCGGCACTCGTGGATAACGGATGTCGGCCTCCGTTCAGCCGTCTTCATATGTCCCTCGACAGTTTACGGGAAACCTTACGCCAGGAGAAGACAAATGAAGCCGCGTAAGTGCAAGTCGACAACTATGCATCGCCTTTGCCATTTGAACGACTAAATCTCACAAATGCACCGATGCGACAAGGAAAAATCGCTTGTTTTGTTTTGTTCTTGTGTGGTGGTGGTGCTGATATCACGTTTGCAGACTCACATCCTCGACATTGGAGCGACATCTCCGCGCGCTCTGGAAGGTCACGGGCTGCTGCAATGCCGTTCTGAACGGGCACCAGCCCCAGGCAGACGACTTTGTCTACGGCGACCCGGACGAGGACGAACGTCGTTTTCTAGATGAAAATGACATTACAAAGTAAGACATCTTATCTACCGCCGGCACCTGCATTGGTCCTCCATCTTTGCTCTGTCGCATTGTTGTTGTTGTCGTCGTCATCATCGTCGTCGTCGCTCATTCCACTAACCTAGTCGCGTCTACAGAGGTCGACGCTTCAACGACGCAACACTACCCATTCCAGTGGCTGTCACCGACAACCAGCCTCCGCTTCCGGCTACACTGCCGTTCCAAACCCCTACCAACTCTACATTCACCAAGCCGTCACATGCTCCCATCGTCGGTACCCCGACCCTCGAGGATCAACTTCGCGCCGCGTCGGCCTCACCATCTGTCGCGACCCAGGCTTTGCCCTCTGCCGACGCATCTTTGCAAAGCGACACCATCAACGTTGTCCCTGGCGCCAAAGCCTCGTCCCACCCTGCCTCGCCTGCACTGGTCGGAAAAGTCGTAAGCGAGTCACAGCCTGGAGAAGCCCCGACCGTTCAACAAGTAGCGAATTCCGAAGACTCTGCCATCCACGCTCCTACCGCTGATCCCAAGCATGTCGCACCGCCAACTACTGAGGACTTGGATGCTGCAGCGTTTCCTGACGCATCCGTTGCCGCGCCTGCAGCAGACAATAAGCCAAAGCCCCCGCAGGTAGTGCACTTGCCACGGCAAGAAGTCCAAGAAGCTAGATTAGAGGAGACAGAGCAGAAGTTGGAGAGGGCTGCAGAGAAGGAACGGAGAGAAGACGAGCGCGAACGCCTCACGATCCCACCCACAAATGTGCCTGTCGATGTATCCTCCCCGTCTTCAACCGTCGGGCCCTACTCTCAAGCGACTCCACATGCACAGCATCATTCTCCCGACACAAGCCCTGATGCGGAATCCTACAAGGACCGTAGTCTTGTTCCATTACCCGGCGATGATGTTCTCGATCCTGCTGCACAGCAGGTCAAGGACGACCACGAACGTGCTCTACAGAAGCGAATGGACGAAGCAAGAGAGAATGCGCGAGCACGAGAAGAAGATTCGCCAACACCCGATATCGAAAAGCAGATTGAAAACGAGCAGGCAATACGACTGGCTCGTGATGGAAAGGGCCATCTTAGTGAATTGCAGCCTAGCGGAGATGCCCATACTTTGACAGAAGACTTGGACTATGGCACGCGTACGGAAGTCCCCGAAGTTGAGGAAGTGGCTGGGTCTAGGACCCATCACGACGTTGCGGTTGATTCATTACCAACACCAACTACGGTCGCTGCGGAACCGCCGAACATGGATCACGACAAGCCCGAACACACAGTCAGCCAAACACAGGCCGCCGCCGATCATCCGACGCCTCCTGCTGATGTCGATGTTGAGATGCATGATGCACCCACAAAGAATACGCAGCCATCAACTTCACCTCAACCTTCAATACCCCGTCTTGAGCGAATGACGACCCGTGTCTCTTCTGGAGCAATTCGCCAAAAATCGGTTTCCGAAATCATCGCAGAAAAGGCGGCCCCCAATGCCATTCTGACTCCCCGCTCGAGCAACTTGTCAGAATCTACGAGCCCTCCCCGACAAAAAGCCGCACGCCGTAAATCAAGGGAAATTTCTACGGTTGTTTTTGCAAAAAAGACACCAACACGGGCTTCGAAAGCGTTACAATCATACAATGAAGACTACGCATCACTCCAAGGAGCTTCAGAAGATTCGAGTCGGGATTATCTTGAGGGACTTTTCAAGTATCAGGCCCATCATCCACCACGGTCTGTGCCTTTGCAGGAACTTGTCGCATCTGCAAGAAAGACGGTATCAACTGCGGGGACACTCGCTATGATTCGTGAGCATCAAGACTACAAGATCCTCAAGCGTGTATATCAGTTGCAGAACGCGAACCGATGGTCGTTGCGGCAACTCCAAAAGGCCGCGGAACCTGAACGTCCCTTCACGCATCAGGATCAGCTACTGCTTGATATGAAATGGATGCAGACAGATTTCAAGGAAGAGCGGAAGTGGAAGAAGGCCCTCGCTGCCACATTTGCAGAATGGTGTGCCGAGTACGTGAGCTGTTCCCCTGAAGAGCGAGCAACCTTGCGAGTCAGTGCACGTATCCCGAAGACGGCAAGGCGCGCTAGCCATGATGAGGACATGAACGATGCTCCTACCCCCGATCTTGTTCATTCTAGCACGCATGAGACGGAGAGTGAGTCATATGGTGATGACGACGATGTCCTTACCCCCGTCAATGCCAATCCTCCTGCGGGCCTATTTTCTTTGGGCTTCAACGATGTTGTCCTGAAGATAGACCGCACTCCCGCCAGCGATACTATGTTTCGAGAACTGCCGCTCTACGACCCCATGTTCGAGGGCTCCAGCGACACTAATCCCTTCTCGCTCTCAGAACCACCTATTCTTCCAGTCTCCAAATTCGTTACTGGAAAGCTTGTTTCGCAAATTCGAGGGCCGCCCAAGAAGCGGAGTAGGTTCGATTATGACTCGGAAGACGAGCCATCTTCGCCCCCTAGTCGAGCCGGAACATCCGCCGAGCATTCGATGCCATCTACTCCAGGCCGCAGACTGTTCTGCCGTAACGACTTGCCACCAGAGATGACTAGCGTTGCTCTGTTCAATGCCGAGAACAAACACGTGAGGGACCGACTACAAGCTGCTCACCAATTCAGACCACCAACAGAGTTCAACATGCCCTCAGTTGCTTTCTTTGAAAACCGGACCCCTTCTCAATGGTTGTGGGAGGAAGACCAAAAACTCCGAGCACTTGTCAAGGAGTATACGTTCAATTGGTCTCTGGTCTCACAACAACTCTCATTGCCTTCGATATTTGTGTCCGGATCGGGCCGACGAACACCGTGGGAATGCTTTGAGCGCTGGGTACAACTGGAAGGTCTGCCAGCTGAGATGTCGAAAACAAACTACTTCCGTACTTACCAAGGTCGACTCGAGACAGCCAACAAGACAGTGTTCGCCCAATATCAGGCTCAGCAACAGCAGCAACAGCAGCAGGGACAAACGCCAGGTCAACCGCGAAGAAGACCTACAACTACACCGATACGAGTGGAGAGGAGGAGGGAGAACCGACATCTTGCCATTATTGATGGGATGCGGAAACTGGCTAGAAAGCGCGAATCTGCCGCACACAAGCAAGCCGAGTCGCAGAAGGCGGCTGCGCTACGTAAAGCGCATGAGCCTGCGCCACCGAAGAGCAACGTTCACACGCCGCAAGAGTTCAGTAGGCTCAAGTGGGAACGCGAAGAGAAAATGAAGCAAAGGGCAATGGCGCAGGAGATGATCGCTAGGGTAAGATGCTGTTGCTCTCTGATTGTTTGCTCACCACTGACTTCTTACAGCAGCAAATGTTGGCACAGCGGCAGCAAACTCAAATGCAAGCGCAACCAGGAATGCCGAATGGTATTAACCAGATGCAACGCAACGGGACACCCGGTAACAATATTCCTCCGCAGATGGCTAATGCATCCTTGCCGCAGGGTCAGAACGGCCCCGCAATGGCAGCGCGGGCGCACCAATCCCAACAAGGAATGCAAGCCAATTTCGCCAACGGCAGCATGTCAGGCATGCCTATGGGTACACCAGGCGTTCCACAAGCACAGATGCAGGGCAACATGCAGAATGCACGTATGGGTCCGCCGGATCAGATGCGCATGGCTATGCAAAGGGGCCAGTTCAACGCTAGCCAGCAACATCAATTCCAGCTGCAACAGCAACAGATCAACATGGCCAGTAGCCTCACTCAGGGTATGGGCATGAACGGTATTCCTAATGCAAACATGATGGCATCCATGCCTAACCAGAACTTGAACGGAGCCATGAATGGAAACTTAAATAATGCTATGAATGGGATGTCAACCACCGCAGGATCTCCACGGATAAGCCAAGGCAATGGGAACATGCAAACACCTTCTCGGCCGTTGTCCAGTGGGCACATGCCTCAGCTCTTGCAGTTCCAGAACCAATTAAAGGTACAGCATCCGGATTGGACCCAAGAACAAGTTTCCAAACAGGCCTCCGACCACCTCTCCCGATACCTGGCTAAGCAACGTTCACAGGCAATGAATGCAGCAGCAGGATCTTCTGGAATTTCTCCCAGCCCGCAGATGGCAAACAACCAATATTTTCAGCAGAATGGTGGGCTAGCCAATACTGCTCAGCCGAGTGCAGTACAGAACTACCAACAGCAACTCGTTCAGCAACAGCGGCTGATGGCTAGACAGCAAGGCGGAAGCCCGGGACTAAATGCTCGCCCACCGAGCCGGAGCGCTACGCCTCAAAACCCACAAATGCAACAGAGTCCGGGCATGCAGCAAGCGCAGATCAACCGGTCTTAGGTACCCCGATTGGCAATTGGGAACCTCTGCGAGGCCGACCCATGATCCTTGGCCTGTATATACTTTTAATGTTCCTCTTTTAGCGTTGTTTCTTCTTGCGAGCGTGTGTGCAGAAAACGTTGTTTGTTGTAGTTGCGGTCGGCCGCCCTCATGAGAGAGGGTTGGTGTTGGTGTGGCGCTGGTATGATGGATGAATCCGGGCCGTCGGTTTGGGAGCAGAAACAAGGTGTTCTTGTTTGTATCGGCTGCACGATAACAATGGCTGACAACAAGACAAAAAGCTTGCCTGGGGTGATTTGTGCTAGAGTATCAAGTAAGAACTCGATCAAAGCCGTCGAGGAATGAAATATTCGTACCGTCATGTCTATGTTCTCTTGTGATGGTTTCTTGATATGAGCACGTTAGGATGAATGCCCAACACGAGGTAGGGAGGTAGAGATATACTAAGGAACTTCTGCCTGATAGAACGAGTTGCCTTCACTCATGCTAGGCGTCGGGAAATAAGAAACGAGAAATGTAGTTGATGTGTTGGATTTATTCAACATTGCAGGTGACTAAGCAGGGGGATAGCAGTCGCCGAGGGTCAGTGCAGACAAAGAAGGCGGCGGAGGCTATCTCACCTCCGCACCACCTTACTCCCTCGGCAAACTCTACTTACTCTACACAACACCACTATCCACACCCACCCTAACAGACTCTGCACCAACTTGACACGTTTCTTTCTTTGTTGGGTTTGCGAAGCGACGATTCCTTTACACAGCCAGGTCCTGCGCGCGAGCAAGTTATACACGCGTGCAACAGCAGGTAGAAAGCAAGAAGCGGCATCATGAACGCGCCGGACAGGTATGTTACTATATTACCAAATTACGTCCAGATAGAACAAGTCTCTATTGTCACGCGCACCACAAGCTGGTGAGACCAAGGGGATTACGCATACGCTCATCAGCGCGCACGGCTGGTGCCTGCCCGCATGGTATACATACCTTTGCGAGTGTGAAGTCACCAAGCCAGACTTATGCGCAAACCACAAGAGCGACACGGCTATCCCATCATGCCGTTCTCTATTAAAGACCGGTCAGCTTGTGGAGCACAATGCCAACTCTGGACTGCGCGACAATAAGAAAGACAACCGCCGTGTATCGCACAAAGCTGACATGGGCCCCGCAAACAGGTTCGAGCTCTTCTTGCTAGACGAGGGCCAGCAGAAGGTTGAGGAGAAGGCCGAGACGCGTAAGTGTAAATCCCAGAAGACTTTGTCGCCTCGCCTCAGACCTGCTAACCCTACGATACAAATAGGCGTCCCGAACACGGCCGTCTTCACCTTCAACAAGGAGGACCACACGCTCGGCAACCTGCTCTCGGCTCGCCTCCAAAAGAATCCAGCCATATTGTTCGCCGCCTACAAAGTACCCCACCCACTGTTTGCTACGTTTGAACTCCGCGTGCAAACGGATGGCTCGATTACACCCAAGGAGGCGGTTATCAGGACCTGCACCGAGGTCATTACCGAGCTGTCCAAACTCAACGACAGCTTCCAGACCGAGTGGCTTGGAAAGCGCATTGTCAGCGAGGGCGAGGCCGAACGATTGCAGAGGGAGCAAAACAACTTTTAAACTTGTTGGCGCTGTGCGCACTGACATGACATGTGAGGGTCATGCACATGGTAACGGAGTTTATGGTTAGGGCATACAGGGGGCGTTTATCAAAAGGTGGCTAACTTGATCCACATCTTCTGGGCGTCACGGTTACACCTGGGTGACATGAAATACTTGACATGCTAGTTTACAGAGACCAATGTAGTCGCCAGGCTCGCCTATTACGTTCTTACCCACACTGTCAAGTATTTTATGCCACCCAGTTGGTTTAGGTTGAGTAGATCATGGGCATCGCTAATGACGACATCTTCTGTGATGGATGCATGTGTTGCTTGCTTGTACGTAGTTACGATACCCCCAAATTCAGCCATCAAGCAACGGGATCAATCATCATGGGTAATAACGTGCAAGAGCAAAGCATCGACTAGGCAGGAGCAAGACATGGAAAGGTGACTTTGAATGAATTGTCTGCCGGAAACTAATCACTGTCATCGTACTTGTTACCCACGCCAACATCCCCCAGCAGTATATCATCGGGCGCTGGCCCCTTATGATTCCTCACCCACTCAGTTTCGACTCTGAAGAAGATCCAGATCCACCTTCTAAGCACCTCAAGCACCTCCATGGTGAAAATGCCGCCCTCCAAATCGTTGAAATGGTCCAAATGCACGCTGAGCTTCAAGCTCCATGTGCATCGCAACAGCGCATCCACGACGACGGCGGCATAGTAGAACTCTTTTGCATGAAACCAGCGATGTCGTCTCAATCCCCATGGATATTCTGGGTTGTTACGTGTGCGCGCGCTAGCAAATAGTGTCAGGTCCCAATCACGGGCTACATCCCAATAGAAACTGTAGCCTGAATTCACAACGACGGCAACGAGCCACATGCGAAAGAGAGTTGCTTCCGAGACGCTCAAGCGCGAGGGATCGGGTGAGCGTTGCAGAGCGCTGAGGATGATGACGGGGAAAGCGGTCGAGTACTTGAGAGCGTTGGCGAGGTGGACACGGCCCGATGCAGTGGTAGGATTATTGCTCCTCTGCACGCGGAAATACTCTATTATGCACTGGCGCAGACGGATCATGTAAGGAACGGCAATGATAAAGGGGACCCAGAATACACCGCCACAGTTTCTGTTTGGCGGGCCGGTCGAGCTGTGTGACGAGGAGAAGAACATGCACAGCGAGACAAACAGGTCGCCCAGAACTTTTGCGTAGCTAGTAAGTGCATCGGCGAGGAGTATATCGCCGAATTTGCCGTCTTGCGCTTCAGCTATGCCACCGATGGATATGCGCTTCAGCGTGGCTAGAGTACGGGACCGTCCATTGCGGCTGACAAATGGCAGTGGAACAATGAATCCGACCACTAGAACCAGGAGGTATAGGTTTGGGAGGATTTCCCAGCCTGCAATATCCTTGGGGCTTCCATGTGTGAGGGCCCAGAACAGGAGCAACGACAGTGCGAGAGGGATGGAGAGCAAGGTTGCGATGCGGTAGCAGGAGAAGTGGTGTGGTATGTGACGTGGGGAGGTACGACCGGGATAGCGGATGAGACTAGGGACGTCTATCTTTATGAGGCTGAGATAGTGTAGGTTAAGGCCCCATGCCCAGATGCCTGTGAGGTACGGTTAGAAATCAGGCAAGAAACAAGTATGGGAAGCAATATACCCAGGACGACAATAAGGGCGACGCGGTATGGCAGTGGGAGCACGCGACTGAAGCGATCAATGTCTGGCTCCACGACAGGATCACCGTCCATTGCTTGAATGAGAGTAAAGTGCCGTTGCTATTGCGGCGTCGCAGCTTTCCCTTTGCCGCAGAATCATGAAGTTTTCGGATTTGTCGTCCCTGTTGCTAGCAATCCGTCTCTTTCCTAGCAATCCGCACCTTCCCAGCAATTCCTCTCCTTCCTAAGTTGGTCGTTGTCGTTGTCGTTGTCGTCGCGTGCTTGGCGCAAGGGGTAATGGCAAATGTCGCGATAGCGTGTCCATTTCGCCCAAACACACTAGGAATTTTCCAAGCCACACCACCACCACAGAGCTGCAGGGCATTACGTCAGCGGCCAGCCTTTTGACACCAGCCTCACTCCAGCCTCATCCAAGTACAGATGGATGACAGACACGAGCTAGGCATTTCCGGGCGGAGCACAAGCAGATCTTCCGTCTGTGCGCCAGCTCGGGAGCTTTGCCTAAAGAACGCAGCCATGACGCGATCATCGCGACGACAAAGTGACGCCTGCTGAGTCTTGTCCGTTGCACGCCATTGGCCAGTGGATAGTTCCGTGTCCAAAAGACCAAAGCCCATAATCGCAATTGTGATATTTGCTTTTGTCCACATTCCTGTCCTTGACTTAGTTGTCTCTCGCGTCACAAACACACAACCAACTTCCCTCCACTTCTCTCCAAAATCCACATCCTCGACATCCTCATCCCAACGCCGACGCCACACAACAAGCGAATACACGTCAAGAAGCACCAAACACACACCAGACATGTCGCCTCTCTCGGTGCCCAAGATCTTCATGGCTGGCGGCGCCGCCGGCTTCGGCTACTACCTCTACATGCGCCAATACTGGTTCCCGAACCCGTACAAGACACAAGGCGTACAGAACATTGAAGATCGCTTCTCTGCTGGCGGTGGCCACCCTACGCATCAACCTGCTGCTGCTAGCGAGCGTGGTACGGGTACTTTCGATCCCCAGACTAACTACCTGGAAGTTTAGACAGCGGAATTGGCTAATGTGGAATCTAGGTTCGTCCACGAACAACGAAGGAAGGCACCTAGGTCCGAACAAGGGCCCAGACTCAGAGTACTTCAAAGCCAACATCAGCAGTCAACAGAGCGAGGTGAGCTGATTTACGTGTCAAAACAAAGGTTTGATCGTGTATTAACTTGCCGGTGCAGCCCGTTTGGCCGGATAAGTTCTACGAGCAACAATATAATAACCCAAAGGGCAAATGAGCGCCACCATTCTCATCGACAAGATACACAAAAGCATGGCATTGCATGGGCTCCGAGATATGGGCATTTGATGTGTGACATCCTTGGCGTTTGGCACATGTGTGATGCACATTGGTTTTCTGTATATTTCCACATCTTTACACAAGGTCAGCTGTACTTGGATATTCGAAATTTTGCCAAAATACAATCTTTTTATTTGTTGAACGCCTGTATCTACAACATATACGTCTACATTTTGGCATCCGTCTTCCTCCTCGCCGCAGTGTTCCTGCTAGCATCCATCACAAATCCCACATGATGACTCAAGGCGACCAGATCCCCGTAGGCATCATACACCCAAACTTCCAGGTCCATTCTGCCATTCTGCACCTTCTTAATCTCGACTCGAATCTGTAGCCATTTGACACCCTG
The DNA here is from genome assembly GCF_003171515.1 of Pyrenophora tritici-repentis. Taxonomy (NCBI): domain Eukaryota; kingdom Fungi; phylum Ascomycota; class Dothideomycetes; order Pleosporales; family Pleosporaceae; genus Pyrenophora; species Pyrenophora tritici-repentis. The sequence continues at coordinate 8,338,219 of NC_089390.1, forward strand.
TGGCGGCAGCGCCTTCTTAACATCTAGATTGAGCAAGAGTGTCGGATACCAGAACGGGCCTTGGTTCTTGTCTCTGAAGTTTTCCACCATCTGCGGAAACATATCTGAAACAAAACCAATAGACGAGTCTGTGAAATTGCTACCGTCGGAGAAACAGATCCATTCGTCTGCTGTAGACCGTGCAACCTGGCCGTTGCGAGGAAAGTGAAATTTGACCTTTGAAGTCGCCTTTCTAAACTTTGCAAAAGGCATCTTCGGATACAATGCCCATGTGGGATCCTCATTCTTTTCTAGTTTCGCCAAATCGACAGAGGGTATCGGCGGCGAGGGCTTGTATTGCGTGTCAAATGTGAAGCCAGTCTCGACATCCATGTTGGAGTTTGTGACGTAGGCGATGATTTCTTGACGCCCATCTTGCTCCATGCTGACGTGCACAATCGAAGTTTGGCGCCCGAGCTTCACATCCTCAACCTTGAAGGTTGCGGGCCCGACCTGTGTTCGTCGTAAAAACTCGACATGCAGGGCTATTGTATGTGGTTGATCTTGCTTTGCCAACGATGTCATGAAGTGTGTTTTGACCACCTCGAGTATGCTAAAAAGAAGGCATAAGGTCAGCGGTGTTTGGGTGCATCGTCAGTTCTGTACTTACCATCCGGTTACATAGCCGCCGTTCGGAACTGATAGTGTTAGTAAGAGTATCAATGATGCTATTGTATGACTACCATGTATCACCGGATATAACATACCGCTACCGATTGTCCAATCATCGTGTAATGTGCACGAGTATGTGTTGGGAGACAGCTTTTCCACTGCCGTCGCTTCTTCCCAGCCCGGCATTTTGGTTCTCGTTAAAAAAAAACTCCTTTTGGAGATGCGCAGGATATATTGCCCAAGTCCTTGAAGCTACGGGGTGGTTGAACAGCTCAGCTGGGTATCTTCCAGACGCGGTACACAATCGTTGACCTCGGAAGCTCGCCAGGCGGCCACGGCGCTAACTCTACAAAGGAAACAGCCTCGGTCACTCGGACGCCCTCCCCCCATCATTCTGTGGAGTAAATCACGGAATTGCATGGCAATCGCCACCAGGGCGTCTGGACCCACAGACGCGTATCCCGAGGTCAGTTACAAGCTAGCTTGTCTGTCTTATCATTTGTGGTCTTCCTCTTCTTTCACTCTGCATCCCCAGTGACACACTTTAGGTGAGCTGCTTTTATCCATCATCATCATCATCAGTTGCCAAGATGCCTACCGACAGCCGGTATCCTAGCTTACCAATCCCAGATGTGGACCTTGTGAGTGCTAATCGGGAATAAGCTCGCGTGTTGTTAGCTTTGCTGACCTTTGGTGTGAATACTAGTGGGCATTCCTCTTCGAGCGGAAGTCGGAGCAAAGGGAATTTCCCGACAACAAAGGTGATCTTGCATTTATACATGCAATCTGCATTGCATTGCGAGCTAATTATAATATGCAGTCATCTACTTTGACCCTTACACTAAGCGTTCCTACACCTACGCTCAGGTCCGAGATGCTGCAATCAGTTTCGGCAAGGGACTAAAATCGCAATGGGAATGGCAAAAGGGCGATATTCTTGCCTTGTACACGCCCAATTGTATCGACACCCCAGCCATAACGTGGGGATGCCATTGGGCAGGTGGTGTATTGTCGCCTGCTAATCCAAACTACACAGTCGATGAGCTTGCGTTTCAGCTCAAAGATTCTGGCGCAAAAGCTCTGGTCACACAGTTGCCGTTCATCAAGAATGCCCAGGAGGCAGCCAAGATGGCTGGGATCTCGCTTGATCGGGTGATCATCATGGGAGACCAGAAAGACCCATCATACAAAGTGAAGCACTTTACAAGCATTGTCAACACTGCTGGAACGTCGAGATATCGCAGGACAAAGGCAACCAACCCAGCAGAAGACCTAGCTTTTTTGGTATACAGCTCGGGTACCACCGGACATCCAAAGGGTGTCATGCTTACCCACCGTAACATTGTATCGAATGTGTTGATGCTCAAGGTTGCTGAGGGTGGTAACCTGAAATCAACTGGAGGACCGACAGGCGAGGGAGATAAGCTCATCGCTTTCCTGCCATTCTTTCATATATACGGTATGCTACAGAGGGTTGAGTGGCGTTTGGAAAATATATGCTAACAATCACTAGGCCTTACGTGCCTTATTCACCAAAGCTTATACTCAGGTTTGCAGCTTGTCGTGATGCCAAAGTTTGATCTCGACCACTTTTGCAGATTCATTCAGGAACTTAAGATCACATTCGCCTATGTCGTACCACCGATTGTTCTTCTACTAAGCAAGCATCCTCTGGTCTCAAAGTATGATCTAAGCACTGTTCGAATGATGAACTCTGGCGCTGCTCCCCTTACTCGCGAGCTTGTGGATGCAGTCTATGGCCGACTGAAGATCCCCGTCAAGCAAGGATACGGTCTATCCGAGACAAGTCCGACCACGCACACTCAGCCCTGGGAAGACTGGGACAAGACCATAGGTTCCGTTGGCACGCTTCTGCCCTACCAGACAGCAAAGTATATGTCCCCAGAAGAGATGGAGATGGAGATTGGTGAAGTAGGCGAGCTTTGGATCAAAGGCCCGAATGTCTTCAAGGGATACCTCAATAACCCAGATGGCACTGCACATGCAAAGACAGCGGATGGCTACTTCAAAACTGGGGATGTAGGATACCAAGACAAAGATGGAAACTTCTTCATTACAGACCGTGTCAAGGAACTCATCAAGTATAAGGGTTTCCAGGTACCTCCGGCAGAGCTCGAGGGTATTTTGATCTCCCACCCAAAGATCAAGTAAGTCGCATGATAATAAATCTATGAAGCGATTTCTAATTGCTATTTTCGCAGCGATGTGGCGGTGATTGGCGTGTACAGCGCCGACGAAGCATCAGAGCTTCCTAGGGCATATGTTGTACCCGCAGATGGCCTTGGCAAGACGGATCAGGATGCCAAGGAAATCATAGACTGGCTAAGTACCAAGGTCGCTCACCACAAGAGACTACGAGGTGGAGTAAGGTGGGTAGATGAGATTCCGAAATCTATCAGTGGGAAAATTCTTAGGCGGCTGCTCAAGGTAAAGGCGCAGGAGGAGGAAGCTGGCAACGCGAAAGAGAAGTCAAAACTATGAGCTGCCTTTACCTGTGCCATATGTTATATCAGACCCACCATCTCTCCATCAATCAGGTGATTTGTTCGTTTTTGAGCAATCATAGCTTCTTCACATTGCCTCCCTATTTTCAATATCTCTTGACCCACCAACCATTGTCTTGATCAAACGAGCATAGGAAAACCCCATTTCCACGTCAACATGGGAGATGAGATGCCTAAATCCCGCAGTCTTGTACAGAAGCGCAAAGCCGAAGTCATTGATCTCGAGATCATAGGGGAGAAAAGGGTCCACAAGCCTTTCAAACCCGTAGTCAGAAATCAGACGCAAAAGGAAGAAGACTCGCTACTCCAAGTTTGTGTTACTGTCCACCCCAAGCTCAACGGCTTTCCAGTTGCACTATGCGAGCGCCTCCAGCAAGCTTGCCAAGCATCCTTTTACAGTCACATGTTCGCCCTCCAGACCGGTACCATGCCAAAACATCATCAGACTTACTGCATAATTACCAGCACACGCATACGATCAAAGTCGATTGAATTCCAAACTACCATGGCCATCACAAACATAGTCGATTTAAGCACGGCAAACGCGACACTACTGCGATACTTCCTCGACAACACAAACGTAGACTTGTCAAAGAGAACATTTGTGGAGTCAGAGACAGTAGAGGGAGTTGCGAACCCAGAGTTCCTTGAGTTATACAGCGTAAGGAGGGGAGACTTGGGATGGGGGTTTGACACGGATGGGTGTCTGTCCATCTATGGAGCCAAGGCTTTTGACAACAAACTAACAGAGAAGGTGTGGTATGCCAAGAGCAGTGTAGTTAAGATTGAGGATGAGGGTTGAAGTTGTCCAAGGCTGTTCGGTGGAGGGAGGTTGAAGAAATTGGGTGCAAAAGGTGTGGTTATGATTCTTGTGGATTTTCTTTTCCTTTGGCATGATCACATGGGGTAGATCAAACGGGAAGCAAGGCTGCGGTCAATCACGATGGATAATTTGGTCCAGGAAGGGCATTGTACGATACATGAAAATACAAACTACCTAAAAGTTTTGGAGGAAGATTGAGTCCAGTCGGGGTTGCTGGTCTGTGCTGCTGACAGCTAGCGGCTTGGCATCACCGCACAGCCGAGCCAAAATTACCCTCGCGAAAACCGCTGCATTGAACCCATCGACAATCGACAACATCACGACCGTCACGATGCCGAAGGAAGTCAAGCAGAAGTCTGGCCTCATCATCGGCCTTAACGCCGGCCACAGTATGTCTTTGCCGCTCCCATGCTTGCGTTCGACATGAATCGCTACGACTGCGAAAAGATGCATTAGAAGCTAATCTGGCGAACAGAGGTCACCCCAAGGACCCCCGCTCCCAGGATCTCGAGGAGGAAGGGTTTCCTGTCGAAGCGCACCGCCTTTGTCCGTGAGATCACCAAGGAGGTTGCTGGGTATGTTTGCCTCTGTAGCTGCTCATGACGCAAGCTGCGCAAGGGCTCGTCGACGAGGTACTAACGACGTGTACAGTCTTGCCCCATACGAGAAGCGCATCATCGAATTGCTCCGAAACTCCAAGGACAAGCGTGCTCGTCGTCTAGCGAAGAAGAGGGTATGTCTCCCACCAGCGTACACGACGGAATTGAGACGACCTTGGCCGATCCATACTTATACGAACATGTGCTAACACTCGACAGCTCGGTACCTTTGGCCGCTCAAAGAGAAAGGTCGACGAGATGACCAAGGTTATCGCCGAGTCGAGGCGCGCGGGTCACTAAACGGTTTCATGCAACACGGTGGATGAAGCAATATGGCGAACGAACGAGCGACTTACTTTCCGATTTTGTCCTAGGTGTTCGGTCTCTTTTCATAACGGGCGGCTCGACACAATCTCGGAACGTCACGTCATACCACAAAGAGCATGGCACGATTATCGGAGTATGGCAATGGACAATGATGGTTCCTAAACGTACCTAAGCAGTGTCACTCAAAATGATGAAATGTGACGATTGGTTCACGCCGAAGCATGTGCAGGTGCAGGTGCAAGTGCATGATGGGTTGCGTGCGTGAGGTGTGCATGTTGGTGACTGTTTAGCATGGATGTCAAATTCCTACTCTTGGCCTTTACCAATGGCAGAGTAAGGGCCGAGAAATGCTTATATTGAAACGCGTCTTGCTCGGCGACGAGACTGCTCAGGCTTCACACATTGATTGTACTTGTGTGAGGCCTCGAGCAGAGACGTGGACATTGTTCGTACTGGAGCGTTGTACAGTGTTGCTTCACGTTTGCAGCAGTGGCACGACAGGTAGAAGCAAGGCGGGTATATGAATATGTAGCATTACATGGTGAAAGTGTTGTCTAGTCTTTGATTGCTCTTTTGGTGAAAATGTGCATGCGCAACCAATCGCCACCGACACATTGGCAGAGATGTGCCTAGTCGTCGTGGCCAATCTTCTCCAGCTTGCCAATTTCGCGCTTCTCTCCCGTCTCGCCGATGAAGCGGATGCGGTCGATGCGCGTCTTCTCGCTGTCACCCTCGGCATCCGCAATGAACAGGACTAGTGAGTAGACGTTCTGAAACTTGACGAAGCGCAGCTCGAGCTTGGCCGTCTGAGTCTGTTGGTCCCAGTCCTCAGGCTTCAGCTCGATGGTCTGTGTGGCGGGAATATCTTCGGCCTCTTCGAATCCCAGATTGTGCTGGCGGTTGATCCAGATGTGGATAGTCTTGGGTCGTACAGGCGCTTCGTCATCGTCTGCGTCGGCCGACACGCACGACGTGATATGGATGGTGTGCACCTTGAGATTTGCCATGAAGGGCACATACAGCATGAGCTGGTTGTCCACATCGCTCTCGACCCAGTCCTTTGTTCCGTCCGCCGTGGTCTTGCCCTTGGTCAGCGAGCTGGGCTGTGACGTCTCGAACAGCGTCTTTACGGCGCCAAAATCGCTGTCTGCATTGAGCAGGTCAAGACCGCGGGCATCTACCGCGTCGGTGACATCAGTGTAGCCGCGTGGTAAGCTGGCACCTATCCATGCGCCGCTTCCACTTGCATCGCCGCTGCCGCCCGCGCTAGGGAAGCCGCTGCTGCCTTTACCGTCGTTTTCTGCCTCTGCTGCAAGCGTCTTGACCGCCTCGGACAGTTGTTGGGGATTGGAGCCGGCGTATTTGCGTATTTGCTGGTTGTTCTTGTAGATGATAAACGTGGGCGTGCTGTATACATGGTTGGCTAATGCGTCCAAACAGACATATCACGGCACATACTTTGTGACGTTGTAGCTCTGTGCAATCTGTGCTTGCTGCACTGTGCTGACTTTGGTGAAGGTGACTTTGCCGGGTCTTGCGAGCTGACTGGCTAACTGGTCATATACGGGCGCAATCGCTTTGCTCGACGTGTTTTCCTCGTTGTAGACTGAAGGCGGCAAACATCAGCAAGAGCGGCCGGGTCTTTTTGCACAGTTGGTTGGGGTTTCCGTACAATTGACCACGACTATGCGCGACGATGACAGCAGTGAGCTCAGCTGAGCAGGCGACTTGATTTCCACTGTTCCAGACATGTTTGGTGACCGTAGATGGCTTTTTGTTGTTGTTGTTGTTGTTGTTGTTGTTGTTGTAGTAGAATGAGGCGCGACTTGGGGACTTGCAGCATTAGTTAGCCATTTGGCATTTGGCGGGGGCGGGGTCGTGTTCGCTCGCTCGCTCTTCCGTCACCGACATGACCGTGTGCATGTACCGGTACACCTGGGTGACATAAAATACTGGACAGTGTGGGCAAGCACCCAATAGACGTGTCTGGCGACTACAGTGGCTTTTTTACACTAGTATGTCTAGTATATTTTATGATACCCGGGTGGGTATGTTGTGATGTGCAGCCTGTCCAGGCACCAACAACGAAGCTTCCAGAAACAACAAGTCTATACTGCTTAGCTGTTTTCTGTTACTGATCCGCACGCGTTTCCCATCACCCTTGAACACTGTAACTAGACGCTCGGGTTACAGGGCATTGAAGGTGGTAAGCACCCCTCCTAGCCTTCACCTGTGCCAGCCTTGCATGAGTAGTGTTCCTAATCGCCCATTCATGGCAGGCACCAACAACCTTTTCTTTAGCCCTGCCGAAGCAAAGCTCCTTCACATCGCCACTCTCGTCCTCCGCGTTCAACGCAGCGACGTAACTCGCAGAGCGCACCATTGGAACTGCTGGTACTCACGTGCCATCTTGCTAGCAAACGTCCCGGCTGTCCTCCTCCTCGCCCACGGCCTCTATAGACTGTTCCGCGCATCATAATGTCGCACGTCGTCGTCTTCAACTCGTACGCGCGGACCTTCAAGATCCCGACCACGCCTACTAAGTACTTGACCGAGGTACGGGACGAGGCGTGCCAGAAGTTTGGTCTAAACAAGGACCAGTTCACGCTCAAGTACAACAACAAACCAATCTCGCTCTCTCAACAAATACGGCTCGCGAACCTGCCACAGGGCGCCCGATTAGAACTCGTCCAAGCCTCGCGATCACCCACCGTCATCTCCGTCGCCCTACAGCTTCCAGCGAGCGAGAAGAATGTACGCCTGACCCAAAAGTTTGCGAGCAACACATCGTTGTGGGAGATTCTACGCCACTTTGAAAGCGGGGACAAGGCCAATTACAACTTCACACAGCGCGGAGTGCCTGAGATGAGTGGCACGTCCGGTGCTGGTAGATTGCACTACGAACAACCCGTCATTACCGTCATGCCAGGCCACAAGGAGCAGGCGAGCTTTGTTGAGCTACAGCAGACGCTTAGTCAACTGGGGTTTGATAGCGGATCGGCTCTGTTGAAGCTGTCCTATAGGAACAGTGGAACACCGTTGGAAGAGGCCATGGCGCAAATCACGCAGTATTTCAAGTCTAGCGAACCTGCTTCTGCTGGTGCCAAAGGCGTACATGCTTCAACCTCGGATCAGCTCGCTTCATTACCAGATCCTGCCCAGGCTGCACCAGACGCCACACAAACTATAGCAGGCGAAACTGTGCGCAACGAAGAGCCGGATCCAGAACCGATGCAACTTGACCACAAACCAGTTGCCCAACCGACGCAAGAAATAGACGTCTCGACTGAGCATTATGCGTCTGAAAGCATCGAGAATACATCTCCCGCAGCTGCATTGGCCGCAGCAACTTCGGCCACTTCGTCGGCGCCAGAAACAGCAGCTCAAGCTTCGTCAGTAACCGTGGACAAGGCATCGCAACCTTCAGAGAACAGTCGCAACGTCCAGATCTTCTCTGCGCCAAAGTCCTCTACTCCACAAGCAGCCCGCAATGCGTTCAATGAAAACGACTACCTCCCTACCATTGAGCACGCAAAAGCACACCAGAATGCGTTGCTGAACAAGACACGCAACACCCGTCTACTCTCCGATAAGGAGCTCGAGGAGCAAGAAAAGGAGCGCCAGGCAAAGATTGATGCGGCAGCTGCGAAAGGCGGTTCTCTTCGAATACGCATGCCTGATGGTACCCTTATCCAGATGTCCTTTAACAGGTCTGACACCGCAGCCGGTCTATACGACTTCGTACGTAGCTTTCTAGAAAAGAAGAATGAGCCCTTTCAGCTCAAAAACACTGGCCCAACGGGTCGTCTCGTCCTTATCCCACAAGACGACAAGCGGTTGGTCCACGACCTGCGCTTCTTCAATAATGAGCTTATTACATTCCAATGGGCTGATCATGCGAGTACTGAGGCGCGGGCGTCACGAAACACGCTAGCAAAAGAGTGGCAGGCCAAGGCGCAAGAGCTAAAGGTCGAGGAGCCGGTTCGCGACGAGAAGACGTCGGCAGCGGCAGGACAGGGACAGGGACAGAATGTTGCTGAGGGTAAGCGGAAGGCAAATATGAGTAATGAGGAGAAGGAAAGCAAGCTTAAAAGTCTGTTGGGCAAAGGCTTGTTCAAGAAGAAGTAGCCTCTTTTGTTTTGGTTACAGTCAGGATCGTTTTGCGTTTTATGGTTTCCGCGGCATTTCCAGGGAGTTTATGATCCGACTAGGTAGGCTGTGAAGCGTAGATCCATCTGCTGTGTAGATCAATGGGAACAGGATATGGCCACCTGGGTGACATAAAATACTTGACAGTGTGGGTAGGCGCCTGATAGGCGTGTCTGGCGACTACAGTGGCCTTTTTACACTAGTATGAGCACTACGGTAGTTTATGCCAAATACATCTTTACTCACTTGCTAGCCTGCACCTGGGTGTCACAAGATACTTGAATGTGTGGGTAGACACCTAATAGGCGTAGTCTGACGACTACAGTGGGTGTTTACACTATGTAGTATGTCAAGTATTCCATGATACCCAGGTGATACTTTACACGATGCTGCGTTATCAAGCCCTTGCCCAATCAGGTGCGGGACTTGAGCGAGTTGATGCGAGGCTTCGACGCCATCTATTTGCCTTCTGCCTTTGGCTATCGCAGCTCTTTTCTCTCTGTCACCATCACCTTCACCTTCACTTTCACTTTGCGATAAGAGAGGATATTGCACTGTAAAGGGTCAGTGGCACCAGCATACGAGCAAACAACGGCTTCGCCTTCACTTTCACTTTCACAGTAATTAACTAAGCCCGTGCAAATATAACATAACCTGCCCGCTCCTGCCTTCAGCTCCGTTTGCGCCAACGCTAGACTCTTCCCCACCAACCTTTGCAGGCAACCCACCTACGTTTCCGCAACATCGACCGACCTAGCGATGGACAGCACGCAGAAAGCCCCGCCTGTTCTTCCCGAATCCCAGCAGCCCTTCCAAGACGTCATGGACGATGTTGTCTTTGTGCGAACGGTAGAGAAGCCGAAGCCGAAGCGAGACAAAGTTTTGGGCCCAAAAACAGCGACGCCGACAAAGCAAGCGACACCTACTGATCTCCCGCCATATGAAAAATACTTGGGTCAGATCATTGACTTGGGTAACGACAACGAAGACATGTCAGATACCATCCCTACACCTGCACCCACAGAAGACTCGACAAACACGCTCCCACCGCGCAAGGATGACGAAGAGTCCTCTAGTACTCACCGTCCTGTGCTTCCCAAAGTGCCCCTCCCAGAAGACGGGCCAGGATACCTACCCGCAATGCGCCGTGTGCTCGAACAGGCTCTTGGAAAGGAAACGCTGGACCGCCTCGAGCAGTATAGTATTCAAGATGTAGAAGCTAAAGACAAATATATACGCAAGTTGGAGACGGAGATCGACATGCGCTACAAGAATTTCTTCACGACCGAGCAACTTCAAAAGGAAAAGATGGATATGTTAAAGGCACGCGCAAAAGGAGGAGATGAGGTCACTAGGACAGAGAGGGAATTGCTACGATTGGAAATCGAGGGGCTCAAGGGTGAGCTAGAGAACAAGGAGAGTAGCACACGTGTTCTTCGTGATGAGATTGATACTTTGAAAGCCGGGTACTTGGAAAGGGAGAAGGAGCTGAAGGCGATGGAGCTGAAGCTGTACATGGAGCTGGAGAAGACGAAGACGACGAAGTTGGAGCTAGAGAAGGTGTTGGAGGAGAAGAATGTGACGAAATCGGAGCTGGAGGAGAACAAGGCGAGAGATTTAGAGTTGGAGAAGGCTCTAGGGCAGGAAAAGAAGAAGGCGAGGGAGCTGGAGCTGGAGCTGGAGCTGGGACTGGGACTGGGACTGGAACTGGAGAAGAAGAAGAAGAAGAAGAAGAAGAAGGCGATGGATGCGGATACTAAACCCCGAGATAAGCGGTATGAGAAGCTGCAGAAGAAGCTAGGAAAGCGCAAGCTGGTCAATATTGTGTTGAGGGAGGAGATTGCGGCACAGAAGAACAAGGTCGGCGAGCTGGAGAAGGCCTTGGAAGACGTGTCCGTCAAAGACAAACGTATCCAGTCGCTCCGTTCGACGGTTAATCGGCTTGAAAAAGTTCTCTACGAACGCAACCGGACGACTAAACCCCGCAAGGGTGAGACGAAGACACAGGCTAGCAAGTAAGCATGTATGTATTCAGCATGAATTACCATAGTGCTCATGTCCGGAGGTCGAATCAAAGCTTGTTAATATGGCCTCTTCTCCTCACTTTGACATGCTAACGATGACCTTGCGGTCCACCCGGGTGTCATAAAATACTGGACATACCAGTGTAAAAAAGACACTGTAGTCACCATACACGCCTATTGGGTGCATGTAAAAAAGCCACTGTGGTCACCAAACACGACTATCAGGTGCTTACCCACAATGCGTATTTGGCGACTACAGACACTAGTATGTCAAGTATTGTATGACGCCCAGGTGCTCGGGTCACGGACGTTGCCGTAGCATAGTTAGTTACGTCATTTGGACGCTGAAACTCTGGAACGTCCAACGCGCTATGCAGAGCAACAAAACCCCAACCATGCCCTTGTAGACTGTTCTGAAGACCAACACCATCTACTGCCATCGCTCAGCCCCATTACTAGTCATGTCGCTGAATCCCGAGCCGTCCATGCCTGAGGAGCGTGCGCAGCAGGACCTGCCGCCCAAGTCGTACGCCGACGCCGCCGAAAAAGGCCTTCAGCCCGACCCGGATCCACTTTCACATGTCAACGATTCGGACGACACGATGGAGCACAGTGCAAGAAAAGTCAAGGGGCAGATTGGCGAGGTAAAGATCAATGGCCTTGAGCTAGGCTCGAATGAGGACGACATCTCGCACGAAGGCATTGGTCAGGACGGGTCGCCCAAGAGCCCAACAGCAAAAGGCCATCGTCGCGTGTCATCGCGCAGCTCTCGTGCATCTTCCAGCCATAAACACGGCGAAAAGATGGAGAATGGCGTCTATGAGAAGCATCCAACTGAAAAGGGCAGTGGCCATGCACTGACGAGTGTGAAGCCGCAGCAGGAGCAAGAAATGGCAGAGGCCGATCGAAGAACCGACCTCAAGCGCAGAAACTCCGAGTTGACAACAGGACGGCAGGCTGGCGCAGGATGGGCTCAGAGCAAGTGAGTACTAAGACAAATGCCGCCCTCTGTGCAATAGATGCTAACGAGGCCAGAATACGTTTTGCTCCCATGAACGTGCCCCTCCAGCGCCGCCTCCAGACCCTCGCCGTCCTCATGCACACGCTGAGTATCGTTGGAAGTCTTGCCATCTTCTTCTTTCTCTGCAGCATTCCCTTGCTCTGGCCCATTCTCCTTCCTTACACCATCTACGTCCTCTTCTCCAACGCCGGCACCTCGGGCGAGCTCTCTTTCCGTAGCGATCGCATGCGACGACTACCCGTCTGGTCGCTCTTCGCATCATACTTCCCCGCCCGTCTCCACCGCTCACAGGAGCTGGAACCAACGAGAAAGTACATATTTGGCTACCATCCGCACGGCATCATATCCCATGGTGCCTTTGCTGCCTTTGCGACGGAAGCCTTGGGGTTTGCCCAACTCTTCCCAGGCATCACAAACGCTTTGCTTACCCTTGACTCAAACTTCCGCTACCCCATCTACCGCGAATATGCTCTCCGTCTAGGCATGGCCTCTGTGTCTCGCGAGTCTTGTGAGAACATACTTTCCAAAGGTGGCCCTAACAACGAAGGCATGGGACGCGCCATTACCATTGTTGTAGGCGGCGCTGCCGAGTCTCTGGACGCACGTCCTGGCTCCATCAAACTGGTCCTCCGTCGCCGCAAAGGCTTTGTCAAGATGGCTATCCGCACAGGTGCCGATCTCGTCCCCGTTCTTTCGTTTGGCGAAAACGACATCTACGATCAGCTTGACACCGAGTCACATCCTTATATTCACAAGTTCCAAATGCTTGTCAAGAAGTTTATGGGCTTCACCATCCCTATATTCCACGCCCGTGGCATCTTCAACTACGACGTCGGCATGATGCCTTATCGCCGGCCTATCAATATCGTGGTCGGCCGCCCAATCAGGATAGTACAGGACAAGCACCCGGACAACGAATACATCAACGAGGTACACCAGCAGTATGTGGATGAGCTCATGCGTATATGGAACGAGCACAAGGACAGATTTGCCAAACACAGGACTGGTGAGCTGGAGATTGTCGAGTAGACTACGAAAGACTGTATGACTGAGAGGCCTAATTTCATTGTATTATGATTGTATCCTGTTATTGCTTTTCAGTTTGCTGATGGAATCGGTATTGGCATAATGTGGGGGAAAGGAGAGATGTAAGACTGGTGGCATAGCAAAGTCCAACGATTAGCAAGTAGAGTCGATCACGCAAACAATCAGAAAAACTGCGCAAACATGATTGACCACGTTGATTGTGTGCATGCCGATGAAAGGGGTACCTATAACCTCGGTGTGGTCGCAATGTCTCATTAGACGGTATTTGTAGTGATTCACTACACTACAATATAGGGTCCAGGATAGCACCCTACTTATCATCATCATCGAGATCTGCCCAGCGACCAGATAAGGGCTTAGTAGTACGCGGATCTTCACCCACCGTTACAGAACCTTTCCCAGTTCCAACACCAGAAGCCTCGGCCGAGGTTGAGGCTACTGTGTTGGAACCCTCAGACATACCTCTAGCCGTACCTTCATCTTCACTCGCAACACCACTATTTGCGCCGCTAACCCGTTCTCTCTCCTCTGCTTGCTCCTCAGCAGCCTCCCAATCTTCAGCAACCTCAACAAGCTCTTCCTTTTGCTTCTTTTTCTTCATGCTACTCAGACTAAGGACGGCGAAACCACCTTTGTTTCCAAACGACGTACCCTTTCGAACCTGGCGCAGGGGAACGCCTTTGGAGGCTGCAACTTGGCTCCAGCCAGACCCGGGTCCGGCATCTGATTCTTTACGGAGGATGTTGAGCGAAGAATCGAGGCGTGCAAGTTGGATATTGCCAATGGATTGGGCGGTGAAGGCTTGGGACAGTGGGACCTGGATGGATTCGAGCATGGTTTGCATGTCACGCTCTGGGATGCTGAGACGTGCTGCTAGGGGTGGCTTTAGGGCTACGGCGTCGCCGGGGAGAAAAGTGATTTCCAATTCGCATCGAAACGCAGTCGTTGCTAGCACGCTTTTGACGATTGGGTTGAGCTCCTCAATGGTAAGTGCAAACCGTGGATTGGGCATGAGAAATGAATTGTAGGGATCCGCATTCACGTTGTTAGGCTTGGGACGCAATGTAGAGGCCGACGAAGAGGCTACCGGGGCAGGAGCAGGAGCAAGGCGCTGTTGTACTTGACGAGTTCTGGCACACTCTGCGAGTGTCCGCATCGGCGCCATGACAAACTTTGGTGTCTTGAAGATGGCCACGTGTCGATGCGGCTCGGGATCCATGCTCTCCGAGTCCATGCCGAAATCTTCAGCGAGTGAATGAATAAAAGCACGTTGGTTGCGAGGCATAGGCTTAAAGCGAAGCCGCTTCTCGTCTGAGTCAGCAGCAAATAAGCGAAGTCGCTTCTCCTGCGTAGCTGCCCATGTAGAATTCTGCTGATACATGTTCAGTGTAGCGTCCGAGTACGGGATGTGGTCGTTCTGATGCTCCGGATCTACGTTGAGAGCGAGTGCTAGGACACGGTTGCGCTCTAGGCGAGCACACTCTTCGTCGCACTTGAGTACCTTTTTCAGATTTCCATTTCCATTGCGCGAAGCATTGCATTTGGCCTCCTGCTTGATTCGTTGGCATTCACAGGTGACAAAGATCTTGTGCGAACATGGCTTTTCCTCTTTGCATGGCCGAGGGAAGTGACAGGGATCCAAGCATGCATGGCCACATATACTGAGCTCTTTTCCGCATGCCTGCGTGCATGGTTCTTCGCACTCCCCAGGCCGGTGACATTGTTTTTGGCACTTGTGGGTCCCGCACTTGAGAGTACGCCCACAGACTTGACCACATCGAACTTCATTTAGCCAGCATGGCTGGTTCTTGAGGACACTCTTGCCGCATAGACACGGCTTGGTTGTCAAGAAGGCACACTTGGGACATGGCTGGTCGTCTCCGTGACAACTGTGGTCTAATTGAGGATGACCGCAATCCTTGGGTCGCTCACATTTGAACCGGCATGGTGGTGGCTTGGTACCACAGGGAAGCGGAGGCTGCAGAACAGTTCTTCCGCAGTGACAACTAAGCTCGTCAAATATGGCGTCGCGACATGTGCCACAGGGGCCTTTATGACATAGTTCCTGGCAGCGATGCTCGGGATTACCGCATTTCAGTTGGCGACCACAGCTACGGGTACAAATATGCTCGGCTTCAAAGTTCTCACGAGACTGGCGGGCGATGGAGTCTAGCGGTCTGGGTTTGCGACGGTTGGATGCCCGCTCGGCAGCCTTCTTCTCTCCGGCGCAGCAGCGTTCGCCACACTCGTGTCGCCCGCAATTGAGTGAGACACGGCAAATGCGCATACACTGGGGAGCTTCCTCGGTACCCTGATGGCAGATAGTCTTGGACGATGTACGACCGCACCTGCATGAGATGTCGACTTGCCTCAGGCAAGGTGGGCAATCGCCCTGATGGCAGAGCTGATTGCACTGGTGACAACACGCAAGTATTTGTCCACAAGGCTTGTCACAGTTCGGGATCGGGTCTTGGCAAGAAACTCGGGGGACGATGGACATGTCAGCCAGAGCAGTCTTGCCACAGGGGCAGCGCGTGACTACATCTGGAGAGC
Organism: Pyrenophora tritici-repentis; assembly: GCF_003171515.1. Classification (NCBI taxonomy): domain Eukaryota; kingdom Fungi; phylum Ascomycota; class Dothideomycetes; order Pleosporales; family Pleosporaceae; genus Pyrenophora; species Pyrenophora tritici-repentis. Next base: position 8,353,938 of record NC_089390.1, read on the forward strand.
GCGGACAGTGTGGAGCTTCCCTATCTTGTGCGTGACAGTCCAATTCGCAGGTATGCTTGCCGCAGTCGAATAAACGACCGCATTCGTTAGGGCACTGGAACGAGCCAATCCAATTCTCGACCGCGGCGCTGCCATCGGCCGCTACATGGGATTGACTGCTCCGCTTTTCTTCTGCTCGATCGTGGCATAGAATGTCCTTTTGGATCTGGCCACAGTAACAACGTGCAGGCACGCGAACCTCACACGGCCCGCAAGGGCCATTGTGACATGGTCGCTCACATGCATGTTCTCCACAAGACATCAATGCTCCGCACACTTGCCCGCAACTCCACCCATTTTGATAGTCGGTGTCGACACAACGTCGAGTCACTGATCTCTGGCGGCAAAAGCAGTACTGTGTAGGCCCCATCAAACCACAGGGCGGGCAAGGACCGGCATGGCAGGTGGAGCCACAAGGGTGCGGGCAGGGCTTGGGAAGCAGCCGCGGGCGAGAACAAGTCTGGCCACAAGAGAAGGGTGGTAAGCCAGGCGTTGATCGTGGTTCCAGCTCTTTCTCACACCAGCAGTGGAAATTCTTGGGTAAAACTTGTTTGGGTAGATTGCATCCCGGACAACGCCATTGTCTAGGAGGGGGCAATTCTCCGTCCTGAGCCTGCTGTCGTGCCGCTGCTGAGCCCTCGTTTGTGGACCACTTTTTGATGCACCCCAGATGGAAGACAGTCCAGCATGTTCTGCACGACCAAACACCCCTCGAGCGTCTTGTAACTTCTTCGGTGCAGATGGCGCACTCGTAGTGGCCATTGTCGATATCCTCGTGTGTTCTGGTGGCGATGTCGGGCGCGGTCGATTTGGGGGCCTGGGGTTGCTTCTGGCGTGGCGGGCGTGATTTGCGAGGGGCGATGGGTTGGCCAGGCTGAAAGGAGGGTGCGTCTGCATGCAAACCTTGGGGCACTTCAGAGATTTGTGACGCAGCGTCGTCGCCTTCAGTCGTTAGCTGTCCGCCAAACTGACGGCCACCAGCTGCCATGCGCTGTGGGAACCGGTCCGGGCCAGGCCTTGGTCTTCCACCTCGTCCTCCCCCGCGTCCCCCCCTCCCGCTTTGATGCGCAGCTTGCTGTACAGATGTAGGCACTAGCTCCAAAGTGGCGGCATTGTGAACCTGTCCCCGGCCCCTTCCTCTGCCACCTCGTGTGCCGGCCCCTCTATGAGCTTGGTTCCCTGTCTGTGGTTGTAGTTGCGGTTGTTGTCCTGCTTGCGTCTGCCCTTGCTGTTCTTGCTGCTCCGATTGGGGGTTTGTATTCCGACTGCGCGGGTTTCGCCGCCTTCGCGATGTTCTCGAAGCATGTGCCGCTGGCCCTGGTGCTGCCTCCACTGTTGCCGTCGACATTGCGTGTGGTTGCAAGGCGGTGCTGTTGAGAGGAAGAAGAGGAAGAAGAGGAAGAAGAAGAAGAAGAAGAAGAAGAAGAAGAAGGACAGTATCTACAGGCTCGAGTATTTGTATGGCCTGGTCAAGTGGGAAAGAAAGAGTGTGATGAGTCAAGGGGCACTCATATTGCGTGTCAAAGTGCAGTGGCGCAGTCGGCGACTGTGGGCGACTGTGAAGGAGGTAGTGTGGAATTTACATAGTTCAATGGGGAAGCGCGTCATACCCTACGTTAACTTAGTTAGGGCCCGGCCTCATTACCTGGTAAACCCCGGTCGCGGCTTAGTTCCGGTTTTAGCCATGCACGAGCGCGTCGACGGGGTTTGAGCTTCACATACCCATCGCCCCCAAACCACTCATACAAGATAACGATGATGATGACGATGAAGAAGAAGACTCTCGTCAGCGCCCTCGCTCTGGCCGCGCTACCCTCGGCGCTCGCCTTCCGCAACACATCGCCCTTCTTCCTCTTCTCCACGGCCGAGTAGGCATCACAGCAGCCATTGCATGCCGACAAGTCCAAAGCTAACAGCTACAGCCTGCTAATCCCAAACAACGACGCCGCCCTCGCCGAGTCATCAGAAGTCACGGCCGACGTGCTCAAGGCTCTTCAGCACTGTCCCACCAGCTCGTACCTGGTGGTTGAGCAAAAGGGCGTCTCCTCTGCCGACTACGAGCATGGCCGCGCCGCGCCACAGCTCAGTCGGTATATGGCTGGCAAACATGCCGAAATCAAGTCAATCGTAGCCATAGCAGATACAGTCGGTCAGGTTGATGGAGCCGCCATCGCCGACTATCTCATTGCAAACTGCGCCAAGGCCCACAGCAACGACGACACTTGGTTCAGCAGACAAGTGCATGCCGCACCCCCTACGTCCAAGGCGCTTCGCATCGAGCAGCTTCAGTCACATGGTGAGCGCAGAGAGTAGAGGATATGTAAAATTCCCGCTAACCCTGGCAGATGCCATGCTCGACGACTTCGTCATCAACCGTGCAAAGTCTCACGACTACACTGTCATCTACCTCACCACCCCCCAGACCGAGTCGCAAGCCCACGAATCAACCAAGCAGTACACATACGACATGGACAACTCGTTCCCAGACGCCATGCAAATGGAGCTGAAGCGCGACCTTTCTTCCCACCCCATGCGCGCAAACTCGACCGAGGGAGGCCTTTTCGAGAAGTACCAGTACTTCACCCCGGGAATCTTCATGGCCTTTGCTGCAATCATTCCGCTTTTCCTCATCCTGCTGGTCGGTATCCGAGCCCTCACCAGCCTTGAAGTATCCTATTTTGCCTTTAGCAAGGAGATGGGCCCAAATGCACAGAAGAAGCAATAAAGGCGATTCAACACGAGTGGTTGATTGATTCAAGAGAATACAACCGAGCTCAGTATCCAACATGGCACGCTATCCGTCTTCAAATGCAAAGCCGCTGCCAGGCACGTACATATGTCGTTATGGTGGGAATTGGTGTGTCAAAGTGTGGAATGTGGCGTTATAGTATTCAAGGACGGCTACAAGGGTAACTTTTAGGTATTCAATGCAACATCATGATCTTGTGTAAAGACTAGAAGAGTCTTTTATTATCCGTGAAATTCAATGGTATAGTATCCATTAACAGCTTCAATCCCCCAGGGCCGGCCCATGATGTTGTATGCTAATCACTTTTTGTAGCTTCTCTGGTCCATCCATCGCTTCTCAGAACCTGGCATGTACAGGGGGGAAGAAAAACATCATAAGCTGGAAGGCACCCGGAACCGCGCTTAACAAGCCTCGGACCAACTTGAATCCTTGCTGTGGGCCGGAGTCCATATAGGCATCGTAGACTCCCACAGCGACGTTTCCCAATATCCAGGCCAAAAGTATAGCAAATCCCATTGCAAAAAGGAACGGAGGTGCTTGGTGGGGGTTGGTCGCCCAAGCCTCCCACGTCTTCCGTAGCCAATACCTTATCACGCTGAAAAGGCCGACGTCGTGTGGGGGCTTCATGTCGGTGCCAGTCGTCTCGCTGTTGTCTCCACCGTCGGCAGTCTCCACCACGGTAGGCGCCATACCATCAAGTAAGGCCTGGAGTTGATCGATAGTGTAGGCCTTCTCGGCCTCGAGCGTCTCCTTCTCGGCCCGCAGTCTTCTGATTGTCTCACAATTCCGATTGTGCATATCAATCAGATTCTTCTTGTCTCGGCGGAGCCGCCTGAGGGCTGCGTCCTTGTCGGCTCCGGTCATGGGCCCGGTATGCGTCTTGATGAGGGGGGGTTAAGAGTGCATGGTTCAAGGGAGTTTGAAGACATGGAGAGAAGAGGCACCAACAGATGGGTCTTTGTAGCCTGATTTGATCAGTTGCGACATGGCATCCACAAACTATGGGGAGAGAACGGAGAAGTTGCAAGGGTGAAGGTGGAGAAGGTGCGGTGGACCATTCTCGCGGTTCCGGGGAAAGAACAAGGGCCGTCCCCTTTTGCTTGCACGAGGGCGACAGGAAACGGAAAGTGGCGGATTGTATTTTGGTATTGTTCGCAAGATATGCTTTGTCTGTAGCGTCACTAGGGATTCCGAAAGGAGTAACAGCATGCAAGCGGCAAAGCGTTGGCATGCAAACATGACCACAAACATGGCCACAAACATGGCCATTTGAACGGGACAGGACTGATTAAAAAGGCTTAGACATGCGCAGATGCGTTGCTATTGTTCTGCAAATTTAGATGAAAATGCCGTGGTTGCCGCCAAGCAGCGGGAACTGCCCACTGACTTGACCGACTGCCCCCACCATGGCCTTTGACTTGATTCGCGCCTGGCTCACGGCCATCTTCCTGTCGCCATATCGCCTGTTATCCACGTTTTTCACCGAGGAACCGTATTTTGTTGAAGATAGGCAGGCAGCTGTGGAATCGCCCAAGATGCCAAAATTCTACCATGACGACGAAGCATGGGCGGACATGGAGCCGCTCCCACAAGATGACGGCGGCTTGCATCCGCTCGCTGCCATTTCATATAGCGAAGAGTATAGCGAGGCCATGGGCTATCTGCGCGCCGTCATGGCCAAGAACGAGTTCAGCGAACGAGTGCTTGGGCTCACAGAACACATCATCAGCATGAACCCTGCCCATTACACCGTTTGGTAAGTCGTGCGCATACTGCAGTTGCCGAGTTTCGGAGGAGAGGCATGGCGTCCGAAAGTTGCATGTATGTGCATGTACAGCTTCAACACAAGCACTTACACGCCACAGGCTCTATCGTGCAAAGACCATTTCCGAAATTGGTCGATCTTTAAAGGACGAAATTGCATGGTTGAATCCCACGGCACTGAAACATCTCAAAAACTACCAGATATGGCACCATCGACACACCATCATCGACGAGCTTGGCTCACCAGAGGGAGAGCCCGAGTTCATCAGCTCCATGTTGGAGCTCGACTCCAAGAACTACCATGTGTGGAGCTACCGACAGTGGCTCGTCAAGCGCTTCAACCTATTTGACAAACCAGAGGAACTAGAGTGGACTCACGGCATCATCGAAGAGGACGTACGCAACAACTCCGCCTGGAATCACCGCTACTACCTGGTCGTGGGCGGCCGCGAGGGGAAACCCAGCGCCGAAACAGCCAACCGGGAGATTGAGTACGCTCCTTTTGTCTCCGTAGTCGATGCACTCTGCTAACCCTACCAGGTACACCAAAGCAGCTATCAGGAAAGCCCCTCAGAACCAGAGCCCATGGAACTACGTCTTGGGCATTCTCCACGCTGCTGAACTGCCCAAATCGACGCTCAAGGACTTTGCTGGCGAATTTGCTCATATCCAGAGGCCGGATGACGTGCACTCAAGCCATGCTCTCGATGTCCTTGCAGACATCTACGCCGAAGAAGCCGACGGCAAAGAAGATGCGGAGAAGGCTCTGGAGTTGCTGGCGACAAGGTACGATCCGATCCGAGCAAACTACTGGAACTTCAGGAAAGGATTGCTTCATCAGTCAAAGATTGCTGCATAGACTCATGGTAGTGACACGACGCGCGGATGGCTGAATAGCTGATTCGGCGTTGCAAGAATACTGCTGAGTGAAGTGTTTGCGGATCCGCACTCTACGTTTGGTTTGTGTGCCAAAGTGCACACTTTTAGCCCTGGAAACGTTGTGTCTAGTTCGACGATAGCTTGCCATGAAAAGTTTGGCTTCTCATGCAACCTTGGACGCGTCCCTTTCACTTGCAAGTGTACCGGTAGAGTTTCCCTTTCCGTCGGGGATCCCTTTGTCTATCCCGCCACCCGAATCCCGCCGTACTAGCGTCAACCTTCCAACCCAACCCTTCCTCAAATCCTTCACCGAGCTGTTATCGAGCCCGGGCTTTCTGGACAAGCTACCTGCATTTTGATGAGGCGCGTCATCTGATAGGCAGCTCGCACCAGGTTCAAGGTCCTGTGGAGGCGGTACATGCTGGCAGAAAGCGGTCCGTTGATAACCGCTTGTGGAAATCTAAACCATGATCGGACTTCCTCACCACTGGTCTCATGCTTGTGTCATTCTGCAGTCGCGGTGCGGTCGCAAGCTCCTTATCGAGAATCTATAGGGTAATATACACACTCTATAGGGTAATCGATACCAGGTATTGTGCTTTCGATGCGTTTGAATGATTTTTTCCCCTCTTGCCCTGCATTCTTGGACGCTCAGGTAGCGGGCGCATGCGGAGCGATAAGACTCTCTAGTTGAGATAAAAGTGTCGACTCTCGTAGCATCTACTTGGCACTCGACATATATTTCAGAAGCACAAGCCATCCTTTCTATCTTCTGCCCTCGTCATTCTATATTTGCTCCTTCTGTGATACCCGACTACTCCGTCAACCTTTATCAACTTTCGTCAACTTTTTTTAACTTTCGTCATGGCTGTTAAAGAGTGCTATGCTCACGAGGAGCCGCAGCAGAAACCTTGGGTTCAGACTCCGTTGAGGGAGTCGTATGCGCTTTCAGAAGCAGCTGGATGGTACGGTCACACTTACCCTATCACTGCCGCCTGCATCCCTTCCAATTTCCCACAATACTGCACCATTTCCAGATTAGAGAGTTCTAAATCGTAGAAGCAGAGTCTTTCTCAAGCTGGAGAACCTTCAGCCCTCTGGATCATTCAAGTCACGGTAAGCATACCCTTTTCGATATCAAGGAAAACACTCACACTATCCAGAGGTATCGGTAACTACATCCTCCGCCGCCTTGAAGAACTCCCACAAAACTCTCGTCCACACATATACGCCTCCAGTGGTGGCAATGCCGGCCTCGCAGCTGTCCACTCTGCCCGCGCCCTGAACCTCCCCTGCACCGTCGTAGTACCAACAGCTACAGCGCCCCTGATGGTTGCCAAGCTAAGGGCAGCGGGAGCATACGAAGTTATTCAGTATGGCGCGGCCTGGAAAGATGCCGATACCTATCTGAGGGAACACATCATGCCCACTGTACGTGCTTGGCTCTACTGGATCACGTCCTTGGAAACCATGACACTAATCCACTTACCAGGATCAAACATCGACAATTTACTGCCCACCCTTTGACCACCCAGATATCTGGGAGGGTAACAGCACTTGCATGCACGAAATCGCCGCTCAACTCCCCGGCTCCGAGCCTGATGTACTAATCTGCTCCGTTGGCGGTGGCGGCCTTCTCAATGGCATATGCCAGGCAATGGACTCGCTCTCCATGAGCAAGACAACCATTCTGGCCATGGAGACAGCAGGCGCTGAGAGTTTCAATGCAGCTCTGCAGGCCAAGGAGCTGATCACGTTACCGAAAATCACGTCTCAAGCGACTAGCTTGGGCTGTGCCCGTGTAACAGATGCTACGTTTAAATACGGCCAGCGTGGCAACGTGCGAAGCATAGTGCTTCCCGACGCGGAGGCAGCCATGGGATGCTGGCGTCTCGCGGATGACGAACGCATCATGGTAGAGCTAGCATGTGGCATCAACGTTGCCCTCTGTTACGACGGCCGCCTCGAAAAGGCGCTCGGCCGCCCTGTGCGCCCAGAGGATAAAGTTGTCATCGTACTCTGTGGCGGAAGCAATGTCACAAGTAAAATGCTGTATGACTGGAGGAACGAGTATGCGTACATTGAAGAAGAAACTGAGGAAAGGAGAAAGAGCGATTCGGCGCTTGGCAGCGAGACTCAGAGTGAGACGGGTAGCGTCAAGGACATGGACATTGCCGAGGCGATGGAGAACGTACCAAGTGAGTACAGTAAGCCATTGGCCATTGATGGCATCGAAGTTCGCTGCTTAGAGTGCTCATAAGCGTCGGAAAGTTGAGGGTGAATAGGTCACGAATTTCCTTCTTGTCAAGGCGTATGCGTCAATGTCTTGGTCCTAATTTGTCTCACCAGAGTGCACAAGAGTAGAACTTACACAACACATGATCAGTTATTCCACAGTGTCTTTGACAATCAGGAGCCGATAAATGACAAATGCAGAGTGCTCCTTTGTTCCCTTGTACTTTATGGGTCACCAAAGTTCATGCTGCTGCTCTGTTTCCCGATTCTTTGTTCCACTCGTCCTCTGCGAGGTCCACATGAAATCGTTTAGTAGCATCAAAAGTCTCTATTCCATCTCTACAATATTTTTCTAAATGCTTTATCAAGTCATTCTAATATTCCTCTCCCGCTCGCTATCAATCATAGCAACACACAAGATCATCTACAAGAACAGGTATCAGTATACGCCAAGCGTTATCAACGTACGTCATCTTACCAGACAGCAAGATAATTAACACGGCGATGACTAAATCACGAGTAGTCATCAATCCGTTTATCAAGAACGACCACTGCATGAAGAGAAACACCAACAATACTAGATGGGTGGCTGCAGAGCTCTTCACCTACCGAGCAGGACCAAGTATAAACACTCATGTAGTAACTCCTAGGCTCCGACACGATAGCCAAGAGGCGTCAATTTATGAGGAACCGGATAGTGTCTCTCCGAGAACTCGCGTTGTGACATCAATCAGAGACAATACAAGATCAGCATCACAGGTATCACTCTCTGCCACTGCTTACGCGGCTCGTAGGGACAGCCCGGTATCTGCGGCTGGACCGATAGATTTTTCAGATCTGGAACAGGTTAGAAAGGAGTCTGAGTGCACGGTATTTCCATCCTACCCAACTTCAACCACAAGGTCTGAGACAATAGCCCAGAGCTCATGGTTGAGCCACAACCAAAGAACATTCCCCGACACAATCGAAGCCGTGAAAAAGCCGGATACTCGAGCTAGCCCCTGGTATCGCACAGCAAGGCACATATACATGGCCGGACCAGAGGGTGAAGGCCAAAAGGCATGGAAGCTAATCCAAACAGTGCGCAGCAAACAGCGCATCGACGTTGCACTCAAGCAAAATGCACCGGCGCGGATAAAGGCACACGAAATGTACAATAAACCTTTACCGCGCCTACCCCTAACATCTCATCCTGATGGTGTGCTTTATCCTCCGTTACGGCCACGGCCTATTCAGGCGCGCTCAGAATCGAAAGGGAAAGAGGCCGAGGCCGAGAGTTGGAATGCTCGAAAGGACTCTGATTTCTCGCAGACTTCATACGAAGTACCTATAACTATTGACGATGATATCCATAGTACTGTCGACGCGAGTAAGCCCCTACCCCCCGCTTCGCACTTGAGTCCAGCACTCAAAGCACAAAAGACAGCTTCACAAATACAATTCAAACATGAGGTCCAGCCCAAGGTAAAGGTTGTAAACGTTAATCGCCCGGGCGGCTCTAAACATGACGCAGAGAAAGCAGGGGGGCATACATGGTGGAAGCCTTTGCCTTCCAAAGCCGCCCCGTCGCTAAAGATCAAGATATCATACCCAGGCCCGCTGATGGCTTCAGGAAAAGGCGCTGTAGTGAATATCGCGACAGAATCTGGCGGGGTAGGCGGCCCTGCAGCTGCAGTGTCTCTTCCAGTAACGCGTACCGGCGCCTTTCGCCCACAGGCCCAGACAAGTTATGATGCAAGGAAACAAATAGACAAAGGTAAGATGGGAAGGAAGAGAAAGAGCTCTGATGCTAGCTTCTGTTGTCAGGGTGTAGATGGTGAGCTGCTTGATAGATACCAGGTGAGTGACCAGGCGGCGAGTGACCAGGAGGATGACATGTTGCTTCTCCCGTTGTTTTCTGGTACGAGGGGTGGAAGGGATACAAACTTCTATCAACCCTATGTCGAGGTTTTAGACGAGTATTGAGACCGCATCGGCTCTGCATTATGATGTCCGGTTACCGATCACCGACCCAAAGTTGGGAGAAGCGCATTTGCAAGTGATTCAACTTTTGAACAAGTAATATATTGTTGTCAGTAATTAGTTTCCTGTTTTTATCATAGGGCAGCGGGAGAGGATAAACGAAGCGCACTTGCACCCAGATGGTCTAGGATATGGTAAAAATGTATACTACGATATGATATAACTTATGTGGCATCACTGCAAATAGTTGTTTTTATCGCGTTCTTGCTTTTCAATGAAGACGACCCATGGTCTTATTATGCAATGTTTGTCAGAAATGGCTATTAATAAGAAAGGCAGAATGTGGGCTCAAGGTGGTACGAAGATGCGAGCCTCAGCCCTAACGACGACAAAATCAGCGGAAGCAGTGCGTGTTGCTGCACGAGCAATATGTCAACCGAGGCGAGGCTAAATGAGGACTAAATTGTTTCGAAACAGGTGGTACGGCCGTGACGGCGGCTGATGGCCTTGCATGCGGACGGAACGGCTGGTCCCAGTGAGGGAGATTTTGGGGTAGAGTGGGTGGGATATAATTAGGTGAGTGAAGGCTTACCGAGTACTCGAATGCTGACATGTGTGGATGGACGGACGGACCAAAAATAAGGTTGCAGCAGGAAACGAAACAAAACCATCCCAAGGCAGCTAGACTGGCAAGCAGATGCCGGTAAATTCGCGGTAAATTAGCAGAGGAGACGAGGCTTATCAAGGTTGTCTCTGGGGATGATGGGGGTTTGCGGGCATGGCACTGTGTTATAGATGACGGTTTTCTAGCCGGGCAATGTCAAGGGCGACCCTGAGACATGGGTGGACAGTGGATGCAGGCTCAAATTGTCTTGGACAGACTCGAAAGGTGGTTGTGCGGCGTCGGCTTTCCTCATCGTCTTCGGGCGGGGTCCTTCAGGGCGGCGATTGGTGGCCAGGTAAAGCTGCGCGCTTCCCGCAAGCTTGATCGGCCTAGTGCGCCCACTCTGTTTAATGCACTGTCCATGCATCGTCCAACCACTCACCACCCACAACCGCCATGTCGCCTTTTGCAGGCGTCAAACAGCTGCCCTTCATTGGACATGACCAATTCTATGCCCTGGCCATTTCAACGCCAATGTGCTGGGCAGGCTTTGCTCCCGAGGGCACGAGGCCTAGTAGCATGGACCCTCCGAACCTCTTTGGTTTTCACTATCCTTTGCTGTGTCCTCGCAAAGCAAAGCCTCGGGGCACAGGCGAATACAACGTACTACCTGACGACTGACTGACACATCTCACCCTCCCCGTGGAGACATCGGGAGGACAGCCACGCTGACAGACAGCTTGGGAACCTGGTCAGATTAGCCCATAAATCAACCTCTTCGCGCGCGTCGTTTGTGCTTCGTTAATTGACTTCACCCGGGCGTCTATTTCTGGGCCACCACCACTCCCCTCTTCCCTCTGCGCGCCATTGGTATCCAGCTCGTCTCCCCAGTCAGCCTATCAGGCTGAACTCTGCAGTGGTGCCGACAGTCTTGCTCTAGCCGCCATACGTACATTTAGAACGTTGTAAGTACCCACCCGCTTTCCCATCGCCGCCTTCTCTACCTGCCACCACCCGTGCTCCCCGCTATCCAATCCTCGACCTTTGCGCCTTCGAACCGCCCGGATCTAAAAGGTCAGCGCTTCGCCCGTTGCCACTTCTCTTCTCTTTTCTCCAGCAGGTCTCTTATTGTAATACGTCGTGTATCTTTTATCAACCATCGCCCCTACCCTCCCGCGACTGGTCTAAGCTGGGCTGGATTATAGTCGTGGACGTTTCATTTCATCTCTCTCCCCACTGCCTCTTCCGTCTCCACTTGATGAGAGCCTCCGTCTTCAAGTGAAGCTTGACAAGTCTTGAAATGGCCGCCAACGATAAAAAGGTTACTACGATTACGACTGAAGAACGAAGCTCCGGAGATTCTCTTGATATCAGAACACCACGCGCAGCACGCTTTGCCGAAGCAACATCAGTACACTCGCCCGTTGACCCTCCCCGTTCACCCGTCGAGTACCCAACCAACCACTACAAGCCACAGCCCCAGATTGCAGACACAGGCTTCGGCTTCATGCAACAATCAGTCGAAATGGAGGAAACCGATCGGAGATATCTCCCTCCACCAACGCCAAAGACTCCCCTCAAGAGTGCTTTGAAGTCGCCTGGCGCTCCACCACGGACACCAGCCGGCGCAATGTCAATCATGAGCCCAACTTTTCGGGAAGAGCACCAGCTCGAGAAGCGCGAAGCATTGACAGACAAGGAGCAGGCCAAGGATCTAGTGAGTCCACCAATCGAGCATCACGTTATCATTTGTCGTTAACACCAGTTAGAAAATAAAGGTCCGAGTGCGACTGGCAAAAATCTTCCTTAGAGGCATCAACTTTGCCTGCTCGCTCATCGTTCTTTCCATGGTCGCATCCGCTTTCGCCATCTTCAACGCCACCAAGACTCTCGCACCCAGAAACGGTCTTCCAGCATGGGCCGACAACACCAAAATTTGGCCCCAGGTCCTTCTGCTCTCCATCGCTTGCATCTCACTGCTCATGTCCATCGTCGTCATCATGGCCTACTGGAGAGGAGGTCACCATCGAGCTGAAAAGGTCGCCGCTTACTACACCGTCTTCGCTGTCGCTTTCTTCATATTTAGCATCATCATGTGGGGTGTCGGTGCCGCCGTCTTCAATCAAAGCAAAGCACAAAACAACAACAAAGACATGTGGGGCTGGTCCTGTGTTGACAACAAGCGACGACATCTGTTCGAGGACGACGTGGCCTACAGCCTCGTCTGCCGTCTTCAGGTAGGCATAGACTACCAGCCTTGGACGAATACCAATATTGACATTTGACCAGAACTGGGCACTTGTATGCTGCATCATCGAGATTGTAGTCGAAGTTCTCGTCATTGCCATCTACGGCGTTGTCTTCTACCGCTTCTGGTCTAAGCGTAAGCTCCGAAAATCAATGGCTATGCGCGACCGCGCCCGCTCCGACTTGTATCTTGCTCAACTGCGTTCGCAATCCGCCCCCAACACCCCTGGCTTCGGCCCCATGTCTCCCCGTTCCGGCGGCTGGCGCCCACCTCCAGGCCACCCAATGTACGTCGACCCGCACTCCGCGGCAGAAGCTGGCGAGAGCGACAAGGTCCAATACGCATATGCACGCGAAATCGCCCAGCCGCAACCCTTTACCCTCCAGGCGCCGCCTATCAAGGTCACTGGGGCCACACCAAAGGTGGAACAAAATGGGTTTGATGCACCTCCGCGTGCCCATACCGTGTCACCACCACTCGCTTCCCCAGGTTTCCAGGAGCGGAGAAACGAGCATGTTGGCGCTGCACCAGGTGAACAACAGTACGCTGCGGTCCCCATTCCTGGTGCTTACACACCGCTGGCGTCACCCTCGTACCCACCACCCCAGCAACAATCCACAGGCTTCGACTTTGGTGCATCAGTCACAGGTCAACGATAAGGAGCTCCAAGTTGAAGCTGAGAGTGTGTGTGTTGTGATTTAGCGTGCAATGTGTTGTTCCCTTCTCTTCTATCCATCTGGAATCCTAGTCTGGCGATTTCTGGAAGTGTACATTTTGTCATCTAGGAGCAGGCTTTGGCCAGGCTTTTCATTTGTTGTTTGTCCGTGTTTCCCGCTCTTGCCTGTCTATCGCTAATCGCAAATTGGTGTTTTTTTGGGGGGAAACATATTTGGGAACTGGGATTTCTGCTTGATACCTTTGATATTGACGTAGATCAGAAAGATCTATTGACAGAGAATAAGAATGAGAGATGGCAAAAGACTGACTACTTCACTTCACTTAGTGTGTTTCTACATGCTTTTTGCAAGGCGTATGAACTCGGGGCCTCGTACTCGGCCGTTTCGTCAGCGCTTTGCTGGCGCTAGTGCTGGTGCTGTTGCTGGTGCTGGTGCTGTTGCTGGTGCTGGAACCGTGCCATGTACATCACTAGCACCGTCCCGACGCGCTGAGGAGAGTAAATTTTGCACTCTACCTGTAATTACTTGATAGCCGCTACGCCACGCGTCCCCTACATGCCATGTTCGCCTGGGTCGCAGAAACGGTGTGGAGCTAACCGCTCGGAAGCAACCGGCAAACGTCTACAGCGTGCGTATGCAGTATACATGTGTGTGCACGCTGTGGTGTACCGCGTAGCTGGGCGGCCAAGGAAACCTGGAACTAGGTAACCACATGGGGGCGGTATTTCTGTTGTCCATGTTATCACAATACAACAATGACTACTTGCTCATTTCTTGGCACCATGTGATGGAACGATGCGTGCAATAGAGACAAAGTAATTGATCCTATTGAGCACAACTTGTGCGTTAGTAGTCACGTGGAACAGAAACATCACAAGCAGACAGCAACACGCAAAGATGATCATACAATGGTTAAGCGGAACTTCACCCAAGTGAAGCCTCCATTGTGTTTGTGATCGTAGACCCGCTCGTTAGAGACAAGGTCCTGCTCCATTGATAGGCCGCAAGCTCAATGCTTGCTCTTTTGTAAGATACATTCCAGGACTCCGTTGGACCGAACCCCCCGAGACCGAAAATGCTGGTTATCGTGCAGAATCTTCACGTCGTTCCCTTTACACCCATTCGCCGACACGCTTATCGGACGATGCCCTCGAATCGGTTCTTGTACCACTTGACGGTCTCGGCCTGGTTAACGCGGTGGGAGGCGCCGATCTTGCTCTGGCACCGCCTGCGCTTGGCAACACGCTCGCCGGGGCGGGTCATGCAGACGTAAAAGTCCATACCGTAGATACTGCTCCAGTCAGCCTGTGTGTCTCGTGCTCATGGCCCATGCTTCACATACCCAATGCTAGGGTCGTACTTGATACCCAAGTCAATGTGCTCGCTGATGCCGAAACCGAAGTTGCCAGACTCTGAGAAGTTGCGCTTGCGGAGCTCGTACTCCTTGACCTTGAGGCCACGCTCAAGAATCTCCTCGGCCTTGGGACCACGGACAGTAACGTGGACGGCAATCTTCTCATTCCTTCGGATACCGAAAGTACGGACGGTGTAGCGGGCCTTTGAGTAGACGGGAGTTTGACCGGACAACTGCTCGAGCACCTTGGCGGCACGAGTGAGACGATCACCAGACTCGCCGACGGAGATGTTGAGGACGAGCTTCTGGATGCGGAGCTCCCGCATGGGGTTGGAGGCCTTTGAGTCGGACTGCCATGGTTGTTAGTTTGCGCATGGGAGTTGAGCGTGGCTTTTCGGTGCGTACCATGGTGGTGACTGCGGAGGTTAGTAGTCGTTGGGTGGCTGTCGAAGTCGCTGGTGTATACACAAGTCGCGATCTCAGAATGATTTTGGCCGCGCGAGTGGGAGCCCTAAGCGAGCTTGGCATATGCGCACGGACCATGTGGATGCTGCGAGAGTAATAGAGCTTCTGAACTTTCCCAACACCAACAGCTCCAAACGCCCCGCTCGTCGCCCGCCACAAGGGGAGAACTGCCTAGTCCTTGTTCAACACCTCCATTCCGAGTTTCAAGTCGTCTTCGGACGCGCCCCACCAAGTCATGTCTGGCGCCGCAAACAGACAGGGAAAGATGGTGAGTAACAGTGCCCAGCAGCTCGCGTCCTTGACCTGAGAGAAGACGCGCATAGAAACTGACTAACGTCTGGTGATTTAGCAAAATCTAGTAAGCGCCCCAGAATCCGCTCATGACCGCACCCAACTTACCAGTCCAGATCAACTACCGCATGAAAGTTACGCTGCAAGATGGCAGGCAGATGGTCGGGCAGATGCTCGCATTCGACAAGGTTCGTGTCGCATACTCTCGATACATGTTTCCTTCTAACCGCTTCTACAGCACATGAACCTGGTTCTCGCCGACACAGAAGAGTTCCGACGTACGCGAAGAAGGGGCAAAGCTGCACCGGGCGCAGCCCAGCAAGTCACCGAGACCGAGGAACGACGCGCCATTGGCCTCACCATCATTCGCGGCGCCCACGTCATTTCGCTGTCAGTTGATGGCCCGCCGCCCGCCGACCCCGCCGCGCGACTCGGAGCAAGTGGCACAGGTCCATCGACCACTGCAGCTCTGGCCGCAGGGCCCGGTGTAGCTCGCCCTGCTGGACGTGGTCTTCCAGTTGGACTTACTGGACCAGCTCCTGGTGTCGGAGGACCTGGCCCTGGATTTGGAGGTGGTTTCCCAGGCGCCCCTGGAGGTTTTGGAGGCCCGCCCGGCTTCCCAGGTCGCGGTGGTCCCCCAGGTGGTCCGCGTATGTCATCCGTGAGCGTTGATTCAGGTTGTAATAGCTAACGTATCACAGCCGGTTTTCCCCCTGCTGGTGGTCCTCCTGGAGCCTTCGGAGGCCCTCCAGGATTTGGCGGACCGCCCGGTTTCCCTGGGCGCGGCGGACCCCCTGGTTTCGGTGGCAGATAGACTTACGGGGACGGGGCATCATGATTTTCAACTTCATCTCAATGATTGAGGCGTTGGGGTTGGCGACAGGCGAACAGAGTGCATGTCATTGTGCATTGGAAGGGGCGAAAGAAATGTCCAACAGACATCAGGCGGAGCAAGCATCTCAGGTCTATGCCATGCTCAGAGGCCATGCAGAGAGAGAGTCCGACAGCATGGAAGTTTCGAGTAAAAGTGTACAGATTTGCTGGAGGATCTGGCATATACCACTGTTTGGATGCTGCGAAGGGCGCCAGTCGCATGAAGCCAACCACGAATATGGCTATTCAATCGTTAGCCGCTCCAATGTTAGCTGTAGTCGTATCCAAGCCCCCGCCCGTGTAAATGCGCCATGTCGATGCAGCTATGTAATCATGAAGTGATGAGGTGAACCTTGGGCTGTCCATCAACCATAATACTATGTTTGGATACGATCCGTCTGCCAATACACCAACTCTCTCAATCAATCATCAATCATGTTGTTGCCCTGTAATCTCCGCCCTGCCAGTCCGCACGTGATAGCATTCCCGTTGTCGCATCGCAGCTGCGGTCCCGGCCCCGGTCCCTGGTCGTGATCGGCCCCAATCGTGGCTTGGCAACCAAATGATCCGCATCTCGCAAAGTGCGAACCACACACCTTGACGGCCCGCCGCAACCTTTCTCAATCTTTGCCCAACGTCGGAAAAAAGCAGAGTTGAAGGATTCGTCCAAAATGGCTGCTGCGATCAAAGCCCTCAATGCGAAGATTCGCTCAAACAAGTATACTGACTACTTTTGCTCGACCCGTATGTTTTACCCGTTGTCGGAAAGCCGTAGCAAACGCTCTGCAGCTCTACTAGTGCTACACCACTGTTTTTGAGAGAACAAGTACAGAGGAAAGAGCTGGGAAGCGAATTGGGTTTGCGCGATACTAGATGCAGGGCGCATGAGGTTTTCAGGAAGGAGCGAACTGTTCCGCTGACGCCGAATGCAGATTTCTGGGGCCCAGCGAGTAACTTTGGTATCCCGATTGCGGCTATTGCGGACATGAGCAAAGACCCTGAGATGTATGTCTCTTCTACAGTTCCCGCATACAAAGCACATAGCATGGCTCTCCCTCCCCTCATATACACACTTCTCCACTACCACGTCCACACCCCGCCGTAAGAAACGAGCAAGCGATCCTAACAACTCTGCTAGTATCTCGGGCCGTATGACAGGCGCCCTAACCCTCTATTCTGCAACATTCATGCGATACGCCATGGCCGTCACACCGGCAAACTACCTGCTGTTTGGGTGCCACGCCATCAACTTCTCCTCGCAACTCGTACAAGGGTACCGGTACCTCAACTATTGGAATTTCGGTGGCAGAGAAGCATCGCTTGCGGGTAAGGCAGACATGGCCAAACAGGAGGCTTTGGGCGCGGCGGACAAGGCGGGCCAGAAGTTGGAACAGGTGGCGGATAAGGTCAAGGGTGTGATCCCAAAGTAAAGTTGTGGGGTGTGTGGCCAGGACAAGGGTGTATGAGGGTTTAGGAGTGTATGTTCTTCTGTGACATACCCACCTGATTACAATCTTCAAACTCTCGAATATGAACATTATAGTCTAGTCAACTTGATCTGAGTGTGAATTTGCCAAACATGAATGCAAACATCAATAAAAAAACTTTATCGAGGTCTCCTTACTACAAAACTTTACATAAGACTGCTGCGCCCCCCGATCTCCGTTCCTCCCTGACCATTAGGCAAATCCCCATCCCTGCCCTCTACAAACTCCCTATAAATACGTTCCAGCCTCATGCGCTCTTGCGCCGAAATACTACTACGACCTGAAGTAAGCGAGCTTTCAATGTGTTTCCACTGAATCTGCGGATCTTTCCTCTCACCACCTTCCTCATCTTCCTTCGCAGCCCCGTCCTCATCATCCTTGTCCCCACCACTACCGGGCCTATGGAGCGCCTTTTGTTTCCTCCTCAGAGCCTGCAACGCCGATATTTTCTGCGCAATCATTGCGCGTTCCGTCAGTTGTGCAGACGTTTTCATGGCGCTAGATTCATCGCCATTCCGTGGATCATGATCGGTTTCGTCTCCGTAGCGAAAGTAGGAGAATTCCGGGATGCCCTTTTCCTTGCCATCACCGTCTTTCTTATTTCCGCTGTCGATCCTAGAGGGGTCCACATCGCCAAGGACGTCGTGGATAGCTTCCAACTGTGCGTTGTATACAACGGCCTGGAGATCAGCACCGGAATAACCCTCAGTCCTCAGTGCAATGTCGCGCAGATTTTTGCCCTCAGGTCCGGATTCCAAAACGCTGGGTGCGAGGTGCAGTTTGCGCGTGACGGCACGAAGAATGTCGATTCGTTCCTCCACGTCTGGCATATCACACAAAAGAGACTTGTCGAGACGACCGGGACGCAAGAGCGCAGGGTCGATGAGATCGGGGCGCGAGGTGGCAGCAAGGACATAGACTCCGCTTAGACCTTCTGCACCGTCCATTTGGGTGAGAAGCTGATTTACCACTCGATCTGTCACGCCCGTAGAATCGTGGCCACGCTTCGGCGCGATACTGTCGAATTCATCGAAGAAGAGGACGCACGGTCGCGCTGCTTCGGCTCGTTCGAAAAGATCGCGGACAGACTTTTCAGAGGCGCCAATGTATTTGTTGAGAATTTCTGGTCCTTTGACGGATATGAAGTTTAATCCGCATTCTCCTGCTACAGCGGAAGCAAGAAGTGTCTTGCCACATCCGGGGTAGCCGTAGAGAAGTAAACCTGAGCGTAGTCGTAGCGGACATTTGGCGAAGATGGGGGCGTATGTTGTGGGGTATTGGAGGGTTTCTAGCAGAACCTGTCTCGTGGTGTGAAGACCACCTATCGAATCCCATTTCGTCGTAGACGACTGCAGGGTCACGTTTCGTAGCGAGGCAGGCGTGAACCCAGATAGTGCTTGTGTATAGTCTTGTCTGGTCAGAGAGACAATAGGAGACGTTGAGGTCACTGAGCGGATAAGGGCCTCGTTGCGAGCTCGAGATGTCAGGAGCACGAGGTCGCCAGGCATATAGCCGTCTGTTTGTCCAGCGAGATCGAGGAAATCGATTGAAGGGTCAATGGTGAAGCCATAGTCACCCGAACATGGTCTTGGTATGCTGTCAACACTAGGACTGCTGCGGTGGGAGGTACTGGGCCGGCTGGTCGAGGGAGAAGCTGGGAATGCGTGACCGTTCGGCTCTTGTTTTGTCTGGGCTTTTGCATCTTTGAAGGCGAGCATTTCCAATACCTTTCTTCTGCCATCCTTGTTGGGTGCCTTGAGACTGACAATCTCACGCACAATGTGTCCACCAACAATGACGTTGTTCAGTGCCTCTTTGCCTTGAGCTGTTGCAAGCAACACAACACCAGAGTCCATTGAGCAGTACTGTCGGACGATGTTGATTAGACACTCGCTGACATGCCGGCTTCGTCCGTTTTCGTTGCCAACTTGAAGCTCAGTCTCGACAGGACATAGCTTGTCCAGATCATCTAGAATGATGACGGCATTTCCGCCACCTCTTGCACCCCACGATGCACAAGCAAACAGTCTGTTGAGAGTTTCTTTGATAGTGGCGACTCGTGTCTCTTCTGTGACCAGCTTGCGACATGGAAAGTAGATGGTGTTGAAGAGATACTCGGTTCGAAGCTGATGAGCAAGAAGTTGGGCGCATTCCGACTTGCCGGCACCAAGCCCACCAGTGAGTAGAACAGAGGAATTGTGTGTGAGGTGCGATCGCAACTGCTGGATGAGAGGGTCGATGCCGACCAAATTCGCTGGGATCTCCGGTAGCGGATCTCCTTGTTGCCAGCCTTTGGCCCAGCTCGTCGGTGTGGAGACCTCTTGACCCAGCTCAAGCGGTGGTTTTCTTTCTGGAAAGAGTACCCATGATACTCCACCTCCACTAGTCGGCTGTGGTGGGTCGAATTTCACAATGCCTCCTTGCCAGCCCAGCTCGTCACCGGTTGGCGCAGGCAATATCATGCCGTCTGTGACTGGACCATCCAGCAGGCCGTCCTTCTTTCCGTATATGGATCTGATCCTTTGTAACGCGTTTTCCTGGTCTTGCTTGGACTCACCGCCGAATTTAAGAGATGCATTGGCTTGTGAAGCCGTGGTCGAGAAAGGAAGGATCTTGATGGACTTGACGACAGGTTCCCTGGACTCTTTCCCGCCTTGTGGCTTGATAGCGGACGGCTTGGGTGTTTGTGCTGGCGCGGCTTGGATTCGAACAAGTCCGCCTACGAAGTTTGGGAAGCCCAAGACAGCGCAGAGGTCGCTTGAGAGGGCGACGTGCTGGCTGTCTGGCGCATCTTCCCAGACAGCAATCTTGGCGACGACACGAGAAGCTGGTTTCTCCTGCTCTTGGTCTTTGGACATGTCGACGGGCTCTTGTAGACCTGCGGGTCTGATGACAGCCACAGACACGCAGCTAACGCCTCGGAGTGCTTTCGTGGCAAGTAGGTCCCTGTCTACCCACACCTTCAAGCCTTCAGGGCCTACGTGCTCGTCTTGATGGAACCATTCAGATGCGACACTACGATCGAGACCCCGCAAAAAGACCAGGCCCTTTGTGGCGCCATCTTCGCGGCCACTGCGTCGTCGGACAGTGCTCGTGGTGCTCCGTCCACTCTTCCTCGATGCAGCGCCCACGCTCCTGCTTTCCCGATTCGAGCTTCTTTCCTTTTGTCGCGTCTTGGGGGCAACGATGACTTCGGCATCGGGAGAGATCTTGACGAATGGTGATGTGTTTGGTGGGGCAGGAGCGATGGACGTCACGGTGATGTTGGCGGTCGTGGTGGGAGAGAGATGGAGGGTCAGAGGGTGCGGCGACTGGGCTTGCGGGTTCGGGAGTGCGCGTATCTGGGAGAGAAAGTTCAGTTCGAGGAATTGGGCATGCAGCTCTATCATCTCCCAGTCGACGGGGGTCAATGGCTCAATGTTGATGGTATGCGCCTGAGGCGGATCTAGATGCAGTATGATGCCAACCTTCAGCCCTTCATCGAGGCCAATCAAGCGTGCAAATGTGGCATCTACTTCTACAGCCGGGACATCCTGCTGGCTGACAGCTGGACTGCCCCTCAGGCCGTCCCGTCCGACAACAGGCGCTATCCTGCGCTTGCTCTGCATGCCCGTCCATCCGACAAAGACGGACTTTTGGGCGGCGTTCCTGTTCTCCGAAGCGCCGGGTGGTGGGGGCTGGCGGTATGAGAGTTGGACGACGACATTCTGGGCGACCTAGAGGCACTGTAAGCACTCGCGCAGTTGTCGTCGTGACAGCCATCGCATACCGTGTTGGCATTCACCAGCACCGAAACCAGCGACGACGGCAAGTTGACCAGGCAGTTCTTCAACGACTGGTGCAGGGCCACTTCGGCCTGGACAGCATTGCCAGCAGCCTTCTTTGGTGGCGGCATGGTGGTAGAGGAATGACCTGTATCCAACTTGCGCTTGAGTATTCAAGCTCACGCATGCATGCCGAGGTCGTCGGCGCCGACGGGTCAAAGGCGGTGGCCGCAGGCAGAATCCAGCCGTCCAGTCGCCCATGTGCCCTGGCGACGCGGTCGACGCGCTGCAGCAGCGCGACCAGCCCCGATTTTGTTATACCGCCTAGACGACGACGGCGAGGCGACAACAACGACAACGACAACCCTATACCTTTTGACCATCCCTCCTATCTTCTCCCCTGTCTATTCTCGACCCCAGGTGGAGATTGAGACGCAATGGCCCTCTTTACCATAAGTGCGCCTGTCAACTATGATGAGCAGGAAGGTGTGCATGCATACACGGGCGCAAAACACAGCCCATGCCTGGCTAACAGCACATAGCCGCCTTTGTTGACTTTCTCAAGAATTACAAGTCCATGTCCACGGATGCAGCCGACCAGCTAGAGAGTCTCAATCTCAATGGCCACGGCGACGACGAGTATGACATGGTCGACGACTCGGACGATCCCGCGCCCAACGCAGCACAATCGCGCAGCAAGTCCAAGCTCAAGTACATGAACCAGCTACAAGAAGTAGCAAATCGCGAGCGCGACGAGATCCAGATAGATCTCAATGATCTAGAGTCGGTCAGTCACCGACGCCATAGTGCAAGTAGCAGTGCGGGGCGCTGATGGACATGAACAGTACGAAAAGGCTACCTCAGACGATGAGCACAACTATCGGCTGATCGAGTCAATCGAGCGCAATGCCCATCACTACATCGAAATCTTCTCGCGCGCAGTCGACAAGTGCCTTCCCCAACCGACAAGGGAACTAAGGTACATCTGCAGCGACCATCTGATGGCCAGAACTGACTAAACCCAGCTTCAAGGACGATGTCTTGGATGTCATCATGACACAGCGTTCCAGGCGCAACGAGAGAATGCAAGAACTACAGGGAATCGATGACAACACAGAGGCTGCGCCCGAATCCATGTTTCCCCCAGCCTTGACGCGGCGATACACGCTCAACTTTAGGCCGAGGATACCATCTGGTGCCAGCAGTCAACGCAACACAAAGGCCCTCGCCGTTCGTAATGTCCGTGGAGAGCACCTGGGTCGCCTCATCACAGTCCGAGGTATCGCAACAAGAGTCTCAGACGTCAAGCCCGCCGTACAGGTCAACGCTTATTCCTGCGACCGCTGTGGTAGCGAGGTTTTCCAGCCTGTAACTACCAAGCAGTTTACTCCTCTAGTCGAATGTCCCTCAGATGACTGCAAGAGCAACAAGACAAAGGGTCAATTGTTTCTCTCAACCCGCGCCTCCAAATTTCTGCCATTCCAAGAAGTCAAGATCCAAGAGATGGCTGATCAGGTTCCCGTAGGCCATATTCCCCGCCAGCTCACCATCCACTGCCATGGTGCTCTGGTACGCCAGATCAACCCCGGAGATGTCATCGACTGTGCTGGTATCTTCCTCCCAACCCCTTACACTGGCTTCAAGGCAATTCGCGCCGGCCTCCTTACCGACACCTATCTTGAGGCACAGTATGTCATGCAGCACAAGAAAGCATACGACGACATGGTACTCGCACAGCCCACCCTGCGAAGGATGAATGAACTTGAGAGGACCGGTCAACTGTACGAATACCTCTCACGATCCATTGCGCCCGAAATCTTTGGCCATGTCGACGTTAAGAAGGCCCTCCTTCTTCAACTCATCGGTGGTGTCACAAAGGAGGTTGGCGACGGCATGCGCATTCGTGGTGATATCAATGTCTGTTTGATGGGAGACCCTGGTGTGGCCAAATCTCAATTGCTCAAATACATCACCAAGGTCGCGCCTCGTGGTGTTTATACGACTGGTCGCGGTAGCAGTGGTGTCGGTCTTACCGCAGCTGTCATGCGTGATCCAGTCACAGACGAGATGGTCCTTGAGGGAGGCGCCCTCGTTCTGGCGGACAATGGCATGTGCTGCATTGACGAGTTTGACAAGATGGACGACAGCGACCGGACAGCTATTCACGAAGTCATGGAACAGCAGACCATCTCCATCAGCAAGGCTGGAATTACCACCACTTTGAACGCCCGCACGTCGATTCTTGCCGCCGCTAACCCGCTCTACGGTCGTTACAACCCTCGCCTGTCGCCCATCGAGAACATCAACCTCCCTGCTGCGCTATTGTCGCGTTTCGATGTTCTCTTCCTCATTCTTGATACCCCATCGCGAGACTCGGACGAAGAGCTCGCCCGCCACGTTACTCATGTACACATGCACAACGCTCACCCTGAAGCCCCTGGAGGCATCATCTTCAGCCCAGCTGAAGTACGTCAATGGGTTGCTCGTGCGCGATCATACCGACCGACGGTGCCCAAAGAGGTCTCGGACTACATGGTCGGTGCCTACGTACGCATGCGACAGCAGCAGAAGCGCGACGATGGAAACAAGAAGGCCTTCACCCACACCTCGCCACGTACACTGCTTGGCGTACTCCGTCTTGCACAGGCTCTCGCACGTTTACGGTTCGCCGACCAGGTCATCTCAGAGGACGTGGACGAGGCTCTACGTCTTACTGAAGTCAGCAAAGCCAGCTTGTACGCGGATGAGAACCGTAGAGACGATCACACCCCGAACAGCAAGATCTACCACCTCATCAAAAGCATGGAAGCAAGTGGTGCTGCTGCCGTTGGTGATGGTACGCGAGGCGAACTGGACCTGCGCAGGGTCAGGGAGAGAGTCTTGGCCAAGGGTTTCACAGCAGACCAGTTCGAGTCTGCTATTGACGAATATTCCATGCTTGATGTAAGTTCCGACAACATACTCGGGAAAGAAAAAAGAGTTGTCACTAACATACCCCGACAGGTTTGGCAAACAACTGGCGAAGGCACGCGACTCGTCTTCATTGAAGCCGGAGAAGACGAAGATATGGACGCTGACAACGACTTCTAAGTCATGCGGACAAATTGGCAGCAAAGTAGAAGTGTGGGTATGGAGTTCCAAGGCGTTCAATATCCAAAAACACGCGGCATGTCTTCTTGACCAGCAACTATGTGCAGCTCCGCGAACAAATGCCAATGATGCTATGATATAATCATTACATGCGTGAGCCGTGTGTGGGTGATATGAGACACTTCAATATTGACACCCTAGTATAAAGAAGCTACTGAAGGCGCCAGATAAACTTCTTAGGAATGGAATAGTGGGGTTCATAAATACTGTCTGTCCCCGTCAAGTATTTCATGTTACCTAGATGCTTGCTATACACGTGCATGTGGTGCCAAGACATAGACACCTGATGCATCATCAGTGCGTGAACCGTCGCGGGGTCATTACCGAACAGTGGGAAAGCGATGCCACTTCCATAAAATCCCCTACACGCCATCACATCGATTTCTTCTTCCGGTTAGGCGCATGGGAAAATTGAGCGGTTCTACCTTCCTCAAGAGGTTACTCCCAAGGAACGAATCTCACACCTGGCTGCCCGCAAACTCGCACGATAAGCTTGCGCCAGCCTCTCCACTTTCTCTCTCTTCAACATCTCCATTGCTTGCGCATACGTAACGAATTTGCGCTCGAACAGACCACCGCAAAATGACGCAAGGCGCAGCAAACAACTTTGCGCAATTCATGGTGGTGGGCCGTACGTACACCCAGGGCTCAATGCCCATCCATAGCCTGGCTCTCACCATTGCCCGCTGCCTACTAACGTACAATGTAGCAACATGTTTTTTCCTCGGAATCCTGTTCGCACAGCTTCCATACGACTATAATGTCCTATGGACCACACCTACAGATCACGCAACCTACTTTGACATTCTGGAATCGCACATCAAATTCCTCTACGCCTCTCCGCCGATCGTCTCGCGCATCCTCAACTTAGTCATTGGTACCGGCCTGCTCGGTTTCCTCATTAAGCTCTTCAAGCTCAACCAGGCCAACATGCTCTTCGACGGCGCATCGCTCGTGCTCTATATGGCGGGCATTACTGTGTACCTGACAAATATTGTCAAGGGTTTTAGAGTCGTGACAGCAGGCATATACGGTGACCTAGAAAAGGCCGCGCCGGGGGAGGTGACTGAAGAGGATATGGGTGACTACATCTCAAGAGACGATACGCTGAGGGTTTTCGCGGCGAGCAACACCATCCTTTCGCTAGTGCTTGTGGGCGTCCTGGTGCTACAGGCAGGACAGTGGTATGCTAAGAGGGCCGAAGAGAAGGAGATTCAAGAGTTTGAGCGCTTGGCTGAGGAGAAGAAGGGTGCGGGAAAGAAGAAGCAGTAGAGCTAGGAAATACTGCAACCAAGTAGGGCTTGTGGGTAGCCGTTTCCCCTTGGCCTAGGCTTAAGTAGGCTTACTATCCAATCTTGCTTCATGGGTAATGTTCGAGATTTGGAATGAGCTGGCATGCTTGATACACATATTAGCCCCTATGGCAAAAGCACTGTAACCTCGCTGTACCTCGATTTTTACGAGTTTGTGGTTGCGACTTTATTGCCCACTAATCTATCTTTCCCCTGTTCAACATGCGCTTCACGACAACGGCCCAAAAACCAGGGGGAAATAAGATGATTCAGCGGTTTGCAGTCAGGTCGGGTAGTGCCTTTCTTTAATCACAATCATAACAAAATCCTCCTTCCTAGTCATTGCATACCGACCTTCTCCCACACACCCGGATCGAGCCTTGCCCAGCCATGTGAGCATCGATACCTGGAGAGATGTAATGAAACATACTTACATTAGTACTAGGAAAAGCGACCTGCGCTGTTAGACCACCTGGGTGTCATAAAATACTGGACATACTAGTGTAAAATAGCCACTGTAGTCGCCAGACACGTCTATTGGGTGCTTACCCCCACTGTCCAGTATTTTATGTCACCCAGGTGAGACCGACAATTTGTTGGTATCGATAACATCTGGCAATTGCAGGCCAGTCACGTGGAGGCGAAAGGACAAACAGGCAACAGCCAACCACCTTAGAAGCTAGGGCCACGACCCACCGTGGAGACTTGGTCGGCTTCAGTGACAACACTTGAATCTTCCACGAGCCAGAAAGCATGGATGACCCCAAGAAGATGCTCGCGGAGCTCATTGAACTATCCACCGAGACTAAACAGTGGGCCTTACACTTCCCTATTGAACACAATGCTCCAAACACCCTGCTTGAAACCTTGGGTAATAAGATGGGGAGTTCAGTTCCAGGAAGTTCCGATAACAATGGCGAAAATCTCGAAACTCTACGCTGCAGTCTAATGGCTCTGCCATCTCTCTCAGAGTTGGGAACTTCTTCCATCCATACCACATCTGAACTACCCAACCCCGCTGCCTTTCCACTCGATACAGCCGAAGACAAAGCTAGGAAGGAGGCTGAAGATATGATTCAGAGGGAGGAGGATAAACTAAACGCCATCATCACTTACGCTCTCCAGAAGGAGGTAGAGCACCAGGCATGGAAAGAGAAGAGACGCCGTCCCTCCCGTTTGATCCTTTCCAACCTGGCGGCCGACATTGATGAAGAAGCCATCCGTGAATTCTTTATCGAGTACAAGCGGAACCTGCAAGTCTTCTCTTCTAACCACTAATCCAACACTGCAACTTACTAACTTCCGTTTAGCTATAGCATCACTATTCATCCCGAGCGAGATCCGGTCAAGAGGACCAGGACCGCTCATGTGGACATGACTACTAGATCGAGTGCTGTGCGAGCCTCTTATGAGGTTGGTGGCATCTTTGGTCTGGTGGTCAAGATCAGACTGGCTGTGGAGTGAGGAGTGGATGTAGTCGTCTCGAGTCACTTGTTAGTTGCATGGCAAAGCCCGTGATTAGTGTTTGTAAGCGGGGATAATAATGAGGGTTATAAGGCCCAGGGAGGTGGCTATGGTGTATTCGCCTAACATTACTATACTAGTAGAGGATAGCAAACATGTTGAAAGACACAAGTATAATTCTCTGCAAGGTAAACATCCGTGACTTAAACGTATTGACATCACTACACATGCAGTCAAGTGTTACACGATGTAATGGTAGTCCTTTGGCTTGTTGTACGTAAACATGCACAATCAATGTGGAGGTGCATGCAAGCGTTAGAGTGGTAGGTTCCGAACGATCGGGACCGGCCGTAAGCTCCACGTTCAGAGGTCGCGACTCCACCGTTCGCCATCGCGCTCCCCCACTCTCGCAAACACGACGCCTATTTGCGATGAAATGACTTCACCAGCAACCTGCCTTCCTCTCTCCTTGTCTCCAGGCGACTACGGGTGAGGTGACTTGCTGGCGCACTGAACTAGACACACCAGGCACCATGGAGGCGGAAACTGACACAGCCTACAACAATGCGATCGAACAAGTTCGCGCCAAGGAGTATCCTATGCTGCAGAGTAAGTTTTCTATCAAGGCGGCTAGGATGCGTACTCATTTGACCAGATACAACCTATCTTGATCACGCTGGCACCACGCCCTACGCCAAATCCTTGATGGAGCGCTTCTCTGCCGATATGGTTGCGAACCTCTACGGCAATCCGCACTCGTCCTCCAACGCCTCCCAACTGACAACCCGGCGGATCGAAGACGTACGGCTTCGGCTTTTACACCTGTTCAACGCCCACCCGCAAGAATTTGACGTGGTATTTGTGGCCAACGCCACCTCTGGCATCAAGCTCGTCATGGATGCATTTCGTGACCAGGATGACGGCTTCTGGTACGGTTATCACAGAGATGCACATACAAGCCTCATAGGAGTGCGCGAGGCGGCGGCCGAACACCGATGCTTTACTTCGGACAGCGAGGTGAACGAATGGATCCACGACCAGGGCAGGGCGGTTGGTCCGGCACAGCTTTTTGCATATCCGGCCCAGTCCAACATGAACGGACGTCGACTACCGTTGGATTGGTCCCACCGTATTCGCACCAACAAACAAGACTCTGTGTATACCCTGCTAGATGCTGCCGCCCTTGTTTCAACCTCGCCTCTTGACCTCAGGAATGCAGACGAGGCTCCCGACTTCATTGTATTGAGCTTGTATAAGATGTTTGGGTTTCCAGATCTTGGCGCCTTGATTGTCAGGCAAGCATCAGCATCGGTATTCGACAAACGACGCTACTTTGGTGGCGGCACTGTCGAGATGGTTGTATGCCTAAAAGAGCAATGGCATGCAAAGAAGACTGATTCGCTTCATGAAAGGCTTGAGGATGGCACATTACCGATACATAGTATCATGGCGCTTGACACGGCAATGATACTACACCAGGAACTTTACACTTCACTGGACAGGATTTCAAGACATACCACCTTTCTTGCCCAAAGGCTGTACGAAGGGCTTTCGTCACTACGACACGGTAATGGTGAGGAGGTATGCCACGTCTACAAGGACCCGGCGTCCAGATATGGAGACTCGCTTACCCAGGGCCCTGTTGTTGCTTTCAATTTCCGGAATGCGTGTGGCGGCTGGATCAGCAACGCAGAGGTGGAGAAACTGGCCATGGTAAAGAACATCCAAGTCAGGACTGGCGGCCTCTGTAATCCTGGAGGCGTTGCATCATCGCTAGGATTGGCACCATGGGAGATGCGAGAAAACTTTTCTGCCGGGCAACGGTGCGGTAACGACAACGACGTCATTCGCGCGAAGCCGACAGGAATGATACGCGTCAGCTTTGGAGCAATGAGTACCCTATCAGATGTGGCAAACTTTGTTGGATTCGCGCGCGAGTTCTTCATACAAGCAAGCCCACCGGTGAATGCGTCTCCAATCAGGGCTGTTGAACTCGAGCCACCAACGCAAAGTCGCTTACACGTGGAGAGGCTGTCTGTCTATCCTATCAAAAGCTGTGCGGCCTTCAGTGTACCGCCGGCCAGCCCATGGGAGGTGCGCCCAGAGGGCCTCGCGTGGGATCGGGAGTGGTGTCTTGTACATCAAGGCACGGGAGCCGCACTGAGTCAGAAGCGATACCCAAAGATGGCATTGATACGCCCCAGTATCGATCTCGAAAAGGGTCTGCTACGCGTGAACCTATCAGGCGCTCTATTAGATACGACTGATACGCACGAGATTACAGTGCCTCTCTCGGCTGATCCACGGCTGTTTGCAGATACAGCGGTATATAAGGATGCGAGCGCCAAGGTATGCGGAGACTCGATCCAAGCCAAGACATATCGGTCCAGTGAGATATCGTCTTTTTTTACGCAAGCCCTTGGGGTGGCCTGTCACCTTGCGCGCTTCCCTCCTGTTAGCAGTGGGAGTGGCGTTTCCCGACACTCGAAAGCGCATCTACAAAAGTACCAGAAGGCGGGCGCTATGCGAGTACCCGGCGCCTTTCCAGAAACGGTTCCCAGCATGCCCGGCGCGTGCGTTTCAAAGCCCATCTTGCTAGCAAATGAGAGCCCCATCCTTACTATATCGCGATCGAGTCTCAACCGCCTGAATGAGTTGATCAAGGCAGAGGGCGGTAAGGCAGCGCAAGCAGAGGTATTCAGAGCCAACATTGTGGTTGCGGAGAATCCAGCATACCCGCCTGGGCTTGAGGACCCGTATGCTGAAGACGACTGGCGCTACCTTCAGATTGGCCAGCAGTACTTTGAAATGCTTGGAGCGTGTCGAAGATGCCAGATGGTTTGCATCGATCAACAAACGGCGGAAAGGAACCAGGAGCCGTTTGTGACGCTTTCCAAGACACGTCGATTTGACGGGCGCGTCTACTTTGGAGAGCATAGCTGCCATGTACCGTGGGGTGATGTGTCATGGCCTCTAGGGCAGAACCCGATGATTGCGGTCGGAGATGCCGTGAGGCCTATTAAAGAGGACGAGGTAGACGGGAACAGTAGGCTACAGGAGCTTATAGGCTAGCGCACTGGCATGCTTTTCTGGGCAGATGGCGGGAGAAGGCCATTGGCCGACCAAGTAGGCAGTGTGTAACATAGGCAAACGGGCGGGTCGCCGGGTACATGGCGATGAAGCAGATGGGAATGCCATGGGGCCATGTGATAGGCAACGGCGAGTTACAGGAAGGGTCGAGTGTAAGCGCTGATAACTATGTTTCAACGGCGAAGCGGAGTCAGGTGTCTGGTACGTTGAGATCAGTGACAGATGGCAGAGGCAAGGTATCAGATGGAAGCGCGCGCATTCGCCGAAGCAGCGTAGAGACGAACAGCGGCTGCAAGCAAGACATAAAAATGGTCTAATGCTCCCACGAGATGCAGCACACAATCACACATTTCCAACCTCACTCGCCTCTTTCCTTGCCACTTGGCCTCTCCGCCTTGTTTCTGACGCCAGCAACCAGTAGCCAGCGTCTCGTCAGCTCGTCTCAGATCGTCGTCGTCGTCGTACCCGGCCCCGGTTGCTCAGCTGCATCGCCACGTTCAGCTTCAGATTACGGCTCCCATCACACATCCGAATCGCAAGCCGCGAATCAGGCTGCACTTCAGGCCGGTCAAAGTCGCGAGACCTGCAGGCGCGGAACAAATCACACATCTTGTTTCAGCGTAGGCCAGCGAATCGCGGGCCAGTGGAGGTGTTCGCCAGTGCACGGGGCCTGCATATCCTAGTCCTCGGCGCTTAGAAAACGCTGGGACTCTTCGCGCCCAAAAATAACCGGACAGGACCCATACCGCGGCCAACAACAACAGCGCATCCGCCTCGAGCTAGTGTCATAGTACATACATACAATAAACACACTGCTCCCCGGCGCCAACTGAAAAAGAGAGGTACCTGTCTGTCTGCCTGCCTCGCTTCTTTACTTTTCCACTTTGTTGTGGAAAAAGGCATAGCACAGCCCGACCGCCTACAAGTCACTCGCCGACCATCATCACCCACCCCAAATCTCAACACCATGGCCGCTACCGATTCCAAGCCGGCCTTGTCTACGCTCAAGACACCCATGTCGGCCACCTATCCCTCCGAACTCAGGTCGCCCATGATCACCTCTGCAACCACGCCCATCTTTGCCAACATCAAGCGGGAAGACTCTGACCTCAAGACTCCAATCACCCCACCGACCGCCTACCTGGAGTTTCTCAAGAACCTGTCGCCTGTCCTCTCGAGCCCAATGTCCACCGGTACCAGCTGCAAGTTTGTCTTTGGGGATACTCGCCCCACCTCGGTCACTTCATCCGCCTCCAGCGCCTCCTTCACATCCACCTCGGCCCCTGCAGACAAGGAATCACCAGCAACGTCAAGATCAAGCAGCTGCAGTAGGTGCGACACTTCCAAAGAGGACCAGCCTCCCATGTCTGCACCTCCAACCAAAGTCCAAACCGTCACCATCCCTCCCCCATCACCCTTTAGGCGGCCACATTCAGCGCGTACACCCCGCCTTTACATACCCCAATCACCCTATTCGCCCGCCGCTGTACGGTCACCAGCGAGCGCAAAGTCCATTCAATCACCCTATTCCGCCGTCTCATCGCCCAAGACTTGGGATGCAGAAAAGAAGACTGGTCGAGCAAGGCGCGTCAGCGTGCGCGAAGTCGTTACAAGGACAGTGACATATAGTCGCACGCCCGTCGACGCCAAAGCGCCACAGTTTCCGCAGATTGACCCCGCACCCCGCGGTAAGAGGAGGAAGGTCGAGTAGGAAATCTGCTGCTGTTACGCAACCCTACCGCTTATGGAATGCTGGCTCGAGCATGAGCGGTTGCGCAACCCTCTGTGCTACTTCACGACACAACTGTACTGGCGCCTAGGCACAGCACCTAATTTCCATTCGCCCAACATCTATTGTCTACATTATACACGACTTGCACAAACTACCCGGCCATTGAACTAATACTCGGGTCCAGGCGATCCCATCACAACCTACTTTCAACTGCTTGCACCACATTCTCAACCTACTACCATCATCGCCTTTTTCCTTTTTCCTTTGTTTACTACTACTACTACTACTACTACTACTACT
Source organism: Pyrenophora tritici-repentis (assembly GCF_003171515.1). Lineage (NCBI taxonomy): Eukaryota > Fungi > Ascomycota > Dothideomycetes > Pleosporales > Pleosporaceae > Pyrenophora > Pyrenophora tritici-repentis. The sequence continues at coordinate 8,386,357 of NC_089390.1, forward strand.
ACTACTACCCCAAATCAATAGAGAAACGACGTTATGGCCACGTCCTTTTTCTCACGACCCTAACGGCGGAAAACATGTATTCGGCGTTGAGATTACCATTACCACATTTGTAGCGGATACCAATTATCGGCGGGTGGTGCGCCGGCGCTTTTGGTGTTGATTGGCCAAACTACGGAACGAGGCTACCTCATCGATCTGATGGATGTGAGAGGAACGCACAGGCTACTGGCACGTGGATGTGCTGGGCGGCAAGATGCTGCATGCAGTGTATTGGATGGAGCCGGGCGGCAAAAACAGATAGCCCTGGCTGTGCGGGCTAGCGAGGTCAGATGAGTGGATAGTTTTCTACGCCTATTGCCCGCACAGTGCCCCGAGACACGAAAGTTGAAATAGTATTATAGGACGAGAAAGAAATGGACATGATACCTGTTTTAAGCCATTGTTCCACGAAGAAAAAAAGACAATTAATCCCAATGCGTGTTTTGGAATTCGTCGTGGTGGAGGGAAGGAAGGATATTGGCTTGGCTATAACGAGACATCCCTAACGATAAAACGTAGTTTTCGGCCACACCGAGGAACAAAAGCGCACAGCGCAGCATCGAAAACAAGCAAAAACTTGCCAGCCTTGTTTGCTGAATCATTGCTGGCCTTGCAGACTACAGTCGGCGCCTTGTGCATGTGACAACGCACTTTTTGTTCCGCTCGAAAGAGCCATTATTTCCCAGAGACAATGCAGAAGGGTAATATAGATGCGCTTAGCACAACCAATTGAACGCACCACATACGCACGCAACGACAAGAAACAAGGAAAGAGAAACCAGGCTACGATTGCTGTAATTCTCTCCGCTACTATTGTACACGTCAAGGTCCAGCCCGACCGATCGTGTGTGGAAGCAACGCCAAAAAGCCCAATATCCTAACAAGGAGGCGTCGTCGTCTGTCAGACCCTCTCTCTTTTTCCCTGTCTTCCTGCTCCAAGGAAAGAAAAGGCCCGGGCGCCAACACAGAACCCAATCCCAACGATGCGTAACCTTCCCGCTCTCCTTAGATGTGACCAATCAGAGAGATGGACAGGGATATAGTGACTTGTACATGGGCGCTTAACCAGGGCTGTGGAGACGGGTTGCGCTAGTGGGAGAGGGGTGTGTTTGTTCAGCGGGAGGGAGAGGGTCATGTGAGAGTGTGTAATTTGTGAGCAAGTGGGATGTGGGTTAACATAGGTGCAGGTGGAGTAAGGTGAAAAGTGGTATGATTGTGAGTTGGAGTAAGCTGGTGGAGGCATTACTATTATACTAGATGCAGACATGTATCTGCTTGCAGACTTGCAAAGGTACATGTGTAGCGAGATGGTTTAATAGACAGCTACACGTATGTATGCATGCTGAACTGTACTGTTACTGTGTAGGAAAAAAGCTCAGATACAGACATTGGAAGATAGGGTGCTCTACGTGCAGACACACACTAGGCACTAAGGCAGCATACTTTCCAAATCCCATCCCATGTCTACCCCAAGCCTCAAAACTGCCCACCGCCGATCATCTTGCGACCAAGTCGAGAATCGGACCGTATCCTGATAAAGGTCGAGAAAGAGAGAAAGCGGCATGCTCGTCGTACCACTTCCCCCATCCCCGGTGGCACATGGCAATTCCGTAGTGTCGGCGCCTCGTCAAAACGGCCTACGGCGCTTCTGCGGCGGCATAGCAAAGAGAGCGTGCTTTCTTTCGCGCTTAATTGTTACCTTGACTCGATACTCCAGTCTTGATGGGGGAGGTGAGTAGAGATAGGTGTGGAGTTTGATGGGGCGTTTGGGCCGCGTGTGTTTGAGGTGTGGACGGTGGACGGTGCTACGCCGCTGGGGATGAAGATGGCGGCGCACACCGACTGCGCGTGCGGCACGTACGGTACGTGTCTACTGAGGAAGAAAGATGGGCATCCCAAGGTACATGGCTCAGGAATGGGTAATCGCGCTTGTGTCGTTTAATGGTTATGTGGCACAGTTAGGCGGGACAAAGGCGCGACATGTGTCAACTGGGCATTAACTTACAGGAAGCTGACAATTTTCCAAGACGTTTTGAAATTATCCATGTCTGTTAGACTATATTACTGGCAAGATGTAAGACTGCATTAGCAGATAGCAAGCCAGCAAGTACTTTTCGCTTTTTTCCATATATAAAGTTCACACTTGTGGTGTCATAGGATCGATGTATACCTAACGTTGTACTGCTAAACGAAAACATGCGGCAAATGGGCTTGGTCTAACTATTTAATACGATGAGTGGCAGTATCTATGCCTTGCAAGGAAAAGTGGAAGCGTGGCCAGGGCGGGCTGGAATCCGATACGTGGGTTGCGTGTCCGGTGGCGACGTACTACTCATAGAGGGCAACCGCGCAAGAGCTACCCTCGATCATCACATCATGTACGCCTCCAGATTTGAAGGAAGAGTAGTGCAAACACCAACGTCCAAGCCCCAAGCAGTTATATCAACCAGGCCAACATCTGGCCACAAAAGCAACCAACATGGCGCGGATCTGACCTTCGGAGATTATCGCATCAAGGCCTCCCTTGCAGCCCGCTCCTGTGCCGCTATCTTGCATTCGAGGCATCGAAGGACGCATAAGATTGAGATCGAGGGGCTAATGCAAGGCGTATGTTTCGGCAGTTGTTGAGCACCTTCTTACACTGCTTGTGGGTAATGACCTTGTTGCCCTTTAGCACGATACACGAAGCGATGAATTGGGAACGGCATAGCAGAAATAGACTTTGCGTGTTAACGCGCATAGGACTTGCGAAAGCAGAAGCCGGGCGTTCATTGCGTACTTGGCGACATCATGTGCAAGGGAGATTGTCAGTCATTGTAGACATCTTGATATTGTGCATGTTGCTGGTGAGGTGTTTCCGGAACTGCTGCCGTCATTGTCATTGCTCACTGGTCTTACCTCTCGGACTTTTGAAATTCCTTGGGTGCCTTTCAGCCTGCTCTGGCTATATTCTCTTCTTTACAAGGACGGTATTGTCCAATGTTCTAACAGGAGCGCGGCCCAAATACGTATATCCTCGAACCCTGTTACTCTCCCCCTCTCCGGTGTCAATGGGGGGTATAGAGCCCCTGACCCTGTATTTGACATGTACCTGCAGACTTCTGCAAGATTCTCACTAATCACCTCCCCAAAGCAAACACGCGCACTATAGCACGTCCTTCTCCTTGGCCAACTTCTCGGCCATCTTCTTCGCCTTCTCTGTCCTCTCTTCCCTCAACGTAGCAAACACCCAAAACCAAGCCGAAACCTCCATGAAGCCAAAAGTGAAGACAAAGCTATTGTTCAGATGGGCGCCGGCACTCATCCTGAAGTCCATGCCCCTGGGCGCAAACATGCCGCCTTCTTTGAATATATACGTGTATGCTGTGAGGCCAAAGAGGAAGAGAAGACGTACGGGCGCCTGGAGGCCCCAGAACTGGTCGAAGACGTCTTCATGAAGGGAGAGGGCGGTAAGGTCGCTGAGACCGAGGAAGGCGAAGAGCATGGCTATGAAGGCTGTGGCTGCAGAGGGTTTGTTAAAATCGCGGGGAGTTGGCTGCAACGCGTTAGAAGTCATTTGGAAGACCGAGAGAGGTAATTGGGCGACATACGAGTTGCATTGACTCTCCCAGTAGCACAATGACGCCTTGCTTTGATATCAAGGCGGGATTCTTGAGCAGGACCACGGCTAGTGTGATGTGGAACAAGGCTATGCTGCGAATCATTGTGTTTGCCGATATTATCGCCATGTTTGCGGATATGTGTAATGCGACTGAGTCAGCTGTTGGTACAATATGAAGTTGGTCGTCGCGAAGATCGATGTTGGGTTTACGAGTGTATACGTACAAGGTACACTTCAACTCGCGTGTTGTGTTCGGACGAAACCCCGAAAAAGTAAGTCCGCCTTGTCCGCCAAGCCCGCTGATATCTTCCTTACTCTTGTCGCGCCCGGGTTTTTGATTTCAAATAATCCTCACACCTGGGTGACATAAAATACTGGACAGTATGGGCAAGCACCTAATAGACGTGTCTGGCGACTACAGTCGTTTTTTTACACAGGTATGTTCAGTATTTTATGACACCCGGGTGCTCACAATACTTTGATTACCTTGCTGATGATGGAGAAGTCAAGCGGGCTCTCCGTTAGCACAGACCATGCGACAACGCAGCGCAGCCGCCATCAAAGACGGCGCCCATGCGGCATAGATGACGTCATATTCTTCATAATCATATGCCTTATCGCGTCCATTGTCTGGTGCTCGGAGTTACGAGCTTTGCTTCCAGCCCAGAAACACAAACGTGGGGGACTTGTTTCGGTGGAAGGCAGAGTCACCAAAATATTGGAAGAGAACCCCCTAATTGGTCAGCAATCACCATGTCATGATGGAACTGGGCTGACCTTCCAAAGACGGCCATAATGATCTCATGATATTCATCCGAAGCACCTACCAGAACCACATCTACAACGCTTCTGGTAGTGACTTTGCGGACAAATGGGAAAATGGGGGTCTTGCACAGCATGTTGATGTCCCACGTCTGGAAAAGGGCAAGCAGGGCGGTGCGTTCTGGAGCGCTTTCTGGCCGTGTCCAACAAGCGGAAATGGTACCGACTTCTCAGATGCGAGGTACTACGACAGTAAGACGAACAAGTTTCCCTTTAAGATGACCAGGCTGACAGTAAAAGTCGTCCAATCCACAATCAGCCAGCTCGACCTTTTCGGTCGTCTAGGTCAGCAATACCCCAAGTATTTCACGTCCTCGAAGACCAGCGCAGAAGCCGCTCACACATTTGAGAACGGGGGTTTCATTGCCCCCGTGATCATCGAAGGTCTGCACCAAATCGGCAACTCGATTTCAAACTTACGTCTCTACCACCAACTTGGAGTCCGCTACGCGACGTTGACATGGAACTGCCACAACAAATACGCCGACGCCGCTTTGCAGACTGAAGCAGCAGGTTCCGGTTCAGGCATTGCAAAGCCCTACTGGCATGGTCTGAGCCCAGCAGGCCGCGAGCTAGTCAAGGAGATGAATCGTTTGGGCATGCTAGTCGACCTCGCACATGTTAGCCAAGACACGATGCGTGACGTGCTTGTAGGAAAAGGCGAAACAGGCTGGAACGGTAGTCTAGCACCACCCATTTTCAGCCACAGCTCAGCCTATGCAATCTGCCCACATCCGCGTAACGTGCCAGACGACATTCTGCAGCTCGTTAAACAACGCAACTCCATCGTTATGGTCAATTTCAACCCAGAGTTTGTTTCGTGCAAGCCTGCGAATACTACAAACAGCCTACCGGACTTTGTTCCAGAGACAAATACATTGGCACAGGTTGTCCGTCACATCAGGCATATCGGAGAGCTGATTGGATACGACCATGTTGGCATCGGTACGGATTACGATGGCATTGAATCGACGCCTGTGGGTCTGGAGGATGTTTCAAAGTTTCCCGATCTTTTCGCCGAGCTATTGAGACAGGGAATCAGCGATGAGGATGCAGCCAAGATCGCAGGACGAAACATACTCAGAGTATGGGCTGAGGCTGATAAGGTGGCTAGTGAGTTGCAAAAGACCACGTTGCCGTTGGAAGACGACGTGAAGAATAATTGGGTGAAGCGTCGGGAACTGTGAGCTAGTTGTGGAACGAGTCTTTGTGGGCCTAGACTCTAGGTCTGATCTGGCTCCAAGGTTATAATTGTGCATTCAATAGTAGATATCAACTACAAATCCACCTATACAGTGGAATACATTCGACCTATATGCCTAAATGACTTCTAAGCTTCTCCAACACACTAGCGACAAGCTTCTCATTCTTGCCTTCTTGTCTCTTACTCTCCCTGTTCGCTACCTTTTCCAACTGCTTCGCTATATCCTTGTCCTCACCATTCTTCCAGTACGCTTCCGAACGTTCTACAAAGCGCACAAACGCTTCGAGGACGACTTCTTTACCCTCCCAGCTCTTGCCACTAAGTGCTTTGTCTAACACAGGCCAAACAACCTTTGCGTTGACGATGTCGATGTTTTCACTGCCTACGGCATTCGTGATTTGCAGCACGCAATCGGCGACTGTCTTCGCTGCTGTATGCTTAATGGCCCACTGTCTACTTTCCAGGTGCCTTTCGGAGAGCACGATGATTTCTTTGAGATAGAGAGAAACGGTACGTGGGCCTGCGACGTGGTCGTCCCATGTTTCTGTGAAGCTCTTCCGAACTTGTTCCTCCGAGTCATGTTTGGCGAGGAAGATGAAGGGCAAGAATTCTGCTTGGAAAGAAGTGAAGCGGTCGGTGGCGTAAAGCGACATGGCTCGCATAATGTCTGCCGCTAAAAGGCGATTCCTATCGCTACTTTCCTCAGACTCAAAATACATCTTGTTGACAAAGGCGAAGGTAGAAAGAAGTTGTTTGTCAGAAGCTAGACGCGCAAGATAGCCTGCCGCCGCCGCATAGGATGAGCTGACCGTTTCATTCCGATCATGGATTTGCTTCTGGACCAACTTCAAGAAGCTGTCGGCATAGGGATTGAAAACAAATCTATGGCGCGTGGCTAATGTAACCAAGATTCTCGAACAGCCAACCTTGGATGGTAGACCGACAGCGTTCTTCATCGCGGCCTCGATACGTGGGACAAGCGCAGACATGGTCTCTTCATCTGCGAGATCCAGACAGCGTTCCACAGATTCAGTCAGGGGCGATGAGCGCACACTGGCGAGGCGCATGTCGTCAATCTTCTGTTCGGTAAGATTATACTTGCTGGCGTTGAGGTGTACATAGTTGACTGCTTCGGGCTCCAAACTGCTGAGTAGACCAAGTAAGCGCTCCACGAGCTCAGGGACATGTGGGTTGAGCGTGTTCGCGTTACTTTTCTTGACGATCTGAAGTAGCGTGTGTACAGAAAAGAGACGGACTTCCTCGGCTGACGACTCAAGACCAGACTGTGAAAACAGGAAGGGTATGACACGCTCAAGCTGAATTGTTGCGGACTTGTTTGAAGCATCACCAGCTTCAAGAGACCGGGTGAGTATTCCAGTCAGGACGCGGGCTAAAGATGCAGCTGCAACGCGAACAGTCTCTTTGATGTCGTCAAGCACCTTGAATGTCTTGCCCCAGATGGCGTCGGGATACTTCTCGTACTATGGTGGACTGTTAATGCACGTTGCCATAGAGTTCGTACAAATATTCTTACCTTGTCAATGCTGCGTCCCTGCACCAGGTCGGCGATGGCTGCACAAGAAGCCTGACGGACGCGCCATTCTTTTGTCAGAATACTTATGAGTAGATCATCCATGATTGCATCGAAGTGCTTGTCGATTGTGGCCGAAGAGTCTTTGACAAGTGCATTCCAGATGTCATTCATGGAGCGCTGCACATTGGGATTTGGATCGAACCTGCAGTTCTGTCAGCATACATATTCATTTGGGTGTGAAAGAAACTTTCACGGAAAGCATACCTATAACGATAGAGCTTTGGATAAAGCTTCGGATTCTGAGCCAAGTATCCATCAACACTGGAGTCGGAGAATATATTACTCAATCCGAATCTTCCAAACGCAGCTCGGCTAGACCAGATGGAGTTGTTGGACGCCATGGACATGAAGCGGTACACCAGACTCGAATCTCCAACCTCTGCTGCAAGGTTCAATATATCCTTGTATGTTGTGATAGAGCCGTCTCCAGTCGGTAACGCGCCAGGCTCGAAGAGCTGCGTGTCATCTGTAACCGTGCCGGCCATCTTAGACTTGTTGTCGGAGAAGGATCCCACTAAATCACGGACAAGATCGTCTTTGAGCTGGCGGTCTCCCTTCTCGTATACCAGGCCAAGTCCACGTGATGCTGCTTCCTGCACGACTTCATCCCGGTCAGAGAGACAGTTCTTGAAGGCTATTTGACATTGACTGAGATAGCTTTGCATATCCGGTTTGTGACCACAGTATTGGAGGAGACACAATAGCCAGATTACAGAAGCTTTCTTTAAAGACGGTTTTGTCTGCAAACAACCTTTCAGCGTTTTTTCCATGACTATCCCGAGCGTCTTCTCCCGCTTCGGTCCGAGGGGCGCCTGTAGAGGTGCATCCCATGGTTCTTGCGGTTGATCCGGATGGAGAATGTCCAGCTCAGCAGTCAATGCCTTCGATTCCCAGCCAGCTGCAAAACAGCTTAGGGCCTCACCAACTGAGAAGTGGACTTCCGGTTGACGGACCTCGTGGAGTTCGTAAAGCTTATCGCTAATTGTCTTGTAGTCGGATGCCTCTTCAGAATGAGATTCGTCTTCCTCAGTGATCATCGACAGATGACCTAGCGCCAGTATGGCACTCGTAGTGCCTGATTTGGCAGAGTCATAGATTTGTTGGACGACAGCTTCAGCTTTTCCATGCTTGGAGAGCAACAAGGGCGTGATCACATAGAACAGACTAAGCTGATCTATACATGAGAAGGCTGCACTCTTTAGGGTGGCGTCTCGTGAGTTTTTCATGATTTCGACTACTGCATGCAGCAGCTTGTTGATTGGATGATCGTCGGCGATTGTTGCGGGCGTGGCGCTGGCTCTCCAGAATGCTCGGCTGTGGTAATAGCCCAATGCAAGAATGACACCACTAATCTGATTGATATCAGCACCAATTGCGGACTCCCAATGTTGCAGTTTGTCGAAGAAGCCAACTTGGGCGCTCTGGAGAGCATTCTGGTCGATTTCCTTATGCGATGCCAGTAAACCATATGCGTGAGCAGCAGCAAGACGTCGTGCCGGATTATTGGATACTATGGATGGCTGCAAAGCCCGAAAGTCCCGAACCACGTTTGCTAAGACCCAGTAACGCTGAGGGAGTAGAGACAGAAGTCGGACAAAGGTAGTACCAATGTCGCCAATATCACTAACATCGTCTCGCGTAAGTCTATCGAAACTAGCTCGTAGTATGACCGCAAGAGAGCGACCGTGAGACTCATTTGCTGCATATGCACGGAATGCTTGACGAGCACGCATATCTGTAGTCATTTGAGTGTCCAGTTTTCTCTCCCAGTTTTCGGGCGCATCATCACCCATATCCTTGTCAACCAAAGCAGACTGCATGGCGACGCTAGAACAGAAGCTAATAACTGTCGACAAGGCCCCTGGGTATTGCTGATAGAAGTCTTGTACCTGGAGCAGAGCGTCTTCTGACTTGTCAATGTCCATGGCGTCCTCATCCTGTGCTTGCTGTATGATGATGAAGTTGACTAATTTGTCAAAGTCTGGAAAGATCAACTTGCTCTGATCCCGTTCACCAGGTGGCGTATTTGACATCTTGAACCAATACGGGTCGAGGCCACGACGTCCTTCCTCAACGATTTCGTGTCGCTCAGCAGCGCCTCCACTGACGGCAAGAATGTCTATCCAACGAGCTAACACATCTTCATATGGAAGGCATCGATTTGCGAACCTTGTCGCCACGTAGCGAGTACTTCTTGTGAAACGGTCTGATGCTGGCGTGTTATGCTGGTCTACGGTAGCATACCGGAGCAGTATCTGTCTGAACCTATGCATGATCGATGCATCAAACGGCTTGGAAAAGGCACCCAGTACCGAGGAGAGTGCTTCCTCTATACTGACGGCTACCTCTTTGCCAGCCGAATCTTCGCGTAGGGACCGAAATAAGAATTCTAGTAGGTCAAGATTTGGTTCCAGTAGTATCTTTTCAGGGGCAGCTTTCGCCAATAGCCCGATAGTAACATAGCCGTAACCCCGTAGCTCCATGTCTTGATCACGATCCGGAGTCGGCCAGCCTTGGTCTTGTATGAAGGCCCTGAGATTGTCCACGAGACTTTGAGCAACCTGAGAGAGATTGGATGAGGCGCCATGGCGAGCGACGAAGTTGACCAACGAGAAGATGGCAGAGCGAAATTTGGAAGCCTCTCTACCTGCTGCCTTGTTGGTTGCATTTAATTCAGGTGAGAGAAGACCTTCTTCAACAATCCTCGCTATCTGCTGCGGATATGCTGTGCATCTGACTGACTTAGATAGGACATTAAGTATCCTAATCCGAAGAGGGGTCTTGACAGGTAGCGACCCATGTACGGTACTGGAGCCGAAATAAAGCCCGAGAAGAGCTTCGACAGCTTCTGATTGCTCAAGGTCTTTGGAAAGCATGACGCGTTTCAAAGTGTCTTCGCCGACTTCTGATATTCGAGAATTAGTATCAGCAGATGCGAAGAGGGCGGGCAGAAACTTTTCATCTTGGTTGAAAAGACCACTAGCCACGAAGCGTGCTACCAAAGCCTTTGATTCTGTCAAGCTCAAGCCTGCATCTGCAGTAGGGTCCCAAGCATCTGGCTTGCCCTGCAGGGTCAGGAACTTGTAGTCATCTGGTGAGAGACCTGGGCAGCGCTGCAAAGCTGACGACTGAGGCGCCGTCTCTTTTACAATTCCCAGCAAAATCAGCTTTCCGAACCATTTGGAAAGGAAAGCGGCATCATGGTCCGACAGACCCAAAGTCACCCTGAGCTCATCGTCCTCTTTGCTGCCACGCAGGGGAAGTTTGAAAAGAACCAGAAGACGCAGGATAAGATGGAACAACTGAGAAGCGTGTTGCTGCGACTTTTCATAGTCGTTGGAGATACCTTTGAGTAAGACAGGAAGAAGGTCTAGTCGCTCGGCTACTGTGAGGCGTGATATGCCCTGTTGAATGTAGAGAATGTCGAAGTGCCGTATGAGGGAGATGTCGGCATTTTCCTTGTACTGCTTCAAGAGGGCGGCTACTGGAAGTTTGATGTCTTGTGACGTGATACGAGTGTTGATGTGTTGGCAGATGGAGATGACCTTGTTGCGTACAGCGACGCTGTCTGAACCGAGCTTGAGGAGCAGAGGGGTGAGATAGATGTTGAGCAATTCTTCCAGCTTCTTCTCTGAGCTTGCTAGGGCTATGCGCATCTCGACCTTGCCGACCAGAGCAAGCTCCTTGGCTTCCGGGCTTTGTTCCGACGCCATGTCGAGTTTGTGAGGACAGTAGTGGTGGTTGTGACAGCAATGAAGCTCGACGAGGAAGCGGGTGTCTTATGGTGGAGACAGCAGGCAGAAGTGCATGAGGCGGCCCATGAGCTGCTACTGATGGGTGTGTTTGTAAGCAAGGGTAGAAAGAGATGCGCTACCCGCGGTCCCCTAATGTCGTGGCAGCACTTTCAACATTCACTTGTGAGGCGACAGGGGTCCAGCGCACGGGTACCTTAATGACGCAGCCGCAACTGCCTGCAGCAACCGCAATCGCGTCTTTTCGACGTGCTTCTTTCAACGTCCAAAGCTCGTGCTGGTTGAAGCTCGTGCGTGCAAGGCGCATCTAGGTCACCATAATTTGGTAATTTAGTCCATCTCTCGCCTACCCGCTCCTTTTCTTGCTCATCGCCTCGGTGCCTGCACACCAGGAACAAGCCTGCCTGCCTGCCTGCCTGCCCCGCCACGCTTTGTTCTATCACGACCGCAACCGCCACACGGACTTCGCGAACCACCCATCCACCCCCCCGAAGCGCCTTGTACAGCACCAACAGACTCTCGGAATCGCCCCCTTCCGACTAAGAGGCTCGTGTACAGTGCGCCAGACGCTTCAACCACGACATCCTCGCAGGTTCAAAGCGGACAAAGTTGCCCAAGATGGACGAGGACTCTATTCTCAACTTCTGCAGCATCACGTCGTGCGATCCGGACAAGGCCGCCCAGTATCTGCGCTTGACAGACGGCAACTTTGAACAAGCCATCCAGCTCTTCTTCGATGCGCCCGGGCTTGACTTTACTCCATCGGCACCTTCACAACCTTCGGCAGCCGCTTCGTCTGCACAACACGCAATAAATGTCGATTCAGATGATGACATGGACTTTGATGCCGCCACACGGGGCACCACTCCACCCACACGGGCCCAGCCGGGCGTCGAAGATGACGAAGCCATGGCGCGGCGGCTGCAAGAGGAGATGTACGGTGGGAGTGGACCTGGAGGTACTGGCCCTGACGAGGTTCGTGCACCTATGCAGCGGACCACGGAAACCCTCGTCGGCCCAGGCTCCAACTGGGGGCCTGCCGACGACGACGAGGATGTCGACGCCATGGTCCAAGAACAACTGGCTCGTCGCCGGACAGGTATGCCACACACGTCATTCATACAGTTCCCACATCTTGCTGACCCGTCTGACAAAGGTCGCGCCGGCATCTTCAACCAGCAGACAACTCAGACCAACGTGTGGGACAACACGACGGATTCAAGTACCCGCCGACGCGAGCTTGCAACCGCGACAGGCGGCGCGTCCGAGCAGTCTTCTAAGATGAGCATGCTCGCCGAGCTGTTCCGTCCGCCCTTTGAGATCATGTATCAAGGGCCGTGGGAAAAGGCACGAGACATGGGTAAAGACGAGGAAAAATGGCTGCTTGTTAACATCCAGGACCCCGCCATCTTCGACTGCCAGCGCCTCAATCGGGACATTTGGAAGAACGACGACATCAAGGCGACTGTACGCGAGAACTTCATCTTCATGCAGTATGCAAAAGACGACCAGCGTGGTCAGCAGTACATGAACTACTACTTCCATGCCCGCGACAGCTCTGATGCTTACCCACACATCGCCATCGTAGATCCCCGGACAGGCGAGCAGGTCAAGGTATGGTCAGGTCCACCAATACCCGAACCAGTCGAATTTCATGCTCAGCTTCACGAGTTCCTTGATCGTTACAGCCTGAATGTGAACGCAAAGAACCCTGTCGCGAAGCGAAAGTCCGAGTCCAAGAAGAAGGACCTGGGCCGCATGACCGAAGAGGAGATGCTCGAGATGGCTCTGAAAAACAGCATGGATAACGGCCAAGGCCCGAAAGATGACGATCCAGACGCCCTCACAAAGTCGACGGACAATGTCAAGGGCAAGGGCAAAGCGGATGAGGCTGCGTCCGAGCCCGAGGCCAGCGCACCCACAAATCCTCTATTCGCCACCATATCTGCACATGCTCCCCACACCGAGCCCACCGTTACCGATCCCAAAATCACAACGCGCATCCAGTTTCGAGGACCATCAGGTCGCCCCATCGTGCGCCGCTTTCACCTCTCAGACCCTGTACGCCGCGTCTACGAATGGATCAAGTCGGATATCCCTTGGGAGGGCAAGCAAGGCGCCGAGTTTGATCTTGCCTTTATGGGCAAAAACCTCATCGAGCATCTCGATGAGACCGTCGAAGCTGCTGGTCTCAAGGGTGCCAGTGTCATGGTTGAATTTCTTGACAACGAGTAATCAGCCGTGCTTTCTAATGGGAAACGAACCTGTGCATGTTCACGATTAATGGATTATGAAGTATGGCAAACTGCCGTTTACAGCTTAACGGCATTTCCGGGGCGGAGATACGTACTCTGGTGCCGTATGCATTACCAGGGCCGGGGTTTATAGATCTTCTTATGCCACCGCGTTGTGGTGAATACCCTTGCATTCTTTGGGGGCTTGGGGCGTAGTGTTATTCATCTTCAGCTTTGCACTGAGATGTCTAAATCCAATATATGTTTACCAGATCCTTACTCCGTGTGCGCGTGCAACGATACATTTTCTTCTCTCTACCTCAGCTCGTTCCGTAGCTTCGGTCCTTTGGCTGAGTGCTACCACACTTGTTCTGAGCTTTGCAGAGCAATGCGGCAAAAGATCATTCTGTACAATATGCATGTCTTGATTCAGTGTGTCTCAAACTATTGGATGGGTAGTCATGTTATCCAATCCCATTGCACTAATTGCACTAATTGCACCTCGCGTATCTCATTTTCCATTCTCAGGTCCAGCATCCGGCAACTCCTCGGACAATGTCGTTTGCTTAATCTCCTTCGAAGCCTCCTCCATTCGAGCAAGCAACTGGCCGGCTTCGTTCTCATCTTCCTCTTAGGTTCGTTCCTCGTCGACGTCCATTTTCCCATCATCGTCCTCCGGAGCCTCGTATTCAGGCATCTCAAGTATGTTCTCATCTTTGCCCAATCCAGCCAACCCCTAGGCGGCTTCTGCAGTAGATCTTCTTAGGAAAGAATCAATGTAGCCTCCGAGATCAGACTTGGCTTCATCCTCTGTCGTGGAGCCATTCACTAGCATCTGTATGACAATCTCCCGGTTGGTTTCGTAGTTGGTCGCGCCAAATGGACCAGAGTCTACAATCAAGCCAACGAACTACTTGGTTAACTCGGCTTCTGGACATTCTAAGAGCTGGTTCATTGCCAACTCCATTTTGGTGGCGTGGACGTCTTCATCATGAGAGTATTTTTCTCTTTTCTTATTGCCAGCTTCGTGGGTTGAATCTTTATCGTGGCCATCTCCGTCACTAAGACTCTCTTCCTGTACCTTCACTGTGCTCCCTGAGAACCTTTCCTTGGTAGGAACACCGCAATGTGGGTCTGGATCGGACGACGATGTCTCATGCCCATAGTACTGTTCCTGTATAGAACGTTTCATCTTCAGATACTGCTCGTATAGTGTCCCAAACTGAGTTGGCGGAATCAACCGGGTAACTTCATTCCCTGCGGGGTCGACAGGAATACGCGTGCCAGCATGGGAAACTCCCAACCTGTAGGTTTGTCCAGTGACCTGGGCATTGTTCCCGGATAGTACCTGGGCAAAATCTTCCGCCTCATTCTTTGCTATTTCCAATCCATCTCCAGCAGTTTCCGTGTCATGGCTGGGCAAGGTGTAATCTTGCTCGTGTGAAATGTACGTGTCGTCATCGGAGTCGTCATCGGAGTTGTCGATTGGCCGGGCAAGTTCATGTTCCTCTAGACTATCGGCCCACATAAGATTGTTGACGAACTCGCTCTGGTCGTTTGTGATCATTTTATAGCCCTGCAGTCGTCGTCGTCGTCGGCCATATAACTCGTTCATCAGAAAGTCTAAAATTCTTTCATCACCATCCTCTTCCTGACTCAAAATTCTTAAGTTTTGCGTAATGGCGATTTGGTTTGCTTTTGGGTCTTTGTTGCTCGTACATATGGCCCCGTCGCCTCTGGATGAGTCAGGAGTGACTTGCTTTTCATCTTTTTTACTACCTGTGAAGCTTATAAGAATCTTCAATGCGTCCTCGTCGAATACTATCAGTTCCCATGCCCTTCTTGCAGTCTCGTATAGGTATAGCCAGCGTTTGACGTTGGCTGCTCTGGTTTTCTCGTATCTGATGAACGTGTCCCAAGCAATAGGCCAGGCTTTGCTACGACCGGCATCGATAGCCTGCCCATGAAGTATGATGGGTGAAGCAAGAATTGGTCCGTCGTACTGATAGGTTCATTGTGAGCATGACTGTAGTTGCCAGGCCAGAATCTTGCAAATCCAGCCAACATACACGTACAAGTTTTGTACCGTGTACCCCAGCCCAGAATCTCCGAATATTTTTGGAGCCTCGTATAAAATAGGCGAAATCTTCGCCGGTAGTTGTGAAGTTTCGTATGTATACCATAGCGCCCAACGTATGTCGACTGATGTCATCGTAGGATGCCGCTATGTAGGCAGAGAGCTCATCCGATTGATAGGGTGCGTAGCGCCACTCCAACAAAAGCCTTTTGTGTGGAGATGAATCGATATTGACTTGCCTTCTCTTGTCAGCTGTTACTTCTTGTGAGATTACGTTACCTACGACACCCGGATCTCGCACGACGACTAGTTGAGTGCATCTTCAGTCCCTCGCGCCTTGGTCCGTTCTGATGGGAAAGTAACCATGGTTGAAGTGATAGCTAAGAATGTACACACGAACGTAAGCGATAGTATCTAGCAATGCGACAGATGGAGCTGCGTGGTTGTGCAGGCCAAGACAGATACAGGTGATCGGTCAGTCCATACGCAGAAGGAAGAAACACATTTGCAGATGAAGTAAGGCAGCTCGGATAATTTGGGCAGCTGCGACTTGTACGTAGCCAATGACATGTACTGTGCATGAGGAAGGCATGGGGCAGCTCTCATGGGCTTCTGTGAGAACTGCAAAGACGACAGGAACCCGAAAAACTAGCTTGGTCTGCCTGAAAAAAAGCGGTGTCAACCCTTTTCGCGTCAATGCTCTTTCATGATGTTCTCATCACCGATACGCTGAGTAAAGGTCACGGCTCTGTCCTTTATCCTCCAAACCCCGCTCGCACCCCGTACGCCCTCGAAATCACCGTTCTTTGCTTCTAGCAATACCATGTTGTCCACGTATTTGCCGAACGCGGATAGCATCTTTCCCTCGTGAGGGCCTTGCCCAAACTGTCGGAATCGATACAGTTAGCAAAGCAAGGCGTTATCTAGACTCGTTGTATAAGGCAGTGACTTACGTGTATACCGTGAAAGTACGTTACCACCCGTGCGGTTTGTGCATCGGATCTGAAGGTTATGGTCTGCGTCGTCAGGTTGTGATATGTGCGAACCGGCCCGAGACTGCCATATCGTTAGATGCAGCTAATCGCACGAGTATGTGCACATGCCGTTTCTTGATTGCGCTCGCCACCTCCTTTACGTTCTTCATAGATGAGTTGAAAGGATAGTCAGCATCAACATCGGGAACGAACACCTCTTCCAACATATCAAAGTCTTTCGTATCAAGCGCTTGGCAGTAACGCGATACGACGTTCTTGATAGCTAAGACGTCAAGTGGGTTGATATCAGACATTTCTGGGTGTATGCGCCTCTACCTCATGTTCTGTGAGGGATTTATACCCTGCTTCTCTCGGAACCCCACTCCATGGATCCGAAACTATGGATCACCCGGGTGTCATAAGATACTTAACATACTAGTAGAAAAAGGCCACTGTAGTCGCTAGACACGCCTATCAGGTGCTTACCCAAACTATCAAGTATTTTATAACACCTAGGTGGGACAGTTCGGTAAGATGCTGTTCTTGGTTCAGTACTACTACATACCCCGTGTGTGTCTCGTCTAGACGTGCCCATCTTTTCCGCATTATTACATCATTGATACTGTAATGCTGATGCGAAAAGGCTATTCGTGCATAGTGAGCTAGGTGCATCAAAGCCGCACTGTCCTATAACGTCGAAACAGGTCAAAATCAATATTGTCAAACGCTTCTAAAACTCTTGAGGGCGAATGCAAGCTACAGTAGGGGACGAATAAGATGAACCCAGAGACTCACGGATGATCATGAGGGACTCTGAGAAGTATGGACGATAACCCACTGTGGCCCCACTTGCCGTATATGGTAACCCTCAAACAAACGTGGGTTACAGCGCAAGAACTGATTGAGAATCTAATATCGGTACAACCGAAAACTCTACATCAATAAGATTTCAATGCAAGATTTCACCAAAAGTGGAATCAGTCTTGACACTCTACTAACACATGTGAATACACCTATATCCCGCATGTCTTCTCCTCGGAATCTCGTTTCTCAGGCAGTGCTTTCATTGGAATGTACCGCAGAAGAAACTTACCTGATTGGGAAGACCCGGGTACCGATGCCGAACGGTGCACTATATGTCAGCCCCACTAGTATCGCTTATCTAACGTTCTACACCCTCAAACTTCTGAATTGTCACAAGACAGCATATTGTGTTCCAATACGCGCTTGGTCTCGACTGAAACGAACCGTTCATCCACTACGCTACGGCACGGGCCCGCCTAACGTCTCCCGTTAGGCTTTCCGTGCGCGCCTTGCATACCATCCTTGCTCTTTCTCGCTGTTCAGCTCGGTGATAATACTCAATGTGGAACGGGCATGGGATTCGTTGAGAATGAATATATGCATGAGATCCACGCCAACCAATCTGGCAAGTTCCAAGGATGTTCTATGCTCGCTGTATTGTATGCTGCAGCCACAAACCTCTCACATTATGGATAGCTTTCATATACCCTCCCCTAATGTGCAGCATCAAGTCCTAAGCACGCTTCATGAACCGCACTATGCGCACTACACATGCTGTGGGTGTGGACCCCACCGATGAAGTTTATCACTGATCCGGTCTTCGTCTTGTGGTTCCTTGTTCTTCTACTTCCCCGGAAGGTCATCATAAAAGCTGCCATCTTCCAACAATCATCCTCAAACGCTCCCATAGTTTATATCTACACCTCCGAGCATGATCATGCTAGACACAACCAACCTCGCCACGAAGGCATTCACTCTAGGTCTCGTTGGAGTTGCGTTAATTTTCACTGCACTACTATGTCACATCTTCTACATGCAAAGGCTCCATCCACTGGCGGGGTATCGTGGACCTTGGTATGCGACCTCATCCTCCCTCGCGAGCGCTGTAATCTCTGTGATACACAAAGAGCCTCAATGGCTCCAGCATTTATCGAATAAATATGGCAGTAAGTGGACCAAAGGCCATTAAAAGGATGCTCAACCCTGATATCATACAGCTGAACATCCTATTCGCATATCTCCTACAATGCTAGTCTTTTCCACGCCATCTTCTATGAAAGATATATACCGAGATCAACAATTGAATCTCAAGTCCGGATTATATGGTACAGGGGCTCTGGGACCCCCGTCCCTTGTTACGACTTTGGAAGGTGACCAGCATCGTGGCTTACGCAAAGCTTTGGCAAATGCACCATGGACTATCGGCCCGCTAAAGAACGCCTGGGAGTCACGCTTCGACGACCAAGTCTCACTCTTCATCAAGAAGATGAACGAACATGCAGAGGCCAATCGTACCATATGCATCTCAGACAAGGTAGCCCATTTCGCCGCTGACATACTGGGCATGATCTCATTTTCACATCCATTCGGCAGTGTCGAGAACCAACGCGACGAGAAAGAGCTTCTGGCGAATTTCCGCAAAGGCCTCACTTTCTTTGGCTTTGCAGGGAGGAGTCGCTTCTTCAGGGATACCATACTGCGCATTCCCGTCGTGGGACAGTGGTGGCTACCAGTTGCTTCGAATGATTCAGGGATAGGATGGCTGATGTGCGAAGCGGACCGTCAGGTATCTGGTCGCGAAAGGGAGAACGCCGAGAAGCAGTTCGAGGGCCAACGCGACTTTTTGCAATAGTAAGTCCTATTGAGCGATGAAATTGTTTCGCTATTCTAATGGCGCCCTAGCTGCCTTGATGCCCGTTATTCGGACGGCTCTTCATTGACTCCTGTACAGAAGCGTGCTCATGTCACACTTCTAATTCAAGCGGGTGCAGACACTACCGGTACTGGAATGGGCTCGACACTTCGGTTCATTCTTACTAATCCGGCGGTTCTCGCAAGAGTACGCAGTGAAATAGAGGACGCGGAAGCAAGTGGACTCCTTTCGACCCCGATTCGCTACGATGAGACACGCGAACATCTCCCCTTCTTTGTGGCATGCATCAAAGAAAGCCTTCGGTTAAATCCACCGGCTCCAAATCTTTTTCCAAGAATCGTTCCCAAGGGAGGTAAAGTCATCGACGGGCACTTTGTACCAGCAGGAACAGAGGTCACGAACAACGCGTGGACTATACAGAGAAACAAGGATTTCTACGGTGCAGACGCTGAGGAATTTAAGCCTGAGCGATGGATGGAAAACGAACAAAGGAGCTTCCGGCTGGAGGCTGCTCAATTCACATTCGGGGCGGGGCCTAGGGTGTGCCTCGGTAAAGAGGTCGCTATGCTAGAGATGCACAAATTGCTTCCGGAGGTAAGTCACCTCCCTTGGACTAAGCTTCATTATTCTCTGGGCTAATGTTTCAGATTATCCGTCGTTTTGACATGGAGGTCAAGCACCCGGGCAAGTACATTGTCAATGGTGGAGTCGCGTACAATGTCGGCTTTCTAGTGAACATGACAACCAGGAACATTGCGCCCTAAACTTCCACCAAACAGAGGCATCCATAGTCAATTTTCTCTCGTGTTTTCATACACATACGAGAATTATGTTCACATGGATCCGACCACCGCCTTGTGCCGGTTAAACCCAGGCTAATATATGGTTGTACTTGAATCACACTATTCTCTAGTCCGTCGATCCCCCGCGTAGCACTTGTGTCAAATTCAGACATATTTTTCCGTATATTCTCTAATTGGGCTATGTGATGTGGGTACGTTAAGCTCATCTCGTACGTTGACACGGGTGACGGGACTGACCTGGAATATCTACTGGCGCGGCAGCCAAGCAGCAAGGGTCTGCTTGTGATATTAACACAAACCTTGCAGCTTCTAGACTATCTTGGTCCTAGTATACGTAATTCAGCGCCCAAGTAAAAGTCCGTTGAGGTTCCGAGTACCGCGATCGTGATGTAGGCCGGTGTTGGAATCGCAATCTAATCTACATATCGCAGTCTCCGAAAAAAACGCCTAGATGGGTTGGCAGAACACACAGAATAACCAAGTTGAGATTAATACGAGTGGAGAAATGCCTGATGGCTAGTCATGAATGGAACTCTACTCAAGTCATGAGACATGTGTTGCAGTATAAATGCACTGCCGTCCCTACCATATCACCCAGAGCCACTCCAGCTGCTTCTTTGGTTTCCTCTCTTGGCTCTTTACTGTTCAACCAGAATCAATATGCATATCCCTTACCTTGCCACAGCGCTGGCACTCACCGGCTTAGTTGCAGCCACGCCAATCGAACCACGTCAAGCAGCTCAGCTCAACCCAGCCATCCGGGCCAGAGGCCGAAGCTACGTCGGGACCTCCCTCACAATCCGCAATGATGCCACGGAGCAGGGAATCATTAAGAGTACAGAATTTGGGTCTATCACGCCGGAGAATGCGATGAAGTGGGACGCTACGGAGCCGAGTCAGGGAGCATTTACTTTTAGTAGTGCAGATGCTGTTGCGAACTTTGCGACAGCAAATAACAAAGAGGTATGCTGCTTGTTGGCCGGAATGAGAACAAGAGGACTAATACAAAATGTGATGAATAGCTTCGCTGCCATACACTGGTCTGGTATAGTCAGCTACCCAGCTGGGTCAGCCAGATCAACAACAACGCAACGTTGATTAGTGTCATGCAAAACCACATCACAACACTCGTTACCAGGTACAAGGGTAAATGTACACACTGGGACGTTGTCAACGAAGGTGCGTCGAGGCAAAGCAGATGGAATACAAGGGCTAGAGCTGACAATACTCCCAGCACTCAACGAGGACGGGACCTATAGAAACGACGTATTCCTAAGGGTCATTGGCGAAGCCTACATCCCCATGGCCTTCAAAATGGCCGCTGCTGCCGACCCAAACGCTAAACTCTACTACAACGACTACAATCTCGAGGACGGAGGCGCCAAACACGCTGGCGCTATGAAGATTGTTAAGCTCGTTCAATCCTATGGCGTGAAAATCAACGGCGTCGGTTTCCAAGCTCACTTGGCATCCGAGTCGACGGCGAGTGCAGGACCGTTGCCCAGCCTCGCAGTTTTGACCAAGTCGCTCCAAGATGTTGCTAATCTAGGGGTCGACGTCGCGTATACTGAACTGGATATCAGGTGCACTTTACCGGCTACCAGTGCCAAGTTGGCGGTTGCTGCGACTGCTTGGGCCAGGGTTGCGCAGTCATGCCTCAATGTCAAACAATGCGTTGGTATCACCCTCTGGGTATGTTGAATTTCATTAACCATGAGAAGAAGCTCACGTACTGACCTTTTCTCCAGGGCGTTTCGGACAAGTACTCTTGGATTCCGGGCATTTTCAAAACAGAAGGGTCTGCCCTTTTGTGGGACGCGAATTTTGCGAAGAAGCCTGCTTACACCTCGTTTTTGAACGTGTTGAATGGACAGTCTGTTACTTCAAAGTGATAAATTGACACCTACGGCAGCTTGAGTGGGGAAGTTGGATGCTTGGCTTCAGTTTGGGGGTAGATGAAGAGCACCACGTCGCACGCGCGGAATTCTTCACTGTCATTCATTTTGTAGAGATATTTTGTGAAAAGCCTCCCTTGGAAATACATTATTTGGTTCTGTCCTTTTGCTCAAAATCATCCTGCGTCTCGTTAGCCCATTGCTCCCGTCGTCGTACAGTGAAGACCAGACTCATGCAGCATATGAAGCCTGTGCACAAAACAGCCGTCTTTACCGTAATACCTGCACATGCGGCTGGTTGCTACTAACATCGCTTTATTTGTCTGTTCATGTGTTGCTAGGGAAGGTTGTCCGCAAATTATCCGGGTACCTTAACCGTCCTGTCGGCAGCCCCCTACTCCCTCTATGCCATGCCAAACAACTTTGTGAACGCACAGCCCAACAGATGTCTGACTGGCAGTTTCCACATCAAGCAACTATCATTTTCCATTGATCGCTGTACGCCTTGAGGGTTGATCCATGAACATCGTCTTTAGACGAGCGTCCTCATGCATGGGATCCGTGTGGCGGCCTGTGATTGGCCACACAGCGGTATACATGCTGAAGAGTGGATTGCCACATCGGAACACCTCCCGCGTTGGTAGTCGCGCGATACTTGGTCGTTGACCTGCCCGAAGTTAAGCAACTATCGGATGGGAGCTAATGTGCAGCGTCGGGCGACAACAATTCGCGATACACAGTAAACGGCGGCCGGATGCGGTGCGACAGCCAGGCTTTCGTCCCAGTTAGTTAGCGAGCGTCGAAGAATAGCTAGCTGAGCTGTCCCAATGCATGGTACTCACGGTTCGTTATGTATGCGCCTCAGGTCCGGCAAGACGGATGGAACCGGCTACGTGCCATGGGAGCCTCTATTGCGTTCCAGCAGCTGGCCGAGATGCAAACGTCATTTTAGGGTCCAAAGCGGCGGCTGCGGACAGAAGATGTGGACAATTTCGGCCTAGATAATGACATCCTCTTGTGTAGCGTTGACTTCTTTCATGACGGCGATGTGTGCGTAAATGCATGTGCCATGCTAACATAAACATGGCTCTCGTTCAACTCTTTTGCGTCCCGAGGTACTTTGAGTAGAATCGGAATGAGCATAAAATAGCCCAGCTCTGCACATATACGCATGTACGTAACGTGTAGCGTGAAGCCAATAATACAATCGACACGCGATGTCTTCGAATGCGGCTAGCGGCATCTACTACGTCGCCTTGGCTCTACGTGTGGTGGGATCCCTCGTACAGGATTGCAGCAGACAGGCATCCTGTAACCTGCCATACGCGCCACCCGAATATGATCGAATTACAGACACCTCTCAAGAGCATACTCAACTTTCGCGATGTCGGCCAGTTTGTCAATGAGAACGCAGAAACAGTGTATTAAAAATGGTGCATTTGCATCGCAATACAGCTAATCACTTTGCAGTCGTCTCCAAACCGGTCTGCTGTACCGAAGTGCGCGCCCTGGTATGTCTGCTGTGTGTATTGTCAATGATTAAGCTGAGCCGTATCAGACGAGGCCTCCTTTCAGGACAGACAAAGGCTGTTAAACGAGTACAGGGTGAAGAGCATCATTGATCTACGAACAAAGTGAGCTGGCCTACTTCAAACCATGCATCACCAACTTATCGTTGTAGAACAGAACACATTGAACAAGCACAAAAGCACGAGGCGAGGATTAAAGCCTCAGCAGCCGTACCCCAGACGAACAAGGATGTTGCAGAGCCTTTACAGATTACCGGCATTGACTATCACGAGATCAACTTCAATGGGTCGGCATTCTCTCGGATGCTCCTCTCCAAGCTCTCTTGGTTCGAGTTTTTCAAGCTGGCAGGTCTCATGATACTTGGGTACCGCAAGGACGCAATCAAGATTCTAGCACCTCATATGGAGGGCATGGGATTAATTGGGTTGGCCCAGCAATCTTTGGATGTATGCACGCGCGAAGTCACGCAGGTCTTCGATCTGTTGGGAATCGAAGATAGTTGGCCAGTCCTAATTCATTGCACGCAGGGCAAGGACCGCACGGGGCTTATAGTGATGCTCGTCCTGTGGTTGCTTCAAGTCGACCAGGCAATCATTGACAAAGACTATCGACTATCCGAGCCGGAACTGGAGCCAGAGATGGAGGGAAGACTAAAGGAGATGGCGTCAATTGGCTTGTCGGAGCAGTTTGCTGTCTGTCCCCCGGATGTGGTGAACAGTACATACTCTCATATCGTGGAGAAGTACGGCAGTGTTGAGCAGTACTTGGAGAAAGCTGGTGTAGCCAAGAACAAAGTGGACTTTGTGAAGAAGAAGCTACGAGCGGATGCGTCGTAGGCGTGCCCCACCAATACTATCAAGTAAGCTTGGCGGAAATCACAATCTGCTCCTATCTGGACCACCTTTTGGCGTGCTCCTGGAAGGGCTAGGCCAGACGCAGAAGATAGATAGCAGACGGGAGACGGCAGACGGCAAACGACCGAAGAGATGGTGAGGCTGAGGTCAAGGTTGTTGTTGTCGAGGCATCAAAGCATGAGATGTTGTAACCACGTTATACTACGGTATGCTACACAACAATACTACTATGATACTATTGTGCATTGCCAATCTATGTACATCATCGCCAGCGGTGTGTTGTTGTCCAAGGTTTGGAGCTAGGCTTGGAGAGCACAACATCGGCAGGGGCAAGGGCGAGACCCTGGTGCGTCTTCGCTTAGATTCACCGCCGTTAAAGCGCTCTCTCCGCAACACGTACTTTCCATGTTGCAAAATTGCCCAGTGGTGCAGGATGAGCAGCAATACCTCCGAGGATAACTTTGAGTGGGTTGAGACGCCGCCGGCGCCCTCACCCACGACGCCCGAGTTCGACTGCGGCGTCAAGACAACGTCGGTAAGTTGCATGTGGGCTGGCTGGGTCAAAGTCAACAAAGACCCCGCCAGCCATTGAGCAGCGACATGGTGAGCCAGCACGCTGATAGTGGCCAAACAACAGTACCCGACCATTGCCAATGCTCCTCTGCCTGCAGAAGGTTCGGGCCGCGACTCGTTCAACAACTATGTTCTCATTTCGCTGCTGGTGGGCATCCCCGCCTACATCACATGGAGCTGGGGCATGGGCTTCAAGACGTGGGTCTTCCTAGCCCTTGTCCTGTGTCTGCCCATCCTGGGTCCCTTTTGGTGGCTCACGTCCGAATTCGCGCCCCGCAAGAACGAAAAGGCCAAACTGCCCGGCAAGCCCATTGAGCACTACCTCAAGTTTCACAAGGCCGAAGACCGTGACGCCTACTACGGCAAGAAGCAAATCCCCATCGAGACATTCCAGGAAAAGTACTTTGACGGTGACATTGAGCTCAATGGCGACATGCTCGACATTCTCGAATGG
This sequence comes from Pyrenophora tritici-repentis, assembly GCF_003171515.1. Taxonomy (NCBI): domain Eukaryota; kingdom Fungi; phylum Ascomycota; class Dothideomycetes; order Pleosporales; family Pleosporaceae; genus Pyrenophora; species Pyrenophora tritici-repentis. Next base: position 8,411,440 of record NC_089390.1, read on the forward strand.
CGTCACGACTGGTCCAAGCCCCGCTTCACCCTCGGACTGATCAAGCACTTCCTCTTTGGCATGATTCCCGAGATGATTGTCCACTCACGATCCCAAGGTCTGTACGACCCGAAACATGTCCACCAAGCTTGCATACTGACTCCACGCCAGACGAAGAGCAGGTACGCGACCACTACGACCGCGGTGACGACTTCTACGGCTGGTTCCTCGGTCCACGCATGATCTACACGTCGGGCATCATCTCCGACATCAACAAGGAAGAGAGCTTAGAGCAACTCCAGGATAACAAAATGTCTGTTGTTTGTGAGAAGATTGGCTTAAAAGAGGGCGAGAAGATGCTCGACATTGGCTGCGGATGGGGAACACTCACCAGGTTCGCTTCCGTCAACTACGGTGCGCATGTGACTGGTGTTACTCTTGGCCGTAATCAGACCGCGTGGGGCAACAATGGCCTCAGGAAGTCTGGAATCCAAGAGGACCAATCCAACATTCTCTGCATGGACTACCGCGACATACCACTCCCCCCCGGTGGCTACAACAAAATCACCTGTCTCGAAATGGCCGAACACGTTGGTGTCCGCCACTTGAGCTCCTTCTTCCGCCAGGTTTACGACATGCTTGACGATGACGGTGTCTTCTTCCTCCAGATCGCTGGTCTCCGTAAAGCTTGGCAATTTGAGGACTTCACTTGGGGTCTCTTCATGAATAAGTACATTTTCCCTGGTGCCGACGCTTCTACCCCTCTCGGCTTCGTCATCGACACCCTTGAGGGTGCTGGCTTTGAAGTGAAGATGGTGGATACTATTGGTGTGCACTACTCCGCTACTCTCTGGCGCTGGTACCGTAACTGGCTCGCCAACAAGGACAAGGTCGTTGCCAAGTATGGCATCCGGTGGTTCAAGGTAGGCTCTTTGGTTTCATCTGTCGGGCTCTCAGAAGCTAACAATAGTCCAGATTTGGGAATACTTCCTCGCATATTCCACGATTGCTTCTCGCCAAGGTACCGCCACGTGCTTCCAAATCACTTGCGTCAAGAACCTCAACGCCGTCCACCGTATCGACGGTATTGAGACACAGTTCAGTCTATCTGCCGCTCTTGCTGCTAGCAGAGCGAAGCTTGCGGCGAAAGCGCAGTAAACTCTCACATTCAACTACACGAGCTGCGTCATTTCATGGCCTTTGATTTAGCCTTTGATTTATTGGAAGATAGTGCCAAGCAGTTGAGACGATGAATAAAACCAACGATATAGGATATGCCGATATGAAGGCGTCGAGCATCGTCAGCATGAGCTGAACCGAGAATAAGAAGTGGAAGAAGCTCGTCAGAGCTGATACAATCCTGAATGACTGTCATCTCCCCGATGAATATAGAAACATATATGAAAAAATAAGACTACGATTATATATGGTCGTATTGTACGAACATCGAGTATTTTTGATGGAACATGTCTCTACACGGTGCTCGGTTATTTAATGCACACTGACTTTGGGATGATAAACTGCTCTAGTGTAAAATATCTCTGGATACGGTAGGCTAACAATAGTCTGGAAAGCTTAATCGATAATAACTACGTACGTGGGAAATAGAACCATGCTTCATGATTGTTGCGTGTACGTAAATTTACCAAGATGCCCCACGGTATTTGACTCATCAATCCACTATTCTTATCCAACGCCACGCTCCACTTCCACTTACCAAACTGAACGCATATGTAATTATGTATAGTTATATCCCAACATATTTGACTTCCATTCATCATCAGCCAATCAGAGCAGAGTACCGGGTGGTATGGTCTAGTGGTATGACGTCGCGTTGTGGCTGGCGGAGAGCATTGAAAGTTCTCCTGATCCAGATCCGCGCCAGCCTGGGTTCGAGTACGTTTGAATTCCTCTTAGATTAAGTCGGTTTTACTGAGACATTGCAAATGCTAATATGTCTAAAGTTCCCAGTACCGCCAATATTGCGACATAATTTTTTTTGCTCTAGTATTTTCATACTTGGAATTCAAGTATACCATCTCTTTTTTTTATAAATATAGGTGCTAAGAGTCTGTCTCATAGGCAAATAATAATTTTAGAACCAGGCATTTCTAGCAGCCGTATGGTCAACCGACTACTCAAGGCATACCCCAAGTAGATACAAATTAATCCTAATATCCAACCTTACGCCCCTTTCCATCCAGACTGCTCTAGCACAGCCAATCTCCGCCCTATACTCCCAAAGCAGACGCAGCTACAAAACAAGACACTACCCACCCACGTCACCACAGCCAGGCTCTCGTAGCTGATCATGCCAGCAAAAAACTCTTGCCCCATTGGCGCTACTGTGCTAGGCCTGCCCTGCATGTGTGTACTATCACTCATAGACGGGACTTGTGTGGCATTTGTGGTAGGTGGTAAGGAGGGAGAAGGAAGTACATTCGGGTTCGAGAGGAAGATGAATGAGGTGAGGATGGAGGTTACAGTGAGCGAGACGGAAAGCCCTGGTTTTGAACGGTCGAGAATATACCAGAGGGCTGGGTTTACGAGGGCGAGGGTGAGAGTCAGCTGGAGAGTAGACTGCCAGGGAAGTCGTCGCTGTGGAAGACGAATTAGCGCATGTTTCCACGATTGATGGATTGCCATGGGAAAGAGTAGAGTGTGACATACGATTGCAAATGCGATGCCTAGAAAAGCAGCCACGCTCCTCACAACATCGTTGATCTGCTCGCTGATGGGCGAGTCGTGCGTTTCCACCTCCTTCTCGTCGGTCTGACTGGCCCGCTTCTGCACGTCCCATACAAGGTCAACATATGGTAGCAGACTGCCCAGCGCGACACCAAACAACCCCCAGCTTGCAAGGTAGGTCCGGCTCTCGCGACCGACGCCATCAACGTGCACCGGCGCCAATTGCCGAGTTTCGTGCAGGTGCGAGACAATGATGCCGTAGATGACGCCAAAAGCATAGAGGGCGGCGAGCTTGCCTAGAATGACGGCATACTTCCAGATGCCCCGTCGCGGTTGTCTGGCAGTGTGGTCATGTGCCTTTCCCTCGGTCTGGCGTGTGCTTGCTACTCCCCTGGCCTGGTTCTTGAGACTCCGACCGCCATCAGGACTGCCCATACCAGGCTCGTAGGCGTGAAAGCCCATGGCCATGTGCGCGGGCGTCTCTGCGCCCGTCCCCCACGGCGTTTCCGCCATGCTCTGGTCCCCGGTTGTACTCTCGCCCGTCTCGTCGTAGATGCCAGACAAGGTGCTGCTCATGTTCAACACGCTCTTGTTCCGCGGCGGCAGGGTCCTTTCGCGCTCCGCCTCTTCCGATTCGTCATTGCGCGAGTTGCACGTTCTCAGCAGACGTGCGTTGAGCTGAGCGAGGAAGTCGGCTGATCCGCGGTTCTCGCGTGCGCTGGGCGGCGTGGATTGCAAAAAGTCGTGTGTTGGTGAATGCGCAGCGTCCTTGTACGAGTCGAAGTGGCGGCGCGGGACGGGGCGGTGAATGTGCAGCGGAGCTTGTGCCGCATTCATCTTCGAAGGAGCGTCTTCTGCCATTGCTGCGCTTCAGTCCCGTCTGAACAGGCTATGTACCTTGCGCCAACTTCTATCTAATGGCCACGGCCCCAACCCTGTGGTTGCTCTCGCCTACAGCAGCTTTGATCGTAATATGGGAAGCGACCGTGGGGAAGAAAAGATGGCGAACAAAGTGCAGGGACGCTACAGTGATAGACCCATCCGCCTCACTCGTACAGATTGTTGCTTATTGCTGTGGAATGGGACTAGAAATGACCTCTAATACCGAGTCAGTGCACGTGTCACGAGTTCTGAATGACTGCGCTCGGCCTTATACTGGAGCCTGGCAAACCCTACCCTCGTATCGGCAATCAAATTGAGTAGGTGGGTGGGGAATCTGCAAAGCTGCAATGAGGGGATGCTGCATCATATGCAAGCTAGTATGTTAAGCTGACGTTGTTGGGCAGTCTGCTTGCATGTGCCCTGAGATCTGAGATGACTTTCATGTGAAGATCGGCCGACTCTGGTGGGTCCGACCAACCTCGTCCGCATCCTCAACACTTCAAGCTGCGACTGGCATCGTACATGTTTCATTATATGTACGCGGCTACCCCGAATGGATATTGATGCTACTACTGTACACAGGATCCTGGCCCATTGCGTAAACAATATCTCACCCACTACGACTGTCAGATGCTGTCTTGTACGCACATGCCAAGGAACCCGCTTTTGCTCTCCGTCCCCAACTGCAACAGACTACAGCACTAATTGCTCAGGACCCTATGCACCTTTTTGCCCTTGTACCCTGTATGTTCGTAGCGTCATCAAGTGCCTTGTTGCCACCCCTGGTCATGTTGCCCACTACTTGTCACCCGCGCTCAATCGACGATAGGTTGGAGGATGTTACCACTGTGGACTTTGTAAGCGCATGTGTAGAAGTGGACGCGCAGTGAAACTTACGCTACAATATTGGCCCAGCCGATGAGGCGCCAGTGCTTTTCGATACGTCGGGACAGGGCTACCTTCTCACCGATCTCTGTGCATGCGGGTGAGGTCAGGGATAGGCGTGCGGCATCAGCCTTGACAGCGATAACCTTGGCACCAGTAGCGGTTGAACCGATGTTGACCATCTAAGCGAGTGAGCACCGATCTGCTGCCATTTTGGTATTCTACTTACAAGGACTTCGTTCTTTGCAAGCTTGGCCACCTTGGCCTGCTTGCCGTCGGCCGTCTTCACGCCGAGTAGTCTGCGGAGAAGGAAGTAGTTGACCTCAAGTTCAGTGTAGATATTCGGCAGGTGGCCACGAAGACCCAGGACGAAGCCGACAAGACGATCCGCACGGCACAGCGTAGGATCGACGCGTGTACCGACACCTGCCACGTGTTAGTCGAGCTGCAGATTATCGGGTCCAAATATGGCGGCCTACCAATCAATCCTCCCGGAACCGCAAACTTCAGATCGTTGTGCTCAGCAAATAGAGATACTACTCTTGAGAAGATGGGCTTGCACTGAATCTTTCCAGCGCTGTCTTTTGATACAATGCCGGGCCTGATTTCAATCTCGTCTCCCAGCTTCAGCACACCAGTCAAAATACTGCCACCAGCAACACCACCCTTCAGCTCGTCAATCTCAGCACCGGGCTTGTTGACGTCGAATGATCGAATGACAATCATGTGTGGCTTTGCAGAGAAATCTCGTACTGGGACGGGGATTTTGCTGATGAGATGCTCGTTGATGGCGTCAATGTTGAACTTCAACTGCGCCGAGATGGGAATGATGGGCGAGCCATCAGCCACGGTTCCTCGAATGAATTTGAGGATCGACTCGTAGTGCGACGCAGCGCTGTCTTCCCGCATCAGGTCGACTTTGTTCTGGAGAATAATGATGTGGTTCAGCTTCATGATCTCGATAGCGGCAAGATGTTCACTGGTCTGCGGCTGCGGGCAAGTTTCATTTCCGGCAATGAGCAACAGCGCAGCATCCATGACGGCAGCACCTGATAACATGGTGCTCATGAGAATATCGTGACCGGGACAGTCGACAAAGGAGACGTGGCGCTTGAGTCGGTATCGTCCTCCGCATCCCTCACGCTCACAGGCCGGATCGACCTCCTTGTCGCTCTTGTATGACCGATAGCATGTAGGACGCGGGCACTCTACGTTGTCGCATTGGTAGATCTTCGCGTTCGCGTAACCAAGCTTGATGGTGATATTCCTTTCGAGTTCGTTCTTGAAACGAACAGTCTGTACGCCGGAAATGGCCTTTACTACGGTACTCTTTCCGTGGGCCACGTGGCCAATTGTTCCAATGTTAATTGTAGCTTGACGGGAGATGATCTCAGGCGACAATGGGTTAAGCGTCGTAAGGTCGAGGGTGCTTGGATCTGGTTGCTCGCTTTGTGCGAATTAGTTCTTGTACAGCAGAGCGGCTCATTGAGAAACCTACGGGAGCTCTGGACGTTCTACAGGCGCCGCCGGTTCCCGGCCCTTCTTGAGTGCAGACTTTGGCTTCGTCTCCTCAATCTCCTCTTGTTCGGACATGCTCTCCTCATCGCGGTGCTCGTGGTCGGACTCGGACTCCATGCTGGGCAGTCTGGGTGAAGGTATCAAGGGCTTGGTAGTATTGTAGCGCAAGACCGAGATTGTGCAGTTTCGATATGTCGTGGCGATTGTTGTAGGTTTGACTTAGCGACGACAACTTCCCACTTCAAATCCCACACAAAGTGACTCAAACCCTAGCCAACCGTCAGTGGTGGCGGGGCTGTGCCAAGTCACTAGTCGTCGGCGAAAGGTTCCGCCGATTATTGAATAAAACTCCTCTCGGCCCCGTCCTTTCTTCCAATCTCCATTGAACAACGCAAAAAATTGCACACTCACGAAAAGCATTTTCTTTGGAGAGACCCATCGTCTACGGACGGTGTGAGGTTTCCATGAGAACGAAAACCGTCTGTGAAGTGGAGAATACAATGGCTGATCTTGGGTGCGGTTTCTCCCTGCTTTTGCAATGGGAGAGAGCGCAATGATCGGTCGTACATATATGTAATATGTGACACTATAAGTTTGCAGGCACCTACCGCAATCTGTGTGAGCCAGCCCTGTTGTCGAGATCGTGTCGCCAGAGATACAGAGGGAATGGGCGTCCCAGTTTATACCTTCGTTGTCGGGTGGTTGGGCCAGCGAGCTTAACTATGTTGCGTCTAGGGACTTGTGGTTCATTACTGGTGCTACTGTCATGTTGCTCTACACATACTGGATATCGTCGCCATGGTCCAACTCTTCGAGAATTTGGTGAAATGCTGCGCTGCACCTATGACGTCCTCTTGTATGACCTTTGTTGTTCCTGTTCAGAACGGAGAAGAGTTCATAGTAGTAGTTTTAGGGTACTTGGTGTGACTTTCTTATATGACTACATGTTCTTATATCTCAAAGGGCCTTGAACACTTTTCTATGTGTCGTTTTGAGCCCCGAAAGTGATTTCTCGCCCCAAAGCTCACAACACCTCTGAGAGCACATACAAGAGGCTTTGAGGGCGGAGCATTGGCAGTCCTTGTAAGTATACGAAGTCACGCGTCTGCGGCTGTCTCCGGTTGTCTTAATGAGGTCTTCAAGGCGGGCAAGGGCAGATATGACGAATCTCGCTGCAAACCTTACACTGCCTTTCTATATGATAGAGAGCTTGAACTATCCGGTAATTCCGCAGCCCGTAAGAGGTACTTGCTTCCTGAGGTGTGGCGGTGCGAGCCATGATCGCCCTGATGCCTCTGTTGAGTTCCCTGCGTCGGCTAGAACGGGGGCAGATCGGCACGGCGGGTGTAACTCCACACGAAACCTTGCGCACGCTTGTGTACTAGCACTGCGACTGTCGAGAGTTGCTATGACATCATCGTCTTCATCGTCATTTAGCCATGAAGGGTGCCGCAGTCAGTAAGCTTTGCAGGTGTTTGGCTAACCACCAACATTCCTACGATATTTGTATACCCCAAGAACAGTGCTCCGTTGTTTATCGCCCTCACCATGGCGACTACGACTACAGCAAATGCGCCCCCCACTTCTGGCAGTATGCCAATGAAGACAACGGAAGAGGCGGGTCCACCGCGATTCCCTGCTGACACCAAGATGCACTGTCCTGACCCATCGGCGCATCAGCCAAAGAGCAGCGCATTACAAAATCAGGCATCCGCAGCTGCGCTGTACTCACACAACCCGCCTAGCACCCTCAAGACAAACGCGTCGCGGAGCAGCACAAACCTGCTCGGGGCCGACGGCAAGCTTTCCTCCGCAAGTGAGTGCCTTTGATTAACCTAATGATATACGATCTGACCTGATTTCTCAGGCGCTGCCACCAGTCTCAAGTACGCAAAAGCGCAGGATCTTCCCAGCTATCCCGTCATTGGCATCGACACCAAGTCGTCTGCTGGCGCCGCCGCTTTACTGGCTGATCAAAACAAGAAGAGCCCAGCACGATGGAAACCCGAACAGTCGTCGGCGGCAGGTAAGGCAGCATTAATCGCAAACGGCTACAAGATGGCCCCAGCATGGCGACCAGAGGCTAGTACGGCTGGCTCAAAGGCAGCTCTACTTGCCCATAGAGATGCTGTTAAGACGAACGCATGGCAGCCTGAGGCTAGCTCCGACGGTCATTCGGCTGCGACTATTGCAATGCGCAAGAAAGCACCCGGTCCCAACGTCGATCATGGATACACAGACCAGAGCAGGAAGAACGCTTTCACTGCAGCCACGGATGCTCACTCTGCTTCGCGACGGCTGCGCTCTCAGTCTAACCCAACACTCCCGCCACTGTATCCAGACGCTCATAACTCGGCAAAGAATGCATTAGGCGCAGCGACACTTGCACACAGCGCATCCACGCGAGCCAAACCACAGGTCAGTGTAGTTGATTCCAATCGCCATGGCCACGGCGCGATGGAGGCAGCTCGTATACAGCATGCGAAGAGCATATCGCGGGACATGTACACCAGTACCCCTTCTGTATCGCTGGAGACAGAAGAAAAGAAGCGCAACGACGCTCTTCGTGCGTCTGCCATCTCCATGGCCAAGAAGATCTACGATGTACAACAGCAGAATATCGATGTTGCATCTGGAAGATCTGCCGCGCGTACAGGTGCAACTGCTGCTCATAGTCAGCAGCCAGCAACTGGCGAGGCTGATATTAAGCAACAAGCGATGCGCTATATTGGTATCCAGGAAGCTGCTCAAAAGCTGGCCCAGGAAAGACTGGCCAAAATTGGATTTGATGAGAATGCGGCGTACAGAAGTTATTATGGCTATGAACAGCCAACTCGCTCAAAGCTCAGTATGCGCCGTGGCCGCAATCGTGCACACAGTGCATCAGAGACTGCAGCTGGAGAAACATCAGATTCGGACGAAGATGATTTCCGTTCGAGGCGCATTCGCTCGCAAATGGAACAGTTCAACAAGCAGTTGGCTGATGTGGACGCAAAGAAACGTGAGAATGATCGCAAGTCTTTGCTTGCTGCGGCCCAGCGCAGAGTTCAGGCTCAGATGCAGGGCATGGACAAGAAGATCTACGACGAGACCGGCAGAATGTCGTCTACCATGATCGACGAATGGGATGAAAAGGCCCGTAAACGTGCCGTTGCTAACTCGGAGGCTCGTATGGAGAATCATGGCAGAGTGCATATTGGCAACGGCAAATGGATGGACCAGGCGGACATTGATGCTATTGCTCAGGCCAGAATTCAACCCACTCTAGATGAGATTACCGAGAAGACCGAAAAGCGTTTGGCCGAGGATGAGAAACGGCGGGCTGAAGAAGAGGAGCGTCGGCTTGATATGGAACATGAGAAACGCCGCATTAAGACTGAGAAAGAGCGTGCTGCCGAAATCAAGGCCGAAGAAAAGCAGGGGAGGGGTAAGTGCACGTCGTCATCTTCATATCAGGCATTACTAATACTATGATAGAGGAAGAGAAGAGGGTCGCTAAAGCACGAGCTATTGAGGAGAAGACTGCGGCAAAACAAGAGAAGGAAGCTGAGAAAAAGAGAATAGAGGAGGATAAATTGGCTAGAGAACAACACAAGTCGAACGATGTTCCAGTCGCTGAAGACGTCGATAACGATGGCTTGTACAACGAGCCGACGCTTTCCACCGAAGCCCGAAATACACCCGGACATGAAGCTGCCGACATGACCTCACCGACGTCACCTGGATCCTCGAAAGGATTCAAATCGCTCCTTAGCAAGCTAAAGCGGCGATCGAAGCACTCATCCACAGATGGGTCCGAGGATAATACCAAAGAAAAAGAGACGGCTTTCGTCGGTGGTGCAGCACTTCGGAATCCTGCATCGAAGGATCCATCGCAGTCACATTCATCTACAAGCACTGTTCTGCCAGGGAGGGCTGTAGAAAGCCATGTGTCCGCCGAGGTAGATCGATCAACAGAAGCAAATCTCACCAAGCCCGTATATGTCCCTCATGTTGACAATACTGATGGAGACCGTTACTCGGATGTTTCTTCCTTGTCAAGCGATGGAGATGAGTTTGACATGGTTAGGGGTCGCTTAACAAAACGCGTTGTTAGCGGAAGTACAGACATGTCTGGAGCGGAAACTTTCGAGGAAGCCAGAGACCACTTTGATGAAAACCTCGTACCACCTCCAGCATTTGGCTCTGAGGTGGCGACTGCACGAAAAGGAAGTCCCAGTCGCGAGTCGAAGTTCCAAGAAGTCGGACTATAGTTCACTGTGGCTTGCAAGGGTTGGAATTACACCGTTCCACCTGGGTGTTACAAAATACTTGACAGTATGGGTAAGCACCTAATAGGTGTGTCTGGTGACTACAGTGGCCCTTGTAAACCAGTATATCAAGTATTTCATGACATCCGGGTGGTTCGGTTCAGCTATCCATTCGTACTTTTTTTTTCGTGAAGTGTTACATGGGTTATTTTCGAGAAGGCTTGGTACGAGTAGACGAGATACATGATTTTGGACATATCGCAATGCAATAGTTATAATGTTTTGTTCTGCATAAATGATCCCAAATTTTTTTCCCCAACTAATGCGTTCACGTGCAAGAATCACAAGAGTTACTTACGACAATATGTTGTGGTGAGTTTCTGGGGTTCCGGTGCAAGAGGGTAATAGACAGTGGGTCCTTGTACCACAGAGGTGCAAACAGTCAAGGTAATTGCTACCGAACTAAGCTGGGGTCCAGGAAGGATGTATATAACATGTCCTGAGCCTTGAAACTATCTTGCGACTCTTAACAAACCAACAGTACAAATTGATAATCTAGTGCCGACCTGCTCGCTGTAATAGAGTGGACATCACCGCGGCTGTCCTTAAGCTTGCCTGATCGGGTGATTACATCAGCAGTATTGGGCGATCCAGCGTATGTGGAAACAACACGAGGTAGCTCCTTTCTCGAACAGCATCACCAACCCACCTCTACACCCCACCTTATACACCCGTCTCTCATTTCCTATTGCGCGCCTCTGGAGTTGTGCATCTGGGTCTACTTCTTCCTTTCCTTCCGATACCCACCGTTTTCGCGCTCTCTCACTCCGGTGAGGTCGGAGCTGGACTGTCGCAAACATGGCCCAGCGACAAGTTCCATTGCACGTCACGCAGCCGACGCTGGTATGTTCCGCATCAATCAGGGTGTAATATTCTGCGAACAGAGCTAACAATTGACAGCTTACGAACCTCAATATCCTCGTATGTTGATTCCCAGCTTCGTTCTCCGTGAACAAGGCAGCAAGGGTCGAAAAGCTAACACAAGGTACAGCCGGCATCGATATCATGGCAAAACTGTGTATGTAGCCCATATGGACACCTCCATCCCCGGGGATTTGCTGACAGACATAGACGCTCGAGTCGGACAAGTACGTTTGCGTGCGCCAGGTCAACAACGAAGCCAACGCGCCCGCCGAGACCGTCATCATCGACCTCAAGAATACCAACAATGTAATTCGGAGACCGATCCGTGCTGACAGTGCCATTATGCACTTGACCGAGCCCATCATCGCTCTCAAGGCACAAGGCCGAACACTGCAACTGTTCAATCTCGAGACCAAGGAGCGCCTACAGACATATAGCCACCAAGAGGATATCCAATTCTGGAGGTGGATCAGCCAGACGACACTTGCACTTGTTAGCACCAAGGCCGTATACCATTGGGACGTACTCGACTCCAAGAACGCTGTTGCGCCGCGCAAGATCTTTGACCGTCAGGAACAGCTTGAGGTAGGTAAACTTGCTCATGCCGCTAAATACATCTAATTGTTTGTACAGAACAACCAAATCATCAACTACGTTACCAACGATGATGAGAGCTGGTCTTGCCTAGTGGGCATCACGTCGAACCCTGCCGGTGGTATTCGGGGCAACATGCAGCTCTTCTCCAAGGCGAGGAACGTCAGCCAGCCCCTTGAGGGCCATGCAGCCACATTCGGTACCCTTCGTCTCGACGGCGCATCGACCGATACCAAGATCTTTGCCTTTGCTGTCAAGTCGTCTACGGGCGAGGCCAAGATCAACATTGTCGAAGTCGACCACAACGCCGCGAACCCAGCTTTCCCGAAGCGACTCATTCCGATCCATTGGCCTGCTGAGGGTACTGGTGACTTTCCGCTCGGCATCCACATTGCTCACAAGTACGGCATTTTAATCGTAATCACAAAGTTCGGCTTCATTCACCTCCACGATCTCGAGACTGGTACGGCCTTGTTCCTGAACAGAATATCCGAGGAGACAGTCTTCACAACGGCGCGCGATGACGAAGGCACTGGTGTAGTCGTCATCAACAAGCGTGGACAGGTACTTCACACAACCATCCGCGAAGACACCTTGATCCCGTACATTATGGAGAATCCGGCATGCGCAGAGATCGCGTACAAGCTCGCTTCGAAGGGTGGACTGCCCGGTGCCGACCAACTTTACTCGCAGCGATTTGAGACGCTCATGACACAGGGAAACTTTTCGGAAGCAGCAAAGGTTGCCGCCAACTCTCCTCGAGGCTTTCTGCGCACCATGAACACGATCAACCGACTGCGACAAGTCCCTAACCAGCCCGGCCAAATAACTGTACTTTTGCAATATTTTGGTCAGCTGTTGGACAAGGGTGGATTGAACAAGGAAGAGACCTTGGAGCTGGCCCGACCCGTCTTTGCACAGGGCCGTAAGCACCTTATCGAGAAGTGGCAGAAGGAAGGCAAGCTTCACTGCTCTGAGGAGCTTGGTGATCTGGCTAAGCCCCACGACCTGAACCTGGCTCTAGCCATTTACAAGGAAGCAAACGTATCTCAGAAGGTTGTCGCAGCACTCGCAGAACTTGGCCACTACGACCTCATCCTCCAGTACTGCAACGGCGTCGGCTACACCCCCGATTACAATGTCCTGCTCCAGCATGTCGTGAGAATTTCACCTGATAAGGGTACTGAGTTTGCTTCTCAACTGGCGAAGAACGAAGGCGGACCGCTCATCAGCATTGACCGCGTTGTCGACATCTTCCAATCTCAAGGCATGATCCAGCAGGCGACGGCTTTTCTTCTCGACGTTCTCTCCAACGATCTACCCGAGGAGGGCCCTATGCAGACCAAGTTACTCGAAATGAACTTGCTAAACGCCCCCCAAGTTGCGGATGCTATCCTAGGCAACGAAATGTTCCACCACTACGATAAGATGCGCATCGCCCAACTCTGTGAGAACGCTGGGCTGCTCACACGTGCACTGGAACACAACGACGACCCGGCTGCCATTAAGCGCATCATTGTTCAAACCGACAAGCTTCCAGAAGAGTGGCTGATCAATTACTTTGGCCAGCTTACTGTAGAGCTTTCGCTCGAATCGTTGGATGCCATGCTTACTACCAACATCCGACAGAATCTGCAAGCTGTAATCCGCATTGCGCAAAAGTATTCAGACTTGCTAGGCGCTACCCGAATTATCGATCTACTAGAGAAGCACCGAACTGCTGAGGGACTGTACTTCTTCCTGGGTTCCATCGTCAATGTAAGCGAGGATCCAGACGTACACTTCAAGTACATCGAGGCTGCGACTACCATGGGCCAACTCAACGAGGTTGAGCGCATCTGCCGTGAGAGCAGTAAGTGTTGCCACTCTACATCCTGCTACTGGAAATGATGCATGACTAACTCCCTATCCAGACTATCTCAATGGTGAAAAGGTCAAGAACTTCTTGAAAGAGGCCAACCTCACAGAACAGCTACCCCTCATCATCATCTGTGATCGGTTTAACTTTGTGCATGATCTAGTGCTCCACCTTTACAAGAAGCAGCAGTTCAAGTCCATCGAAGTCTACGTTCAACGTGTCAACCCCGCCAGGACCCCTGCTGTCATCGGTGGTCTCCTCGACGTTGACTGTGACGAAAGCATCATCAAGGGCCTCCTGGCTTCGGTAACGCCATCCTCCATCCCTATCGATGAACTGGTTGCAGAGGTCGAATCGCGAAACCGCCTCAAAATGCTTCTGCCATTCCTCGAGCAGACGTTGGCGAGCGGCAACCAGCAACAGGCCGTATTCAACGCCTTGGCCAAGATTTACATCGATAGCAACAACAACCCGGAGAAGTTCCTCAAAGAGAATGACCAATACGACACTCTGGTTGTAGGAAAATACTGTGAGAAGCGAGACCCCAATCTCGCAGCTTTATGTTACTCCAAAGGAATGAACGATCTTGAGCTGGTCAACATCACAAACGAGAATGCGATGTTCAAGATCCAGGCTCGCTATCTTCTGGAGCGTGCTGATTCCGAGATCTGGGATTACGTGTTGAGGTACGTTTGCTAACAGACACCGGTTGGTTCACCCTGGCTAACTTTGATGCAGTCCAAACAACATCCACCGTCGATCTCTAGTTGATCAGGTCACTTCGTCAGCAGTTCCTTCGTCCACTGACCCGGACAAAGTTTCTGTGGCTGTCAAGGCATTCATCACTGGTGACATGCCCGCAGAACTGATCGACTTGCTGGAGAAGATTATACTGGAGCCATCCACTTTCAGCGACAACCCATCACTTCAAAACTTGCTAATGCTTACTGCATGCAAGTCTGACCGTGGCAGGGTCATGGGTTACATCCAGCAGCTTGACCAATACACCCCCGAGGATATTGCCCAGCAATGCATTGAAGTTGGAATGTACGACGAGGCTTTTGAGATCTTCAAGAAGCATGAGAATCATGTGGAAGCTGTCAATGTCCTGATCGATCACATTGTGTCCATTGACAGGGCCCAAGAATTTGCAGACAGGGTCGACAAACCAGAAGTATGGAGCAGAGTTGCAAAGGCACAGTTGGACGGCCTGCGTGTTACCGACTCTATTGAGTCTTACATTCGCGCTGGAGATGCCTCCAACTTCCTGGAAGTTATCGAAATTGCGACCCACGCTGGCAAAGACGAGGACCTCATCAAGTTCTTAAGGATGGCGCGAAAGACACTCCGGGAGGTCCCCATCGATACAGCTTTAGCTTTTTGCTTCGCTCGTACAAACCAGCTATCTGAGCTCGAGGACTTTTTGCGCGCTACCAATGTTGCCGATGTTGAGGCTTCGGGTGACAAGGCTTACGAAGAGGGCTACCACGAGGCGGCCAAGATTTTCTACACAAGCATTTCCAACTGGGCTAAGCTTGCTACAACCCTTGTCCACCTTGACGACTACCAGGCTGCCGTTGAATGTGCGAGGAAGGCCTCGAGCGTCAAGGTTTGGCGTCAAGTCAACGAAGCCTGTGTTGCAAAGAAGGAATTCCGCCTTGCCCAGATTTGCGGTCTCAATCTCATTGTTCATGCTGAAGAGCTTGCCGATCTCGTTAAGCAGTATGAGCGCAATGGCTACTTCGATGAGCTCATCAGTGTCCTTGAAGCAGGTCTTGGGTTGGAACGAGGTATGTGGATACTCATGAACTGTCATATTACATCCTGTAAACTAACTGAATACCTCCAGCGCATATGGGGATGTTTACCGAATTGGGCAATGCGCTGGCCAAGTACCACCCGGAACGTGTTATGGAGCACCTTCGATTGTTTTGGAGTAAGTTGTATCCACCCCTCCTTCCTCACATGTAACTGACAACCACTCTAGGCAGAATCAACATCCCCAAGATGATTCGCTCTTGTGAGGAAGCCCATCTTTGGCCAGAGCTAATCTTTCTCTACGTACACTACGATGAGTGGGATAACGCCGCGTTGGGGATGATGGAGCGTGCTGCAGATGCTTGGGAACATCAGGCTTTCAAGGACACCATCACAAAGGCCACCAACGTCGAGATCTACTACCGGGCCTTGGGATTCTACCTTGAGGAGCAGCCGACTCTCTTGACTGATCTCCTACAAGCACTCACTCCTCGGATCGACGTCAACCGCGTGGTTCGCATGTTCGTCAAATCTGACAACATCCCTCTTATAAAGCCCTTCCTTCTGAACGTCCAATCACAGAACAAGCGCGAGGTGAACAACGCTCTCAACGACCTTTTGATTGAAGAGGAGGACTACAAGACACTCCGCGACTCAGTCAACAACTACGACAACTACGACCCAGTCGAGCTTGCCCAGCGCCTAGAGAAGCACGACCTTGTATTCTTCCGTCAGATTGCTGCCGACATCTACCGCAAGAACAAGCGCTGGGAGAAGTCCATCACGCTTTCCAAACAGGACAAGCTGTTCAAGGATGCCATCGAGACTTCGGCCATGTCAGGCAAGCCCGATGTTGTTGAGGATCTGCTCCGCTACTTTGTCGATATTGGCAGCCGCGAATGCTACGTCGGTATGCTGTATGCCTGCTACGATCTCCTTCGGCCTGACGTCATTCTCGAGATGTCATGGCGCAATGGCCTTCACGATTTCACAATGGTATGTTTTCGCTCCTGACCTAGAAGTAGATATCACTAACTTTGCATTAGCCGTACATGATCAATCTCATCTCCCAGCAGACAGCTGCGATTGAGTTGCTGAAAAAGGACAATGAGGAGCGCAAGGTTCGCGAAGCTTCGCAGCAGAAGAAGGAGGAAGACACTCCGATCTTGGGCTCGCGTCTCATGCTCACGCAGGGTCCGATCGCTTCGGCACCTTCCCCAGGTCCCTACGGACAGGCTAACGGTATTGCCCCACAGCCCACTGGAAGCTTCAGGGCTTTCTAAGTTTGGGTAGTCGTAGCATGGGATGGCTGCAGTGAAAAGTGGAGCGGGTTTGGTATCTCTTCAACCTACATATTTGATGCTTGGTGGAGCGAAAAAGCGAGGGGTGCATAAATCTTGGGTAGTGTGGGACCATGTACTCTATAGGCGTTACAGGTGAAGCGTGAGTCTGGATGCTTCGATGAAGAACGTGTCCAGCTTTGTACGCTAGTTAATGACTTGACTTGACTATCACCGATGGAAATCACATATATGCAAGTGATATGTCCGAGATGCAGACAGATTACGTAGCCGAGAGTAAAGGTACGATGACGATGTAGCAATGACAGTCAACAGATCAGTGTCAAGACATGCAGTTAATCGATTAGGCGCAAACTGTATGTGGCGCGCAAAGGCACGGCTCCTGCTGCGAGCATTAGATTCTTGTATCCGTGTGTCAAGATGCCAAGTAGCGAGTGTTTTAAGCTCCGCCGCGGACTGCTGCATGATGTCGGTCATGACCAGCTATCGAAAAGCTCAAATGGTCGATATGCGCTAGCTTGACCGGTCTGGAGGATGCTTGTAGCTTCTCATGGAATCTAGATGCACTTGTGTGTTATCTGGATGAGAGAGCGAATCAGGGCTCAGGAGCTTCAATGTACACGTTCAGGTTGTGCAGACGCGTCACGATGCCGGCCACCATCATGGTCACGACAACGGCTAGCCACGCAGGTACACAGAGTGAAGTGATCAGCAATGTTGGGAAGGTCTGTAGCAGCAAGTGCAGACCGGAAATGGAAATCATGTACGGGACCGAGTTTACGCCGCAGAGGGCCAGAGGCTGCATCGGAGCGGAAAACAGCCAGGCAAATGGCTTACCTGAGGGGTTGCAGTAGTGGGCGGTGAGGGTTTTAAGTTTCAGTGAGCGTCTCTCGTACCGGACAAGATGGCTTGGCTGACTGTTGGTTGGGGCTTGACGGCGTGGGATGGACCGCAGACGGCATCGTGTGCGTTTGAGAGTCCGGTGTGGGCTGCGTGGCATGGCACGTCCAAGAGGTGACAGTTTCGATGGTGTCGCGCATGTATGGGGGCGCTTTGTCGGCGGACTTCAGAATTGCCCCTCCATTATCTCCCCCGCGCTATGGAGCTCTGACCACGCGTGGCATGCAGCTATAGCTTCGTTGCTTTTGACGCCGCCGACGGGGTCCAACAGAGTCGTCGAGCGACGAGCGTGTTTCGATCTGGCTTGGCTCTGTGGATCAAAGTTTGGGATTAAACTCACGCTCAACCCTGGTTGCATATTCCATAGTCGGGAACTAGAATAAATTGCCCTCGAGCTGCCCTCTTCCACCACTTCCAGTCCTCTCCGTCCCCCCTCTCACCTACCCCTCGTTCCTCTCACACACTGCACACAGTTGTCATTCGACATGACGACACTTGCAATTGACCAGAACGCCTCGTCGGCCATTGACGAGAATGACTTTGACGAGGACCATGGCGAGCACCACCCCCACAGGAACTCGGTCCACCACAAGTTGCGAGCGAGCAGCTCCATCATGCAGCTGAAGAAGCTCCTGGGTACGTTGACAGCGCCAAATCTCAGCCCCTCCGCTCTTGTGGCCCTCTAACGTCGACCAGTGGCCAACCGAGGAGAAATCCCCATCCGTATCTTCCGTACAGCCCACGAGCTGTCCCTGCACACAGTGGCAGTCTACAGTCATGAGGACCGTCTCAGCATGCACCGACAGAAGGCTGATGAGGCGTACGAGATTGGTGCGCGCGGCCAGTACACGCCCGTTGGTGCTTACCTTGCGGGTGACGAAATCATCAAGATCGCCGTCGAGCACAATGTGAACATGATTCACCCGGGCTACGGCTTCTTGTCCGAGAATGCAGAGTTCGCCCGGAACGTGGAAAAGGCTGGTCTCATTGTGAGTAATTCCGCTTTTCATGCCGAAATTTCTTCTCGGGGCGCTCCAGATGCCCATTCGAGCCTATCAGTCCCAGACATGCTGCGGCTTGGCGGGGCCAATCACCAGGCGTCCGGCTTCGCAGACCAGATCGCTCTCTTTGGCCGTGGCACATGCATAGGTTGACTCATACTGACATCCACTCCAGTTTGTAGGCCCTTCCCCTGACACCATCGATGCCCTTGGCGACAAAGTCTCTGCCCGAAAGCTTGCTGTCAAGTGCAACGTCCCGGTAGTGCCTGGTACTCCCGGCCCTGTCGAGAAGTTTGAAGATGTCAAGGCATTCACGGACGAATTTGGCTTTCCCATCATCATCAAGGCCGCTTTCGGTGGTGGTGGCCGTGGCATGCGTGTAGTCCGCGAACAATCCTCGCTCAAAGACTCGTTCGAGCGCGCAACATCAGAGGCGAAGTCGGCTTTCGGTAACGGAACCGTCTTCGTCGAGCGCTTCCTCGACAAGCCTAAGCATATTGAAGTCCAGCTTCTCGGTGACAACCAGGGCAACGTTGTCCATCTGTACGAGCGTGACTGCAGTGTCCAGCGCCGTCACCAAAAGGTTGTCGAGATTGCCCCGGCCAAGGATCTACCGGTCGAGACCCGCGATGCCATTCTTGCCGACGCTGTCAGGCTGGCCCAGAGCGTCAAGTACAGGAATGCCGGAACCGCTGAGTTCCTGGTTGACCAACAGTAAGTCACTATGAGCAACATGCCATATTTGTACTGACTCTCTACGAGGAACCGATACTACTTCATCGAGATCAACCCCCGTATCCAGGTCGAGCACACCATCACCGAGGAAGTTACGGGAATCGACATCGTCGCTGCACAGATCCAGATCGCTGCAGGCGCATCCCTTGAGCAGCTCGGCCTGACTCAAGATCATATCTCTACCCGAGGCTTCGCCTTCCAGTGCCGTATTACCACAGAAGACCCGGCCCAGAGCTTTGCCCCCGACACCGGAAAGATTGAGGTATACCGCTCAGCTGGTGGTAACGGCGTTCGGTATGTTCTGCCTTTTCGCTCCCTCAGACCCTGAATGTAGACTAACAAGAATCTAGTCTTGATGGTGGTAACGGTTTTGCGGGAGCCATCATCACTCGTAAGTATATGCCATATTTCTTGTTGTTGCTGTTTATTCGCTGTTTCTCATTCCCTTCCCATTTCCCTTGCCCGCCGAGAGCTCTGTATGCCCTTCGATCCTGGATATCGGCCTATTCGACACAATACCATCACATCGGAGCGGCTTATGCAGTGTGCTGAATACCCCCCGACGCTACTATTCTGTCCTCCTTCGACCTCCGTCAATATCGCGGTAGTCTCCACGCATAGCCAAGGTCTCATTTCACTACTCGATACACTTTGAGCCTAGTTTGAGTTTTCTATCGAACTTAATGCTAACGTATTTTTTAGCTCACTACGATTCTATGTTGGTCAAGTGCTCCTGCCGTGGCTCTACGTACGAGATTGTCAGAAGGAAGATGCTACGTGCTCTAGTGGAGTTCCGCATCCGTGGTGTCAAGACCAACATTCCCTTCCTGATCAAGCTCCTCACGCACCCTACGTTTGTCGACGGACAATGCTGGACAACATTCATCGACGACACACCCGCGCTCTTCGACTTGATCGGCTCCCAGAACCGTGCCCAGAAGCTCCTCGCATACCTCGGTGACCTCGCTGTCAATGGCAGCCAGATCAAGGGCCAAATCGGCGAGCCCAAGTTTAAGGGTGTCATTCCCATTCCAGCCATTCACAACCAGAGTGGCGAGAAGGTTGACACTTCCGCACCCTGCACTGAGGGTTGGAGAAACATCATTCTCAAGGAAGGTCCGGAGGGATTCGCAAAGGCCGTCCGCGCCAACAAGGGATGTCTTATCATGGACACAACCTGGCGTGATGCCCACCAGTCTCTTCTTGCAACCCGTGTCCGAACCGTCGATCTGCTCAACATTGCCAAGGAGACTAGCCATGCTTTATCTAATGCCTGGGCTCTTGAGTGCTGGGGTGGCGCCACCTTCGACGTCGCTATGCGGTTTTTGTACGAGGACCCCTGGGATCGTCTGAGGAAGATGAGGAAGCTTGTACCCAACATCCCGTTCCAGATGCTTCTTCGTGGAGCCAACGGCGTTGCATACTCGTCCCTGCCTGACAACGCCATCTTTCACTTTTGCGAGCAGGCGAAGAAGAACGGTGTTGATATCTTCCGTGTTTTCGATGCTCTAAACGACGTCGAACAACTTGAGGTTGGTATCAAAGCCGTTCTCAAGGCGGGTGGTGTTGCCGAAGGCACTGTGTGTTACTCTGGTGATAGTGAGTGTCATGAGTCATTGAAGTGTGTCAGGCCTAACTTTTGCAGTGCTCAATCCTAAGAAGAAGTATAACCTAGACTACTACCTCAACGTCGTCGACAAGATTGTCAAGATGGGCGCGCACGTGTTAGGTGTAAAGGACAGTAAGACAATGCCCATGCCTTTTTTCCTTATGGGAAGCTAATGTTAATCAGTGGCTGGTGTTCTCAAGCCGCGCGCTGCCCGTCTTTTGATTGGGGCTATTCGCAAGAAGTACCCCGACCTACCAATTCATGTTCACACCCACGACTCTGCCGGTACCGGTGTAGCCTCCATGGTCGCCTGCGCCGAAGCAGGCGCTGATGCTGTCGATGCCGCAATCGACAGCATGTCTGGAATGACCTCACAACCTAGCATGGGTGCCATTCTGTCGTCGTTGGAGGGAACCGACTTCGATGCTGGTCTGGATGTTCACATGATCCGCAATCTGGATGCCTACTGGGCACAGCTTCGTCTGTTGTACTCGCCCTTTGAAGCTGGTCTTACTGGCCCTGACCCCGAAGTGTACGAACACGAAATCCCCGGAGGTCAACTGACCAACCTCATCTTCCAGGCTTCACAGCAAGGTCTTGGTGAGCAGTGGGCACAGACCAAGAAGGCGTACGAACAGGCAAATGACTTGCTCGGTGATATCGTCAAGGTCACTCCGACTTCTAAGGTTGTTGGTGACCTGGCCCAGTTTATGGTATCCAACAAACTTTCGTACGACGACGTCCTAGCCAAGGCTGAACAGCTTGACTTCCCATCGTCAGTGTTGGAGTTCTTCGAGGGCCTCATGGGTCAGCCATACGGCGGATTCCCAGAGCCTCTTCGTTCCCAAGCTCTCCGTGAGCGAAGGAAGATGGACAAGCGTCCTGGTCTCTATCTCGAACCAGTGGACATTGTCAAGGTCAAGGCGGATCTCAAAGCCAAGTGGGGCGATGCTACAGAGTGCGATGTGGCATCATACATCATGTA
Organism: Pyrenophora tritici-repentis; assembly: GCF_003171515.1. Classification (NCBI taxonomy): domain Eukaryota; kingdom Fungi; phylum Ascomycota; class Dothideomycetes; order Pleosporales; family Pleosporaceae; genus Pyrenophora; species Pyrenophora tritici-repentis. The sequence goes on from NC_089390.1 coordinate 8,433,307, forward strand.
TCCCAAGGTGTTTGAGGATTACAAGAAGTGGACGACCAAGTACGGCGACCTTTCTGTGCTACCAACTCGGTACTTCTTGTCGCGGCCTGAGATTGGTGAGGAGTTCCATGTGGAGCTAGAGAAGGGCAAGGTTCTTATTCTTAAGCTCCTCGCCGTCGGACCTCTCTCAGAGCAGACGGGTCTACGTGAGGTCTTCTACGAGATGAACGGTGAGACCCGTACCGTCACAGTTGAGGATCAACACGCAGCCATTGAAAACGTTTCCCGACCCAAGGCCGATCCTACCGACAGCAGCCAGGTTGGATCGCCCATGTCCGGTGTGTTGGTCGAGGTGCGTGTCCACGACGGAAGTGAGGTTAAGAAGGGCGACCCAGTTGCTATTCTCAGTGCCATGAAGATGGAGATGGTTATTTCGGCGCCACACTCTGGCAAGGTCAGTGGACTTTCAGTGCGCGAAGGAGACTCGGTCGACTCTGGTGACCTCGTCTGCAAGCTTGTCAAGTGAGGTTGGGGGCAGCAAGCTTTGTCTGATTAATGAGATTGAAGAATGTAAACAATTAGATACATGTTACGAGTAACGGCGTCAGAATATTAGAGTCTCTTACAACTGCTTGGCATCACTGTCGCAATTTGTGATGAAGAATTTAACTTCAGTGATGACATTACTTTGGTCAGGTAGTTCTATGCTAACAGTGTTTCAAAGACTAGATTCAAAACATCCCGGCCATTCAAAAGGTTGCATATTGAAAGTATTGTCTAACCCATGGAGCCAAAGTCGAGCTTTCGCGCAACCTTGTCGGCACGGCCATTGGTGGGTGTCTCTCCTCCCCTTCGCTTCAGGTCCTCTCCCATTGCCTTTGGCCCTCCGCCCTCTTTTGGTAGATTTTCCTTTTTTGTTGGACGGGGTGCATTAGCCCACCACTTGTCCTCGAGTGCTTTCCGGGCCGTGTACCGCTTCTGTGGGTCCAGAGTCAACAGGCCTTTGATGAAATCACAGCCATCGTCTCCGAGGGTGGGAAATTCTTGTTTCCACCAGCTGCGGGGGCGCGTTTGGCGGAAGGCAGTTGTGCCCTGTGGGCCAGTTTGTTTATCCGGTGCGACGTAGTAAGGGAGGGCGGAAACGCCAGGCCAAGTATCCTCTGTTGGGGTCCCAAATTTTTCGCAGATGACGCTTACTTGGCGGATGTCAGTGTCAGAGTAGAGAAACCAATCGCGTTTACACAGCTCTGCCATGAGAACGCCGATACTCCACATGTCGGCAGTTCCGCCGTAGTGTGAGCATCCGTAGAGGAGCTCGAGCGGACGGTACATGCGTGTGATTACCATGGTAGTCATCTTGGTACCGGGGTCGGCGAAGCTTCGTGCAAGACCGAAATCGGCAATCTTGACGGTGCCGTCAGCGGCAATGAGGGCGTTGCTGCCCTTGATATCGCGATGTAGGACATAGTTCTCGTGACAGAACCAGATTCCCTGGCACATCATGTTCATCCATGCCTTGATGTCCGCCTTTGTGTATGTGATTTCCTTGTTCTTCCAGAGCTGTTCCAAATCGCCGCGCGGGAGATGTTCAAGTACCAGTGATAGGTTCTGATCTCTGGAGGAGAAGACAGCGTGTAACTTGATGACGTTGGGGTGGGATAGCTCAAAGAGGAACTGCATTTCGCGGATGGCGTCCGGAGCGATGCCATTGGGGTACTCTGCGTTGACTTTGATCTTCTTGATTGCGACAACGTGTTTTGGGTTGTCGCGGTAGTGCGCCTGCCAGACAATGGCGTAGGTACCTTCTCCCAACTTTGCACCCATGACGAATTGGCTGCGAACTTGGTCGTTCATCTGTTCTGCGAGATCCATTCCGCCAGGGCCTGAAGTCGGCATGGCTGCTGCCGCCGGCGACTTGCTAGGCTTGGATCCGTGACTGGGGAGCGCGAGCGTCCTGGCAGGGGGGACTTTTGCGCCGGGCGGGTTGGGCCGTGGGCTCAGGACAACGGGAGATGCCATGATAGGGGGTGAGGAGGCGTGATGATGAATGTCTGTCCGTGGGAGAGGCCTGGTAATTGAAAAGGTCAAAGAAAAGTACTTGGGGGGTTGGACGTGTCTTCGTTAGCGGCTATCCCACAGCTCTTGCGCGTGAGGCAAGCCCATTTCCATGCCTATCTCGTCTTGGCCGGGTAGGTGAGCGTGTCAGAGGTGCAGACGTCATAGTGAATGTCGGCGTTGCAGGAGCCATAGCGGCCAGCAGATGCACGTCCCCGACTCTTTTGACTTGGCCGCGGTTTTCTGCGGGGAGCTCAACCTCACCACCGACGCCTGCCGTACGCAGCTGCCCACGACACAACCATGGCTATGTCTGCCCGAGGCCCGCCAGGCGCTGTTGCCGTGTCAAAGGAGGGGATTCCGAACCGAACGTAAGCAAGCACCCCGTATCTTCACATACATGTATGGCAACCGCTGACAGCAGGCAGATTATACGTGCGCAACCTGCCCGACAAGCTGCAAAAGGAAGATCTCAAGCGCAATCTATATATGCTCTTTGCCACCTATGGCGTCATTCTCGACATTGTCGCGCTCAAGACTATGAAGATGCGCGGTCAAGCGCATGTTGTTTTCCGCGATGTCGACTCGTCAACGCAGGCAATGCGTGCTCTGCAGGCCTTCACCTTTTTCGGCAAAGACATGGTGCGTCTAGCTCGATTCTACCATGGCCCAAAGCGCATACTAATAAGTGTAGCAAATTACTTACGCAAAGACAAAGTCCGACACCATCGCGAAGCTGGACGGAACGTACAAGATGCCTGAACCTGAGCGGGAAGATCAGCCTGAACAAGCTTCTGCACAGGCTATCGGATTCGGCGTTGCACCTGAAAAGGCTGTGCCTGTCAACGCTCAAGATGCTGCCAAGGGGCAAAAGAGAGCGCGTGAGGACGAAGACGAAGACGAGAACTCGGATGCTGAGATGGAGATGGACGTGAGCGACGAGGACTCGGACGAGGACTAAGCTTCGAAGATGGCGTATGCCAGGAAATGATACCCACGAGCAACGAACCAGACCCACCGGGCACCTCGAGAAGCCTTATTTGCCATGTCATCGATTGCCGAGTACGAGGCTGCATCAGAGTCACTGCATGTCTGTGCTAACATGGTGCAGACCTGTTAGATATCTGACGAGATAAACACTCGTTTGTGCAAAAGCTTGTGCACGGACAAGACGACTCTGAACACTGGAACACGGACGACTCATCAGCACATCCGCTAGCTCTAGCCGAACATGCATCTTGTTGATTGCATGTAATGCGCCTTTCCAAATTCATAGGTTTGACTACATAGACAGAGTCGAATTGCCAGCATACTTGCTCATGCAAGCGTCAAGAGTAGCAAGCAATTCAGTCTTCCTCCCCTCTCCAAGCCAGCTACTGTGAATCGAATTCTTAGCCACTGTCTTCCACTCGTCCATGCTTAGGTCAAAAGCTTCCTGTACAGCGCAATAGTTGCTCAATATGTAGCCGCCAAAGTACGCAGGATCGTCGCTGTTGATGCTGAACATGACACCAGCGTCCAGAAACGTCTTTATGGGTACCTCGCTGACATGCTTCACAGCTTGTAGGCAAACATTACTCAACGGACAGACGGTCAAGAGCACCTTATTCTGCACTACTCGGCCAAGGAGCTCTGAATCTTCAATGAGCCGGATTCCATGGTCGATGCGCTCAGTGTGCAATGTGTCGAGTGCGCCACTAATGTACGACGGGTCGCCCTCTTCTCCCGCATGCGCTGTCCTGTGCAAACCCCGTTCCTTGCCCTCACGGAACTGATCAACAAACAATTCTGGACGGAACCCGACCTCTGAAGAATCCAGGCCGAGTCCAGCAATAGCCCTCTCTTTGTTGCCTTCCTTGACATCAAAGTGGCCACCTGCAACAGCTGCAACCATGGTTTCCGCCGCAGACTGAACAGGCATATGCCGGAGGAAACACATGATCAACCGACTCGTAATCCCCAGCTCTTTCTTTGCACGCGCTCTCGCAGCATTGAATCCCTCAACCACCAGGTCAAATGAAACTCCCCTCTCCGTATGGCTTTGTGGATCAAAGAAGACTTCTGCATGGTGGACTCCGTCTCTTTTCGCCGTCGTGAAGTACTCCCACGCTAGCATCTCAAAGTCCTCTTGGTGGACAAGGACCTGTATGCCGCGGTAGTAATACTGAAGGAAGTCGTCCAAGTTGGTGAAATGCGAGTAGCGCTCGTTCAGAGTTTCTGGAGACGCGTACGTTGCATCTTCGTCTGCTGTTGGCAAAGAGATGTTGTTCTTTGCAGCCAGTGTGAACAAGAGGCTTGGACTGAGACAACCTTCCAGGTGAAGATGATGTTCGCATTTTGGGAGATCCGCAAGGAAGTCATGTAGAGGTGTTTTGCACATGTTGGAAAGCAATTAAGTACAGTAGGGCGGAATGAAGGTTGTAAAAGGAGACTTTTGCTGGGTATTGAGATATTGAGTAACTATGGGGCTTTCTTTGGGGGCTAGTTTTCTTTCAGTGGTTTCGGAGGCTGACGGCGAACGTCGGTGTTCGCCGCTGTTGCTGGGATAATCCGCATGCTCCTGCCCTAGAGGGTGGATCCTAAAAACTCTTAACAAATCGACTATGGTGGAGATGGGAAAATAAGACTAGAACATGTCATGCATAGACTGTCAGAGTCTGCAATTAGTACAATTTCAACAAGTGAATATTTCCGGTTTTATATTGTCTCTGCGTACTCTTCCAGCAAGGCTTCTTTTTCAGCATCGTACCGACTTGATGATTCCCTCCTCACTATTACATCGTCCATGGCTGACATTGCTTCGTCGCCAATTGTTCTCTCTCCATCGCCAAATGTACCCTTGAACACGCTGTCGTAACTCATCCACATGCCGGCAAACAACAGAGCGCTAAGTTTTGCAAGCCATGATGGGGCCCGCCCATGTTTATCCTGCATCTTCCTCGCTAGTGTAAATACAAACATGACGAATGGCATCCAAATGCCCAGGAATATCATTTTGCCAATTTTCTGCTTCTTAGTTGTAATGGTATATGTACGAATCTCGTGCAGGTAGTCCTGGTATTCGGCAGGCAGATTCCGTTGAGCAGCGCCATCGGTTATGAGCTTGAGGTAGCGCGCCGAAGGTTGCGCATAGCTAGGGTCGGGTCGCGTCACACGGTCGCTTGTTTGCGGCTGGTGGTGGTGGTTGTCTACAATGGGCGCAAAGAGGGTATGCGCCTTGAAGGGCTTTGAATCGGGCGAGGCAGGGACTGTGGCCGCGGGTGGCAACACATGGCAGTCGACGAGGATATCGTTGTAGGCGCTTCCTCCTCCTTCTGTGGCTATGATGTGCGCATAGTCGGCAAGCGTGACTTCGTACACGACGCCTACCAGGCCCTTGTGCCAGCGGTCCTTGTGGTAGTCCTGCGCGTCCGGCACCCGCAGCGCTGTATTGGCGAAACAAGGCTCTTGGTAAGGAATGCCGGGGAGGTCAAACGTCAACTTCAGCGAAGGGACCAAGACGTTGACCTGTGATAGTGGATGTATCCCACGCACGCCCCGAAACGTCTCGTCACACAAGTTGGAGCCATAGGCCAGGTACAGTACTGTCTTGGCCTTGTCGTCTGTAGGAAGCAGTGGCTGCGATGCGAGCGTCTTCGCATCCAACGGCGCGTCCGTCAGCGAGGCATCCAGACGTGCCTGCGATAGTCGGGGTACATGATCAAAGACGACCATGGTGAGACTGCACTGTGCAAATGTTGTACATGTAGATCTTCACACCTTCATCAAGCGCGTATCCTTCGGCGTTATAGGCAGCAGAGTTCGTCCGTAACCCGGCCGGTTTGACAAATCCGCCTTCTCATCGTCATCCGGATGTGGCCCGAGCCTAGGCTACTGCTTACGGTAAGCCACTCCAACGTGGAGCCATGCACGCCACGCACTTCTCCTATGTACACTACGTATCTTATCTATAGGCAGATACTGCAGGACAGACGAGTATCCTTTGCGCTTGCAGTAACCATGTCAGCTCCTATATATGTTGTACTCGCGCTCCTACTGCCTGTCGTCTGGCTTCTGCATCAGCAACTGAGCCATTGGCGGTTCAAGCGATTCGCGCATATACCCACCATATTAAAGCCCAATTTCCTTTTTGGGCATCTTGGGCACATCACGGCAGAGATTAGGAAGCTTGGAAGTACCGTGCACCCGGGTAGGATCGACATGCTGGCAACCGAACGCCACTGACAGTGACACAGATTACGCGTTAGAGAACATATGGAAAGCCCATGGTCACCCCGAATTCATCTTCTTTGACACAAGGCCTCTCCAGTTTCCACTGCTGGTGGTCACCTCGCATGAAATTGCGGAGCAAGTCTCCCGAGCAAGTAAAACGCAGCCGTACAGCGTCGACAAATCTCCTACCGTCCAGGATGGGGTTGGCGGCTTGATCGGGAAATACTCTTTGCTCAGCGAAAACGGCGAGGTTTGGAGGGGGCTCCGCAAAACGTTCAACGCTGGATTTGCGCCCCAGCATTTGCACTCGCTACTTCCTGTCATCGTCGACAAGACGTGCAAATTCATGGACAAGCTTGACGACCTGGCCAAGTCTGGCCTTGCAATCGAGATGGAGCCTTGCTGCACCAACGTGACTTTCGATATAATGAGCCAAGTAATTACCAACATCGACTGCAAAGCACAAGCGGCAAATGACGAAGCCCATGCCATCGTCCGCCATTTCCGCACGCTCAAGGCTCTATACAATCAAGAGAGTGGTCTCACGGCCAAGTGGCTGAACCTGCCAAAGACCCTCGAGAAGTACATTTGTACTAAACGACTAGATGATGCCATCAAAAAGTGTGTTCTGGACAAGTATGCAGAGGTCAAAGCCAACGATAGCTTGGAACACAAGGCAACAAAGGATTTATCTGTTCTTGCGCTAGCACTTCGCGATGTTGAAGAAATGACGCCACACATTTTGCAGTCCACAGCAGACCAGGTCAAGACCTTCTTGTTTGCTGGACACGATACGACTTCCATTCTACTACAGAGGTTGTTCTATGCCCTCTCGATACATCCACATTGTCTTGCAAAGATACGTGCAGAGCATGACGCCATCTTCGGTGACGCCGATCCACGCCAAGTGTTCCTTGCTCAGGCTGATGAGACCATGCAAGCACTCAAGTACACGTCTGCATGTATCAAGGAGGGACTGCGCCTTTGGCCTCCAGCAGGATCAGCCCGTATGTCACATAATGGCTTCAAGATTCGCACATCAGAAGGAGACGATGTGTGCGTAGATGGAACCATCATCTACAACTGCCATTGGGTTATTCATCGGGACCCAAACGTGTATGGGGAAACAGCAGAAGACTTTATTCCAGAGCGATGGTTTGGTAACGTCGATACAGGCAGCGCCATGGCAAACGATGACGGCGTGTCAGTTGGAGACAGCAAGTTACCAAGCGGCGCATGGAGACCATTTGAACGAGGCCCACGCAACTGCATCGGCCAGGAGCTTGCCAACATCGAAGCGAGGATAATTCTTGCATGCGTCATACGACGTTATGACTTTATTAAAGTTCGGCTGGGCGAGGTTGAGACGGATAGTGAGGGGAAACCTATTGTAGATAAAAAGGGAAAGTACAAGACGAAATCGGAGTTGCTCAACGTAAGTGAATTACCTGGACTTTAATGAACAACTAACTTAAATGACTTTGGATAGATAATATCTGTTACTGCTAAGCCCATGGACCACACTGTAATGCGTGTCAAGATGCGTTGACATGGTTTGATGGCTAATAGGGATCAACGAGCACATTATCAGGGGCACCAGCAGCGCAGGAATCGCCACATGCTCAGATCTGCGGGGCGGTTTGTGTGTCACGGTGTTCTCCGCGTTAGCATAAACGTGTTGGAGAAACAAAGACTACAAGTTGTCAGTACAATCCTTGTAAAACGTAGTTCGCACAGTCACGATTCCCCGGCCGTGAAATTTGCCAGTCAGCGTCTTGTGAATGATTTGGATGTGTGGGTTGCTCGAGTCAGTGGCAGGGTTGGGCCGACGAGGAGTATGTGGGCCAAAGATTCGCTTCTTCCAATCGCGCCTGAGAGCATGTTTGACAGCCGGCTTGAACATGAAGCAGCGTATCTTCAAGCCAGAGGGGATGGTATCTCGCAAGGCCTTGCCCGAGCTTTTCAGTTTCCGTAGTTGAGCTAGAATTTCTGCCCAAGGCTCTATATTCTACCTCGTCGTCAAGTCTTCCTATACTTGACTGGGATGTTCTTCTCCACCACCCCCCTAAGCTCCAACCTTTCCCACTCCTCCTGCCTGGCCTCCTTCTCTTCATGCATTTTGAAATGCGCGATATCCTCTGGGTGATTCAAATCCTCCTCCTTGACGTCGTCCCCGCTATGGTACTTCTCCCAATGATGAATTTCATACTCGTACTCATCGTCTCCGTGGTGTCCTGGGCCCAAGCCGAAGTCTGGTAACTTGACGCCCTCGGAATCTCTACGAAGAAACTCGGCGCGGGTGATGGCGCCGTCTTTGTCAATATCGAACATGTCCAGAATGGTATGGACAACGGACTCTTTCCTAGACTCGGGAATAGAGGCACTAGAGACGTCTTCGAGACCGTATGTTCGGCGGATGTCTGCAGCTGTCCACAGCCCGGTACCCTCGTAGTCGTGGAGGTTGAAAAACGTGGTGGCGTCGAAGCCTGAGATGTGGTGTTCCTCTACCGGGCTGTTAGCGCGAATTTCAACCATCTACTTTATGGAATAGAAACGCGGGGGGAAGTTCATACCAGCCATGTGTCGCGTCGCCCAATCTGCATCGGGTGCGACTTCAACTTGCGCGTGCTCGTGACTACCGTGTGCAGCGGCATTGAGTGCGCATGATAATAGCAAGAGTGCGCTGAACGGCAACCGTAATATGGGAGACATGTCTGGCGACTACAGTGGCTTTTTTACACTAGTATGTCCAGTATTTTATAACACCTGGGTGGTAAGGTATTGAGAGGAAAAGTGTAATGATTGCGCTGGATGGTGGTGTTGAGGGCCAGGGGATCGGACCAACAACTGTCTAGCCGCCGACACTATGTCATAACTCAGGGTCTGAAACACTTCGGCGCGCACTTTCAGCCTTGTGCATCATCATCATCATCATCTCGCAATGAATGTGTTTCTGCTTCTCAGCTTGCTGTTCTTCATCCCATTATTTTTCTTCTTCGCATTCCTCGCTGCATCGTCATGCATGGGCGATGGCTTTCGTGCCAGAGTGGCCGGTGTCACCTTCAATCCTCGAAACGCATCTTTCGGCCGCAACTACACACGAGGCTTTGGTTCGGGAGCTGGTAGCGCGGGGTGGGAGCAGATTGAGATGGAAGACATGCTAGGGGAAGATAGCGATTCGGATTGAAAAGTTTGGCTGGTGCAGAAAGAAGCATGGGCTGCGTTGGCCATGTTGTATCTTCCACACATCACAGCGCGACCCAAGTGTTCTAGAAATCTAGATCCTGCTTCTTTGGCATTGCACTAGCACCGGCTGCCTCTCTCACTGCCTCCTCCTGTGCCTCGGTATCGCCCTCCATTGGTGGTAAGCTGAACTTTGCAATGACGAATTTGCGCCGGCTCAGCGTAAATGCCATGTCCTCGCCTAGATCCTCCGCACCGCCACCGCCACCCTTCTCGTTGAATACCGGTAGCTTGTGCACTGCAAGCATACCCTGTGGTCTTTCCTCGTCCTTCGTCGTACCTGCCGATTGGGCGAGCGCCTGTATACGCGAATATGGGAACGGAGACAGCTCGAATACACCATCAGACAGAATCTCCATCCATCGCACAAGACCGGTGGAGCGTGGATATAGTGTCAGAGGGAGCGTCATCATCGCAGTCAATCTCGTCGAATACTGTCGGAGTAGCGCGCGCAGAGCGTGAAGGAATTGGAGCACAGCTGTTGGATGCGTCGATCGAGGAGGATACAGCGCTGGCGAGAGGAGAGACGGTATCACGACGCGGTGAATGATATGTGATGGTGTCGACTCTAGTTGCTGTCGGACGCTCTGCAATATCGGGGGAAAGGGTGACATGGAGGCTCCTGTGGGTATAGCGATATAGTTGATCGCGGTTCCTACCGGGAGCGTAAGGCGCTTTGCAAGATCGAATTTGTGGCAAAACACCGTCTTTTCTTCTTTCGTTCCATCCCCCTGGCTTGCTGTTCTTTGCACGTTTGGAGAGCCTATCCCATGCACTGTCAGAGTCGCCCAAGATGGTATTTTGCATTGCCAGACTAAGTGTACAAGTCAAGACGCACCTCTAGCACTCTCGAACTGCCCCAACCCTTCATATCTCCAGGCAATCTTCATCTTCTCCGCCCTCTCCTTCCCTTCTTTCCTCTTATCGTACTTTTCCTCTGATATGCCTGGCAATTCTCTTCCCCAAACCTCGCCCATGCCTACTACATGCACTCTGTGGCCCTGAACTACTCCTTCCGCGGCATAGAACCGCAGTAATGCGCCTGCATAGTCGGTCGTACCGCTCTCAGCTATCAATATCGAATGTCCGAGAGCCAAGCCAGCGTGTCCAGCTAGCACACCGTCTAGCGAGGGTGTGCCAGTTGAGGTAGTAGGTCGGCCATCAATGGGTGAAGGGCGGATGCCTGTGGGTGTCAGCGCTGGAGGCGCCATTGAAGGAGATGACGGTTCATTAGACACGTCATCTACTGCCGAGGCGCGTGACAAGGCTACGTTGCGCTTGCGAAATGCCATTTTGGGCTTTGGAGGGGCGTGAGTCGTGACTTTTGGGAAAATGCTGGAGGGACTATCGATAAGACTAGCGTTAGACGTCATCCCTGTCCGAAGCATTACCAGAGGAGGATAGGACCGGGACGGGACGCACTAGCGTTCAAAGGACCTAGCTCATCCATACCAGCCATGTTTTCAATCTCCTCCACATCAACCTTATTTTTTGTGAAACTTCACGACCAAGACTTCACATGGCGGGAGAGGAGGATGCAGATTCAGCGCTGATACCAAGCCTCTATAAACCCCCTGCCTTGTTACCTATAGCACAACTCAAGGATCAACTGCTCTACACCATCGAAACCTACCCGGTGACAGTCGTCGTAGGCGAAACGGGAAGCGGTAAAATCCCTACTTGGATGTGATCGGGCTCTACTAATCATGGATTATCAGGTAAAACAACCCAGATACCAAAATTTCTGCTCGAAGCCGGCTGGTGCAACACAGGCCAGCAAATAGCAATTACCCAACCGCGGCGCATAGCATGTACCAGCGTAGCAGCAAGAGTAGCAGAAGAGCTAGATACTCCGCTAGGTCAAAATGTGGGCTATAGTATTAGATTCGAGGACGTTACATCTGCAGCAACGCAGGTCAAGTTTGTGACTGATGGCCTACTACTACGCGAAATGCTCGTTGATCCCCTGCTATCTCGGTACTCTGTCATCATGATCGACGAAGCACATGAGCGAAGTCTATCATCCGACATTCTGCTTAGCTTATTGAAGAAGGTGTTGCGGAGGAGAGAGCATCTACGGGTCGTCGTAAGCAGCGCTACCTTGGAAGCAGAGCGCTTTCTCGACTTCTTCAATCCCGACGAAGGCGAAAAGATTCACGGCAAGAGCAAGGAGGAATTTGGCTACATCTTCGGTATTGAAGGTCGCACATACCCCGTTGATATCCAATATCTCGAGAAACCCACGAGCAATTATGTTGAAGCAGCCATCGACTCAGTCCTTAAGATACATGAGCACGAAGCCGCAGGCGACATACTCGTCTTCTTAACTGGCCGCGAGGAAATTGACGACGCCATCGATCAACTCAGCGAACACATCGCCGACATGACACCCTCCCAACAACGCCTCATGCCCCTTCCCCTCTACGCCGGCCTCCCAACCGAAGACCAAAATCTCATCTTTGCAAAACCACCTCCCAACACTCGTCGCGTGATTCTCAGCACCAACATAGCCGAAGCATCTTTAACCATCGATGGGATAGTCTACGTCATCGATACCGGCTATGTCAAACTGCGCGCCTACAACGCCGCCCTTGGTATTGAGAATCTTGCTGTAGTCCCCATCTCCAAAGCGAGCGCCATCCAACGCGCCGGTCGTGCAGGACGAACACGCCCAGGAAAGTGCTTCCGGTTGTACACCGAGGCCGTGTTCAATAGCTTAGAGGAATCTACGTTCCCTGAACTCGCACGCTCAAACCTTGCACCTGTTATCCTACAGCTTCTGAACTTGGGCATCACAAATGTAATCCGTTTCGATTACCTTTCTGCTCCTCCCTCGGCCCTCGTAACCAGAGCACTAGATACCTTGTATTCACTCGGTGCACTAGATGAACATGCTCGTCTCACAAAGCCCCTCGGTACACGCATGGCTTCACTCCCGCTCGACCCCATGCTCGCACGCTGCCTGCTCAAATCGGCTGAAACAGAGTTCTCTTGCCTCTCCGAAATGCTCACTATAGCTGCCATGATGACTCTGCAAGGCAATGCCTTCGTGTCACACGACGGTGGCAAGAAAGCTCTAGACGCTGCACGCCGCAAATTCGCAGTCGCGGAAGGGGACCACCTGACGCTGTATAACGTATATGAATCGTTTGTGAAGGCAGGGATTGGGAATACAAATTGGTGCCATACGCATAACCTCAACCACAAGAGTATGGTGAAAGCTGTGAGTGTGAGAAAGCAACTCGTCGCGCATATCAATCGCTTCGGGATCCAAGAGTCCTCCTTAGCCTCGTCGGATGTGCTTAGGGTGGGTGGTATGCCGCTTGCCGAGCGGGTCCAAAAGTGCCTGGCCAGCGGCTTCTTTGCACACGCAGCGCGAATGAAAGCAGACGGCAGTTTTAGTACCGTTGACGGAGAGACTACGTTGTGGGCACATCCCAGTAGTGTGTTCTTTGCCAGAAAGGTCGACTGGGTAATTTATACGGAGATTACGGAAACGAGGGATAAGATATATATTCGGGATCTGACCAAGGTAGAGATGGATTGGCTGATGGAATGTGCACCGGAATATTATGAGATTCGGCAAGGGCGGTAACGACGTGGGAAGAAGAGCATAGTTTGCGGGTATCTAAGAAGAGTAAAGAGCAAGCAAAGTACGTGACATAAAGACATTACGAGGAAGCATTGGTTCATGACTTGCAAGCTTCCACGAATAGCTCGCGCATACCCTTTAGGAAGCCGGCCAGATCTCGTGTCTCGTTTAGCCTCTCAACGACGCTTTCTACTTCGTCACGCTCCACTTTGGGTCGCATCTCGAAGACTTTGTAGTCACGCTCACTCGTGTCCAACTCAAACCAGGCCTCGCGATCCCATTCGCGCTCATCGACGTTTGTGTAGACAAACTTGAGTCTATCGTCTTTTCCGAGCCCTTCAATCCTCAGCCCCAGGTAGCTCTCCCAAAAGTCGAGCTCGGGCTCGTTGTACCTGCTCTGGCCGTCGAGGTATCGGCGGTGCTTGAGCTGTGCCTCGCGGCGTGCTGAGATAGTCTTTTGCACTTCGGCAATCTGGGCGCGCAAGTTGTCGCGGTGCGCCAGGCGTTCGTCGCGCTGGAGGCTCAGGGCGGAGATGGCTTCCTGCATCTCCGACGTTTCTTGGGCTTCTTTGGAGAGAGTCTGGCTGTGTTGGGCGGTCTTGAGTTGGAGAATCTCAATGTCGCGCTTTTTCATGCGTTGGTCCTCTTACCTCTTGTTAGTTGTCCGATGTTTTCTTGTGGTGTGTAGGTGAACATACCGTGTAGCTCTGCGACGTTGATGCGGAACTGGTTTCGCTCTTCAAGTACCCGTCTGCGCCCATTTTCAATGAAGGCGTCGAAGCGGGTTGTGAACTGGTTCATACGACTGCGTAAGTCATCGAACCCGAAGTTGATGCTGGGGAGTTGGTCGGCCATTGATGGCGCATCGTGCGCAGACGCGCGCATCGTGGTGCTAAGGGAGGGTTCAAAAGTCGTCATGGTCAAGATGGGTGTCGCAGAAAAATCCGGGGGAGGGGGTCTTTTTTTCTCTCTTCGTCAAGTGCGGTACATGTATATGTGATCGAGTGTGCTGTGCTATGCGGTAAGACGTTGCCCACCTGGCTTGTTTTGGTTGCTGTGTAAACAACACACGCATGCTAGCGGCCATGGGGAATCTTGCGCCCCACATGCACGCACGTGCCGACGTGACTTTTGGCGCTAGTGAACTTTTTGTGCCAATGCGACTTCCATCTTTCTGCTTCACTGTCGCCTTTCCCTTTCACTTTCACGCTTCACCACTTCTGTCTGGAACTATAGCGACTACTAACGCTCAACTATCGCGCACGAACTATGAGTCCATCTCCCAGCGCTGCTACGGATCGAAAACCATACGAGCCAGATGGCTGATAAACCTCTCGAAGATGGGAACTCGGGCCGTCCTGGTATAGCGAGCTACGATGTGGACAATAGGGAATGGGTTTTTCCCAGATACTTTGCGGCCCTGCAGTTGAAGCAAATTCGCCCCGTTACCGACAAACATACTGCCACCTCACTTGCGACAACACCAGCTCGATTCCCACTTCCAACAACCCATGCGAAACGTTCAAAGACCAAACAGCGCACAGGCGTACGGAAACGCATCAAAGGCCTAGTTAAAACAGACCCTGTTCTTTGTGCATCCCTCGGCCTTCTTCCCGACTTGGACCTGTCATCCGCTGCTGTCTCCTCAGCCCGCGACCCTCTCGTTGGCAACTTATTATCCTTTGGCTCCATCACGCTTGGGAACAGGTACGAGACACCCCGAAGAGTCGCCGCGCTGGCTACAGGAGAAGCGGGCAACATTCTACAGCTGGCCATTGTCAATAAAGAGATATACGACTGGGGCCAGGCAAAGAAGACATGGGTCGACGGTCCAACGCTGAAAGAGGCACCCCTCGGATATTGGAACGAGGATGCTGCGCCTATACAACAGATATGCTTTGCCCAGTCGGAAGACAGGAGCTGTTTACTTGCTGTGCGGCTCCCTACACGCACAGTCCTGTTGCGCCCTTTGTACCACCGCCAGGTGCGCACGACTCCCTCCTCATCCTTCTACGATCTCCCTAAATCTGTGATTGAACCACACCCGGTACTCACTATACACCACAAGGAAACTGGCGGATCTCCTCACGTCGACTTCGCTTTCAACCCGGACAATCAGCTACAATTTGCTCTCGCTCATCAGGACCACACATGGAGCGTATGGAATATGCATCATCCGCGCAAGGGTGACAAATACTCTCCTTCTCGTTTGGCCCGAGGGCGAATCAACAAGCTCAAAGATAATGATGTCGCTCGTCAAGATGAGTGGGCAAGGATACTCTGGGTGGCCAATCCACATACCCTGCTGGTTTGTAACCGGCGTCATCTGGGGATCATTAGTATCAAAACTAGGCCACATTTCTACCGCCCTTACTCGGGTATCTTCAGTGAGAAGCAATCCGAAGACTGGATTCTTGACGTCAAGAGGCATCCCAAAGATACATGTCAATTCTTCGTTTTGACCTCATCTCTGCTCATTCTGATGGCGGTCACGACTTCAAGCGGCGCTGATACGGGTGCTGATGAAGCAGTGGTGACAACGCTGCAATCTTGGAAGCATTGCAGGGACGCAAAAGACTTCACTCTTCAAATTCAAGTCCAACTGGTATCAGACACAGAGTCATTTGTAATTGTTTACTCTACGCTGAACACACGCATCCAAGTATACAGCTACAGCAAGAGTTCATCGAGCTCTCCGGCCCTTGTTGCGTGCTCTGATCCCAGCCTACTCAGCCTAGGCCTTGATGAATCTATAAGAATCAACACAATCCACACAGAGACTATGCAGCAGGAAGGCGTGCAAAACGACGTCAATTTCTTCCGCTTGTTTGTAACGCTGTCTGATGGGGATATGCAAGAGTTGGTCGTGTGTTCCTCTTCCTTGGAGGCCACTGGGAGCTACCAAGTAATCATGGACTTTAAGAAAAGCACCATAAAGCATCCCAGAGCTGGCAATTCGAAGAAGGATATAGTCCATGTGGAGGATGATTTCATTGTCCCCAATCGATTGGCTTTCGCAGGTGCTCCCCGCGCTAAAATCACCTCGCAACTGCCAAGATTACTCCCCCCTTTGGAAATTGTCGTTCGGCGACACTTCCGGCGTCACGAAACAAGGAGAAGAATTGGTCGATCTTTAGTCATGGCCCATAGGGTATTTGATGGGGTTGATGTTGTTGAAACTGCCAGTGAGGTGCGGCAGATGCTTACCCACGGCCTTGATGTCATATCTACACCCTTCCGCACCTTGTAAGTAAGCTCCAAGAGTACTATATGCAATGCTAATTTCTACAGGATGGAGCATGCAAACATGAAAGTTATTTTCTTCGATTTCGGCGAGGCATCATCAGGAATAGAAGAGCTCTTTTCTTTGCAGAACCGCCATGCAACTGCGGAAATTCGACACATCGCATCTGGGAGCCGGCTTGAGCTTTCAAAACAAGGCAATACCACTCCATCAGATGTCTACGACGATATAGTCGAAAAATGGGTCACGCCTCTGTCACCAAAAATTGCAGTCCGCGTTCGACTCGCGAATGAACGTCTCGCTCAACAGATCGCAATGGAATTGGTACTTTCAAGTACTCGCGTACGAGAACATGGAGTCGATGACCAGATCATTGGTCCTCAATCACAAGACTCTGTTTTCCATTCTTCCTCGCAGTTCTTTTCCTCTCAACCGCTACCAACGCCCCCTCTGTCATCCTTCTCAGGGTCGTCACCGCCCATGCCACCTTCCACAACATCGAACCTGTCAGGCACTCTTACGCGCCTGGGGATGCATCTATCGCTTCGAGAATCGTCTCAAACCTTAGCGAGCATCGCCAGCAGCAACCCCCGAGTTCTCGCGCGTTGGCAACCGGGAAATGACGTACGTACCTTCATTTGGGCCGAATCTGATGTTCAGCTCGAGGCGATCCAGAAACAGCGCAAGAAGATAGAGCGCAGAGAGAAGCGTCAGCAGCGTAAAACCGAGCGGATGCGACTCAAGGATATGAGTCAATTTGTCAGCTTCCCGCAGAGTTCTCCCGGACCCATGCTGGGTAACATGGGTAGTAGTAGTCAGATACTGAGTCAGAGTCAAAGTCAAAGCCAAAGCCAGTTGTCAAGCCAAAATGACGGCTTCATGATACCGCACAGTCAAGTTGAGCGGGGGAAATTTGGTGGGAGGTTGGAAAAGAAGAAGAAGAAGAAGACGAGGATAAGTGGATTCTAGGACGCTCATGTATACGGGATGTCACGGAAATGACCAATGGGTGTTCGCGTGACAGCCTGTATAGTCAATGTCGTCATAGGACAGCGACCCTCTTCCCCGAGAAGTGGGGTGGGAGGGGTAGCTTCCCTAGAGAGCCGATATCATGTTAGCCCATTGCCGGATCCGACCTCAAATACTTCTGAACGTCTAAAATTTACTTCAACTCAAACCCCTTCGGTTTTCTTTGTCACCACTTCACCGTACCTCTTCGATTGACAATATTGCTTCTCCAGAATGGCCGGCTTCCCCTCCCTCCAGCCCGCGTTCACAGTCCGCGTCAACATTGATGCACCGATGCAAGTTGGGGGTCAATCAGGCCCCGGGCTGGTCATCGTGCCCATGGTTAGTGGAACGGTAAAGAGTGAAAGGGGTTTTGAACCAAAGCTAGACGGGGAACTGTATGTCTATTCGACTAGAAGGTAAAAGTATACTGTGAATACTGATACCAACACAGACATGGCGTAGGATATGACTACATCCATAACGATACGAATGGAGGCAACATGCGATTAGACGTCCGCTCGCAAGTCAAGTATGTAGACAACCTATCTTCTCCTGTATACCCCCTCCCTTTTGTGCGTCCCCGTTCTTAGAGAATAAATAGAACCGACGATGGCACTATTCTGGCCATGTACTACAAAGGCACCGTTGCTCTCACACCCGGCGTCGTCGCTATGTTGTCTGGTAGCCCCGATGCAAAGACCACGGACTACGGTGACTCGTTTGTAACGTTTTCGTTTGAGACGGGGAGTGATAAGTATAAGGATTTGCAAAATGGGACATATGTTGCTGCGGGGCACTTTGTTAAAGAGGGCGATGGGGTGATTGTTGAGTACAAGGTTAGTAAGGCTATTGTCTGAGAAAAAACAGGCATGGAGATAGTGGACGGTGGACATTGGGTAGCGTGAAATGGAAAAGGTAATTCTGTTTTACATGTGTTCCTCTGTCCCAAGATGCGTCAATTCTTGCTGGGTATCTTTCAGTGGTATACCGAAGGGAATATCACATGTTGAACATGGATCGGTTACACAAGAAGACCTTTACCGCTTCAAGTACAGGGCGCATTGGCTCTTTCCCAATGTGTCGAAGTTTGTCCTTGAATTGCTTTTGTTTACTACCGATATATTCCACCGCAGACTGACTAGTATAGCGCACACGTGACAGGAGCAAGAAATGTGACCAGTAATGGCGAGCATGTGGCGAAAACGCCTGAACTGATACCGGAATGAGATCCCCCTTCCCCCCTTTTTCGCAGATAGGCGATCGGGTCTTTGGGCCGATGGGCAAGAGGAAAAGATGGGGGTATGGGGAAGGGTAGCAGAAAAATAAAGGAAGAAGAAAAGAGGGGAACGATGGATAGGGGGTGCCGGTGGGGGCGCAATAGTTTGTTATTCATCATGCTCGTCGTACGGAGGGATTGACACCGCCTCATTTGGATAAGACGTGGTTTGCATGTGATTGTGATAGCCGACCAGAGCCACATGTATTCTGGTGGGATAGATCCGCGGAACGGGGTTTGAGATCAACGCTGCAAGCTGAATGAAACTTGGCGCGCTACGGGAACTGATTACAAGGATTTGCATTGTATGTGGGTATTGACATTACCATCTTGGTATCGCTATAAGAAACACACATTACCACATTGGTAATCTAAAGACTAGAGCAAGTACGGTTAGAGGGGTCGGTAGAATAGACATTACCGTTACCGAAGCCATGTACATCAGCGGAGCAAGGGAAAATAGAAAGAGAGACATGATACAACGCCTGCAGGTGATGCGAGAATTGTGATATGTGAAAGCTGATGCATATTTAGCATGAGAATCCTGCCCGCCAACTGTGAAAACAAAAGAAAGAGTCTTGGTGTTGAATGTTGATGATGGTATTGGTGGTGGCAAAAAGAGAAATGGTGATGGAAAGCCTAACGTAGAAGCCGAGTCATGAACACATTGGGATGCCGATAATCGAGTGTACCCGATCCGGTTGTGCTTCGCTTCGCATTCTTTTGTATTTGTACGTGGCGTGTTTGTGGAACAGTGGCGTGCTACTCATAGATAGCGATTCGATAGACCGACACGTGAAACTTAACGTCCGCGTCTCAAATTCAGGCTACCAATCATGCTTACATGATGCCTTTCAAGCCACGAAAGCCACCAGTTTTAGTCGACGTCTGCTTTTTTTGTTCCTTCTCTTTGATCTTTTTGCTCATGTTCTGCGCCCCGCCTGTTGTCACTGCGTCAGTCTCCAGTCTATCGTGCCGAGGGAGATAGTACTCACCACGGCCGTATATTCGCACTTCGGGCTTTGTTCCTGTCTTGTCTTTTCGATCGCCCCTGCTCGAACTGCCGTCTGTGTCATTTGAGTAGCTGCTTTTACCGCTCGATTGGGCTTGTTGGACCTGCAGTTGGTTGGCGTCGTGGTTTGCGCTGTACTCGGGCCCGTAGCCGCCGCCGAAACCGGGGTACGGTGATGGCCCGGCCTGGGAGCGTTGGAATTTGTTTTGTTGGAGCGAGTCGAGACGAGCAGGTCCAGCTGGTGGTACAGCTGATGTGGGACTGTGTGTCGATTCGGGGGAGCGGTGTTCGGGGTAGTAATCCTGCTCATCGATCTGTGACGATTCTGTCGAGAGAGGCGCAAAGTATCTCGAAGTGTAGTTGGGGTGTCGTGCAGTGGAGTTGCGGTTCGCTTGCAATGTGCCAAAGTCCATCTGGCTAGTCTTGTCTCGAGAATAGAGCTGCCCCATGCCAGCCTGCAGCTCGCCTTCAAGTTCTTGACATTTCAACTGCAGCTCCGTGTGCTGTTCAAGAAGGCGGTAATGGGTCTTCTTCATTTGCTGAAGTTTGGCGTTGCTCGCTGCAAGTGCTGAGTCGAGCATCTGCTGGACCGAAGACGGAAGCTGCCCAGGTTTACTCGTGTTTCTGTCTGACATCTGCAGTCGCGTCTCAAGCTCCATGATCCGACGCTCATAGGCCTTGATTGAACGATCGCGTTCTTGCTCGCGACTATTCAACCGCATATTCACAATCTCCAGATCATTCCGCAAGTCGTTCCGCTCCTGCATGAAAATGTGCAGCTCTTTCCTCTGGTCCTCGAATGCCATGATCTTGTCTTGCGCAGCTTCAAGCTCGCGTCGAAGGTCGCTGTAGTCTTCCAACTCGTATTCCAGCGCCTTTGTTCGCTGCTGAGCCTTGATTTGTTCTGCTTCCGCCCTTTCCACGATCTTCTTGAGCTCCTCATAGTCAGCTTGCGTCTTCTGCAACTCGAATCGCAAACCGCCCTCATCGCTATGCCATGTTTTCTCGCTCTCCTTGTAGGACCGCACCTTTGCGTTTAGCTCGCCCTCCCACTTCTTTGACTGACTCCGACTTGTAAGGGTCTCCTTCTTTAGCTGGGCGTACAGTTCGTTTGCCTTGGCAAGGCGGGCCTTTAGGGTCTTGTTAGTGTTGATCAAATTCTGTGTCTCTGCTTCAGCCGTTGCTTCCTTGATATGTTTCCGCTGGAGCTGTCCAATGTGGGAAAGATGCTGCAACTTGAGATAGCGTTCAAAGTTTAGATCATTCCTGAGCAGCATGATCTCTCTTTGCAGGGAGGCCATTGTGGAATTCTGAAAGTCGCCTTGGGTAGACTGGTTCGGCCCAGCGATTGACTGCGCAAAACTCTCCAAATTTGGCTGCTGCGTTGGGGATCGCTGGTGAGGGATTGTGAGTGAAGTGGGCAAATCCGGCTTCCTGGTGTCTTTCGTAGGCGGTAGTGTTGGGGAGTCCATGACGTCGCGACCTTTTAGCAAAGGAGAAGCCATGGATTTGACGGATACAGTAGACTTGAGTGACCTGCTACTCGGCGGAAGTTCGAAGGCGTCAGGAACGTCTGGGATATCACCTGAAGGGACATTCATGGTTGATCGTGTGTTTCTCCAGCTTTCTTCTGGATCCTGCACTGTGCTGTCATCTTGATCGTCCAAGGTAAATTGTGTTTGGATTGCTGGCACAGGTGGTAAGGCAGCGTTGGGCGGTGGTCCCGGGTCCTCCAAGGTCGACGATACTGCTACACAAAGGTCCATGCACTCAATTACGACATCTGCGGGGTCACTCTTCAGCCATCTATTCTCAATCAGTTCTTCCTCGACCGTGGTGCTGAACATGTTTGGGTGAAGTAGGTGAACCTGTCGATAGGGCTCTGTCCGGCTGTGAATCAGGCATTGGTCCAGGTCGAAATCGCGAGCGCCAGGAAAGTTGAGCGACTTGAGATACTTTCTAGGCTTTCGCACAAAGCTCATAAAGTTGAGCGGGAACAGTCCGTAAAGAAAGGTAAAGTAGTGCATGAGCGTGGGTGGTGGTGAGTCTGGATAGTCCATGGTGGGTTGTACTTGCTCCCAGGCCTGCTCGGGCTCGTCTTGCTCTTCATCCTCGTCTTCGCTGTCATCGTCTTGTATGTCGACTTCGCCGGCCTTTTCATTGCCGGTGCCTAGTTTATCCCAACACAATATCCTGCAGTAGACAAGGAACAACTTCTCCAGATGGTGATCCGAGGTCAATGCTCCACATATGTGGGGTAGGAACATGATGAGAACGACAAGGGCGAGCTCGATGACGGTAGAAGAGTTGTCGATGAGTAGACATTTCTCGAGATGTTGTATGAGCGGGGTGTCGAGGACTAGGTGGAGGTGCGGCGGCTGCAGACGGACAAAAGCGCTTAGGAGGTTCAGTGCCTGGATGCGGTGTTGCTTCTGGACGAAGAGGGTGTCGAGTGTGAGAAGCAGTCGCTGAAAGGGTTAGCTTAGGGGTGGCGTATAACACGATGCGGTACCCACCTTGGGCATCTTTCGCCCGAAAGCCAGCAGGATGGATTCAAGCTCGCGGGCCACAAACTCATTCTCCGGGGACACGACATGGTCGGTCGAAGAAGGTACCGTGGTCCTCGCTAGGTATGTGTCCAGTATCTTTTGGGTGAAGAGGGTGGATAAGCGGGCGTGCTCCCCATCTCTGTCCAGGTCTGGATCATAGACCAAGATGGTGTGCAGAAGAGCCCTGGCATCTTCAATCTCCGTCTTCTTGTGGCCTATGCCATCGATGATGGGCTTCAGGATCAGATTCCACCATGTCGTCAGGCGCACCTCTCCGGTTATGGCAGGACGCAGCAGTCTGAGGGTGGACAGGAAAGCGCCGCGCTTCTCGGCGTTATTCGCGACGTGGCGCCAGTAGAGGGCGTGGAGATCCTCGTGGAAGCGTTGCGAGTCGTGTTCATTGATGCCGTCATAACGCTCGAGGAAGGCTTCTATGGTTGCGCACAGCTCGAAGGGGAGGGGAGAGGGAAGGTCGGGTGCGGAAAAGGTCGTGTTGAGCGCCTTGAGCAACTCGCGCATTGATCTGGAGGGCAGCGTCAGCCATGGCGTCAGGCAATGCTTGCTACGGCGTAGGCCTACCCAGACATGTCGATATTGATATTGTGCTCCTTGTCCACTTGCGGGCTTGGAGAAGTTGTAGTGACTATAGACTATAGACTACCGACTACGGTTGTACTATGGCAGGCATTGGCGGGCAATTGTGCGCCAGGTCTACAGTATCGGTATGCAATCGTCTCAAGTAGAGCACCAGTCGTGTTCGCAGGCAATGGTCGACATGTCACTGCGCAGGCACGTCTGGTCTTCGGAAGAGCCAAAGCTTTTGGACCAGTCTGTTGGCGTGGGGTGACGTGACGGGTGAGAGAGAGAGCTCGAGCAGCGACGACAGCGACAGCGACGTCGACCGGTAGAAGAGAAATTTCACTTGACTTGACTTGACTTGCCACACTGCTCACGCAAGCTTGGTGGTGCTTTTGGGGGCAGCATGCCCTCCCCATATTTGGCACGCTATTGGACGTCGCACGTCGCCTTTTGCTCTTCGCACCGCCAAAAGAAATGCGCGCACGCGTCTTACGACCGGCAATGGCTATCCATAGGTAGGTACGCCCCTCCACGCCTGGTTGGGTTGGGGGTCCAAGTGGGCCCGGCCGCGGCGGCATAGGAAAGAACGACCCTGCACGTCGCCATAAACGGCAGGCTGCAACGACCGGCCGGATCCACCGTGCCTGCCTGCTCGCTTTTGGCTGTCGTCACACATCCCTGAAAGCACATCTCGTCCCATATTCCCCAATTGCGTGTCTAACAATCTCACGCCCTCTGCATCTGTGCGATAGAGTGCTGACAGGACTGTCCTGGCCGCATGCGGAAAAACTTATGCAACCCTATCCCTCTGATTCGCACTCCAGAAACAGTATAGTCATGTGCAGGGCGCTACAGACGGCGTATCATGAGCCTGCGAGGCCTGCCACCCATCACATTCCATCCTGCAATCCAACCTGTCAGCCACACCGTTATCTTACCGCAGCCCACGGCTTACACCACATCAAAATTGCCCAGCTATGGCCTACTAACTCTAGACTCAGGTCCCACACTAAGCTGCACGCGGCAGTTGTGTTCGCACATCTTGTCCGCTACTCCTTTACGTCTTACTCAATCTAACCACCCCCGACTCGACGGCATGAATATCTATGAGAGCTTCCATAAACAGAGCGTCGCCGCCGAGTCAGCCAAGTACGAGCAGACACCCCCTACCACGCCCAAAGCTTCACCAAAACCCGCCGAAAATTACTGTCATCCCAAGCCAAGCTACCTATCGCCAATCACCGGTTCCGAGAATACGGTACCTTTGGTCCATGCGGGGTGCCTGCATCTGCACGCGTGCATCCTGTGCCTCTCTCCATCCCATATCCGCTCTCTTATCACAAGGATGCCACTGTTTCGATCCATTTCGCTGACCATGTCTCACTCGTGGATTCGATTGTCATCTTGATGATATTCTTCTCGCCACACCCATCGCTAACCCCATCTCAACCCAGATGCGTATCAGAAGCTCTTCGTGACAATGTCAACCACCTCTTAACATCGCATATCCGATACCTGCCGTAATCATCGACCTCGCTATCCAGACCCTCGGGAGATTCCACAAACCATGAATACGTGACGGACGAAGGTCCGGTGCATCCTGAGCGGGAACAGCCTGTACGCAATCTGGAACTCTTTGGGAGAAGTATTGGCACATGAAGCGTCTAGGCCTCAGAAGATCTTGAACACTTTTACTCGTTGTTTCCGAATATTGCCTATTTTTCCTCTCCCTCCTTCCCTTACAAGAACGTTAGCTCTGTGGTAGGTTCCCGCCGTCTTTGCCATCATAAGCATTACGTCACGTTGTACCGAACTTACAGACCAGTCTTCTCATCTCACGCACACCAACTTCATTGTAATCTAAATACATTAATGATATTTTTGGCGGGTTGGCTGACAACCTCTACGATTGTGTCTCGCCACGTAGCAACAACGGCTGCACACTCGTAATATCCGACAATGACGCGCATTTGACCGAGACGGGAGTATAGACGTAAATTGAACTGAAACAAGACCTGTCACAAACGAATGCATCTCTATTCAGTTATGTAGCCTTCGCTTTCCTCCTGAATTTGACTGGGCTTTTGGGTGCAAGGAGGGGGTGGATGGTAGTAGTACTACAAAATGTTGTAATTCAGAAACCTACCTTTCCCCACCTTCCCCGTACCCGCTTCCGCTTCCGCCCTTGCCATGAGATTCGTGACAAAATATTTGACAGTGACAGTGTGAGTGAGTCCTCAAGTTCCATTGCTAATAGCCGTGCCTGGCATCTACAGTTGTCTTCATATACGAGCGTGTCACCTAGGTTTGGTTCATTCAGGTTCATTCCGTGTCTACCTGCACCCCTCCTCCTCATTCTCATTCTCATTCTCATCCAGTATTTCATCAGGCTCAAGCAGCTGCTACAAGCTTGGCTTGGTGTTTGTTGTTGTGGCAGTGTATATCCAGCCCTCACTGAGCCGTCAGATTGGTGTTACATAGCTCACATCTATATGGCTTTGCTGCCTTGGCTGCACCCGTACGACTTCTCGTCCAGTGTGAAGTCTTTTCGATTTCGAGCTTGTCTATGTGCCTCTGGGTGGAGTTATGCGATTTGAGCCTAGATGGTCTGTCGAAAGAAAAGTCGCAGATCTTGCATGCATGTTTCCCCATGTCTATATCGTGGCGTCTCTTCGCAGCTGCCAAATTTCGCGCCGCCCTGTATGCCCTAGGGTCGAGAGTCTTGATCACACCATACTTGGCAATCTTCTGAACACGGCGTTTTTCCCTGCTTGTTTTGCGCTTGGCCATGTCGTCGGCAGACGCGGAGTGGATTTTGGCGCCCCCACGGATTCCTTCGGTAAGGGCAGAGTTCCCACAAAGACCATGATACTCAAACGTATCAAGGGACCAACGGCAGATATTAGGCATTCCGTAGTCTTTGTTTCGATCGGCCATAGCCCAGAAGAGAATAGCAAAGGCCGCTTCCATAACGAGGTGAAGGGAGCGGAGTGGCAGTACGTCACCAAGGGGGCCTAGTGATGAAGACGCGAGAAGTCCTTTGTGTGTAATCTTGAAGCCTTCAGCCAGCGCGACTTCCATCTTGACTGATACTGCGGACAGACACTCGTAATGTAAAAATCGCGCATGAGTTCCATCTTGGCCGTCGGTCGCGGAACCGACATAGATCAACGGGGAAAGGCCAGGTTTCTCGAGCGTGACGACATAAACTCCCCAGCATCGTTCTTTGGGGTTCGGCAATGTCTTGAACCACGCAAAGGGCGGCGGGGTAGGAGAGTTGAGAACCTCGAATACGCCTGGAATGACGACGACAGAGAATTGGTTGTGAGCTGCTCCACTACCTTGAACGAAGGCAAGTAATCTGCGAATTTCGGGCTCTTCATGCTCGCGGGGGTGTTGGTCAGAAAGTTCCAAAAGAGCTTAGCAAAGTGTTCGTGGTCCTGGTCGCCAGTATCGTCGTCGTCGTCGTCGTCGTCGTCGTCGTCGTCGTCATCTTCTTAGTCTTCGTAGTCGTCATGATAATCTTCGTCATTAACATCATCGCTGTCAAAGCCGTCGTCGTCATAATCGTTGTTGCCGTTGTCATTATCCTCGTGAGCAGCCTTCATGGGACGACCGCACGACTTGTGGCCTCTGGACGGGATTACCACTTTAGATAGGAAAGCCATCTTTCAAGCATTACCAGTGGCTGGCAAGTGACTGGTAGCCCGGAACGCGATTTTTGAATTGGTCAGGGAACTTCAGACGAGGTAACCTAGATATTTTTGTAAAGCCGTCTGGTTCTCAACATGAAGGAGAAGGAGTAAAGTGGGCAAGCCTCGACAGCGATTGCAGATGCCCATATTGATCTATGCAAGCCTCGATATCGACGACATAATGCTATGCGGCTAGCCCGATAGCCCCTCTCTATCTGTTGTCCCAAAGTTGGCATTGCAATTACTCCAGATCAGGGAGGTTGGGCAAAGGTCAATGTGGGCGAATCCAAATGAGGAAACAACGTCGTCGATTCGTAACAAGAAAAAATGGTTGTTTGGTTAGAGACGAGGTGCATATCTGCATGGGTGTGACTATCCGCGAAAGCAGTGTTTTTATTGCTGATGCTGTCTGCCATGCAAGTCTTCCACTGTAATCGTTTGGTATTGTTGAGGGTGGTAGCTTACGGGAATGTCTTAGTGAGGTTGGCTGTACCATGGTACGAATTTTGTCTCGCACACACCAGGATGTAACCTATCAGCAAGTACATATCCTCATTTGTTGGCGAGGAAAGTAGGTATAAACACTCGACATACAGTTACAGTGGTTAATTTTCTTCTTAGGTTCTATAATATTTCAGTTGAACAGTTCTGCGACATGAGCAGTAAGAGCCAGCTATATAGGAAACTCAACAGCTCATACCCTCCCTGTCATATGTGAACTGCGGTAAAAGCGAATCGTTTGGGTCTCAGACTTGGCAGCCCGATGCTCTGGTCCACATTGAAGAGATTTGTAGCATAGGAGTAAATAAGCGTACGGCACGCGAAATTTACTGCCTATCACCCCTCTCACCCAGCCCCTCCTTGCCCCCCTTAACCTCTTCCCCACCCCCAATCCCTGTCGTGCGCTTCGGCTGCTCCTGAAAGTCGGGCTGCTTCGCCGGATGTTCATCCCCACTCTTATGTTCTTCTTGCGATGCGCTAGACTGTGGGTCCGTGTTTTGTGTCGAGTTGCGTACTTTGGCGTTGGGCGCGGCGGATGAGTTGGGTTCTGGGTCCGGTAGGTGCGATGGAGGTTGGGACGAGGCTGTGAATTTAGAGAGGGGAAGAGTGGTGTGGAAGGGGCGTATTGTGAGATTTAGAAGTGAGAGATGCGAATGCGTGAGGGTTCGCAGGGTTTGTGGTGGCATGACTGTTTGCTGGTGGATGTATGCGTGTTGTGGCTATTCGCGGTTGATGTAGCGTTCTCGTTTGCTGGTGCTGTTTGCGAAGACGTAAAAAATACACGGGCCGGAGCTGAAGCCCCTCGAAGTCTCTTATCAGGTCCTCCTGAGTACTGCACTTCTGCGATGACGATGCGTTATGCAGCTTTTGCGCGGTCAAGGATGACCGAGTGATGTCATTGTGACAGACGACTGGTGCTCCTACCCAATATGTATTTGTCAGTGAGACACATGGAAGCATTTCAAATCTCATAATCTTGTCACCTCTCAACTACACCATCGAATATATACGTCAACTCCCACTATGTAGCCTCCAAACTACCTGTGCAGGTAGTTCTCAAACGAAGTTCTAGAGTGTATACTTCTTGATCAAGTTAGCGTATAAACCACGCCGCATCACGCCAACCATCCCCACATATGTAGAGTAGGTATGCACGACACGTGCCTCGCTCCAGCGCATTAAGATGCTAAAATGGTAATGTGAGAAAACAAACAAAGACGAACGACACCCCCCTCATATGCGCCGCTTCCTTCTGCAGCTACATCATGCCTGAATTCGTGCTCTTCGGTGATTCGCTCACAGAGTAGAGCTTTAATGCGGAGTCGCAGGGCTTCGGCTTCTTTCTTAGGCAGCAGTACAAAGACAAGGTGCGCATCGTTAACGAAGGTTGGTACTGCATTTCACTTTAGCGTATCAATTCTTTGGGTTCGTGTCTGTTTGCATTGGATATCCCACCGCCGAGACAGACTTACCGTGCCGAAGACATGGCTTCCAATACTGTTCAAGCACCGCTGCCAGAGATTGTCGTATTCGGTGCCTCCATGGCGGAATGGAGTTTTGATAGAAACACACAGGGCTATGGGTGGTTACTTGAGAACATATATGCGGGGAAGGCGAGGGTCGCGAACGAAGGTACTGATTGCGGTCCAGTTGTTTAGAGGACGCTGACGCCTTACCACGTTAATATGTATACTGACACTTTTCCACAGGTCAAGCTGGGTACACATATCCCTGAAAAAAACAGGTTTAGATATCTGGAAGATTTCGTCTATACTCACGAACAGTCCACAGTTACACCACTTCCCGCCTGAAAGACAATTTTGACCGCATCATCGACCGCGCCACTTCCCCAGGTGTACCACAAACCCTACTCTTCACGATATTCATCGGCGCAAATGATGCTTGTATGATAGGCGATACACCCATGGTTCCCTGGCCCTTCTTCTCAGCCAACATCCGCAACTTCCTCGACACCATACTCACGGAACGAGCCATGGAGGATACGAAGATCGTCTTGATTACGCCCCCTCCCATAAATAGCACAGTTGTGGAAAAGAAAGACGATAGTACGGCGGAGAATATAGAGTACATGAACGAGTTCAGAAGAGGGGCTGCAAGGTTCAGGACGTACATGAACAAGAAGAGATATGCTGAGGGCATCATGCAAATTGCAGAGGAGTATACGGAGACGGGCAGAGTGGTGGGGTTAAACTTTTGGAAGGATATTGTCGATGCTATGTTGGAGGAGGAGGGGGAAGAGTACAACGAAGATATGCCGCCAGGGTGTGGACTGTTGGGGTCGAAGAACTTTCCAAAAGGCTGGTTCACGGATGGGCTGCATTTAAATGTCAAGGGGTATGGGGTACTTTCAAAAAGCTTATTTGAGCTGGTCACGAGTAAGTGGCCTGAGTTGGCGCCTGAAAACCTATAGTCGATTTGGTGCTGTCGTCGATACATGAGCGACGAGCACGTATGGTAGTAGAACAGTGGATTGAGATGATTTTGTATCCAACTATTGGGTATTCGCTATCATGCACGAATCGTACTTATCCTCTATTCAGGGTATTACCTGAGCCCTTGGGGTTTGCCTCCACATATTCGTCCCACGCACGCTGCTTCATCGTTTCTTCGTCCGCGGCGACAAGATCGTCCTCGTTGGGTTCGGGCTGAACCTCAGACTGCGGTCCGCCTCCCTCAATCATGCCGCCCCTTCGCTTCTCCTCCTCCAGATATTCATCGATAGTCATGGTTGGCAGACTATGATCTGGGCGGAACACGTTCTTCTTCAAGGTCTGGCGACTGTCCAGTAGCGTAAAGGGCCGCATGGGCTTACCGTCGCTGCTGAGGATGGGCCCCGAGTATCTCAATCCAGCATACTGACCATCGAGACGTTCAGAATAGCCGTCCTTGTCTCTGCTATCTTGTCGGGCATCTGGGCTTTGTGCTTGCTGTCCTTGGGGTGGTGCAGGTGGTGCTAGCGAAATGATGTGCAGCTCCTGGGCCATTGACTCCAGCGAAGCAAACGTCTGGTGTACCATGAATGCCAAGTTGGTTAGATGTAGATCTCGTACCACTTGTTCGTCCTGTTCTGCAAGCTTGGGATTCTGTCGTAGATACTGTGGTCGCGTGCTTTAGCCCCGGTATGTGCTGCAGATGATGCAACGCATAGACGTACCTCTAGTTTTTGTCTCAACTGTTTTTCCTCTCTGAAACGGGCAATCTTTGTATCTCGTCTCGCGGCAGCATCTTTTGTGCTGGCCGTTGAGAAGTTGTCCTTGTCTTCGGTATAAACCTCAAAAAGCCTCGCATCTGCTTTGCCAAGCACTTCGTAGGCATCCAAGAGCTTCAGATATCGCTCATAATGTCCACGAGCACGTAGTAAATTCTGCTTGCGTGCAGATATGTCGTTGTTGAAAATCCTTTGCCCCAATTCCGCCAAATGATAGTTTATCGCCATGTATCTATTGGAAACGTAAGTAGAGTCCACAACTTTGAAGATATGATCGGAAGAGCGATCATTAAACTAACACACATACTGTAGGTCTGACGACGAAATATCTTCCAGAGTCTCATTTGGACTGAAGAGTGAAACCTGCTCTGAGATCTTCAGACATTCTTCGTAGGTGGCGATGGTTGCGCTAAGGTTTTCCTGGTAAGTGGGACTGTTTGTCTCGTACGAAGAGGACAGCTCTTCGCGCGCCCTCTCAGCTTTCGAGAAAAGCCTTCGTAGGCTTTGCGGTTCTTCGGACATTGTGTAGAGGATGAGACTAAGGCGTGGGCCGGTGTTGAGAGGACCGCTATGCTATTGCACGTGAGAACGTGAGCCGGTGCTGATGAGTCATCAACGCTCTTGCTCCACAATCGCGTACCCCGCCATCATCGCCCGTGTATCGCCTGCCCCGAGGCGGTAACCTCACGGGCAGCAAACACTCGATGGTGCGATTGTGCCCGATAGTAGCAAACGGATGCCGCTGCTTATTGGTCACGAGACTGGGAAATAGGCATCTTTTTGAATTTGCGGTGACAGGTAGCTGCCCCGTTTGCGCCTGTGTGTCGTGCGACAGGTCGCGCAAACAACAGCAGCCTCTCCTCTTCGGTCATCAGCCCGAGCGGATCTTCTAATTCTCGAATCCAAACTCTTGACTAAATCCACTCACTCTATCTGTCTTGCCTCTTACACCTGTGACAAGCCTCATTATTTGCGCCTTGTGGGGACTAACCACAACTGCAACAATTATGGCGTGGATCCAGAGCGACGAAGAGCAAGAGGATTTTCTCTCGTGCGATGGAGAGTCTGATCCCGAATCTTCCAATGACGAGTCGCTCAAAGTAAAAGATAGAGTACACCAAGTCGAAGACGACGATTCCGATGTCGATGCTGACATTGCGCGTGCGCATGGCCCAAGGACTACGACTGAGAGACGCCGAGCGCAGAACGACATCATGAAAGCCTTTGCTGCTAACATCAGTGCAAGTCTAACACAAAAGGAAGTCGATGACGCTGCCGCAAAGAGTGCCAATGAAGAGCAGCTGTCGATCCGCGATATCCTTGCAAAACAAGATACGACAGTCCGCATCACGAACCCTCGCGACTACCAGACGGAGCTATTCCAGAGGGCAAAGGTCGAGAATGTAATTGCGGTGTTAGACACTGGTTCCGGGAAGACTCATATTGCAACCCTCCTGCTGCGACACGTCCTGGACGCAGAGCTCGAACATCGGGCCAAGGGCGACGCCCCCAAAATGGCCTTTTTTCTTGTAAGTGTCCAATCCCATTTGATGAATGCCTCGATTCAGTTCTAATGTTTTCAGGTCGACTCAGTAAATCTCGTGTTTCAACAATCCAACGTTTTGAGATGCGGTCTCGACCAGAACGTGGAAGGCATATGTGGTTCCATGGGCGCTTCGTTGTGGTCTAGGAAGACCTGGCAGACCTACTTCGATACCAACATGGTGGTCGTGTGTACAGCTGAGGTCCTTGTGCAGTGCATGATGCACTCTTTCATCACCATGAGTCAGATCAATTTGCTGATCTTTGACGAAGCTCACCATGCGAAGAGCAATCATCCTTATGCCCGCCTAATGAAGGATTATTACACACATGAGCTGGACCTCTCCAAACGACCCCGTATCTTTGGTATGACGGCATCGCCTGTAGATACCAAAGGACTGTCTGCGGATCACATCAAGCAAGCTGCTAGCGATCTTGAGAAGCTCCTATATGCCAAGATTGCCACTACCACAGAGAGCACGCTTGCTTCCAACAGCATCAGTCGGCCAGATGAGGAGGTTGCGGTATACACACGTCTACAGGACGAATTCGAGACGCCACTCCATCAGAAAATCAAGGCCAAGTTCGGGGACCTGCCATCGTTCAAGAAGTTCTTCGTCGCATCCAAACACCATGGTGTCGAGCTCGGACGTTGGGCATCCGACATGTACTGGTCGTTTGCTTTTGCGGACGAGCAGAGTCGGAAATTCCAGGAGCGGGAGCGCCTGAAGCATAATCGCGCTAATGTGGACGATGATGTGCAGAAATGGGACGCAAAATTGAAGCGTCTGCAAGAAGCTGCTGAGTTTGTTCAACAATTCGACTTTGGAAAATGCACGCTGAGCGATAAAGACGTGAGTTCCAAGGTTTTGAAACTTCATTACTGGCTCCACCGATACTATGAGCGCAGCGACGAGGCCCGATGCATCGTTTTCGTTGAGCAGCGACAAACCGCCCGATTGCTTCAACTAATCTTCGCCAGTCTTGGTGGGTCAAACCTTCGATGCAGCGTACTAGTCGGTGTCAACAATCGCATCAGCGAGCAGAACATCTCCTTGCGGAACCAGATTCTTACTGTCGCAAAATTCCGGCGCGGTGAATTGAACTGTCTCTTCGCAACCTCTGTTGCGGAAGAAGGCCTTGATATTCCACAGTGCAACCTGGTCGTCCGATTCGACCTCTACCGCACCATGATTGCATATGTGCAGTCTCGGGGTCGGGCAAGGCATCGTAATTCGAAGTATTTACACATGCTTGAAGACGGTAACCACGACCACCGCGAGAGAATCATGGATGTTAAGCAGGACGAACAAGTGATGAGAAACTTCTGCAGGGATCTTCCACAGGACCGTCAGATCAACGAGTTTGACAAGGACGGCACGGATCTGCTGACGTTTGAAGACAAATTATTCCCGACCTTTGTCACCAAGCCTGGTGCAAAGCTCTCGTATCGCTCCAGCTTGTCTATCCTCAACCACTTTGTGGCAACATTACCAGGGCCCGACAGACAGACCATGCTGCAGCCCACCTATGTCATCAGTTCTGAAGTTCAACGAAATGTTCTCGACCCACAACGTAGAGGTTTTGTGTGTGAAGTGATCCTACCAGAATACTCGCCGGTGACTTCTATCATCGGGGATGTCCAGGGGAAGAAAACCATCGCTAAATGTTCGGCGGCCTTTAAGACCTGTCTTCAATTATACAAGAAGGGGTACCTGGACGATAATCTACTCCCAACAACCTTCAGGAGCTTACCGGCTGGAAGGAATGCGCTGCTAGCGCTCAGCGAGAAGAAGAAGGGCATGTATTCCATGCTAATCAAGCCGAATTTCTGGAAGCTAGGACGCGGTACAGTCCCTACACACCTGTATCTCACCGTTGTCGACCTCGATTCTGGCCTTGACCGACCTCATCAGCCTTTAGGTCTGCTCACTCGACATCCGTTTCCGCAATTACCAAACTTCCCCATATATCTGACCGATGGAAGACCGTCCAACATTGTCTCCCAACCATCTGATACTCCGTTGCCTTTGTCAGAAACGATGCTAGACGTACTTACAGAGTTTACCTTGCGCATATACCAGGATATCTACAACAAGGAGTATGAGAAGGATGTCCAGAAGATGTCCTATTGGGTGGTTCCAGTAGTTTCTAGCCAGATGGCTTCTCTGCCTTTTGTCACAACCATCAATCAAATCCTGGATATGGATCAGATAAGTCGAGTCTACTCTAAACCCACTTGGAAATGGACAATAGACACCAAGCCTGAGGATTTGATAGATCAGTACTTTGTGGATCCTATGAATGGGGGACGGCGTTACTATGTAAACCGTCTCGCCCCTCATCTCAAGCCCCAAGATCCTGTTCCCAAGGGTATACCTCGCCAGAACCACAAGTTCATGGACAGCATTCTTGACTACAGCGATAGCAAATGGCTGAAGACTAGAGACATCTCCAAATGGAACCCATCACAGCCTGTTCTTGAGGTTGAGAAGATTCCTTTCCGCCGAAACCATCTTGCGCGTGTCGAGGACAAAGAGAAGGGCGAGCTTGATGATCTCAAGACATACGTCTGTCCCGAGCCGCTGCTGATCTCTAATGTAAGTTTTCAATTCCACTTTATATTGTGCGATGATTTGCTGATTTGGTAGCTTGCGACACCCTTTGTAGTCATGTGTTACGTTTTGCCGGCCATCATTCACCGCTTCGAGAGCTATCTCATTGCTTTGGACGCTTGCGGGGTTCTTGACCTGAAGGTCAGTCCAGCACTTGCCCTAGAAGCATTGACGAAGGATTCCGAGAACTCAGAGGAACATGGCGAAGAAAAGATCAATTTCAAGAGCGGGATGGGCCCAAACTATGAACGGTATGTGCAGGGCTTGTATTTCCAGACTTGGGCTAACATCGACCAGTCTTGAGTTCTTAGGAGATTGCTTTCTCAAAATGGCTACTTCTCTATCGGTGTTCGTTCAGCAACCAGACGAGAATGAGTTCGAGTTTCACGTTCGCCGCATGGAAATGCTCTGCAATAAGAATCTCCTGGAGACAGCAATCGGCAAGAAGAAGGTGACATCTGTGGATGGCACGGAGCGCGACATAAAGCTTTACAACTACATTCGCACTGACTCATTTTCTCGGTATGTGCAATAACAGTACCTTGAACAAACGACTAACTTTGTGTAGTCGAACATGGTATCCAGATGGAATGAAACTTCTCAGGGGCAAAGGTGTAAACAAATCCGAAGACGACTGGCTCAAACTCACACACAACCTGGGTGACAAGAGTATCGCCGATGTATGCGAGGCTTTCATCGGCGCTGCTTTCCAGGAACACTACAAGGGTGGCCGGTGGAACGCTGCCGACTGGGACGAGACGGTCAAAGCAGTCAAGCTCTTCGCCAACAGCCCCGATCATGAGATGTCAAAGTGGACCGACTACTACGCCGCGTACCAGATGCCAAAGTATCAAATCGCAGATGCCACTGCAGCTATGTTGGACATGGCTTGCAAGATTGAGGCGAAACACCCTTATCATTTCAAGTACCCTCGTCTGCTTCGGTCGGCATTCGCACACCCTTCTTATCCGTACATATACGAGAACATACCAAACTATCAGCGGTATGTACACTCTCTGTTGAATGAGACAAGATCTAACATTGTATGTAGTTTGGAGTTCCTCGGCGATTCCCTCCTCGACATGGCATTCATCACACATCTTTACTACAAGTATCCGGACAAAGACCCTCAGTGGCTCACCGAGCACAAGACACCTATGGTCTCAAACAAGTTTCTCGGTGCAGTATGCGTAAAATTAGGTTGGCATGTTTATATCAAGCAGAACACCGCCATCTTAACATCCCAAATCCGCGATTACGTGTTGGAAGCACAGGAAGCCGAGAGGGAAGCCAGCAGTGCAGTTGACTATTGGGTCACCATCAGCGAGCCGCCAAAGTGTCTGGCTGATGTCATCGAAGCATACACTGCGGCCATCTTCGTCGATGCAGAATTCGACTTTAGCGTTGTCCAAGACTTCTTCAATATGCACCTCAAGCCATTTTTCGAAGACATGACACTGGAAGCCTATGAAAACTTTGCCTCTAACCACCCCACCACCCGTCTCAGCCGCATCCTCTCCATCAACTTTGGCTGCAACGACTGGCGCATGGGTGCATTGGAAATGGAGACGCTCATTCCCGGTAAAGGCAAGGCCATTGCGGCTATGATAATGATTCATGGGAAGGTACATTTTTACTCCCTCGGCCAAAGCGGACGGTACGCGCGTGTTAGGGTGAGTCATGCGGCGTTGGAAAAGCTGGATGGTCTACCGCCGTTTGAGTTTCGGAAGAAGTACGGATGTTATTGTGCTGAGCATGGGGATGAGATGGCGAAGGGAGACCAGATGAGGGAGGCTATGGGGACGAGCATTTAGGTTGACGGGATGGCTCTGCATCAGCGTCAAAACTGCTTGAGTGATTTTTGATCATTACCTCGTAGGTGCGAGATAACGACCGCGTGAATGGATGAAATCTCTCTGTGAATCTGTTACAAGGCGTGCATGTCGTGATTGCACAGGCTGCATTCTCATGGTCCTTTGTTCCCGGGCATTGCACTACAAATCTGAGCATTAGCGGCGACTTGATATTCATAGTAAAGAAGGCAGAGATGAAGGAATGCATAGATTTGATGTGAGCCGAATGGAACTGGAGTAAGATGAAAGTAAGGGCTAAGTAGGGAGATTGACAATAACATTGCGCGTTGCGTATAGGTTAACAGAGACAATTCGAGATAATTATAAATTCGGTAGAGGAATCATACCTAAACTGCCTGAACTTAGACTATCTTTATTTACATGGCGCCAACACCTTAATCCAAAGGCCAATACTCATGAATCCCCTTCTGCGTCTTCCACCTCATAAACCAGCAGCAGAAAGGAAAGAATGCGGTATTCACAGCGCCCCAAGCAATCAAGATACCAAAGTCGAGCCCAAGTCTAGAGTGTAAATCGAAAAGGATAGATCGACTGCCTTCGACGACTGTTGTGAGAAAGAAAACGCGTTAGTTTCAGTTTAGGTTCACCCAATCCACCGACCAGCACAGGTTGAAATGCTAGAGAGGGAGACTTACTAGAATGCAACGGCCAAGCATAGCCCCACCTGTAAAATCCCGGTGCAATTTCAATATCATAGAAGCTCGTGCTAACATTCGTAATAACCCAAAAGATGAGAAACAGGCCCATCCACGGCATCCCCACCACCATGGCCACATTCTCACACGCGAGACCCAATGCAATCATGCCGAAAAAGTTGAGCATCCAGTACACGAGGAAGGTGCCACTGCCATACGAAACTGGGTTGCCAGCGCTCTGGAGTGTAGGTAGTGTTTCGTTGGTAATGGGGTTTGTGTGGGAGAAGTTTATTTGGAAGGCGAGGGAAACGAAGGAGTAGGCCAGCGAAAGCATGAAGTAAGCCGAGAGAGTAGCGCACCAGCGCCATATGATCAATTGGCGGAATTTGAGAGGCGGATGGTTGCCCGGGGTGACGTACTGCATGTGAATAGGCATGTAGAAGGAGAAGGAGAAGAAGGAGATTATTATAAGGTCTGTCAGATCATCCTGGTTAGCGTTTTGTGCGCAAGATTAGAGAAAAAAAGAAGGGAGGAGACAACGTACAGATGAGTCCAATGGATACTGCAGGTATAGCAGTGTATGGATAAAAGGGTCGGAGATTATACTCTGAGAAACCAATGCTGGGGTTAAGTGCCTGCGGTACATTCTGCATGCTAGAAAGAATATCAGAGTTGGTACTTGCGTTCCGCAGCACCATCTGCGCCCACTGTTTCCCAACCTGGCTCTGCGCCTGCGTCATAAACTGGCTGATGATCGGGAGCATGAAGTCAAACCAATTTGTGTCGTCGCGCGAATCCTGATACACAAGTTGACATGCGCCCAAAGGGTCGTAGCTCGCATTTCCAGTCGCAATAGCAGAGTACAGGAGCGCGCTGGCATTGGGGTTGATGATGATAGCCGCCCAGGCGTCGAAGTTGTAGATTGCTTGATGGACAGCCAAGGGGTCGTTGTTGAAGTCTGAGGCAGGACGAATGCCCCAGCCAAGGGTTGGCTGGCCGCTACTGATTTGTTGCTCGACCAGTTGGGTGATGGTTGGGCCGACAAAGGGTGCGGTGCCCGTGTTGTCGTAGGGCGCGACGCCGTCCATGTCTACAACATAAACCAGAAGGTGGGTAAGCCTGTCTTCTACTCTGAAGAAGACAGCCCAGTATAAAGAGAGGATAGCGAGGATGAATGCCATGAGGAAGGATGTAGTGATTGTCCATTTTACAAAGGCGCGGTTACGGACCTGTCGTAGATCCGGGTGCCAAAAGCCGACTGGTTCCATCTCAGATCCATCTTTCGACTTTTCATCTTTTTTCCCGTTTTCAGCTTCATTAGGCGCAGTTTTCCCGCGATTAGTCTCTGGGTATCCATTTGTGCCTTCTTCGGCATTGATCTGAGCTGGGGGTCGGAAGGCGCGTGGCAGGCGGATTCGGTTAACCAGCTGTGACATTTGCGACATGGTATTAAGGCGGGAAGTTCACACAGGAAAGAAACACAAAAAACAAGAAAAAGGTTGCTACCGTCAAGAAACCAAGCATGGCGGCCATTCCTTTTATGACATGGTAATTGGGCCAGGGACGGGTGTCCGATGGTACAAAGATCTATGACGTACTGTCATGTTTAGATAGAGCGTGCCGTAGTGACGTTTGCGTGCACGATAGTCTAGCCCCATGTTTAGCTCCGCGGGTAAAGAAAATCAATTCTTAGTGTTGAAGTCAATTTTTTAAACTAAGCGTTTTGGCTATCAAAACCTGGTGTCTGCCCAGGTGTGCAACGACTTTCATGGTGCAATTTCCTATAGCTTCCAACGAAGTATACCTAACTCGTCGTATGCCTTGAATGGCACGATATGCTCTTCGACCATCTGTTTCATGACAAAGGAAAATAAAGAAAAGGGTATATCGTTCGTTACAGGGGGGTATATGTGGGAGCAAAGCGCCGCGCCATTCTGATCATCCATCATCCGTCAACCATTAGTGTTTTCATGTATCTCAATCTCTTCGTGCCAACGTTGGTCGTTCCCAGCGTTTAATTTTTGCATCGTCTCGGTCTCACTCATGTTCGTCGCTCAAAGATCGGGGTCTTCCTCTGTCGAAACCTCTGGTTCAGACAAACACTCGGTGAGCTGCATCATCCGGTTTCTGCAGTGGATGATGAAGATGGCCATTGCGAGCGAGTTCCAGACATCGTAGCCCTCCTTTGCAAAGTCGAACATGGCAATCAATCGCAGCTGGGGCTGCTCCTTCATCTCGGTCGGTGGCGCATAGCTGACGAAAGCCATGACGGAATGCGAGGCTGTAATGCCGTACAGTGTAGGGACGTCTGGTACGATTGTGTCGCCACGCAGCTCGGCTTGTTCAATCTGCAAAGCTTCGTACCAAAGCTCGTATAGGCGTCCAAGCTTCTCGACCATTTTTTCCTCTCCAACGGACGGGTGCACGTGGCGAGAGAAGGTGACGGTGTGGAAAAGCGGAAGGCGGGCCCAGAGGTGGTCGACTCTGCCATCCTTCATTGCCCACTTGGTGTAGGCCTTGACTGCTTTGCCGATGTGGAATGCCGGAGTGCGCTTCGCGCGCGTGTGCCAGGCGTCGCGGACGAAGCCTCCGAGATCAAAGAGCCTGTTGAGAGCGTTTTGGGCTGTTCACTGTTAGTCATGTCCTTGCTTAAGTGCTGTGCATGTCCATACCACTGTAGTCTGTTCCAAACGCGGGCTTGATGAAGGCTTTGTCGAGTTTCTCGGTGAAAAGATCTTCAGGGACTGTCTCAAAGTCGTTGATCCAGGAAATAGGCAAGAGGGGCTCAAAGCCGCGCATGCCCAGCTTTTGAAATAGGAAGACAGCGTCTTCTGACCATCCCGCGTCGCGCAAGTCACGGCCTTGCTGGTCTCGCCTGACTCTCTCAATCTCAACGTCGATCCTCTTGTGCTGCTCCATGTAGGTCCCATCGTCCACGACCATGGTCTCTTCATTGGCATCCCATTCATCCGCTGACGACCCACCAGCTTTGACACCGATGGGCGACTCTGTTAACAAAGTATCGCCTTCCAAATCTTCCGAGAGCATAGCTGAGGCAGGTGGTGAGGGAGGCAGAAACATGGCATCGAAGTCGATTTGTTGAGGGCTGTCTGACCGGGGTTCCTGTTTCGTGGCGTGCGCTTCCGGGCTGATTTGTCTTGTGGGTGCTCTCTCCAAATCCTTTGGCGGAGTTGGGTTTCTGACGGGAATCGCAGGCTTCTTGAAAGCAAAGGGCTTCTCTCGCTTCTGCTGCGTCTTGCGCGGACTCACATAGTTCCACAGGTGGTTGGTAATTCCGCGAAGGAAGGCCATGATGGGAGTGAGGTGGATTGGATGTGTCGAGCGAGTTGAGTTCGTTTGCGCTGTGGGTTGCCGTGAGAGTGACGGGATGAGCAGCGCCTTTGTTTCCTTGTTCCCTTGTTGGCGGCCCTTCACCATGAAAGAAAGAGGCTGCCTCGGCGCTGCCACGCTGTCACATGGTGTCTAACCGAAAGGGATTAGCTGCGCCGGGGGAGGATGCAGACTGCAGACGCGGTGAAGATCTAATCAGATGCTGAGGCACCCCCCCCCCTCCCCCCACCAAATCTCAGGACCCCGCTTTAAAAAAAAAA
Source organism: Pyrenophora tritici-repentis (assembly GCF_003171515.1). Lineage (NCBI taxonomy): Eukaryota > Fungi > Ascomycota > Dothideomycetes > Pleosporales > Pleosporaceae > Pyrenophora > Pyrenophora tritici-repentis. Next base: position 8,473,761 of record NC_089390.1, read on the forward strand.
GAGTTCAGTCGTATTGTCTATTATCTACAAGATTCGCAAAATGGCAGTCACCGAACAAGACACGCAGGTTTCAACCCTTCGCAACATCCTCAGCTCGGAATCTGAGCCACTCGCCCGCCGGTTCCGGGCTCTCTTCTCGCTGAAGCATCTTGCAGGCCTGCAGCCACCCAATGCGCAGACGGTGCCCGCCATCGAGGCCATTGCCGCCGCCTTTTCATCGCCGTCAGCCTTGCTCAAGCACGAACTCGCCTACTGCCTCGGACAGTCTGGACACGATGCTGCTATTGCGCCTTTGAGAGGTGTATTGGAGGACAAGGAGGAGGATTCCATGTGCAGACATGAGGCAGCCGAAGCACTGGGTGCATTGAGCGACAAGAGCAGTCTGGACTTGTTGCGAGCGTTGCGTGACGACGCAAACGAGGTGGATGTGGTGCGTGAGACTTGTGACATCGCAGTGGAGCGCATAGAATGGGACCACGGGCTGCAGAAAGGGCAAGAAAAGTTGAAGAAGAGGTGTGTTTTGTATCGAGTCTGTATTATATACACGGGCTAACTCGTGTCTAGCGACTTCACCTCGATTGACCCAGCGCCGCCACTACCACAGGGTGCTGAGAAGCCATCGATAGCGGAACTCGAAAAAACACTGCTCGACACGGCGTTGCCATTGTTTCAGCGCTACCGTGCCATGTTTGCCCTGCGCGACCTTTCCTCGCCGCCAGATCTTCCGACCGCTGTCCCAGCTGTGCAGGCACTTGCTCGTGGCTTTGGCGACCCATCGGCTCTCTTCCGCCACGAGATTGCCTTTGTTTTCGGACAACTCTCGCACCCCGCATCCATTCCCAGTCTGACAGAGGCACTGAGCAATACAAACGAGGCAAGCATGGTCCGACACGAGGCCGCCGAAGCACTGGGAAGCTTGGGCGATGAGGACGGCGTGGAAGACACGTTGCGCAAATTTCTGAATGATCCCGAGCAGGTTGTGCGGGACAGTGTGGTTGTAGCGCTCGACATGGCTGAGTTCGAGAAGAATGGGGAGGTAGAATATGCAATTGTACCGCAGGCCGTTGCGGCGTGAAATGGCAGGGGTACTGCATGCACATGGCGTTTGGGTAATGTTAGATAGGAATCCCCACGGCCATGATAGGTACAGGGACCAATTCAGTTGTTCGTGTTCCATCTGTAAAAATATCAATTAGCATCAGCTCAATCTTCAATACCAAGGGCACACATACTTGTGACCACACTCGCACTCGTAAAAGACGGTCGTTCCTTCGTCGGCACTTCGCAATTGCTGTGTGTAGTAGCGCACCTGCTCCCGACCGCACTTTTCGCACGGGTGGTTGATGACACTGGTAGTCTGCACGTCCTCTTCGGAAATAGTCTGTACTTCGGATCTCTTTGCGCGCAACGAGGAAGGAAAGGCCGTCGGTTTAGAGACGGTGACAACCGTCTTGGAAGATGTGTCTTTGTTTTGCGCTCCGCACACGCCGCATGTCAGTATCACACTCTGCTTCCCTACGGATCCATCAAGCAGATTTCCGCAGTCGGTGCAGAAGACGAGCGAACCTGCGAAAACTGCCTTTAGTATACATATCCCATGCCATTTTGGGTTGTACTGACCGATGGCTGACATGTTGGCCGAATTATCGTCTTGAGGCAGGTGGTGATAGGCGCTGTTTGAAGTCTCTAGAATCTAGAAAAAAAGTTACAGGGAATCGCGACTTCCGCGAGCCGTAGCAAGCTAGCACCAAGGCGGCAGGCGGTGAGAACGCGTCGGCACCTATGTCACCACCAATCCAACATGCTTTCACTCCAACCCTAGCGTTTACAACAGCAGCAGTGCGACGCCCCGAGCGCACCGCTTGTTTGCATGAAGGGCACCTAGAGTGAAGGATCGGCTGCAGAGACGATGCGCGCCCAAATGACCTGATAACGAACAAACTATTTACACCCACCACTCTTACCACGGACTGGCACTTCGACGTCGTTTGATGCCTACAGGTTGACGGTATAAGCGAAACTGCAATGAACGGAAACTGGCATAATGTTAATGGAGGGGGCCTCCCGATTCGCAGGCCCCCTCCAACAGTGGACGAGGCCCTCCCGTATTCGCCTTTTACCTCCATCATCCCCTTCTCGCCGGGTCAGTCGTTCTGCTTCACCTGAGCGTCTTGCTTGCCTGTTGCGCCCTCACCTGTCTGGCCCCAACTAACAGTCGACAGATATCATACCCTTTCCCATAGCCGAGCCTCCCACGCCGCCTTCGACGCTGAGTTCAGACCAACAAAAAGCTGCGAAGAGGGCAGTGGCCATCTTGAACGACGAAATCCAGGGTCAATCCACAGCTCAGCACTTACACGACACACTCAATCAGTTACGCAATCTTCTTAGCCGCGACAAACTTCCTGAGTAGTGAGTCGCTATCGCAATACCCATTGAGAGGCGTCTCTAACGCTCATAGTCACTTCAAGTCGATGCCTCAACTAGCCACCCCTCCACCGGATAGCCCCGTCAAGAATGCCAATGGAGACACATCCACGTACACGCCCGAGTTAAGCCCTTTTGCGCGCATGCTCCTGAAGCAGACCGACGTGCCATTTACGAGTACGTCTTTCCACCGTCTTTGCCCTATATCTGCTAACATGGACAGCGTCAAGCACCAGCACGCCCACGCCAGCTCGCAAGGAGCAAGCTTCTGCAAGGCAACAGTCTCATTTGCAACAGGCTCGCGCAGGGATCCAATCACCAGCAACGTCAAACGGCATCGCCCACGCACAAAACGCGAACCTAGCATATCCACCCAGTACTCCTTCATCCGCTCCTAATAGTACTCCCGTGCGCCCGCCGGTGCGCCCTCCCGGCCCTGCAGTCATGATCAAGCCAACACTTGGGGCTCGTGAAGACTATAGATATATCGAGAATATTCCCACACCTGGAAGCCTATCGCAGAAGAAGGACGATAGCAGAGCTGAAGGTGGTGTCGCTGTTCTGAGACCTCATGAACGCGACATTGCCGACGGGAAGATTGAGCTGCTGAAAAAAATTGTAGCAGATCTAATCGAAGACAAGGATGACCTCGATGGACCACTGCAGTTTACCAAAATCACGTCTCCTGAGGGCGACTTCAACATCCTCAAATCGCGCTCTATGGATAACCTTTCCGAGAAGATTGCGGGCGTAGTCACCCTCGGCCGCTTTGGTACGCTTCCTGTCGACCTGATCATGCAGATGCAATCGCTTCTGCAACCAACTATCCTATCAACGATCAAAAATGGACTTTTCCCACAGGAGGACGCTACACTAGAACTGACTGAGAGCATTACGTCGGCGAAGCTTGCCCTCAAAGCATCCAAGCTTTTGCTAGAGACCATGATTGAGGGTCACGATGACCACCGGATACGGCGAGAGGAAATTATCGATACCATCGTCGATCTTATCAAACTCGTCAAGGATGCATGCGTTATTCCCATTGTCCAGGCCCGACGGTCAGGAGAGTCACAAGAGTTGTTCAACACAGCCTCAGCTGTTAGGCAAGATCTGCAAATGGTGCTGCGTTTGTGTGGAGCTGTTCTTGCCCGCTTTGCTACACTTATCGGCAAACACAAGCTGTCAGATCGAGCTGTCAACGCATTGGAATACTTGACGCTTGAACTACTTGTGGAGCAAAATAGCGAGCATGAGAGAGACTCAGTCTTCACTATCAAGAAATTTGAACACTTCCGCCAAAAGGCCATGGATGTCCTCGCTCAGGTCTTTGCTCAACATTCAGATCTACGATTATCTATCCTCAGCGGCATCTTCAGCAATTTGGAGAAGCTGCCCGACAAGAAGGCGAGTGCTAGACAGTTTGTTTCTGCTCGCGAGCCATCCATAATGACCATATCTGCGCTCTTCATGCGTTTCGTACAAGTAGTCGCGACGAACCCAAGTACTCGCACCGCGCTGCAGATTAGCGACGTCGACATCGCCGAGGACGAGGCCAGCGACTATGAGCCTGGCACGTCTCCTTCGAAGAAGGCGAAAAAGGGCAATCACGACAGCGCAACGGCGGCATCGACTGCTCAGAAGCTTACGGCTATCGCCACTAATACAGCTGCTTTCATCGCAGTGCAACTTTGCGAGAGGGCCTCGAACACTTCCAAGTCGGGTGATAAACCATTTCGCAATCTACTTGATCTATTTATAGACGACTTCTGCAATGTCCTTGGTTCGCCTCAGTGGCCTGCTGCCGTTATGCTTTTACAAGCATTATTGGTCCGCATGTCAAATATACTCAAAGACGAGGAAGCAGCAAAACATTCGGTTGTCGACAAGGATATGGCTCTAACGACAATGGCGAGGATCGGCTGTGGTGTGATTGATTTCAGAGATCGTCTCAAGAAGATGAAGCAGAGATTGGATATTTCCCAATCCGATCTGTCCTCGAGGCTAGATCGATTAGTAAATGATGCCATGAGCGACGACGTAAAAGAAAGAGTCAACGACGTGGACTTGTATGCGTTTGATGGACCTTACCGCATGGTCATAGAGTCACTGGTTGATTATCTCGACTTGCGGCCATCCCAAGAAGACCCGCACTTGGCGGCAGTGACAGGCTACTACGTTAGTCTATGGCTGACAGAAGTCCTGAAGCTTTTCCCAAAGGGAGAAGAGGATAATCGACCACAAGCAATCAGGACCGTCCAACAGTGTTTGGAGAACATGATCGTAGACTCTAAGTGGCTGGCTCGAAAGTAGTAGGTTCCCTTTCTGATTCTCAAGTCCGTTTACAGCTAACAGCACTCGATAGTAACTTCCAGTCTGTGTCAGACGACCAAAGCAAGCTAGCCGCTGGTGTCATCACTTTGCAAAGCCAGGTTTGCAGGTACCTGCCCAGTATCGTCACGTTTATGCAACGTTATGCGCAAGACAAACACTCCTCAAAGCTTCGGACGAGAGGGACGACAGGATTGCAGCAGCTCCTAGACAAAGATCCACGCGTCATCTCTGAAAACCATGTCATCAACATGATACCCTCGTTGCGAGACACCTCACCAATGGTACGGGAGGCGACGCTTTCCCTACTTTCGAATTGTTTGGCAAAGGAGCCGTCACTCGAACGCCATGTTCTACCTCAGATCCTAGAGATGACGACTGATCCCTCAAACGGACCAAAGAAGAAGGCCATCAAATTGCTCAAGGATATCTATCTCCGATCTACATCAAAGCAGAATCGCCTTCGGATCGCTGCCCCATTGCTCCTCCCTTCACAAGACGACGAAAGCACTATTTCTGAACTGAGTAGGAACGTTCTCGAGGAGATATGGATGACGACTGCTAGCACCAGTGCTAAGACTGACGATAGTCAAGACAAACTCAATCGTGCTCAGCGAGCTTCATTCATGGTAGACCTTGTTGAGTCTATCGATCGGAGTAGAGTCCACATGGAGGCATTCGAAAAGTTCTTTGCTCACTGTTTGTCCCCTGAAGCCAAGTACCCGGATGCAAACCTCAAGATTTGCGGAGAGCTTGTTGTAGATCTCATCGACGAGGTCATTGACCCCGGAAATGGTACAGACACGGAATCCCAAGCACGTGTCATGAACGCGCTTAGTGTTTTTGCAAAGACGAAACCGACGCTGTTCAAAGTGGTACACCTGAACCATCTGAAACTATACATCAAGACTATCCAAGATACGGGTGACATAGCCTTGGTGCAGCCAACAGTCGTCATCTTCCGCCATGTGCTACCAACGCTATCTTCACTCGAACAAAGCCTTGCGGATGAGATAAGGCAGAGTCTCATGCGCAACCTATCTAAGCTAGCCAGTTTTGCGGCTCAAGATAGGCGTGCGAGTCGGGATACGCTTCTTGACGTTATACATTGCTTGTGGGCCATAAGCGGAATGCCCGGCATGAATGCAGACCGGATATTCGTTCCTCTTTGTTCTGTCATCTGTCAGCTACGGCCATTTTTGCAGTGTACTCAAGCAGAGGCTGCCGAGCGACGACTGAGTATCCTATCTTATCTGATTTTGCTCGGCACATTTGGTCAAGTCTGCAGCGTTGACCAACACACCGCAGCTTTCGTTGCGAGGCTTCGCAATACTCTTAGCACTCAAAATGCGACGCTCCGGGCGCAGATGGAGCCGTTGCTCAATTCAAAGACACCCACTCCTCCATCTCTTCTGTTATTGGATACCGCACGACCTTTCACGATGCAGAATTGGGAAATCAAGATTCGCGAGCAAGCGTTGCGAAGTATGGGGGGCATCTGTCAACAGTCGCCTCAGCATTTCATGCGTGATGAAGTCCAGGAAGTGGTCAAACAAGTCTTCAAGAACGAGGGTAATGACTCACTAAAGTACATTGCACTATCCTTTATCCGGGAATTCTTCTCAACCGCTGAGCGACGCTCCGAGACTGGCGCACAGATTGCAGTCGGAAAAGGAGCTGTCACCGGCTCTAAGCGTTTGGAGTCCTCATTCACTGCCACTGGCAATGACCGGGCCTCACTACAACTGGCTCAGACATTCTTGGAACACTTCGTCAATGCAGCATTCCGAAACAAGAACGAACTTGCAGTCATTGCGACAGACATCATCGCCAGTATCAGTCGACAAGGTCTGGTTCACCCAAAAGAGTGCTGCACTGCGCTTGTCGCTCTTGCCACTTCACCGATGCCGAGTCTCGCTCAGGTAGCTGGTGATGAACACAAACGGATTCACGAGAAGCAGGAATCATATCTGGAAAAGGAATACATGAAAGCAATCAGACGGGCTTTCGAGTACCAGCGAGACCTATACAACGATCCTCACGGAATGGTTGAAACTACCCACGCCCCCAAGCTTGCGAAACTTCTCGAGGCACTCAAGAGTGGGAAGAAGGCTAGTCTCAAGAAGTTTATCAACAACTTCTGCAAGCAGATCGATTTTGACTTTGAAGAACTGGATGCTAGTGGCACAATACCCGGACACGTTCTGTATGCTCGTTTCTGCTTGGAGAACTTGGCCCTGCTTGACTTCCCTCACTTCGAAGAGTTAGCCGTGTTTCTCAATGCAGTCGAGGCAATGGTTCTCAATACTACCGGGCCAGCTGTGGGACTGGTCATTGAAGATGAGATGCCAAAGCACTATGTGAATGTGGAAACACCATTTCAACCGGACATGCTCCAGCAACAGCAGCAATTTGCAGCTGGACAGATGGGTGGCATGATGCATCTACCGCCAGCTGTAGCTCTTTCCGTACCCAGGCTTGCACCGCTGAGCATCGCCGACGACCGTCTTCGCAAGATTACTGCAGCTTGTATGATCTTACAGATGGTATGGGAAACACGAACCTTCATTCGCCGATGCTACACAATCAAGAACAACGGGCCAATTCCCTCGAAGGACTATCCAAAACTTGCAAGCCGCAACAACTTCATCACCGGCAAGGATCTATGGGAACGCTTTAACCCCATCATGTGCGCTCTCGATACGCGTGAGAGTATGATAAAGCAGTGCTACGACTTTGCAGAGTTGCTGGACGTAGATCGCGACATCTTTGTTGACGTAGACGGTGTTGATACCCTTGGTACAGGCTACGAGACGCCAAATGACGATGGCGAGAATGGTACGCCGCTCCCTACTAGCGGTCGTGGTAGGAAGAGAAAGAGCAATGTAAACCTTGGCAACACACCGAAGAAGGCGAGAAGTAGAACAAGCGGGTCAAAGAAGAAGGGTAGGAATTCCAAGACGCCCGATGGCGATGAGGACTCCGATTAGGCGCCGTGAATCACATCTGACCTGGAATGAAGACTGAAAGGAAACACTCCTTTTATATTCCTGCACATACGGAAGGGTACTATTTCGAGGGGGTGTTCTACTGCATTAGCACGGCGTTACGCGGCGAGATGTACAATATTGATACCCTCAGCATCTGGGACTGGCGTTTTTTTACTACAAAAAGATCGATCATCTTGATCTACTTGGCGATGTGGAGGAGGCGTCGCCACTGTCAAGTCAGGATCACATGCAGCGTCCTGGCAAGTATATAGCAAACAAATAGCATTGCATGTCTGGCCGAAACGTGATAGTGCACCTAGTCGTGCCTGTCTGCTGCTTGTTTCTGTCGGCCATAGGGCTTATCCCTTGGCTCCTCTTTGGGCAACCAGGCAGCCACCTATTTACCCGCTAGTACCTTTACGGCCTAGCTCCTTCTCTCCTCCCACTGCGTATATAGACCTCTTCCCGATAGCTCTAATACGACATGATGATTCTCCCCAACCTTGACGCTTGACAGGTTATGAGCCCTCACCCGCTCCCGTAGTCGCTCACGATAATTCTATTAGATATTTTGACGACCCGCGCGCCTCATCACGATCATCACCCTCCCCGCAAAACAGCTCGGTGACGTCGCAATCGCGCGCCACTTTAGCAATCGCGACCCCGCAACTTGCAGCTCATCGATCGCTTGGACGACGACGAGCTCCTCGCTGCTCACCGCCAAAAATCGCTAGCCGAACGGTCTTCGACGTCCGCCGCGATGGCAACTTACACCTCCTCCACAGCTGTCACAGCGCGCCTTGCAGCCGACGGCAAAAACTGGAAGGACTGGATTAAACAACTCATCAATTACGCAGCCGCCGATGGCGCTGTAGCCGTCCTAGATGGCGCTCCGCGCCCAGAATTTGACGCTACAGACGACAAATATCGCATTACCGCCATGCAGCGCCCGATCACTCATCCATTAGGCACCTCAACAGACGTTATCCAAGCCGAGCTTGACCGTGTCGGCAAACTCAACAAGACTATAGGACCGTTCAACAATGAGGCTCGACAGCTACTTAGAGAGGACAAGCTTGCGCTTGACTCATGGGTCGCCCGAGATGCCCGACTCCAAAACACCATACTCTCATCCATTGACAAGCCTCTCGTAGCTCAGGTGCGCACTTGCCCCACCGCCCACGATATGTACAAGGCTCTCAAGGACCTAAACAGCAACGGTGACTACGCCAATGCTGCTCTCGCGTGGACTGCCTTCATCGACCTCCGCGCTGAGACCCAACCCACAGTCCGCAGCTATATTGGAAAGTTTCGCGAGACAATTAATGACATCACGGTACAAGGCATCACACTTGGATGGAAGAAGCCTTCAGCAGTACCTGGTACATCCGCCGACCGCGACATCGAAGACCTGCTCATCATCCACTTCCTTCACGGCTTAGCTCGTGTACTCCCACAGTGGGTAGAAGCTCGCAATAACGACCTCCGCCAAGGCCATACATGGTCTATCGACACGCTCGTCGCGTCACTCGAGGATCACCTACGCCATGCCCCAGATGAGCCCGTGAAGACTTTCCTCTCCGTCTCTAAACAAGCGGAGGAGAAGCGCGTTCTCACACGCCTAAATGGCCGCGGCAATGGCAACAACAGCAACCAGAACTCTACTCCTACTCCTTCGTCTCTGCCGACGCGCAATAACAACCAACAGAAGCGTACTCCTCAGCCTGTTGGAATGTGCGATCACTGCAAGCGAGAGCACCCAGGACCTAATGAGCTTTGCTGGAAACTTCACCCTTCTCTCACCCCAGATAATGTTAAGAAGCGCACCGCAGACAATGCCGCTAAGAAGGCCGCAGCTGCAGCAGCTCGTACAAACGTTACAGTGGCCAAGAACAGCAACGACGACGATGCTGATCAGTACGATGCTCACTCATACGTGACAGTCGCCACCTTCGTCTCTCCGACTCTCCTCAAGAAGGCAGTCTCCAATCACGACTATCAACAGCGGTACTGCTACGACACTGCCGCTAACCGGCACGTCTTCAATAACCGCTCGAAATTTTACGAATACGCTCCAATCGACAATGACGTACACGGCTCTACCGGATCAACCACCGCCGCCGGCGTTGGCACTGTACGCCTTGAAGTCGTCAAAGCCGACGGAACAACAGAGAAGATCTCACTCCAAAACGTCCTCTACTGCCCCGATTTCGCCACCAACGTCATCTCCCAAGCTCCATTCAAGCGCGCGGGAGTGTGGTATCACTCGGGCAAGGACAAATTGTACACTGCCTCAGATGAGGAGCTAGCTTACTTACCAGAGATCGACGGTATACCCAACTTTCTCGTAGTTACAGAATCCTCCAAGGCGCCGGCCGCTCTCTCATACGCCTCTCTTGTTTGCTATCGAAGCTCTGCCGATGAGCCCTCATCCTCACGGCCAGCCACCGACTGGCATCATATCATGGGACACGCTGGAATAGACGCTATTAAGGACACTGCAAAAGTTGTACATGGGATGAAGCTCACTACTTCTACCGTCACCAACTGCGAGCCCTGCGGCCTCTCCAAATCAAAGCGAAATATCTCTCGAATTCAACAAACTCCACCCAATACAGCGCTTGGCAAGGTCCATGTCGATGTCGTCGGCCCCATCACTATACCTGGAAAAGATGGAGAGCGTTACTTCATGCCTATCACGGATGGCAAGTCACGCCGACAGTGGCTATTCACATCAGACAGCCGCGCTGTACTAGGCCAACAGCTTATTAATTGGTGCAAAGCTATGAAGGCCAAAGGCTTTACCATCACTATCCATACCGACAACGCTCGCGAGTTTATTAACGCCAGCAACAAGCAGTACTTCGATAGCGTGGGCATCGAGGTAGTTACGTCACCACCTTATGATGCCACTCGCAATGGTATTGCAGAGCGCGCCAACGGTATCACAGAGGATCGAACTCGCGGAGCTCTTATTGCAGCCAAGCTTCCTATAAAGCTGTGGCCCTACGCAGCCAAATATATGGCCCGCATTCACAACCTCGTCTCCAACAGCAACCTCCCAGGAAAGATCACTCCTTTAGAGGCCTGGAATCGCTCTATAGGCTACCCAAACCCAGTCCCAAACGTCGCCAAGATGCACGCTTTCGGCCATGTTGGATACGCCCATATACCCGCCCAGAAGCGCGTTAAAGGTGACAAATTTGCACCTCGTGCTCACAAGGGCCACCTCGTCGGTATGATCGGCGAGAACATCTACCAGATGTGGATCCCAGAGACTGATGAGATCGTTACCACCGCCTCCGTGCGGTTTGATAGCTACGACTCACCCTCCACTCCTCCATTGTCTCCCATCATCGGCCCTTCACCATCACCGAAGGTGCTCCCATTTAAACCTCTCATCAACCGCCTCGCCGACGCCGCTACAACTCCACCCGCTCCTCCGCAAGATGGTGATGGCGGCGATTTGGACAATCATCAGCTACCTCGTGCTGATGGCGGAGATGGCTTTGATGGTTTCGAGGATGATGATGAAGCTCCACCAGCTCCTCCAACCCGTGGTAACAACAAGGCAGCGCGTCGACATGAGATTAACGCGGACCTCAACCCAGCTCATATCATACACGGCCCTCGCAATCGCCGGGCACGTGCTTTCTTCACTTCATCTACTTTTGATCGCTGCTTCGCCATGGCTCTCGTCAAGCCCACTCTCGGCTCAAAGCTTTCAGAACTTCCACCGGAGCCTCGCAACTATCGTCAGTTTCTCAAACATCCTCGCCGCGATGATCTACAACTCGCAATGGACGATGAGTACAACGCTCTTATCGCCAACGGTACTTGGCGCCCTGCTACGGCAGAGGAGATTGCCAAGTATGAGATCATCCCAGGTCAATGGGTGTGGACGTATAAAGGCAACGCTCAAGGCTATCACGTGAAAGACAAGGCTCGCATGGTGGCTTGCGGCAACAAGCAACAAGAATCAATTTGGTACCGCGAGGTTTACTCCTACGTCGTCCGAACTTCTACGCTCCGCATCCTCCTCGCCCTTGTGGCTTACTTCGATCTAGAGTGTGAGCAGATCGACATGATTACTGCTTACCTCAACGCTCACCTCGACGACGATGACGTTGTCCTCCTTCGCCTGCCCGCAGGCTGTACTGGCTTTGGGAATATTGTTCGCCTTCGCCGCGGCATGTACGGCCTCCGTCAGTCAGCCCTATTGTGGTACAACGACCTCAAGGACTCTCTCAAAGATCTCGGCTTCGAGCCCATCGAAGCAGATCCCTGCGTCTTCGTCAACCCAACAACAAAGGCCATCATAGTCGTGTACGTTGACGACCTTATCCTTATTACACGTGACGTGACCTCTATGAAGGCACTTAAGTCACAACTCCTCAATCGATACAAGGCTCGTGACCTTGGCCCAATTGGTTTCTACTTGGGAATTCGAATCCTCCGCGATCGTCCCAACCGCTCTCTCTCTATGACGATGGATAGCTACGTTGATCGCATTGTCGATGAGTATCACCTCGCCAACGCTCCAAAGGCAGACAACCCCCTCCCAAAGTCGGCCCTCACCCTCATCAAGCGTGATGACATCGCCGACAACAACCTTATACAGCAGTACCAATCGCTCGTCGCGAAGCTACTCTATCCTACCTCCATTATTCGCTGTGACCTAGCTTGGCACGTGAACTTCATGGCACGCTTTGCAAACAACCCTACGTTAGAGCAACTGTCACTGCTAAAGCACATGCTCCGCTACTACAACGGCACGGCAACTCTCGGCATCAAGTACCAAGGTGACCTTAAAGACGCTAATATGGACGACCCAGATCACATGATAGGCCTTAAGGCCTACAGTGACTCCGCCCATGGCGACAACAACGAGCGCAAGTCGTCCTCCGGCTACGTCATCAAGATGGCTGGAGGCGTCGTCTCATACAAATCGTACCGCCAGCGCCTCGTTACTCTCTCCTCCACAGAATCAGAATATATTGCCATGACGTATGCTGCCAAAGAGATCAATTGGCTTCAACGCCTACTCTCTCAGGTTGGATACGTCGGTAACGACCTCAAGCCCTTCAAGCTGTACACCGATAATCAGCCAGCGCTTAATATGATCCGCAAGGACGGCCATCACGAGCGTACAAAGCACATCGACGCGTACTTCAAGTATACAAAGCAGCAGTACAAAGACGGCAACCTCAAGCTCGACTATCTCCCCGGCGTAGAGATGCCCGCCGACGGCCTTACGAAGCCTCTCGACAAACAAGAGCACGCTAAGTTCATTGGCCTCATCGATATGGTGAACGTTCCCCGCATGTAGTCTCTCAAGGCACCTCCAGCGAACGTCTCTTTACGATTTCCTATACATTTCATTCACTCAGATGGCTTGCCACCTGGTTCCGGGGGGTGTGTCGGCCATAGGGCTTATCCCTTGGCTCCTCTTTGGGCAACCAGGCAGCCACCTATTTACCCGCTAGTACCTTTACGGCCTAGCTCCTTCTCTCCTCCCACTGCGTATATAGACCTCTTCCCGATAGCTCTAATACGACATGATGATTCTCCCCAACCTTGACGCTTGACAGTTTCCACATCACCGTAGATCGGTCTTTTGCTGCGTCCTAGACTACGTGTGCAGGTACCCGCTCCACCACGATTTACTACCAGACTTCCCAATCACCGACTTCTCATTGCAATCCTCCGTAACCGGATGTGTAATCGTATATCTATCCGATCAACCAAAAACCGAAAACTTCATATGTGCAAGCTCGCCTCGGGCCTCGGAAGCTCTCACTGAACCCCAAAAAGCGCATCATCTCCGCAATTACAGATTCCTCCTGCAATCCATGGTCATGATGCCTCTTCGCCTGTACCCGCGTCATCCATCTATTCTACAGGACGACATTGACTACGGGCCATGAAGCCATAAGCGGCATCGCCGTACGTCGCGCCACTAACACGGCCTCTACAGCGCGACGTAACTTCATCCAGGATGGACGCTGCATTGCTTCCGTGTTCTTTCTAGAAGGTCTCATCTTTTCAGAAGGTCTAACCTTGTAGCACAGAGAGCTAAGTACCTTTGGGGCGCGGGGTGGTGCACAGCGTATATGTTTAGAATGCCGTGAGAGGTGCCGATTGGTGGATAAAACAACATATTCTGCTTGTGGCGTTTGCGCTTGTGCATTGCACGTTCATTGAGAAATTTAAAGAAAGATAGATATGTTTCAGGTTTGCGCAACTCAGGACATCTTTGGGGAATAGGGGAGACAATAGAGTTTTGAGATTGGGTGTGGGGCTGTGGTGGTGACGTGGATGATGTGGAATGTAGATGCTGGGTGTTTGGTTACGGGTTACGGGTCACGTAAAAATTGGCGTTCAAGAGTGAGGACTGCTTAAAAAAAGAGATTCTGGTGGAAAGAGGATAGGAATGGGTGGCTAGAAAGAGTGGATGAAAGTTGGAGCGGGTCGGAAAACGCCACCTACAGTACCTGATGAAAGATGCTGCCCGATAGAGCGGCATTCCAAAGATACAGTCATGGTATTGACTTTGATTACCCGGTGACATCTGTCATGAGGGATTTCAGTGTTCGTCGATGTCCTGGACGCGACGGCTGAAGTTAGTTGTACCGAACCCTTTCTCCGAGATCCCAGGAGGAAACCGCAAGTCACAGCTTCGCTTCTTACAGACAAAGAGCTAGAGAATTGAGGTTGGTTGATAGAATCGCGCAAGAGATCGTGTTCGAGGTTGACTTAACAAGATGCATGTTAGGTTGGTCGAAAACTCTCACGTCCCATCTGCAGCCTCATCGGTTCGCGATGACACTTGTAATCGAGGGGAATATCAACTGCAACATCCGTCATTATACTTTGGGAACACTGTAACGAAGATAGGAAGGGTTATACGAATGTCTATACGGGGGGTTGATGTGAAAAGTTTGTGAAGTTGAAGGCATTCAATCTCGAATGGAGGTTGAGTCATAACTGTTGTACAAAGACATCATCGACAAACCGAGCGACGCAAGCTTCGGCTTCTATGGTCAACAATCAGATTTTATCGCTCTTAGTAGAGCGAAATGATCCTGACGTACTGGATACTATCTCGAGGATTGCCATTACGAACTTGATGTTGACACACACACAATTCCTACACATGGCGAGAAGTACGGAATGATCGACAATATTTTTTGATGGATTAAAGAAATGGAGAATGGGGTTGAAAAAGGGAGAGAAACCTTGTCTGAAGGCCTTCTCAATTTTGCCGGTTCCCACTGACCGTTCGGACGTGGCGGCTTCAATGAACTTTGGAATAATCGGGCTGTCATCACTCACATATTAAGGGAAACCATTCGAATAACAAGACAACGAACGTCCTCAGCTTCCCACCTAGTATAGGCGAAGAGAAAAGTCGATGTCCTAATACTGGCTGTGTCATTCACGTGGACCTGATGGCGAAAGTCCTGGTGTTTTTCAGTTTTTCGGCCATCTCATGCTGAAACAAGATGCTAATAGAGCTCACTACGCCATTTTGAGAAGCATCTCCTATTCGTCTAGTGCCGCCGCAAATTGATGACTGTAAGTTCCACACAATTTTTGCTCATCTGAGGAGCAGCCAACCTTGATGATATCGTGTAGGTACTTGACCAATTCTGGAACTGTAGCAGGACTCATAAGTTCTCGTTTACACTTGCCCTGCCATTCGAAGCAAGCGAGGGAGTTAGTCGACTGCCACAAGACACGATAACTGGTTTCGGAGACCTGTACTTGTCAAGCGTGCCATATCAATACCTCAACGCATTCCTGGAATCTCAAATATGGTCTCGACCTTGATCCCGTTACCCTTTTTATCAACTGGGTACTCAACCCGTTCTCATAGAGTACCTCGAAATTATTCTGCATGCTTGCAGCTGCATCACAGTCGAGCCAACGCAGTCGCTCTTGCTGAGCACGCAGATTTATAGTACTATAGTCTGTAACCTCACATATATACCTATAAACTGGCTTCTAAGGACCCAAGAACCCCAGCCTGAGGACACATTGCGGGCTATAACAGCTGATGTGAATTCCAAGGATTCCTCCTTTCGGTCCGGGCTGTGAGCAGAAGAGCTGAGGCCGAGATACGTGTCAATGTAATCATATCATACTGTAGTTCCACTGTATGAAATTGAACAAAGGAGCTTGGCGACACGAATACGGGAAACATTTGCAGACACAAGACCGATGATGAAATTGACGCACACAGGCTTCTGTGCGCAGCGATCTTCCTAGCGCCAGGGTCCAGCCCTTGTACGGACACCAGGCTTCTCTGTATTGCGCATGATCTGGTCGCGGCAGCCAGCCAGCCAGCCAGGCTCTTACCTGGTAACGGCGGCTAAGCTCATGAGCTTGCCCCTTTTAAGCTTCTTGCGATGTTTGGAGTAACGTCTCCGCAATTGTAGGACCTTTACATGACTTGGCAATCGTCCAAGGGAAAGAGCTGGATACCACTCATATCAGAGCGGAATATACTCCTAGGCCGCCATACAGCATGAATGTTGGAATACAAACACCTGTTTAAGCCGATGTACTTGATCCACACGGACGACACGGGAGTCTCCTGGCAAACGTGGGGAGTATTGCCGGAAACCCTGCAGCCGACCTGTACCCCACAACTCGGCGAGGAGGCAGAGTCATGCCAATTGCTTAATCGCTCGATTGTATGAGATGCTAAGACTCGAGGAAAGGCTTTGGTTCGGAAAGTCTTCTGGAAGGCGGTAGCAGCATATGGGCGAGAGGGCCGAAGATCCACGAACCTGTTCACTTATTGCATATGTTTCAAGGATGATACACTAAGCGTCTCTTACAACCTGGTTTTACGTACCTCCAAGTCGCAGTCGGTATGTGGAGATTTGTCGTGGCTAGTAGTTTAGTGTCGGTTGCTGACTGAGGTTCGGCAGTCCTCTGTTATAGCAGTATGGTTACCACTATAGTCAGGCCACGCTTTGTCGGCACGTCTTAGGGGCTGGGTTTCACAGCTGAATCCCGATGCAATTGTATAATGTATCAGTGCTGTTTACCAATACTATCGCAACCGAAATTTGTCGGCCCGACGGAATGCCGACATTGCAAGAGGCTAGGTACCGGGACTATGCTGTGTTGGTGACGTCAATCAAATCTCCAGGAATCACCATCTCGCTTTCTCTCAAAGTGGTTCACGAGTCGCGAAAAGTGCGAGAACGAAAGCGAGAAGACTAGTAGCGGGAACTTCCACTGTATGTGCGAAGCGAGACGTACCAAGCTTGGGAAGTCGCCTAGACTTACATACTCGACATGACGATCACGCACATGAGTGCCTCCTCGCAGTCCAGAGCGGCCGGTGTAGAGTCTGGATATGGTTCTCCGCCCGCGAGGCTCAGTCGAGCACCATGCAACCATTATCAAGCCAATTATCGATGATGAAAGCGCATGATTGGTCGAAAAAAGCGTTTTGGTCAATAAATGACAACAGCAAGTGATAGTTGGCGTTTCTACTGCATTAGCGACGGCTACGTACCGTCCAGATTCTCGGAAACAGGAGCTTTCTGCACGTGCTAGGGCCGTGCCGTTGTTGTCCCTTTCAAGTACCTTTACGTACCGCCTTCGTCTGGTGGCCTCGAACGGTACGGACGAGCTTGCTTGGCCCCGAACAGTCTCCACATCAGGCCAGCGCAGACTAGGCGCACTCTTTCGGAAGAGAATGCTGGCAACCCATGTGCTAGTCTGGTGTGGCTGCGTGATCAGATTTGCAAGCTTCACTCTTAGTCTGACATAACGCCAGGATAGTCCAAGTACATCGGTAACAAGGCCGAGGATATCGAGCAGTGACTACAGAGTGCTCTGAGCTCAGATCTAACTACACTACTACAAGGTAGCGTACCGGTGGTTCCGAATGTAACGTCTGCCGTCTATTGATTCCATGATGTTTCGCACATTGAAGCGAGTAGTGGGTTGCAAGGCTAACATTTGAAAGGATGTCGGTTGACGGAAGGATGGCGATGCGCTATCTTCCGCAAAGAGGCGTTTACAGCTTTGACACCTGGTGCTTGGCTGCCTTCTCGGGATGACGCTCCACAAGGCGAAGTGGAAGTGGAAGCATCGCCAAACGCCCTGATGGGTCAGTGCAGTGGCTTCCACGTCGCGAAAATCAATGTTACGCATCCAGTAGGATTGGTAGCAGCTGTATCAAGTTCTGCTCGACCTGACCGGTTTCCTATATCATAGGTCGAGTCTATACTTGTGGCTGACGCCCGCCTTCACTTACCTCGTCTTACTCCACCGGCTAATGTCAAAAGGCGGGCCCCAAACGGTCGACCATACACTTCTCGCACCCATGTCGTTCCCATAACGGTCAACCTTGCGCAAGGGGGCCTACCGAGATCTTGACGAATTAACACACGAGCACCTAAGTGTAAGCATCAACGAGGTACTCGGGGGTACAACCGAGCTGCACCCATGCGTCGAGACACCCCTACCGACCACGTTTCCCACATCTTCAACTGTCGATCAGGTAGGTAGGTAGCCACAGCCCGCACTTCGTTACGATTCCATGTAACCACCATCGCATCTCGTCTCTTTCTAGGCGTAGGTAGCAGTAGTAGGAGCTCGGTAATCCTTCTAAGCCAAACAGGCGCATACATTGCATAACGCATGCAAGCCTCACGCCAGCCGCACGCCATCTGATCGATCCAGAGCCTTCACTTCCGACACTTTCTTGTTCCGACGTCGTCTTATCCGGCATGACCTCAGACCAAAACTAGTCAGAAGCAGAGCAGGCCGACATTCCGGTTTGTGGCTTCAATCTTGAACACCGAACAGCCAGTCGCCGTCAACGGTCGCTCACCGCATTCCGAACTTCTGGCACCCACATGTTTCATTGTACCAACGTCACCGCACAACTTGCTTTTTCACAAAACTCTCGCTTTTCTCCGCATGCGCCGCCCACTCATACGAGTGTGCATGTGCATGCAGGACCTGCGGGCTTTGTGGGGTCTTTCTTTACTTTTTCCCCCAGGACATACCCTTCCTCTTCATCTAAAGAGATTGAGCCCCTCCATATCGCGACCCTTCTAGAGATTCTTTAGAATGTGGACAAGGCATGGCGTTTGCCGGATACACATGGGTCGAGAACGTGGTGAAGAGAAGGCTAGATTGAATCCTGGTGGCACATGCAGCTCTGCCGTGAGAAATACTGTAGTGTCACCATGGTTTGACCCGGGGTTGCCATGCCTCTACACCAGGTTCTGCTCACTTGTAGCGGAGAAGAGGGAGGAGACTCCGGCACCGAGGTGTGTAAGTGATGAAGGGGGCGCAGCTTGCGTGTGCAGATGGCTCCTCGATCTGGTAAATCGCAGAGCTGGTAGATAATTTCAGACTCTTAATAGCACTGTTAAGAAGACCTTTGTACACACACTCTCTCTCTCACACACACATCAGCTACCCGAACAAGGCCTTTTGTGCATGTGACTCGTGCATGATGAAAGGTCATGGATGTGCTTCAGTCAGAAAAGCTTACCATTACCTACGAATGGTATCATTCCCCGACGCCCCATAGCCAAGCTCATCTTCCCATGCTAGTAGAAGCACCTATTTGGAGGTACCAATGCGGTCATAGTAAGTAAGCAAGAAAGAAAAAGGCCTCACGGTCTCTTTGACTCCAAACGGCATGCTGATCGCATGCAAGGGCTCAAGCTGCACGTAGCGGGGGAAAACAGGGCTCTTCGGGATATGCGGGAGGTCGCTGACCCGTAACGTCCCAGGTTCCCCAGTCTACCCTGACCAACCGCTACTTGCTACCAAGGTCTCAACAGATCCGGGGTGCATGACAGGAGCAGTAAACTTCGCTGGCATTCCTTTCGTGGCACCGGTGAAGATGTCTCCGTATCGGATTCTATGTAGCTCTTAGAGGAAGAAAGGCTTTACCTGAGATGAGAGGCTGTCACCGTCTACTCGCCTTCCTGTACTGCACAGATGATCGGTCATGCGTCGAACCATGTCGTTTCCATGACGCCATGGCGTACGTGTGTGCTGGGGACGTTGTTTTGTGCTTTTCGCTACTCAACACACCCACCAGATGCCCATCTGAAACGTGTGTTAGGAAGTCATACCTAGTATTTGTTCCGAGGAAAATAGCGGAAATTTTGGTGTGTCGGAGGTTTGTCGAATCCTAGAGAAGACCGGGTTAGGGTCTTGGACCGGGAAGCCGAGTCTTGGTGAAGCCGTGACCGAGGCAGCGCCTGCCACTATGAACAAAACATCACGTCACCTCATTCATCCATCATCCAAGTATTGGCTGTGTGCATCTCCTCATCAGGATACATGGGCCTTTTTGGCATTCAGAAAGTGGCAAAGAAGACTGTTGGGAAATTTGGATTAGTCAACTATACAACTATAGGGCAACAATCATCATGCTAGAATCAGATCATTTGAACAGGGCGTGCGTGTGCAGTGTGAATCCTCTTTCCAACGTGAGTTTGTGGGTCTGCACTGGCCACCCGTGTCCTTCCTTCATCTGCAATCTTCCCGAGAGATCGACGACGCTTGGTCTTATGCTAGGCTATGGGCGGAAGACCCGAGAGTGGAGGTCCATTATGCTAATATCTCTCCACCTTCCGACCTAGCTATGACAGGTGTACCCTATAACCCTTCTCCTTCCTCCACCTTCAATCGGCCCACCACACTGCCCTACGGCACGGGTGTCAGCACAACACGCGCCTCTTTGCATGGCCAACCAACTGCAGTTAACACGGCGTTTCCACCCTGTCTCAACTATAGGTCTGTGAGGCCTGGTATATTGAAGTACCTCTGCATCCCTTTTGACTCTCGACTGAGGTAAAACATCCTGCCAAACCCTCGATTCAATGGTAAGGTACTTAAACTTCACCATATGCAGGGGTTCACAACCTCAAACTATGATCCTGGACATGTATCAGAACACGGGGAGAAGGTCGAAAGAGAGGTAACTAGGGCCGACTATACCTGGCGATCATAGTCCAATGTATTAATCAGCTGGGTCATGTTTATAGATGTTTAGTCAAACTTAATCATGTGATGCTCCAATGTCTATTGTTACGCACGTAAAAGAATGTGAAGTTCATCTTCTCTTCTCTGATATTTGAGATTACTCATACACGCGTGATAGGAAGGCAATCAAGTGCCGAATTATTGCCTATCCACTATTCTGCACTAGCTGTAGAAGCGAAAGCAAGGAGATGAGGGGTATAATGGGTAACAGATATACGTATCGAATTCAATACCAAGACCACCATGCCACCATGGAAAATGACCAGGTAGCCCATACGCTTTTAGAAAGGATTGTGGTATACAAGGGGGAGAAACAATGAAGAAGGGGGTTGGGTGTACGAAAGTTTGGTACCAGAAACGCCTTTTCGCTGCCATCGTGCCGCAAGGCCGACTGCCAATATCTGCAGGGGCGGGAACGCGATTTCGAAATGCCGAAAAAAACCAGTATACGTCAGATCATACACCGCCCCTGGCTAACGCTAACACCAACCCATCCAATGTGTGCGACCCGTGCGCCGGAGGAAAGGAATAGAAAACCAAGTTGCAACAAGGAGACTACGTCAGGGTATACATTCATGCTCAGAACATAACATGTGCTGCAAATGATGCGATAAAAATGACCGAGACGGCAGATTAATCAAGAGATACGGCCAACTAGACCGTAGATGAGAATCGAGGTGTGTACACGGCTGTGGTGTTGCAAAGTGCGGCGTTATGAATCCGGCATAGCAGGGGGGGGGGGGGTTGGATGACGGCGCGAAGCGAACATCAAAATGATCGAATGCGACTCATAGTGCGAGCCCAGTGCCATCACCAGTCCAGCGGTAGAGGCTCAACATTTCCCTGCGGCGCTGCTGCGCAAGCTCGGCATGCTCATCCATGCCGCGACCACGCACTTGCTGCAGGGTTGAACGCATCACCTTTCGGAAGTTCCGCTGTGGTTGCTTGTTAGCATGATCTACCAACCTCGGCTAAACTTGCTGAAACACTTACTTGGTATTCCGTGTTGAGGGTGACGATGCAGGCTTCATGCGCACGGACAATGACTTCACATGCTCGCACAATGTTTGGGTTGGCGTCTCCTTGCAGCTTGTCGGCAATGAGGAGCAACAGGAAGCTGCCCTGCAAAAGGTAGATGCCAAAGAAGAACGGCATGAAGCTCAGATCTGGGTCGTACTCTAGGATCTCATTGAGTGCTTCGGCAGCTGATACCGCATGGCCGGTGGCTTCAACGAAGCTTTGCGAGGATATCCAAAGGTCGTTGTCGTCCAGGAGTGAGATGGGATCCCATTTTCCATTCAGCAAGATGTGCAATGTGTGCATGAGATGTGTACCATATGCTTCAACAATCTTGGCATGCATCAATGACTCCTGCGCCCTGGATATTGTAGAGTTCACAGACTGAACCGAAGGTGTACCCGGATGCACCGGCTCTTCTGCATTTGCCTCGTTGACGGCGCGATTCCGAAGCTCTTGCAAGGATCGACCATAGGCATCCAGTTGCTGGCTGATCTCACGCGCATGATCGTCCCAGTCGGTCTTGGTACCGAATCGGGGATGGTTACGAGCATGATATAGGTCTGTGATTTCTCCGAGTATAGTCATCAGAGGAAGGAAAAATCCGAAAATGGAGTGTCCGGTGCACTCAAAAGCAGGGCCTCGTCGGCGAAATGTGGAATCTGAAAACGGTTGAGCGGAAACCTCGAAGAACTCGCCAGATTGCCATACGTTATCCTCAAGAGGCTGCATGAGACCTGAGCACTCCACGTCGAGTAAAGATAGAGGTCGGTTGTAGCATAACGCTAGGTGGCTGTTCAGCGATCAGCGTGTGTTGAGTTGGGCATTGGCTGAATGTGCTAAAACGTCGGAATGTGTCGAACGACATCTCTTGGTGTGTGCCACAGGTAACAAAGATCAGATGGCTTACCGATCAACAGTGAACAGGAGCCACCATATACGTCTGCGCTCTTCTCTTTGTTCCTCAGTATAGTCGACGGGGGTGTTTTGGCCAGTCGGATAGCGTCTGCCCGTGTGTCCCGCATCAACATCTACCGGTGCATCGTCGTCGTTTGTCTCTGGTGGGGGTGTTACAGGCACCTCCTTGCCCAGCTTGAGCTCCCTCGCCAGTGACCATGCAGCGTTCCACCAACGGAGTGATGCAGCCTTGTACTCGCTTGCTGAGATGACAATGGCTAGATGCATATAAGTGGCTACATCGTCAAGTCCTCCTGGTGCTCCCGCTGTTGAAGTCAAAGTTAGTTTCCTAGCTAAAACCAGTGGGTCTGTGTCTGACTTACGTAGACCTATTTCGGAGTCATGTGTAGGCATACCAAAAGCTCCCATGGTGACACCATTAACCATACCGCCATTGGCGAACGCCGTAGGACTACAGTCAGGGTCACCTGGTGTCTGATGCACAAGGGGTTTCAGGAGGCTGATGGTCAGGTTGATCAATCTCTCCGATAGCTGACTCCGTGCAGATGGCGATGATGACAAATATGGTGACTCGCTCGTCAAGCAGCCAATCCACAGCATACTGGCGAGTAGTGCTGGGCTGCACACGCGTGGGCTGTTTGTTCGAAGGAATGATCGTTTCCGGAAGACGTATCCGAGTACATATGGGGAGACAGGTTGCATGAAAGCGGATGAGGAACTCTCAAAGTAGAGCTCTAGTAGGTCGCAGGCCAATGATAGGGGCATCATGTTTGCGATATGTGGGACTAACGGCTGCAAGACGGGGTACCTGAGTTGCTGAGAAGGGGTTTGGTGTGGTGCGCCTGAGTACATTGTTGTCGAGGGTGAAGGAATCATCCAACCGGGAGATGCACCGACTGGTGATTGAGCCATGTAGCCCATGTTTGATTGTTCTTCTGCTATCCTAAAGGGGTTGGATGGTACCTGTCCATGTGCGCTTTGCGGGCTCATCATGCTGTACGGGCTATCAGAATACTCGATACCGCGGTCATGGGAGGAAACGCCAGGGTGCATTCCTGGCTGCATCATTTGAAGTGGTGACTGGTACGCGAGGTTTCGGTGGTACTCTTCCATGGATGTGTATTCAGCCATGGGGTTGGGGTTGTGCATAGGCAGTCCGTCAGTCCGGATGCGATGTGGCTGCATGGGCTGCATAGGGTGCATGCTCTCGCTCATCTGATGGTGCATGTCGACTTCTGGGATATTGTCAATAGCGCTCAGACTCATGGTCCTGTTTGGGTAGATTGGTGTCGTGTCCATGTCTGGCCTGGTTGTCGCGATGCTGGCTGATCGGCTTGGAAGTTCTGGAAGAGCTCTTTGGCCTTCAGGGAGCTTTGGACTCTTGGCTGCCTGTTTGGATTGGGGAACTTTCTCTGGGGCTTCTGGGGTGCTGGACTCTTCAGATTTGGGCGCGCTGTTCCCAGCAGCGGCGGCGGCAGCTTGCTGTTGGGCTATGTCCTTTCGCGATGCCTTTCCGCGTTTCTTGCGCTCACGAATGTACTCGCACGTCAAGCCAAATTCTAACTTTGTGTTAGCGCAGCTGTCAAACATGGTAGTACTCGGGTAACGAGATATGGACGACAGCGCTAGCCCCTTGACCAAGGACCGCTAGCAGACGCTTCAGAAGACTATCCCGATGACGTCGCCAAACAGCCCGTCAGCATATTGCGGGGCTTGCAGCCTGTCGGTGCATGTCCCAAACGTACCTATACAATGCGCGCACTAGCCTGCACGTCAGTCGGTTGTGGGAGGAATTGAGGGGTGGGGGAAGGGACTTACGGATTGTCTACCATCACACTTGGTACGCAATTGATTACACTGGTCACAGGCTCGGCTGATTCTGCGTCGTACCGGTCCAGACGTTGAATTGGCGCGACCTGATCGCTCTTGCAGCATGTCCCGATGGTTGCGAGGCGCTAGAGGGCCACTGGCGTAGGGCAGCCGATGGTTCTTGACGAGAGATTTGCCGCTAGGTAATACATGGCGGTTCTGGTGGAATTGCAGGGCAGCGTATTGTGATGTATGCGCCAGAGTGTCGAGGGGCGAATGTCCCATGTGCGGGGCGGCGAGATGGTGATGCTGGTGCTGATGTTCGACCATGTTCGGGGCGGGGAGGTGGCTGAAAGCCGAGGGGTACTGATGGAGATTCGTGGAAAGCATGGTTGCGATTCTAACTTAGTACTTCCGTCTCCACCAAAATCCCACCACTGGAAGAGCAAAACTCGTCGTCAACAAGTCAAGGACAAGAGGAGAGGACGTCTTTTTGGGCTGAGATTATCAAGGGCGTGGCAAAGGGTGGAGAAGGGTCAACGAGGCTGCGGGCTGTCAGCGTCGGGCTGAAGTTCCAAGGTTATGTCGTGAAGGACGTCGAGAAGATATGCAGATGCAGGTCATTTGTCCAACCGTCTTCTTCTCCGTGTGCCTGGGGTACGATATAGCACTCGGTTGCTACTGCCTCCGGTTGACGCTTCAGCTTAGCGGACGTGGTGGGGTATAATACACTTTGTCCAGTGCCTGATGTGAGGTGCAGGGTGACAATACCGAATTGACATGGGCAGACCTGACCCTTCTCCCGAACCAGCTGCATGGTGCGTCAGAGATGCCTCTGGCCACCTGCTGCAAACGAGATGGACAGCAGGGCACGCAGCTTCGTAGGTGCGTGCGGCCAGGAGTCAAACATGGTCGACTTGCCTTCCGTCCGCCATGGCCACTTTGAGTAATTCACCCCTGCCCCAACCGGGGTTCTTCTGCACACCAACATTCCACGTTGAGCACAGTCCACAGACACTGCTGGATCGTTGGTGCCGCGGACTTGAACGGATGCATCCTACAAGACGCGACGCGGCTTGACTTCTCAATCAAATCTCATATTGGTTGATCGGTGCCATCCCGACCCTATAGGCGACCAGTACTAAGACAAGTGGCGCACCGATGCCGGCTCAACAAGTACCTTGGGGTACCTACTTGTACCCACGACCCACTCGTTACTCTACTGCCTTGTCCGCTTCCCGTTGCTGAGCGATCAGACGCCTGCTGGCCTGGTGATTGGCGACCGCCGCCCGCACTGCAGTGCGCCCGTTAGCAGACGAGCCGCTGACTGCGTGGGGCCTGGCTATGTGTCTCCGCCATCACCCAGACCCATCTTCTATACTGGCGCAGGCTGGCGGGATAGCTAGTTGCCGCCCCAATGCGTCTTCCCTGTCTCGCCACGCATTCGACACCACCCAGCGCGCTTCGCCATCGTGCCATTAATCGCATACAGCCCTCTCGTACCGACAATTCCGCAAGAAGCCCTCCCCCGAAGGACATGAACCATGCCAAGTGACAAGACGAACTCCCTGCCGACTTTAGAAGACGACTCGCTTATGTCACAGCTGTACATCTTGAGCGTCCATGCATAAAACCGCTTTTCCATACCTACTTCGGTCATGCCTTTTATGAACCTCTCCACATTCAGCAGCGACTCAGGACCGCCACCTGCAGTAGGCGGAGCGAAGTACAGTATGCCAAGCAACTTTTGTGGACGCCCTGATATGCACAAAATCTGGCCCATAACATGTTGCGTTATAATCCCAACTTGATGACTAGGCTGTCGTAGCTTGTTCCTGTCAGCTACGCCTGGCTGCACTCCTTCGAAGCGGGTGGCGCCAGAGAAACCGAGCCTACAAATCCAAGGGGCGGCCTGCTCCGCTCAGTAGGATGCAATGGCTGTCAATAATTTGATAACAGAGGCACATTGCCTCAGTGGAGAATCCAAATTGATCGTGACTAGTTCTCTCGATAGCTTGTCGTAAACTTCAGAGTTCCACATCACGAGACCATTAGCTGACCGGTTTGAACATGGATGAATGCAGGGCGAGAAGGCCGTGAAGTAAGCGGATCGCTCCGCGTTCTGCCCGTCGAATGCTGTCCGCCGTGGCTTAGAAGCGCCCCTCTGTAGCTTAGCCTGCGCTTGAGGTCAACGTCCTACATAACAACCAGAATATTATGACATGACCATGTTCAGCGAGTATATCCATCTCCACAAGATAACCATCTTTCTCGTCTTCTTTGTTCAAACCTGGTCTCTTTTGGATGCAGTTCTCTGTGACTCACGTTCTACTGCTAGGCTAACAGTCCTGGCTTTCAATCAAAATTTGTCTAATAAGATTGCCCCAGCGATATTGAAAATTCTTGATAATGATAGGCCTACTCGGAAAAGCACAACCCATGGCTTGATACCAGTTACCGGGATTATAATAGCAAAAGAAAAACAATCCCTGCTACGTACATCTGAGTGTAATTGCCGATCGACTGCAACCTGAAAACATGCGACGTGTTCAGTTCAGCTGCTGTGAAAGCAGTCTTGTCCTTGCGTAAATTGTATGATTGATCAACTCTGGGGAAAGGCTACAGGGAGTGTTGGGTTGATCCAATCTTACTGACCTAGACATAGAGATGAGATTTGTATACGACCAGAGAGAAAACGTTCGGCATCATGATTCGCATCTCCCCGCGCATTTGAGGCCCAAGAGAGGGAGGGTAATGCAAGCAGAATGCCATCAACCAAGAACCACCATGTAGATAGGGTGCAGTGCGTCCTCAAAAATATGCAGGCTTAACGCTAGTTCGACTGGTTCCGCTTACTCGTAATACGTTTCCACACAGCTATGTCTGTATTATGATCAGTATCACAGGCATATGTTTTTATATGGCTACCCATGGGAGAGGTGTTGACATGCTGTTCAGCTAGGTGAGTTTGCCCTACGGCAAAGCCACCAGAGACGATGCGGGATTTTTCTTAGAGAAACCACACGTGCCTGCCCTGCTTTTACTTTGGTGTAACAGGATCGCTTGCGTAGTAACAAGCTATGGGGCGCTTGGACGTAAGACGTGCCGTGTATGCAGCAATGATCTTGTGCAATGGGTTCATGGTCCCATTCGTGAAAGAATTTTTGGGGGATGTGCGACTTTACGAGCTATAGGCTGGACGTAACACGCATATATTGATAGGGCAGCCCTTTTGTGGGCTTAGTAGGCTTTCAACAGGCCAGTGACAGGAGATTGAACGTGGCCGGAAGTACAGACCAACACACCATGATGACTTTCGAGGCCCTTGTTAACAGAAACAGGCTAGGATGACCGCAGCCTAGAACAAGAAAGAGAGACAAGTACGCCAGGCACCACGGCTCCCCCCCAGTTCCGACTCGAGCTTGGCTTGTCGATTTGCACATATTGCGTGCGCAGGCCTTGACGCCGCCGCCACATGCATGCGTCTCGTGGGTTTTATTGATGAGCGCAAGCGAAGACAGTCCATGCCACCAAGACATGCAATGTGGAAGAGATCACATGCCGTTTGTGACCTGCAGGGTGTGCTGACGCTCCGTTTCCAGTCTGAGTCCTTGTAGTCGTCTATTACTCGAGGTTACACTAACTACGACGTGTCCAAAAACTGGGTGCAGGGGGAAATGCCGAGCTATTTGCGTAGCAGGCATACTATGGAGTCCATATGACATGATGGGTCAGTGGTTAATATCTCGCCCCGCAACTTAGTGCCGAGTGAATCAGATCAAAGGTTCTTCGGCAGCGGCTTCCTAGGCCGTAGCGGAAGGGTCGTAGGGTCCTTGTTCCCGCATGTTGCTCAATTTACACTATTTGGGAACGTAGCCAGGCCATCCAGGGCGGAGACTGCCTTTCAAAGAGTAGCAGAGTGTCGACACACTTGCCGGGCTTTTGTGGCAAGATATCGACCAGTTTGGTTCACGATTCCAAAGAATCAGCAACACCACATCCCTATTGCCACAAAAATCCTAGACTCTCAACGTGACCATCATCTCTAAACCCGTACCAGTGCATTGCCGGCTGTAGCGCTGGCTGGATGCCGTGGCACGCTTTCGCGGCACGTCAGCAAGGCTGCACGAAAAGGCCCGAAGCTACGCCGTCGATATCTAGCCTCTTCAGAATGAGCCATGGTTATGTCTGAGTTGAGATATGGTCCTGCGTCATTCTGTAGATTACCAGGTGACCGGGTATGTTCCTGGATGCTGCGATGCTGTCTGTTTAAGGAGCTTTGAGGCGGTTCCGGTGCATAATCTTTAGTAGCCGCTACAGCTCGAGTGTCGAGACGTCTATCGCAATGGCTGTTGTTGATAAGCGGACACTGGAGTCCGTTTTTCGGCGTGAAGATGCGAATGTCCTCCACAATAATGGCACGTGCGTGGCCTAGTTTTAGCGCTATCGTACGTCATCTCCGATCTGGCGGCGCAACGCTGCAACTCAAAATTGACTGCTGTCAAGACACCACTGAAGCAACATTGTGGTCTTTGCTCATCGTGCATCTTCTGTTCAATTGACCCAGAAGTATTACATACGCCGCCATCATGTCGCTGGAAAAGATAACTACAATCTCTCCCATTACGAACAAGCCGGTCCTTACTCGCAACGGCCTTTCAGATGCTGATATCAAATCTCTGCCTGAGACAGCTGCAGCCGCGTTCGAATCCTATCGACGCACTTCTCTAGCCGAGCGGCAGAAGATCGTCAAGCAAGCCTTGAAGCTACTCAACGACCGCCAAGATGTCTTGGGCAAAGAGATCACCGAACAGATGGGTCGTCCTATCGCCTATACTCCCAAGGAAGTCACTACCGCGGTCATGCGTGGTGAGTACCTACTCAAAATCAGTGACGAGACACTTAAGGACACTGATGGAGAGCCGGAGAAGGGTTTCAAGCGTTACGTCAGGAAAGTTCCTCTTGGGCCTGTCTTGATCCTGTTTCCGTGGAACGTGCGTTCATCACAGGACATTCTAGTTTCTTACGTGCTAATTCTGCCTCAAGTACCCATATCTAACCCTCATAAACTCACTAGTACCTGCCCTACTAGCAGGAAACTCGGTGATCCTCAAGCCTTCCCCGCAAACGCCAACCAGTGCCGAGCAAATTCAACAAATCTTCAAAGATGCCGGCCTACCTGATGGTGTGCTTCAGATCTTCCACAGTGGATCCATTAGCCATATTGAGTCGATTGCGCGTTCGCCACAAATACAGCTCGTCTGTTTTACTGGATCAGTGGCCAATGGCTTAGCAGTACAGCAAGCTGCAAATGATCGGGTTCCGCTTCGGGTCGGCCTTGAACTGGGAGGCAAGGACCCCGCCTACGTACGTTCCGATGTCGACGTGAAGTGGGCTGCAGAGGAACTCGTTGATGGTGCCGTGTTCAACTCAGGTCAAAGCTGCTGCAGCGTTGAGCGAGTATATGTGGACGAGAAGATCCACGATGAGTTCGTGAAGGCGCTCCAGGAAGTACTCAGCGGGTACAAGCTTGGTGATCCATTTGACAAGAGCACACATGTCGGTCCCGTGGTCTCGAAGCGATCAGCAGAAACTATACAAGCGCACATCAAGGACGCTTTGGAGAAGGGCGCCAATGACGCGACCCCGGATAATGCCACGTTCAAGAATCCACCTCCCGATGGCAACTACGTTGCGCCAACGCTTCTGACGAACGTCACGCATAATATGGTCGTGATGACAGAGGAAACCTTTGGCCCTGTCATTCCAGTTATGAAGGTCAAGGATGATGCGGAGGCAATTAAGCTCATGAACGACAGCCAATTCGGTCTCACAGCCAGTATCTGGACCAAGGATGTGAGCAAAGGACACGAGCTCGCGGATGATGTCGAAGCCGGTACTGTCTTTGTAAACCGATGCGACTACCCTGCACCTGTAAGTTTTCCTACCCCTATACAGACTAGTTACTGACATATGTAGGATCTAGCATGGGTCGGCTGGAAGGATTCTGGAAAAGGTCAAACGCTGAGCAAATTTGGCTTTGATCAATTTGTCAAACTCAAGAGCTACCACGTCAAAGATTACCCAAAATAGACAGTACCGCATTAGACACATAGGTACCACCAGGGAAAGGAACACGAAGCAATCTGTCTCTCCCTGCGAAGAAAGAAGATGACCCCCTGCCATCTGTCAAAGGCATGCCACATAATCCAATGAATCTTTCATCCCAGTGCTTTGTACTATCACTGATGCTTGCCTTGTGTGCTACTGGTGTCGGTCGCGACCGCTCCGTGACGTTGAGGCTACGAAAATGTCACCAATTGGTGCTACCAGAACAGGATCAAAGCGCGGTGCGCGCAGTCACCTGAGCACGCGTCTCGGGAGTGTACTACACTGTCACGAAACATGTTGGACCCGCTATGGCTTCATGCCGCAAGGTGAAACATTATATTCCATACATGCAGCTTATATGAAGCCGGCAGTAAGATCACAAACACGCGTTCCCTCTGGTACCTGAATCAAGAATGCGACACGAATGCAAGGCCGGTAACACATGGAAGAACGCCGCCGCAACCCGAAACTAGCAAGTGATTAACTTTTGCGATCACAGTCTCAGGTTAGTACGCCCATGGCACTATTAGGAACAGTGCTTCTTCTACGACTTATCCTTTGATTCTGGAAACAAACACACTGTGCTCTTTAAGCAATGCTCTTAAAAAGTTCTATGCTTTGAACGCTGGTGCAAATTCCGCGGTTACGAGACCCGCGCCCCATCACCCCTCAACGAAAACAAAGGAATATCAGACGGAACAATGACTACAACCCGCAAGGGATGAACCCAGCGCCACGCGGTGAAAGTTCTTGCCAAACGAGTCGCTTAGGAAACCAAATTTCTCGTCCTTCTCTTATACTTTGAGTGGAGCTCTTTTCTCCATTACACATACCTGATCCTACGCATCAGATACACTCCATGATCTTTTGGTATCGTAGTTTGTCTCTTACTCTCCCCTCCTCTCTCGTTTCTTGACGTTAGCTTCTTTGTATTGTTAGCGTGTATCAAAGTGTCGATCTCTTGCTTACATTGGCCTTGTGTTGTTGGTCGCTTGCAGCATCTTTCATTAGATCACTGCATATATTGCTCCATCCTACCTTCGTTCATTCGGATAACGTCTTTTGGAAGATCGGGCCAACTACCACACACACGTGCGCACACACACATCCACCTCTGGGGGCCATTCTTCTTTTACAATGACATTCAGAGATATCGTAGGAAAGTTCCGAAATAGCCTCCTATGCTGTACCAAGCATGAGCGAAAGCGCTCCCTTTCTATCGTATGTAACCGCCGCCCACCTGTCTACACCAAATCCATCTGACAACATCCCCAGGGCTCCCCAACTGACGTCCGTATAATCGACATTTCTGATTCTCTCCCCGGCCTCATAGATGCCCAGCGCCGTCAGATCCGCGAAAAAGCATCCACCGACGCCATCCGCCTTTTGAGCCTACAGTCGCATCCTCCCACTACGCCTCCTTCCCCCACAGCAACTTCGCACCCCCCAACACCATCCTTGCCCACAAATCCCTTCCAAGCTACTTCCCCCTCATCACCCACCACCACCTCTTCCACAGCCCCTTCCTTCCGCGAACCATCCACGATCCTCCTAAACGCCGCATCCAAGGATCTCCCCATGAGTGTTGCCACGCCGCCGCACCACACGCACAAAGAAGACAGTCCGCCCGCTATGCGCATGAAAAACATGTGGCATAGCGAGCGGCGATATAGCAGCGACTCCAGCGGCGAGGATGAGGTCCCATACAAGACACTCCACAAGAAGGCGGGGGAGAGTGCGATGACGCTCAATTCGGAGTGGGATTGGGAGGATAAGAAGGAAAGGGCGGATTCGCCAAGAAC
Source organism: Pyrenophora tritici-repentis (assembly GCF_003171515.1). NCBI lineage: Eukaryota > Fungi > Ascomycota > Dothideomycetes > Pleosporales > Pleosporaceae > Pyrenophora > Pyrenophora tritici-repentis. The sequence continues at coordinate 8,506,204 of NC_089390.1, forward strand.
GTTGAGCTTGACGGGGAAGGACAGAGGGAAGGGAAAGGAGAGGATTCGGGGCGAGAAGAATGACCGTGTTGATGGGGAGGCTGGAATTGAGGATAGGGAGACGGATAGTTTTGTGAATGGGGAGCGGGAAAGGCTGATGAGAGTCAGTGTCTAGTAGGCAGTGCAAGGATCTCTGGATTTGGGAGGTTTTATGAACCTGATAAAGTTCAGAAAGTTGATATGCTAAAGAGCTTCAGCGTGTACTTGTACGAATATACTTGGAACATTTGTGGGAGAGCAAATTGTTTGCTTGGTAATGTAATCATCATGTCAAAGGATATATCATCAAAACACCTTATTTGCAATGCCGTCGGGATTCGTGTGCCTTGCCGCACATGCCACTGATTTGTAGGATCGTATCCCCATCTTATCATCAGAGTTGTCCCTTGTCAAGAACAGCATCACTAACCATTCATCCAAACCAGCGGAACCCGCCACCCCTTGCTCTACCACTAAACTTCCTCTCCTCCTCCTCGTCCATTTCACGCTCCCAATTCGTCTCGCTACGCGCTGCTTTGTACTTGGGCTTGGATCGACATCCAGCACTGAGCATCCTGTATCTTGATCAGCGCAATCCTCATTTCCCAGCCAATATGTCCCACCGCCAGATACACAAGGGCGAAACATGCAACTTACCACCACAGTCCGCACAGCAACGGAATCAGCACCACCATTCCAAACAACGCGATCACGAAAATCCAGAACTTGAACATGTGGTTTTCCTCGTCTTTTTCGATTTGCGGCTGCCATTCCACAGGGACCTCAGATTCACTGGGGACCCAGACGGGGTTTGTAGCTTGCGGGAAGAAGGGATTTGGTGTTATGCGGCGTGGGGTGAAGGAGGCAGGAGCAATGTTGTAGACGTGGGTGAACGAGGTTGTGACCACTGACGTGAGCGCGGTGGTGAGCCTCGAGAACGTGGCATCTTGCGCGCTGGTGGTCGCAGGCGACTGATTGGTGTACATTATTGGGGTGAAGGCAGAAAGTTGATCGAGGAAAGAGGTACAAGGTGGGGTGAGTCGGACGTCGAGTGTTTGTCTTTCTAATGGACCCTGCAGCAGAGTCGTTGCCTACCAGAGAAGAAAAGTCTAGGCTGACCAATAGAGAAACGTTCGAATGAAAACAGGACCAACAGAAAGACTTGCGACAGGGCAATGAAAGTGTAATTGGACACTTAAAGGACGTTCAGAACTGTCATGCATATTCTAACTTTGAGACTCGCGAGTGCAAAATGCATAGATTCGGGCCTTGACCTATTTACACGAGCACTACTCATCTCATTGGTGCCAAAATGGTGTTGTCAATCAATCGCACTGGAACTTGTTGACCGTTGGCATCCAACTGTCCCAGCTCTTCGCCTTCCTGTGGTTCCTCAACAGGCAGCATCTTGACTGCCCCGCTCAAAATGGCCCCCTTACTATCGTCGATTACGTCAATCTCGTCCATTGTATCAGGGTCAGCAAGACTGATGTAGTCGACTTGGAACTTGGCGCGTTTGCTCGGTTCCATCTGCTCTTGCTCAAGCAGGGTCATGTTGCCGTGATCGAACGCAGGCCATAGGACGTCGTTCCGTAGCCGCATACCGTTCTTATATTGCAGTTCTGCCTTGCGGAGCGCCTCATTCAGGACGATTCCGACTTTGCGACGGCGTGCACCCAGGTACACATTGCGGGAAGAGAGGGCAAGTCCGTCCGACTCCCTTGACGTAGGGACGATGCGCAATTCCATGTCCATGTGAAAATCTGTAATTAAACGCTTGATGATACGAGTTTGTTGGATGTCTTTCTGACCAAAATAGACGCGGTCCGGTGCGCAGATGTTGAAGAGCTTCATGCATACTGTTGCCACGCCGCGAAAGAAGACGGGCCTTGAGGCGCCCTCAAGGAGCTGACCGAGCGGGCGCATCTCGATGAAGCTACCTACGCCCGGTATGCTACTGTCTGGCGGCGATGTAGGGTACATTGTCTTCGTGTTCGGTGCGAAGACAGCCGTGACCCGTCCTTGTCCTGCGCTCGCCAGCTCCCCATTCAGCTTCTCTAGAAGTTGCATGTCTGCATCCCATGTCTTTGGATACGAGTCCAGATCCTCATTTAGCCCGAATTGGGTGGGATTCACGTAGATTGTCACGAATACGTCCGTGTTCTCTGCTGCCGCATGTCGCATGAGCGAGACGTGGCCCTCATGCAGGGCGCCCATGGTGGGGACCAGACCAACAGTACGTTTGTTGAAGCGCAGATCCCGGCGATATGCGCGTAGAGGTGCTACATGGCGAAAGATATGCGCCTGTGAGGCAGAGGGAGATGCGGTCCGGAAAGATGAGCTTGCGGAGAGAAAGCGGATGCCATTGCCCCTCGCAGAAGCTGGCAATGCGCGCGAGAAGTTAGATGAGACACGTGGATGCACAATAAACACTGCATGCTATTAACTTGGACTCATTGTCATGTATCGAGGACTATCTTCACCAGCTGTGTGTCGGAGCGATGGCATTGCGGAGAGTTGCGGAGGTGTCGGGGAAGGTGCTGACTATTACCCTAGCTATGCAATCACGCAACATTGCCAAGGGCAAGTGAAGAGCTCCGCAACGACGTATGAGTAGAAAAGGCCCAAGGCATCAGCGAGCAGACAGACAGACAGGCAGCCATGGCTACGTACAAAGTGAGAAGCTTGCAGTAGTCAAGCCGACTCGTTTCTGAGGCATCATCTGATTGAGCCTAGTGCCCCACTAAAAAAGATGGCAGAATGGGTTTGATTTCCATCCGTCTTGTGTCGCATTTCACAGCCCCACCAACTCGCCATCACACCCGCCGACATAGAGCAACATGGCTGACGATGGCATGCTCCTCAATTTCTCCATACCCGACAGTGGTATTCTAGCCAAGCCGAGTTTCAAAGGCGGCAACTGGAAAAGTCGTCTTACCGCGAAGAAGGCGGCGCAAAACTGGCACACCAAGGCGACTGCACGTTTAAATGGAGAGACGGTACCGAAAAAGGCCGTGGATAATGCGACCAACGTGAATCGCATAGAGCTGGGGCCGAGGAAAGCACGCACATCCAAGAGCCCAGAACTACCCGACACCGGCGACAGGCCAGTGAAGAGAGCGCGCGTTAGCGGAGACTTCAGGCCCAGGACGACTGAGAAGACGGATAACGCAAACTTCAGGCCGCAATCAAACTCAGCTGCGACTAAGAGACCTGGTGAACAACAGAGTGCGCCAAAGGGAGGCAAGCAGGTTATTTCTTCTCTGTTCACCTACAATCCCACCTCGACGACGAAACTGCAGGCCCCCGAAAAACACGAAGACGATGCGCCTGTCGAACCGTCCAATGCGCCACTCAGCAGCGAACTCGATACGTTTACCTCACTCGGCATATCCACAACCCTTGCTACACATCTGCTGAACAAGATGGAGTTGAAAGCACCCACCGCTATTCAGAAGGCGGCCATCACACAACTAGTCAAGGACGACTCAGATGCCTTCATTCAGGCAGAGACTGGTTCGGGAAAGACATTGGCATACTTGCTGCCGATTGTACAAAGACTGATGGAGCTCTCTGCGAACATGAGGAAGCGGAAAATCGACGAGAATGTCCAACGAAATTCGGGCTTATTTGCCATCATCATGGCGCCAACGCGAGAATTGAGCAAGCAAATCGCATTCGTGCTGGAAAAGTTATTGGGCTGCGCTCACTGGCTAGTCGCGACGACAGTCATCGGTGGTGAAAAGAAAAAATCTGAGAAAGCGCGACTACGAAAGGGTATTAATATTCTGGTTGCAACGCCTGGTCGACTGGTTGACCATCTTGAACACACCGAGGCTCTGGATGTGAGCAACGTACGATGGCTGGTTTTGGATGAGGGCGATCGTCTGATGGAGCTCGGGTTCGAGCAGGAGATCCAGAAGATTGTGGGTGCACTGAACCTACGAATGCGCGCGAAGAAAGATGAGAAGTCGCGGATACCGGGACTGCCTGAGAAACGCACGACCGTACTCTGCTCTGCAACCATGAAGATGGATGTGGAGAGGCTAGGGCAAATCAGTCTGAAAGATGCAGTCCACATTCGAGCCGATCCATTGGAAAAGGGACCGGACGTGAGCGACACAAAGGACGACCAAACGTTCTATGCTCCCGCACAGCTGAAACAATCGTATGCGGTAGTTGCACCAAAACTACGACTGGTATCCTTGATGGCCTATCTCAAGCGGGCTTTCGCGCGCAAGGGCTCAGTCATGAAGGCCATTGTTTTCATGTCATGTGCCGATTCGGTCGACTTCCACTTCGACATACTGACTAGCGACCTTGAAGGAGGCGCAGAAAAGAACAAGGAAGATACAGAAGAGGAAGACGCCACGGATTCCGATAAAAAGAAGGCAAAGAAAACCAAAGCGATACAAGCAGATCCTACCAAGCTCGAAGTAACGCATGCAGAAGCCCCGATACTGTCCGCAAAGACACATTCAGTAACAGCATATCGCCTCCACGGCTCCCTCCAACAGTCCCTTCGAACGTCCACCCTTGCCCAATTCGCGAAGAACAAGGAACCCTCCGTCCTCATAGCTACCGATGTAGCATCCCGTGGTCTTGATCTCCCGAATGTAGACTTGGTTATTGAGTTCGACCCTGCGTTTGCTCGAGAAGACCATTTGCATCGTATCGGTCGTACAGCTCGTGCGGGTCGTGATGGACGCGCATGCATCTTCTTGATGCCCGGCTGCGAAGAAGGCTATGTCGATGTTCTGAAATCCGACCGCAAAGATTCAGAAGCAGGGATTCACATTTCACGGCAAGATGCAGACGAGATCCTCAATCGCGGCCTCATTACTAGCGGTGTAATGGAAAAGAACGCCTACATGGATAAGGCTACCGATCTCCAACTGGCTATCGAACGCTGGGCACTGGCCTCGCCATCCCGCCTCGAAGCCGCCCGTCGAGCCTTCCAAAGCCACATCCGCGCCTACGCAACCCATGTCGCAGACGAACGCAAGTACTTTGATATCAAATCCCTGCATCTGGGTCATCTAGCCAAAGCCTTTGCACTCCGTGAGCGACCATCTGGTATGAAGGTGCCCGGACAACGAACAGGAGCCGGTCGAAGTGATAGGACGCCTGCCAAAGTCCGTGGAGGTGCGAAGGCGGATGGGGCGAGTCGGAAGAATGAAGGGCCACAGAAGAAGGCTGTGGATCTGGACTTGCCCGAGAGTCATGATACGGAGGAGGCAGCGAAGATGAGGAAGGCAGTTCGCGCGCGCGAGAAGTTTATGCGTCATGCTGGTATGGCCAGCGAGTTCAATTTGGGCTAAAACCGTTAGAGGGATAATTTTTTGCGCCTTCTACGTCATACATATGTTGTTGTTTTTTCACGATAATCTGTTCATGAAGAATAGGTAAAGCATGAATGCGCCTTGCACCCATGTTGCTTACCACTGTCGCTAGGTCAGAACGCATCTAGTGCATTGTTTTGTCCAACCTTCTAAGTTGGAAAATAATACAACCATTTACCGACCTCTCTCTAGCGTTTACTGCTACCAAAAAATTCTAATGGTGAAAACAGATGACTGTTATATATGTATAACGTGTACGTCCCACTTATTTATAGGTTTGTACAGCTCGATCGTGATACTCGTTGTAGTCTCTAGATACTTTCCAATACTAGACTTGAAAGCAATCACTCTCAAATAGCGGTACACATTTCTTCTGGTATGTCATAGACACTTCGAGGTCTCAACCTGTGAAAGATGCTGGCAAAGCCTGCCCGTATGTCTTGCATCAATAACATATCCCACATTATTTACGAGACCTACGCTCAGCTCTTCATCACAGGATACGACTCTAGTATAGCTGTATAATTGGCTCATTCAAGTCTCTACATAGTGTTTTAGCCCGTCTTCTGATATTAGAAGAGTTCATGTATGTATTCTAGTGAGGTAGACCCTGTAAACTTTCGCTCGGCAATCTTCACGTGCAAGGTCCTGTGTCCTTGAAATTTTGCTGTAGGGGCTACTGTTGGGATTTGCCAGCGGCACAGAAAATCTAATCTGTGGTCGATGCAGGGTTTTGAGGGGAATTTCCCGCCCTTGTCGAAAGCCGTCATGTGTCACGACAGAAAATGGCGAAGGGAGCACAACTGCAAACCTCGTGCGTCCTTGCCCTGATAAAAGTAAACACAAAGACGCCCCCAACTGCATATCTGATGCTGGACGACGAACTTGAAACGTCCCCTTCCAAAATTGACGCCCAACAATCGGATACGAGTTTTGCGATGTCATCGTTGCCCCGGTTCTACGAATGGCAAGTGGCCGTAATTTTGGATTTACACTCGGCTCCCGGTAGCGGGAAGAAGGTAATGAGGGCGGAGACGCTTGGTAGCAGGCCGAGATTGTAGTGCGGAGGGCTCATCATTGCGACATATCGGTCAGCCTGGGCCGCCCCGAGACATCCATTGATTACCTACTACTACATGACCTCCGCAAACGCGCTGTCGCAAAATAGCAAGCTCCAGAACGCCCCTCTCTCATAAAAAAACCAATGTCCGGCGTGTTCGACCATGTTTGGCGCTGACAAAAGGAGTGGGTGCGCTGGCTCCTGACAGGATGGATACCCCCGCTTTTTGATGTTCTACAGAGTCTGTTGGACTGCACGAGGCCACGCGCAAAGGTCGAGAAACATGTTTAATGAAGGCGCGGTACCTGAGTTAGTGGCGTCTGAGAAGGCGCCATGTCAATCTAGCGGGTGAACCATTCCGCAACCTGTACTAGGCGTCTTGCTAAAATCGTCCGTTTGTGTTTCACGTTTCAGCGGTACGACCCCCAGCGTGTGCTTATTGGGCGAGCGTTACTCAAGGCTGACCGCACGCTTCCGAGGCCAGCGTCACTGCTAAGGATACGACCCGAGTAGCGGGCTGGATAGGCTCTGCGATCTGTCGCAAGGAACCTCATCCGTAGTGGCGGCAATGCGGATGCGCTGCCAAGGGATGCCGTGTTTGCAGGAGTCAGATGTGATCCTGGTAACGGGGGATTGCGCACCAGTGGGCTGGTTTGAATCAAAAAGCTACGAAGCGCCCGCCCTCGAAGCTGCTTTCCTTCTTCTGTTCATCCTTTGGACTACTTTCCCATAAAGCCAACTTGTCGTCTCTCTTTCCAAGGCGCTTTGCTGCCTGTTTCGTTCATTCAATTGTCGCTAGTTCGGCATATTCATTCATTTTTGAGTCCTAGTGACCGGTCGTCTTCGTTCGTGTGTCATACTATCACAACTACCCTTTTGGATCCACAATCTACAACCTTGTCTACGGATCATCCATCACTATGAAGACTCAGTCTGTTCTTCTTGCAGCTCTGGCTTCGGCCCCTGCTGCTCTTGCTCACACAGTCTTCACTGACTTCTTCGTCGATGGCATGCCTCAGGTACGGCTTTCATGACCTTGGAATGAACAAGTTACTGACAGTGAACAGGGTGATGGTGTTGCCATGCGTATGAACCCCAACATCGCGAAAGCTAGCAGTCCCATTCCTAGCCTTGATAGCGATGACATGGCTTGCAGTACGACTCCTAACCTCCTTGTTCCACATGCATCACTGACAGAGATCTCCAGACGTTGGTGGTACCAAAGGTGTCTCTCGCGTACAATCCGTCCCAGATGGTGCTCTTCTGACATTCGAGATCCGCTCCTGGCCCAACAACCCCTCCAAGGAGCGTCTTGACCGCGGCCACAAGGGCCCCTGCGCCGTCTACCTAAAGAAGGTTAACAACGCCGCGACCGACACTGCCGCAGGAGACGGCTGGTTCAAGATCTTTGATCACGGTTACAACTCTGCCACGGACCGGTGGTGCACCGACGAAATCATCGACAACAACGGCCTCCTCTCCGTAAACCTCCCCAAAGGCCTAAAGGGAGGCGACTACCTCGCCCGCCCTGAGATTCTCGCCCTGCATGCCGCAAAAGACGGAGACCCACAGGAATACACCGGCTGCGCGCAAATCTTCCTCCAGAGCAGTGGTAACCTTGTCCCAGAGAGCACAGTCTCCATCCCTGGTATCATGAAGTACAACACTCCCCCCACCGACTTTGACATCTACAACACACCCGCTTCCAAGTACCAAATTCCCGGTCCTCCAGTTGCGAAATTGAGGTCAAGCCTTGGACAAAACAAGGCCACTGCTGCTGCCCTTGTGCAAACCGCCGGCCTCAAACCCGCGGGTTGCATCATGGAAAACGCAAACTGGTGCGGCAAAGAGGTGCCAGATTACTCTACCGAGAAGGCGTGCTGGGCGAGTGCGCAAAACTGTTGGGACCAATCTGATGTGTGCTTCAACACCAGCCCGGCGACTGGAAATGCTGGCTGCAAGATCTGGCAGGACAAGTGCACTGACATCAACAACAAGTGCACTGCAGGGCAGTGGACCGGACCACCAAACAAGGGCAAGGTGCTTACGCCTGTCAAGAAGACTGTGGATGTCGGTCTAATCTTGGGAGGAGGCTCCTATGGTGGCGGCTATGCTGCGGAGCCCGAGACGAGTGCCACACCCGCACCCGCGACTCCTGCCCCGGCACCTGCTGCAGGCGGCAATGGAGATGGGTATGGAGGCAACAAGGGCGTTGCTGCGCCCGCAGCTCCTAGGCCGAGTGGCTACGCAAGCGAGCCTGAGGATGATACAGACGCAAACGACGATGACGATTCCGAGGATGTCGACTCTTATGACGCTGCTCCCATGCCAACACCTGTCAAGGCACCTGCGTCAGATGTCACTCCTGTCTCTGCTCCCGCAGATGCCCCTCAGTGCCCCGAGGGCATGCATTGCGTCTATGAGGTCGAGGTTGTCACAACGACAGTGTACGTGACCGAGGCCGGTGCTGCCCCTACGCCTGCGAGTTATGAAGGAAGTGGGTATAAGAGGAGGGCGGTTAGGAGGTTTTAAGCTAAGCTAGGCTCAGCGGTCTGCTTTGAGGATAAAAGGGAATGGCTTTTCACTTCTGCGAGGGCATACATCGCGAGCTATTGTGCTCTGTTCTTTATTTCTTTCTTCTTCTTTTGAATGGAACTATGCAAATTATGGGACTTGAAGACATGGAAATGTGGATCATGATTTTGTTCTCACGCTTACTTGGTGGTTTGTGTCGCTTTCTGTGGTGTGATGTCAAAGGCAGACGTGCGGCACGGCTCATTATGCTGTGTTGCTATCCGTCGGTATCTGATAAATGCCACTAGCAACGACTCATTTTATGCAACCTCTCAGTTTTCTGCATCTATTTCTCGCCTTCGGCTGTTCGCACCTTGATGCTGCCGTCTTGCATTCCAAAGTAGACAGCAACGGGCTTTTGGCCGCCCTTTACGGCCTTGGTGGATTGGTCCTTCTCACGAAGAGCCTGGGCATCGATACCATTCAAGCCAGCAAAGATGCCAACTTCGAGTACACCAGTGAGGCCCTTGATAGCCCGGCTGATGTTGTTGACTTCCCAGGTACCATCACTGCCATCTCCCTTGCCCTTGCCAGCCGCGACATCAGCCGAAGTGAGCAGTGGAGGAAACGGGGCATCGAGAATGTAGAAATCCTGGTCCGTCTTCAGGGGCCCTGACTTCTCCAGTAGCGTAGTCCTTAGCTTGGGCCCGGTGGAACCCAGCATCTTAAGCGCAGCGGCGACCTTGAGCTGAGACAGTGGCGCAACCTCGATGGGTATCGTTGGCCAGTTGGTCAAGAGGCGGTCCTGCCTCTTTCTATAGTCTGCTACACACACAAACTTCTTTGCGCGTTCAGCTACTAGCTTCTCCTGGAACAGACAGGCGCCGCCGCCTTTTATGCAGTTGAGTTCGGAGTCGACCTCGTCTGCGCCGTCAAAAGCTACGTCAAGCATGACGCGGTCTGGCAGGCTGTCAAAGGAGATGGCAGTCAGGCCGGCGTTGATTACGAGTTGGCGCGACTGGAAACCAGTGGGTACGAAGAGGATATTGGGATTTGTAGAGCGCTCCTTGATGGCTTCGACTACGTAGACAATGGTGGTGCCGGATCCGATACCGACGTGCGTGGCTGCTGGGTCGAAGTGATCGGCTACCGCTTGGTGTGCAGCGGCCCGTTTGGCGGCTTCAACGTTTGTGTCGGTCATGGTGGTCTCCTTCCTGAGGAGTGGAGCTGTGTGGAAAGCTCTGCGTGAGGTTTCCGGCTGGCGGAGAGTCTTTGATAACAATACCCTGTTGGTGCCAAATGGTTGTACTGCAGGTCTAGACTCGTGCCGTCTTTGGAGGGGCAACCAAGGCCGAAGATGACTGATGCTGCGTGGTTGATGGTTTATATTGACCGTCCAAAACGCGTCTAGCTTCAGCCGCATTAACAGGGTCTGTGCAATTGTCAAAGACGTGGGAGCAAGGCGTCGCAGGTCGGTCAGTTCAATGGCAAACGAGATGAGATTGATTGAATGAATGATTTGCTCGTGACGAACTGCGAATGACGATGTGTGCCCCACCAAGCAGCCGACCCCGCGACAGGGATGTGCTTAGCGTCGAATGTCAGCCCTGGAGCGCGTTCGGTGCCTGGCAGCTCTGAGCTCTTGTTGCCAGTATACGAACAACGTACACCATTCTATCCACCATTTCTAGAGTCGCGACAATGGAGGATCTTCCCCCTCCCGTCCAGGGCCCGACTGCAAAGGAGAAGAAGTAGGCGTACACGTGAAGAGATCATGGGACGATAGCTAATCCAAGCAGATATGATCGTCAACTACGTCTCTGGGGGGCTACCGGCCAAATTGCACTGGAGAAATCGCATATCCTGCTGATCAACTCTGGACCTGGCGTTGTCGGCGTTGAGACACTCAAGAATCTGGTCCTTCCTTGCATCGGAAACTTTACAATCCAAGATTCCGCCATCGTCACCGAAGCAGACCTAGGTGTCAACTTCTTCTTGGAACATCAGCATCTGGGCGGTTACCGGGCTGAACACACGTGCAATCTGCTCAAAGAGTTGAATCCAGACGTAGACGGCCATTTTGTGACTGAAGTAAGACTACAAAGGCATCATTGCCGGAAGTAATGGCTGATTGAAGTAGCCCATAGAATCATGGCTCACACAACCTGATGCCCTCCGACCGTACACGCTCATCATTGCAACTGCACCTATCCGCCCTGAAATTCTTATTAAACTCTCCGATCACGCAAGCGCCGCACTCGTCCCGTTGTTTTACGTACACTCGGTCGGCTTCTACGCCCATTTTTCCGTACACTTGCCGCCCGCTTTCCCCATCGTAGATACACACCCCAGCCCTGAATCTACATCAGATCTGCGACTACTGCGACCATGGCCTGAACTTCTACAGTACGCCGAAGAGAAGACGGCTGACTTGGATAACATGAAGCCTGAAGATCACGGACACGTCCCATGGATAGCCCTGCTATTGCACTTTCTCGAAAAGTGGAAAAAGGATCACGGTGGAGAGGTGCCACAGACATACAAGGAGAAGACGGAGTTCAGGAAATCCGTGGCTGACGCTGCACGCATAAACAACCCAGAAGGTGGCGAGGAGAACTTTGACGAAGCAGTAGCCGCAGTACTGAAGTCACTCAACCCACCACAGCCGAGTAGCTCCGTTAAGGAGATCTTCACAGCCCCCGAGTGTCTACTGGTCCGCGAAGACTCGCCTAGCTTTTGGGTCATTGCCAACGCCATCGGCCTATTCTATACAAAATACAATGTCCTCCCGGTTCCTGGATCTGTGCCGGATATGAAGGCGCGCTCGGTAGACTACATTCAGCTGCAGAATGTATACAAGTCCAAGGCACGAAAGGACTTTGCCGAGGTAGTAGAGAGTGTGCGATTCCTGGAGCGTAATGCTAACCGCAGTACGCCCATCGATGAGAAGGATATCGAGGTCTTCTGCAAGAACGCTGCACACATAAAGCTGGTGCGCGGCCGGCCGTTCCACATCGCACAAGCTGGTACAAAGATCAAATGGGGTGATCGTGCCAAGTCTATTGGTAAGTGAATGCTTTTTAGCGGTTGGAATCCAAAGCTCACGTCTTGCAGCTCAAATGCTTACTTTCCCCGAATCGCAAATTCCGTTGTACATTGCTTTTCTAGCATGGGACGAGTTCGTCGCAACGCACGACAAAGATGGCTTAGCAGGATCAACCCAGGTGGCCGGAGAGAGTGATCCAGAGACAGACTCGGAGAAGCTTAAGGGCATTGCTTTCAAGATTACCGACGATCTTGTCAAAGAGGCCAATGCATCCATCGACGAGGACGAGTATACACTGATCAAAGGGCAGATCGGCGAGTTTACACATGAACTGTAAGTATTCAGAGCCCCCACATTGAACAATCAGCCTCGTCGAGAACAACTTGCTCACATCTCAATAGTGTACGAGCCGGCGGCGCCGAATTACATAATATTGGTGCTTTGACTGGCGGAATAGTATCACAAGAAATCATCAAGGCCATCACCGAGCAATATGTCCCAGTTGACAACACCTGTGTCTTTGATGGCATCAGAAGCAAGAGCACAGTTTTCAGGGTTTAATGAGGGTACATATAGGGTTCGTTGGTGGTGCGAAGAAACCGATAAGGTGTGGCAGCGCCGGCTTTCCCGGCACAGGCGCCTTTAAACTTGGTTCACAGAGGAGAGAGTCTGACGCAACTACAGAGTGGGATTACATTCGTAGTCGCGTTGCAAATCCCGTGATTGACTTTGAAAACTAGCATAAGCGGAGTTGATATAGCACGGCGTCATACAAGGATGATGCAATAGCATGCGCTGAGTAGCGCTGTACACAAATAAAAGGTCCATAGAAGATAGACACGCATCAGAAGTGTAGCACGTAAAGTGAAAGCAAAGCCAGTCTAAGTGCTATCGCTCGGTCCTTGTCCGATCATACCGTGACCTTTCACCATTGCTACTGCGCCTGAACAGCCCCCGATTCTGGTCTCTCACTCGTACACTGGATCAGCAAAGAAAATCTCGGTTTCTTGAAGATGGCTAAGAAACGCAAAATAACATCGGGCCAACCTCTCTTAACCTTTCTGGCTACTTCCTGGCCTGCCTTGGAAGAAGACAAAGCGGCTAGATTGCCGGCGGCATCACGTGATGGACGTGACGCGACGAAAGCGGTCGGCGCGTCGCACGCCAGCGCAGCCGTTTCCTCCGTCAGCACTCAGCCATCTCCAGTACTTGCAGTTTGCGACAGAGCCATGGATTCTTCTTTCGATCTCCCTGATTCCACCGATTGGATACAAACGACGCTGCCTTCGTTTGAACCGCTCGAGGCTGCTTTGCGCTGCGAAATCTGCAAGGAATTTTACAACAACCCCGTCATCACATTGTGCCACCATACCTTCTGTTCAATATGTATACGGAGATGCATTACGATGGACGGAAAATGCCCGAGCTGCATGAGCGTGTGTTCCAGTGACAAGCTGGGCCCAAACATTGCCATTAGAGAGGTGGTGATACGGTTTCAAGAGGCGAGACCAAAGGCTATGGAGTTGGCGCGCGCAGACAAAGAAGCGGCAGATGCAGATAGGAAGAAAAAGAGGAAATTGGAAGACATGGATATGGACGACGACGAAGATGGCCGGCATACGCGATCGCGGACAAACCGAAGTCGAGGGCAGCGCAATGGTGGAGCCGTCGTGGTTGCAGATAGCGAAGATGATGACGATGACGACTTCTTACCAGATGGCATGGTCAAGTGTCCAATGTGCAACAAGGGAATGAAAGAAGAGCTAGTCTATAATCACCTAGATGTATGCAAAGGCCCAGATGCATCGCGGGGACGCAATACTCGGTCTGGGTACGCGCAGCATTGTGTCGCAACTCTTGAGAACAAACTGACCCTGCAATTATAGAAACTCAACAGCATTTCCAGCTGCGTTGCAAAAAACACAGAAAGACGCCTCGCCTCCGCCCCCGCCGACCCGGCTATCGCAGTTCAACTACGCCATGCTGAAGGAGAATGCGCTGCGGAAGAAGCTACAGGAAGCTGGCATACCGAGTTGGGGGAGCAAGGACTTGATGAAGCGCCGCCACATCGAGTGGCTAAACATTCACAACTCAAACTGCGACGCCGAGGACAACATGAGGAAGAACAAGAAACAATTATTGAGAGAATTAGAAGAGTGGGAAAGGACACAAGGTGGAAGAGCGGAAACCAAGGAGAGCAAAATCATGAAAAAGGATTTTGACGGCCAAAGCTACGCAAAGTCGAATAAATCCGAATTCGACCTATTGATCGCTCGAGCGCGGCAAAAGCGAGAGACGCCAAAGACCACCACCGAATCGTCGACTGGGCAAAGTACACCAGCGGGGGAATCCCAAGGCAATCCACCCAACGGTACCGACATTTCCTATCACCAACCCCCACCCAACCACGGTTCATCGACTACACCTCCACCACCCCTTACCCATCCCTACGAGAACAACGAATCAGCACTCACGAGCATCCGAGCCAGAGTCGCAGAAGCGAATCTCACGTCCCCCAAAGCATCTACACTAGCGTCTGAAATCTCCAATGGAGAACACAAGAAGCCGCGAACCAGCAATTGAGGGGTTTCAAAATCAATTGGGGACTCCAAGTCGCAATCTACCCATCTTTGCGCTACCCGAGGATCCGGTATTAGATGTAGAGGGGAGTACGGCTTTACAATGAATTGGGTAAGTTGATGATGGCAATGTCTGGTAGCGAGGCGAATAGCCTTTTTATTTTGTATTTTGTAGACCTGTAGTCTACATTGTCTATCCATCGTAAAGTCCACCTTTGCAACCATGTTTTCAGGTCCGGTAGCCATGAAATGATTTTCCCTACACAGTCCATAAATCATCCAAGTCCTCTTCGCGTATTTTGTTCATCTCTTGATTTCACAAGAGACTAAGAACTGCCTAGCTTTCTTACTGTTCTTTTCATCTCTACCCTTTTCAAGACAATCATTGCAAAAAGCCCCATCACGGATATGTCGCATCGCAGCCCAACTGTCTCTTTTGAAGAGGGTCCCTCACTCGACTCAGGAATAGGCATGGACACGAACACACGACGCAAACCAAAGGAACATGCCGCCATCCCATCATCGTCCTCTATTTCACTCGCAATTAGGAAGACGCGCAGCAATAGCACTCTTCATGCCACCAGCGATATCGCATTATTCCCTTCCCGTGATTCCAACCATAGTCCTCTCTCTCCGCATCCAAGAATGCCCACCGTCCCCCGCTTCCACGCCTACTCGAGCATTCACGACCGCCAGGAATCAATTAGCGATCAGCAAACCATTGATCGCGTGCTCGAAAGCTCACAAGGCCGCAAAACGCCCACATTATTTTCTGCACCAACACTGCACTGGGATCTCAGCACTCCTTTTCTGGTGAACCCGAGTGTGAGCACGCTGGATAGTGTAGCCGAAGAGGAAACAGAGACAGATAGTGGGGATAAAGAAAAGAAGCAGGAGCCAAAGGTGAAAGGGAAGAAGGGGGATAGAACGCCTCCCCCCTCCTTCAATCCCAATCTCGCGCGCGAGTTAGAAACGAGGCAAGCGCGACAACGAGATGTCGCACTTGGAATATCGTTGCAAGAGGAGGAAGAGGAGAAGGAAGAGGAAGAGGAGGAGGAGGAGGAGGAGGAGGAGGAGGAGGAGGAGGAGGAGGAGGAGGAAGAGCGCGATGCAACTTCCCTATCCTCCTCCTCTTCCTCCTCATCTTCGGAAACCGGAACCGGAAACAGAAGCAGAAGCGGTAGCGCAAGCAACCACCATATCCCCTCTCTCAACCGCACCCTCGATGCTAACCTGCGTCCCCAACCCCACTGTCTATCTCCCGTAAGCGAAGCATCTGCTTGCAACGCCATCCCGCATCCACGATCACGCGGCAAGAAGACTGCAACAGCAGGGGGAGGAGCTACCCGGCGGGCAAAATCCAGCCATGTGTTGACGGCGAGGGCGAAAGCCGAGTCCGGTGATAGCTGTGCTCCTTCTGCTGGAAAGACCAAGGAAGAAGACAAGGCACAACAACTGCAACAACGACCACCCAGCAGTACAGCATCCACCCTACACTCTCTACGTACTGCCTCCGCCCTCCCCGTCACCCGCATCACCCATGCCGACGTAGTACGAAGCCAAGTCACTCTTCCCCTTCCTATCCCGCGCATTGTGATTACATCGCCTACGGATGAGCTTAATCTTGAGCCCCTGTCTGATCATGTTGATGATGATGATGATGAGCGTGGTACGCAGCAGGAGCAGGCCGAGGAGGTAGAGTATAGACGGCTTGTTGAGTTGGTGCGGAAGCGGGAGAAGGAGAGGGCTAGTCTCAAGGGGAAGTTGAAGCGTGTGGTTGGGAAAGTGCGAAAGGTGGGGGGGGAGGTTGCGTTGTAAGAGCGGGTGAGTAGGAGAGAAGGAGGGAGGGGGTAGACATATACGAGCAGGAAGAACATTACGTTTCATCACCATAATTTGTGCATGTATCCATCTAGCAGTGATCTGAAGAGTACAAACTGTAAATTATGTATCATTGTAGTCCATAAACCATCACATTCCATATCCCTAATCCTTATATATCCCATCTAATCTGAGCCTGACTTAGCCTACGACGCCCCTTTTCCTGAACAAAACTACCCAAACAAACATGACTCCTGACCAAACCAAACCTAACCTAGTAAATGCTACAACCAAAATGACAACAAGGAATATACGTATAGATGAATCCACCTACTGATACCAACTCTGCTCATCATACATCAAGCCCTGCAATCCGATACCCCCAAGTCCACCTGGTGCCGCGAATCCAGTCAAACCAGCAGGATTTGCAGCACTCGAATGTCCATTCGGGTACCCGGCATTTACCGCTGCACTCCCAGCAGTATTCAAATTGACGCTCCCCCCCAACTGGTCCACCATTCATCTCACTGGCCAGCAAAGGTGCCGAGGTGGCACCAGAAGTGAAACCCATGGCCACCGGACTGGCACCCGCCGTACCCGCGAACCAGCTTGCATAGTCGTCCATGCCAATACCGTTGGCGGTCCAATTCTCAAAGTCGGTAGCTAGTTGGGCTTGGTCTCTGTAGATCCAGTCCTGGCCTTCACGGAGCAATTGGTCTACACCACCAAAGAGCTGACTGGGAGAGCTTTCATCTGGCGTGCCCGCGTCGATGGATTGACCGCCTTGTGTGGATGCTGGAGTCGGTGCGTTTAGGGTAGGGCCTGTGGTCTGCGGTGTTGCGATATGGTGCTGCGTACGCATGTAAGCAAGGGCGTTTGCGTCCGAGGGAGGAATGGAGTGGTTGCTGGAAGGGCGCATAGAGGGATCATTGCTTACGGAACTGGTGGTATTGGCTGCTGCGGCTCGGTTGAAGAATTGTGGTGTAGACATGTTGGCCATATTCATGCTATACGGCTGGAGGCTTGGTGATGCTTGATCTGCCGGCGATGGCTGATCCTTGATTGACACAGAAGTGTGGCGTCTCACTCTCGGAGTGCTTATTTCACTCCAGGGGCCGAATTTGGTGTCGGTCCTTGACAGTACTGCAGCGGCTTCTTCGGGCATCTCAACTTTCCAGCGATTGGCCAGAACACTGAGGATGCCGAGCGTCCGTCGCGCGCATAGCCAACCCTCGGCTATCTCCTCGAGATGCTTGACGCCATGGATTATGTCGCGCTTTGCATTCTTCTCTGGCAAGTTGAGAAGATGTATGGTGCATGCCGAGTGCGCAATGTACACGCATATGTTGCAAATTTGTCGCAGACCATGCGATCGCTTGTATAGTCGTAGCAATTTTGAGATCATGGTGGCAGCTTGTGTGCAGAGTTTGCGAGGGGAAACGTGCGCAGGTAGGGGCGAGTTGTTGGGGTTGTACTTGAGGAAGGGCCGGAAAAGGTGAATGTATAGCAATTGGAAGAACATACTGATCTTGTTAGCATTAGCAGGTCTACATGAATGTGATACTCACTGCATGACAAGCATGTGCGGCAACCCGCCCTCTTTAGGCTCAAGCTCCTTGGGCAGTTCTCTTCTCCAAGTCTCCAATCGCATGTGTATCTCGCTCAGCTTCTTCAGCTCTCCCTGCTTACCCTTGACTTTGTCCATGTCAATGGGGTTGTAGAAGGAGTTGATGAGATCGCTGGAGATTTCGCAAAGCTTGGATATCTGTAGAGCGACCGCGCGCGTCCTACTGGGTTGGGAGTGTGCTTGACTGAGTCCCGAGTCTGTGGCGGCGCTCCATGTTTCGGCATCTTCGACAGGAAAGACTTCGAACTTGGGGACTGTGAGATTTGTGTTGGGCAGCTGCGGCATACGCCCCAGGTAGTTGCTCCAGCACTTGTCGAACAAGAAGCAGCCCCAGAAGGTTATCCTCCGCGCATCCTCTTCGTTCTCGTCGATTGTGTCTTTGCTGTGCATGCCGAGGTTGAGGCCTAGGTCACAGGCCATGCGAAAGGACATGCCACTGTATACCCACCCCTTGGCTTCGCGCCCGCACCCGGCCTCTCGTACCGACATGAGTGCCAGGGCTTGTACTGTCGTCAAGGCAGGGACCTCGTGCAGGTCGTCTTCCATGATTAGCCGCTTGGCTTCTTTGAAGAAATGGTCGCCAGCGGTTGCAGAGTCATCGCGGATGGCCCTAGCGGCAGGCCACGAGGTAAAGTGACAACCTAGGGCCAGCATAGCATTGACAAGCAGCGGAGAGCAGTACTGCATCTTCCTCCCGGACCCGGGCAGCGGCTTGCCTGAGCGGAATTCGGCCAGGAACAGGTTCTTGGATAGGGTGGTGAAGAAGCTATAGTGCCAGCAAAAGTACATGCTGATCAAGTGCTGCACGAGCTCTGGGTCGTCGGTAACGGTGGTCCATGAGCAAAAGGGGTCCTGTATTTCATGGTACTGGTCGTCGGCGTACGTGTCCTGGGATTCGGCCGTGTCGTTGCCCTTGCCCAGGTAGATGAGGTGTGAGGTGCCGCCAATGTAGCGCGTCGAGCCATCCTCGAGCCGCAGCTCGCCCATCTTGCCACTCAACTGGCTCTCAAAAGTGCCCCTCGTGGCCGCCATGACTGGAGTGGTGACGGCCTGGAGCGGCTCGTCATCGTCGTCGTCGTCGCCATTTTCCTTTGCAATGATGGCCTCTGCGACGGAATCGAGACTCTCGCAGGTGCGGATCTGGTGCACTAGGTCTGCGACATGCTCGTCCGGGTAGTTGAGAATGGCCTGGATCAGCGTCTGCAGCGTCGAGTTGCGCGTCTTGAGGTTGTCAATGTCCTTTTTATACACGCCTTTGCGGCGGTGGTCCGAGTTGGGGTCGTAGATGCACGGCGTGTTGTAGACGGCGGCACAGGCTGAGCAGGCGGGCGTGGTGCCGTCGCACTGCGTGCCAGGTTAGCGCACATGGTCTCACAAGGGGTGCGGCTGGCTGGCCAGGTGCTGATTGCTGGTTGCTTGTTGCTTGTTGCTTGCTGCTTGCTGCTTGCTGCTTGCCCTGCTGCCATGCTCCGGAGAAGGCGTATGTTGACCGGAGAAAGGACATCGTCCCCCAGTTCCCGTTACCTAACATACCTTTGATTTGCGCTTTCGGCATGGAACACACGCGGATGAGATGCATCTCCTCTTCTTCGACTCATCGCTGCCCCCGTCGCGTTTCCCTCTGCGTCCCTTCTTAGCCGGCGCGTCGTGACTCGTCTGCGCCTCTGCAGTGTTGATGGTCTCCATAACACGTCTGGGAGGTTTGCCGGATGAGCAAAATGTGGGGTGGAATGGCGGGGCCGAGCACTCAAGTCCAGCCCGACATTAATCAGCCGCCGGCGGGAGCCGTCTGTTGTGCTTCATCTCTCTACAGGGTCCACGACGAAGCAAGCAAGCATATCTAACCAAACTTTTCCATTAGGTATGGCTAACATGTCGCAGTGCCCAGATGTTCTTCAGTACACCATCACGGCCAAACCGCTGTCGGTATGATACCCTGAAGTCCTCCCGGCCCCTCCAAAACCATGCCAAAACGCCAGCAAAAAATATCACTCGAAGACCTCCTGGCCCTCCTAACACCATGCCAAAACACCAGAACTTTTTCCCATGAAGACCTCCTGGCCCCTCCATAACCATGCCAAAACGCCAGCAAAAAAATCACTTGAAGACCTCCCGGCCCCCCTAAAACCATGTCAAAATCTAGGATGAAATGCACTTTTGAAGCCGCCAAACCCAATAACCACCTCACCCTACATGAGGATGAAGCCCTCGGTATCCGCCTCGGTGTTCCCGAACAACCGCATTAGTGCGCGGGTATCCATCTTTTTCACGACGCTGCCGTCCTCCTCCATCACCACGTCTATCTCCTCCTGCTTCCTCTCTTGCATTTGAACAAGGTGTTCGTCCACCGTGTTCTTGACGCAAAGTCGGCTCATGAACGTCTTCTCGTTTTGGCCGATCCGAAACACGCGGCAGAATGCCTGCTGCTCAGACGCAGAGTTCCACCAAGGATCTATCATGATCACCTTGGAGGCCATGGTCAAGTTGAGTCCCACTAGAAACATGGGTCAGCAGCTTGTCAATCGTCATTCTGGGCATGGGTATACGTACAACCGCCGCAGCGGAGAGATGCCAGCAGTATCACCGGACCCGCAGTGTCGGCGAAGGCAGCGATTGCGTCGTCGCGTTTCTTTAGGCTCATCTTGCCATGGTACTGCGTGCGCTGTCAGTATATACTCCTAGGGGTGAAGCCACCCAGCCAGGAGGTACTCAAGGACTCATTAGCCCTCAAGACGTCCGGTATGGAGACCATGTCGTTGCCTGGGGGGTACATGGTCACTCACCTCCTCACATGTCCAGCCCTCTGTGGCAAATACCCGTTTGAGAATGCGTATCCTAGAGCTTGTTAGCAATCGCAAATGTGGGAAGGTTGGTGTACTCACATGGCCAGAAACTGCGTGTAGACTATGATCTTTACGTCTGCCTTTTCTTTCTGCCAGTTCAAGATTTGAGACTTGACCGCAATCGTCTTTGCCGAGGGAAAGACGTCGTCACCAACCGCATCAAGCCAGTCTTTGGGAATGTCCTCAGTTGTCACACGCTGGCTCTCTTTCTCTTTCTTCTTCTTGGCGCCGCCTCGTGTGCCACGTGCCGGCCCATCTGGTACGTCAAACTCACCGACTTCGCACTCGTGGATGTATGTGGGGACTTTGTGACAAACCTTGCATGATGCTGAGTCTTGGTCGTCTGCGGCTGCGTTAACATCTGCCTCGGAACGACATGCAGTGCAGATGAGGTGACCGCAAGAAGGCATCAAGGGTCTCCGGGGAGCCTGATCGCAATAGCTGCATTTTGCCTTCTTTATTGCTTTTCCCCAGCTCTCTCCAGACTGGAGCTTTTCGAGATATGGCTTGAAGTTGAAGTTCTTGCCGAAGCTACCACCGGACTCAATCTTCTGGTTGGACGGTTCCTCAGGCTCGATGACATTCTCAGGTTCATCGTCGTCGAGCAGGTCATCGCTGTCCATCTCGTTCACATGTCTGTCGTCCTTCTTGGACTTATTCTTAGTCTTCTTCTTCTGGTCAGCTGCAAGCTTCTCGAGCTGCATGCTAACAGCAGTAACCGTGTTCCTGTTGCGATTGTTCGTGCTTGATTGCTTTTCATGATACTCTATCATCTGCCTGATTTGTTCGATATCTCGGACCTCGAGCAGATCCTGCATAACGAACTGCAGCATGAGGATATGCGAGGTTAATTGTCGGAGTCGGAGAAGCATCCTATAGAGTGTTAGTAAGCTCGTTAAAAACCACACAGTATCACACTTACACCATCGCATGGCTGTACGACCTCTCCATGGTCCCGTCCTTGACCCACGAACTAATACGCTGTGCGAAGCGCTGTCGAACAATCTCATACACGGTCCTCTCAATCGAGTTGAATTCGCACCAGTATGTCGTCTGATCCGCCTGTGGCAGTGTCAAAATGGGCGCCCCAAACATCTCATCCGCATGCGTGCGACGGATCATAAACTGGGAGAGTCGAACCAGCAGGCGTTCCGTATTCTCCATGTTCTT
Source organism: Pyrenophora tritici-repentis (assembly GCF_003171515.1). Lineage (NCBI taxonomy): Eukaryota > Fungi > Ascomycota > Dothideomycetes > Pleosporales > Pleosporaceae > Pyrenophora > Pyrenophora tritici-repentis. The sequence goes on from NC_089390.1 coordinate 8,528,224, forward strand.
GGTGTCGCAGTAGTTGTGCTTGAAGATCTTGAAACTGCCGGTATGGGGGACATTGAGGAACTTGAAGTACGGGTACAACTCCGTTATGCTGTTGAGGATCGGTGTGCCGCTGAGTGCCCACCTGTGGTCCGCCATGAGAGCTCGACACGCAATCGATGTGCGACTCTGGTGGTTCTTGATGGCTTGCGCCTCGTCGAGGACGACGCGGAGGAACCTCATGCGGTGAAGGGGTCCCCTCTTTGTCTCGTATTGCTCAACCCACCATGCCATCTGCTGCTCCGGTGTCTGACACTCGATCGGAGGTTCGTTCTTCGGATAAGAATGCATGATCTCAGTGTAGGTAGCGAGAATAATGTCGTGTCGTCCCAGGATTTCCATGCCATGAGTAGAATTAATACGAGAGCCGTGGCCATAGCGCATAACTGTGAGTCCGCAATTGGTGTGTTGCTCAATCTCGCTCTTCCACTGCGTTAGAAGTGCTGGGCTGGCAATGAGTAGGGTCGTCCTAGGCCTGTCTTTGTCCTTCTTCGACGGTTGGCCATTGACAATATTTGCTGTAACTCATTAGTTAAGTGTCACTCGGATTCAATCAGTCTGGTTCACTGACCTAGCATCATCAGAGTCTTTCCAAGCCCCATTTGATCTGCCATCAGGCCGCCTCTAGGGTCCTCGAGGCCGTTCTCGCGCCGCCGCATGAATGCGCTGCCAAGTACTTGGTAACTCTTCAGTGATGTTCTCATCCCCTTGACCAGCCAGTTGCCTTTATCCGCTTTGCAAGCACCGTGCCCATCGAAGGCCTTGGTAGCCTCCAAGAGAATATTCATGTCATCCTTAGCCTTTTTATGATCACTATTTACCGGAAGGCTTGCAAGGAGTTGCTTCAATGCGTCTGTCTTGTTCCGCGAACTGAATGTCGGCTGGTTGGGCGCGTTCGCACCAGCTTGTTGCAGGAAAACGTCTGATTGGAAGAGCGAGGTTGCTTGCCTGACTGCGTGTTCGACTTCCCTCTTCTTTTTAGCTGTTCCTCGGCCACCGCTATTGGCGGCTTTCCTAGGAGCTGCCTTTGCATTGGCGGGTTTGGCTGCGGCTTTGCCCTTGGCGCGACCAGACGGTACAGGAGCTTGGGAGTCGTCATCAGCTGCCGCTCCTTTCTTCTTCTTGCGTGGCTGATCAGCCTGGGCCTCCATAGCAACTCGCATGCTCGCGAGTTCTGCGTGAGCCATGGAATTCGGATTGTATGCTGGTTCGGGACTTGATAGGGGGCGCTTCTGAGGTCTGGATTGTTCGTCGGAACCCTCCTCTTCGGCGTTGCGTGCAATGAAGCCTGTCGAGAACAGATCCGTATCGTTTTCGCCGTCTTCACAGGATTTGGCAAGATCACGTGCGATCTTTCTCTTTCGCGCTTCTTCATTACCCTTGATCCTCATCCATTCGACGTCTTCTTGGAACGAAAGGATACCATTTCGCTTTCTCTTGAGGTCTTCATAGTATCGCTGCTGCTTGAGAAAATGCCTACTGGCCATAGCATCTTCTGATGCGGCTGGAGCGCTTGTAGAAGATGACGGCCTGTGCACAACAGCATCGAGAAATGCTTCGGCATCGGGGATAGTTCTGTTTGGATGAGGTGCAGCCTGGTTGCGGGTAGCAATTTCCTGTTCAAGTCTCTTCTGTTCAAGTCTCTTCTGCTGTATGCTACGGATCCTGGCGTAGACCCCAGTACCTATGGTAGTCTGGCGGGGCGTGGCTGTGGCGGTATCTTGCAGACGTTGGTCGTTGCGAATGAATAGTGATGAAGGACCGCCGGCATCTTGCAGAGGTTGGCTGTTGCATGAGGCTGATGGGCGTCCTAGAACAAACGGTGAACAAGGATCGTTGGTATCTTGCAGAGGTTCAATGCTAGGTGAGACAAGCGGGCCTTGTGGAGTGGATAGTGGCAAAGCATTTTCGGTATCCTGCTGATGTCGGTTCCTAGGTGAGGTGGACGGGCCCTCTGGAATGAACAGTGACGAAGGGTCCTCGTCCTCAGCATCATGCATCGGACTTGGAATCTGGGTTCCAATCATGTCGGCGTCTATGTCGTGTTCCGACATGTTAGCGTTGAAGCCGAGAGCCAAGAGTAGAGGTTGTAGAGTTGATTGGAGGTAGTAGTAGAAGAGAAGTATGTGTAAGTCAAGGTGGTGAGGCTAGAGAGAGGTAGTATGGTGTGGTGTAGGAAGGAAGGAGCAAATCCTGTAGAAGGCGAGCTTATATGTGTGGAAGAAGAGTAGTGGGGACACCCAGTGAGAGGGTGAGAAGATGTGCAAGTGGAGAGCACAAGAGAGAAGCTGTTCGGTGTGGTGTAGGAAGGAAGGAGTAAAGCTTATGAAAGATGAGCTTATATATACAGGAAGGGTAGCGGCGAGGCCAGGTGAGAGAGCAAGAGACGATACGCAAAAGGAGAACTTGAGCAGGCAAGTCGGTGAGAGGGGGAAAGAGGATATGTAAATGCAGAGCGTGATTAGGTGAGAGGTGCAAAGCAGCGGAGTGCTGTAACTTACAGACTTAGGGTAAAGGTTAGCTAGACAAACGTACATATCGGTATCCGCAAGATGCACAAGGACTTCCTTCAAGTTGCCCTTGTTCAGAATTCGGAGCAACAAGATATCCTATGTAGTTGACACAGGTATGCGCGCAAGCTCAGTGGACCAAAAGTCGTCACCCGTCAGAATGCATTGTCCAACTCAAGCGTAAAATTTTATGGATGCTAGCTTCTTTTTTTTTGAAAAGACAAATACTCCAGGTGGTGAACATTACCCTGGACTATTAACATTACGACTGTGGGTATCGAGATAGATGTTTCCATACAACGCACACACGACTACCGCAACCGGATAAAAGAAAAGAAACTAACAGTGTTACAGCCATGTATACGTATTATACTCCAAACATTGATGGGCTGGATCGGAACCATACTACTTGATCAACAGCCACATCTCATGGTAATAAAAAATCTCTACTCAAATATGTACAAAATGAAAAGAAGGATGTAAATGAGGGGGACGGCATAAGGGGAAGCAAATAGAGTATTTCTAGCACTGGTTCTCCTGAAGTTCAGGATAGAACCAAGCTGCAAGCGCGATAATGATATAACTCGCCATGAGCAGTATACCTTCGAGCCAATCTACGAAATGTTAGTATCAAATTCGATAAGCAGACAAGCTTGATGGGGATCAACTTACGTGACTTGCCATCCTGAATGAGGTAGTTGACAAGCAACACCGAGACGAAGAGTGTGGCAATCTGGAAAGTGTCGAAGTATAGTGTCATGCAGTCCTTTCCAAGAATCCATCCGAGGATGACAATGAGCGGAAAGACGAGAAGGGCAATTTGCATACTGGAACCGACTGCGACACCGATGGCCAGATCCATTTTGTCCTTGATAGCGACAGTGACAGCAGTAGCGTGCTCGGCTGCGTTACCAACAATGGGCAGGAGGATGAGACCGACAAAAGTGGTAGAAATATGGCCAGTAGCTGTAAGACCTTCGATACTGTTGACCATGAACTCGGAACAAAAGGCAACTAAAGTGGTGGAGATGGCGAGAGTGATAAGGGCGCCGACAACGGACAGTGATGGCGTTTCAAAGTCGTCCTCGTCGTCTTCGTCTGAGCCGTCGGTGTTCTTCAACAGCGCTTTCATGTTGACACCGCCGCCAGATGCTGCAGCGGTACCAGCCCCAATGGCTGCGATGCCGCGCGATGCATCACCCTCTTCCTTCTTGCCAGACTTGCGCTTGGGGACCTTTTGGCTGGGCTCATTGTACATGGTGACGTGCGTCTTCAACTGAAAGCCTAGGTAGCAGCAATAGACGAGGAAGAGAATGACAGCAGTTCCATGGGATAATTCCTGGTTCCTGACGGCATCTTGGGCTCCGTTATGTGCAACTGCATCATCTTCAGCGATGGTGTTGTGGAAGACAGTCGGGATGATCAGCGACGCAATGCAAAGGGCCAAGAGAGATGCGGCTGTCTGAGCAACAGTCACGTTGAAGAACTGCTCCATCCGGTTGATACCTCCAAGGAAAAAGGACATTCCCAAGACCAGTAACAGATTCGACAACATACTGCCAATGAGCGAGGTCTTGACAATAGTGATTTCGTCTTTGATCAAAGCTTGGACAGAGACAATCAGCTCGACAGCGTTTCCGAAAGTCGCGTTCAAAAGTCCACCTAGGGTTTCTCCAACTCGGATGGCCAGCTCTTCAGTTGCATTGCTCAGCATGGCTGCTAGGGGAATGATGGCGATGAAGTTGATGATGAAAACGGGCACTGGCTTGAGACCGGCGTAGCTGACAGCAAAACCAACGGGAACAAAGACGAGTAGGACATTGATCCACGCTCCGAAGAGAACGAAGCGAATTTGAGAGCCAATGGGAATCTTCTTCTTGAAAGCCTTCTTTTTGCGCTCCTCCAATGACAGATCATCGTCTTCTGCGTCATGTTCTTCTGCATTTGCGTCGTCATGGTGGTTTTTTCGGAATATGCCCTTGATAGCTCGTCGCGTAACACCACCGCTGGTTTCCTGGGTTGGCGGTGCAATGGTGCTATCACCAGACAGCTTGTGAGGACTGTTGGACTCTTCAGTCATATCCTTGTCGACTGAGGCTGTTGGGAGAGTGGTAGATGCGCTCGCATGTGTTGGCGAGGACGAGGAAGGTTCTGTGTTGTGGTGTCCAGGCATGCCAAACTGTTTCTCCGCTTCCCTGGTTTCCAACTGTCTTTGTTCTTCAATGGCTGGCGTGGCAAAGGTTTCCGACCGGGTCGATCTCGTCCTGTGCACACCATTCTCTACGTCCGGATACGCATCCCGAGACCGTTGCCGGGCAAACGGGTTGAAGTTGTTGGCGCCATTACCTCCGTGCTGCGACGCAACGCGATGTGCCTGTCTTCGTACGGTATCTGAAACCATCGATATATGTTAGATGGTGTTTCCATACTGAGTGGCATCATTGATGACAGAGGGGTTTGGTTCGTTGATCTGGATGCCTGGGAGATGGGGCTCCACTTACGCATGGGTTAGCTTTGGCGGCGACTGTGCCGTCTTCTTGCACCTGTAGGTGGGCAGGTTTTGACACCAACCGACGTCGGCGTTGAGGTGCGACTCGTAAGCCGATAGGACGGTGATCGTTACTCGGAACGCGATGCAGGATATTTCCGAACAGTGGTTGGGGGCCGAAAGGACCTCTTGGGGGCGGGCTCGTATTTGGACGAACAGACGCGCTGTGTTGTACCTGAAAGTAGATGCAAGGATTTGAACAAGGGGCTCGGGAGATTGTTGTTTGTTGTGAAGGACGACCCTGTAGACGGGGAACCGGTGAAGAGAAAAAGGGAGAAGCGCCCACGGGAGTTATTAAACCTGGCTCTGGCTGGCTTATTGACGGGGAAGACGCACGCCCCGTTCTGCGCGCGTCAGTTTGTGGCTGTTGTGGCTAACACGTCCATAGACTCACGAATGAGTGGGCGTGGCGAGCTTCAGCCACACTTTGCCATGTGCGGAACTTGAGCGATTGCCAGAGGTAGTGTCAGTAGCGCAGCAATGGAAACACAAATCATCAAACCCGGACCTGATTATGACTATTGCGATTGCTTTACCTTGTTGCTTAATTATGCCATGGCCCAACGTCATCGTGTTCAAGCCTTTTCCAAGCAACAAGCAAGATGCCTACCCTGAACTTGACTGGGCACAAGCAGGGAGCCGGCCTGGGCACTGACGACCTTGTGCATGGCACGGAATGCTTAATTGGTCGTCCTAGGAATGGTGCGCTGTACAACAACCATAGTCATGATGCAGTCTGGGGAAGCGTCCGGTGTTTTCAACCCTATTTAAGCTTCTTGTTTCGTACAACGTGTGCTCTTCTGCCACGCACTCTGTCTTGTCATCACCGCTGCACCATTGGAATATAATATGTAAGCTTGACAAGCCGACGAGACGTGTTCAACAAGGCAGTGCCATCATCTCAAATGGCAAATCAGAACCTACCAAGTCTGCCTAAGCCTACCCAAACAGGCAGGTCCGGCCAACAGTCATAGATTACTGCGGGCACGAAGCAGGAAATCTGCCGGGCCGTCCTCGTAGTATTGGTGCACAGTCGCCGAGACGATGCCGCCCTGAGTACGTACGTGGCGCCGTAGCACAGCGTCGCGTGCACTTTGGACCTTTGGACAAGCGACCAACCGGACGTTGGGTAGTATGCTACCGCAAACCATGATCAATCTAAACTGGTCATCTATCTATATCGCCAGATTGTCCCTGCAGCTATACAGATCATCTCATGCGGCTGGGTGTAACATCACTTGCATATTTTGGGGCACAGTCGCCATCACGTCCAAAGTGTTGCATTCTTCCCCAAGAGAATGTGCAATAGTTCATCTCGAGCCTCTGCTATGATACACAGTAAGTGCTTCCTACCGCAACTTCGGAAATCATTACCCATGGAACGCCCTATTATCCAAGCCCTTACGCCGCTACCTCATACGGTATTATGCTGTTCGTTCCCCCTCTTAGTCGTACCAGTCTATCACTTCCAAATCATCAATCTTGCACCTTATGGTCGCCCTTGATGACATCGGCGTAGGTTGGAGGCGGACCTTCGGGTTGGCTTGAACTGCCCTCGCCACCCTGGTTTGATGGACCTGGCGCAGCCGATGCACTGCTCTTTGCCGACTTGTGGCCCTTTGGCTGTACGAAGCTGTTCGTTACGCCACTCTGCTGTCCAGGAAACTGTCCATTGCTCGGCTGGCTGCCTACGGTGCCGTAGTTGGCCGGACCGCGAGCTGGCTGCTCGTGTGTAATAACGTAGTATGTAGTTCGTCCGTCGCCGCGTCCACCGCGCTCGCCGTCGGCTACGTGCTGGTACGAGTCGTATGGGTCCGGGTTCTGGAGGATAACGTACCAGGCGTGCAGGAGGCCTGGAAGGAAGGCGAGACAGCAAAGCGCAATGTTGATGAGCGAGTCGGCGCTGCAGATTCCTTTCTTCACCCATACACCTATGGGTGGGAACTAGTTGACGTGTCAGTAGCTGAAGCTGAAGCTGTGAACCCCGCGTATGCGCCGGCCTTCTGCATTTGCTGCGCGGGCGGGGACGTACCAGGACGCTGAGAAGCATCAAGAAGCAGTCGGAGCCACACATTATGGCGGTTACGTGTCTTTTCGAGTCTCGGTTGGGCACAGTTGGCTGTCGGTGGGGTATTGGAGAGCTTATGGGCGCGTTGGAGTGACGCCTGGGTGAGAGGTATGGGTATGAATCGACTGAGCAGATGACGCACCGTGTGGCTGAGCGGTGGCGCATGACGCATCAACCCACAGGACATGGCTGATGGCGAGAACACGGAAACATGACGGCAGAATATTTTGGAACGCCTTCTCGATAGGGATAACCATGTGCTTTTCATTTACTATACTACTCTTTACCGCCTAGGTATCGGTATACGACCGAAAAGTCCTTTCCTTTGCAGTTGTCCGCCTGCTCCGCAGCATCGTAGAGCGCTCTTGCAGGCTCTCCCAGCGCGAGTTTAACCTTGGCATCAGCAGCAGCCTGTAGTGCGAGCTTCAAGTCCTTATTGGCAAGCGATATTCCGAAACCTCCCTCGTACCCTCTGCTCGCCGGCGAAGTCTCGATGACGCCGGGGACGGGATTGTTCACCTCGCTGGGCCAGCACTTGCCCGTAGCTGTGTTGATCATGCCGGCCAACGCCTTGGGGTCGAGGCCCCATTTGACCCCCATACTCATAGCTTCTGCTGTAGCGATGTTGTTGAGAGCGAGCAAGTAGTTGTTCGCCAACTTCCCTTTGAGACCGGCACCGGGTCCGCCAAGATGCACAACTCTCTTGCCCATCATAGAAAGCACTCGCGTCGCCCCCTCGACTGCCTCGGGCTGTGCACCGATCATAAACGTGAGGGTACCAGCCTTTGCACCAACAACACCACCCGACATGGGTGCATCGATGAACTTGCCTTGACCAGATGAGCTAGCGGCTTCCGCCACTTCACCAGAGGTCTTGGGGTCGATGGTCGAACAATCGATGAAGAATCGCTCCTTCTTGACGGTTCCCACACTGAGAAGAGTGGCTGGCTCCAGCATCTCCTTGAAAACAGCCTTGACATGCTGTGGAGCTGGCAACGAAGTAATGATTGTTTCCTGCAACCAGTTAGCGTACTGCGTGCGTGACTTTTGACATTGAGCATGTATAAAGAGTATAAAACATCAGAGGATTGGCTATAATTTTTTGAGTAATCAGAATAAGGGCCACGAATGGCCCCCAACTTAGATCATGGATAGAACAATTAATTCATCACAAGACAATGGGTGAGCAAAGAGAGAGATATACATACAGCGTTCTCTGCGACTTCTCGTACACTGCTCGCGACGGTCACTCTATGTGGATATTCTTCGCTGAACCTCTCAGTGGCAGCGGTGTTGACGTCGTGCACGAAGAGGGTGTCCTCAGCTGGAATCTTTGCTCGTAGGTTTTTAGCCATGGAGTAGCCTGCCAAGATTGTTAGTTGACATGTAATTAGGTGACCAGCAGTAGTACTAACCCATTTGTCCTAATCCTATAAAGCCCCAGGAAGCTTGCAAGTCCCGAGAGCTTGAGAAGCATCTGCGCGTCCTCCGACATGCCGCCGTGGGGTGTATCTTTCGCAAAGGCGAAGCAAGTGCCGAGACTGACTGCATTGTGTAGTTGTGCAGGTCGAATGTTGTTGCGTATCTTCGATTATCGAGATGGGGTGCAGAGGGCGGTTGGAAGCGGTTTCCAACTCAATGGATCGTGTTCAGCCGAGGTAGAGGTACAGAGCCGTGGTACCATCACCAACGGCAGCGACCCCGCAACTAGCTAGGCAAGTCGAGAGCCGCATCATGAAAGCCTCGTGCCATCCCAGGTTGCTGGAGCTGGTTTGCCGTGAGATATCCGTGAAGCTTGGTGCTGAAACTGAGCGGAGAGATTAGAAGAAAACTTTCGGCGCGTGGAAAAGTAAATCCGGCCGGGTCGCGCTAGTCCGAACCGAGATTCGTTCTACCACCTGGGTGTCATAAAATACTTGACACCTAATAGGCGTGTCTGGCGACTACAGTGGCCTTTTCCCCCTAGTATGTCAAGTATTTTATGGCACCCAGGTGCTACCACTCTAAGCCAGAACAATCTCATCGTGTCAAGAAATGAGAAGACAAGATTTGAAGAAATGCGAATTGCACGCGGCCCTGAACTCGTGTTATTAACGGATAATTGCGCAGTAACCCATCTTCATCAGCCAACAGCAAGACAAGCTTGGAACTACACCACGCTCAACACACAAGGAGAAGATGAATGCTTAGACACGTACGATGCGACAGTTTACATAACCAGAATTCAAAACGTTTCAGTTTAATATGTCCATGTCATTCTTCAATCTGGCTCTAATATGTGCACTTGAAATACATCGTCCCATTTCCGCCAAAAAAGCAACAAATATAGTAAATCCTAATCTCAACCCCTTTCCGTCTATTTTTCAAAGCACGCTGTTAAGCTTAAGCAGGTGCAGGTGCAGCCGCTGGAGGGACGGGAGCTGCAGAAGAAGAAGAAGCTGGAGGGGCGGCAGCAGGGGGTGCAGGAGCTGCAGAAGATGCAGCAGGAGGAGCCGCGGGGGCAGCCGGAGGGGCAGCCGGAGGTGGAGCAGCGTCTGCCTCAGGAGGAGCAGGTACAAAGCTAAACCAACAGTATCAGCATTCGTTACAAACAACATACACAGTCTAAGAAAAGAAACTTACGCAGCAGCTCCCAACGCAATCCTCCCTGCCGAACCACCTGTCACTGCCCCACCATCAACACTCTTGCCACTAATCTGGCTCGCCTTTGCATAATTTGCCAACTGATGCGAATCCGCCGGGTTCACAATCATAACTTGTCCGAGCTGGCAATGCGGGCCCGTTGCGCAGTACAAGAACATTGGTCCAGTGGTAGTCACCGGCATGTTGAAGGTACCGACGTCGGCCTGGCCATCGACAAAAGGTATGTGACCACTGTGTACTCCGCCTTGTTTCGGGGTGCAGGCAGCGTCCCCGGTGGATTCAGTCACCGTGTGGTTGCCATTCGCGAATTGGAATTGGATTATATCGCCTACGGAAGCTTGGACAACGTTGGGGGTGAAGGTTACTTGGGGGCCGCCGACAACGACGGGGATGAGTTGGTTGGCACGGCGGAAGGGGTTGGCTGCGAATAAGTCAATATAAATGGAGGAGATGAGAAGAGCCAGACTGACTTTTGACGCCGGGTAGTCTGTTGATGGGTTTGAACGCTGGGCCCGGGATCGCAGCAGCACTTGCGGCTAGCATGAGGGATAGGACAAAGGACTTCATCGTGAAAAAAGGCGATATTGTGGGTATCTTTAAGTAACTAGTAGCCGAAACAGACACAAGTACCGTTCAACGGTAGAGAAGAGGAAGTAAAAAGATTAGGTAAAGACCGGTCTACGGTTCCGTAGCAGAACAGAAAGCAAAGAATGATGGAGAAAAGACTCAAGAACGAACGATGTAGCGAAAGCACGGAGAAGCAGACCAAAGTATCCTACCTCAGCTCACCTTTGTATACACGCCCGTCACACACCTGAAAGCTGCCGAATTACCCACCCGTGGCATCCACACCACCCCAAACTCTCATACATACCTAGGTGCTTACCTTCTCCTACGATACCATCTCAAACATCATGCCTGTCAGCCTGAGGACCACAGTTCCTACAACCGCACCTATCACCAAGCCGCCAAGCCCTCACATCAGCTGAACGATGTTTGACGGTTCTCCTGTTCATCGGAGGGAGCCTCTCTAAGCAACAAACCCACCTGGGCAACATGGGTAAACGGCTTCCGCTGACCTTGTCTATTGTTTGAAGATAAGTGGGGCGCACAAGTGCCGGATCAAGTAGACACATGCAGCATGCAATAAGACGTTTGGAAACCTGGGCGCCTTGCCGTCGGACTTTCGGACTTTCGGACACTAAGTACAGGCCGCTTGGGCGGTTAGGTGCGAGAGAAAGAATGGATATGGACGTAGGAGGGCGGAAGAGCGGAGCGGGAGGCGCTGCCCAGGTATGGTGGAGACGCATGTTTTGGCGATGAGGGTGTTTCGCAAGGGGTCATTGCCATCTACAGCGGAACCAACATCTGCACCATCGATCTATCTGCGCGTGGCCACGCCAACTCGCGCAGATAAATAGAAAGCGCAAATCTAGTAGAACGGCGTCGTTGGCAAAAACCTTAGGCCTCAGTCGCAGTACCAGTAATTCGGCGGTTGTGGCATCGAGGTTTTCGCCCTTGAACGTTTTATCTGGTCCCACACAGTGCCAAGGTTGGAAACGGCCTAGGCAGGGGGTTGGCACGCAAACCACCACACCACATCTAGGCTGAGAAAAAAAGAAAGTGACTGTAGAGGGAAAGATCCTAAATCATCCCTATCCTTCATTTCAACCTTTCCCTATTCCTAGACGAGTAACCAATAAACGCTAATAACAAACGTATCTTAGCTCACCGCAGCCCACGTCTCCATCCAAAGTTCTATTAACTATGACCTAGATCCCAAACACCGCAATCCCGGCTTGGCTCCTCCTCCCCTCCCTCCGCGGCATAGACTATAGTGGGGACGAGTAGTGATGCAACACACCAGAAGGAAAAACAAGTCGGATATCTGATTAAAGGAGCTAGGTGTATTGTTGTCCGACTAAATCGCCTGGGTCTCATAAAATACTTGATAGCGTGGGTAAACGCCTAATAGGCGTGTCTGGCCTTTTTACACTAGTATGTCAGGTATTCCATGGCACCCGGGTGAAAGTGTATGATCAGCAGAGTTGTGATACTCACTCCATATGCCGAGAACCGAGTCTGCTTGTGCACGTACGTATGCCTAGGCAGGTAACTGTGCATGGCATTGCGCGCGTGGCTCTTGGCTCCATAATTAGGCTGAAATTGCATCCCATTATACATCACTGTCCACTCACATCCATCTATGGGAACTCCGTAGTGACTGACTACACCACCTCTCACGGTTCCTACCCCTCCTTCTCTCCCTCTTCTTCCTTCTCATCTTCGCTCTCACCACCCTTCTCCTCGCCAGCTGGCTCTCTCCCTCCACGCACCGAAACATCCATCTCTCTCGCCTTGATAGGCTTGCTCGCCTCCTCAGGAAACAGCTCCTTGAACAGTGCCGGCTGGAATCTATTAATCCTCTTCCACGTCTCGATCCAGAGACTCTCCCGCTCTGGCTTCTCATCCGGCGGCGCTAGATACCCACCAGTGCTAAGCACGAGTAACATGTTCTTCAGATTCTCATTCACTGCCTCTTCCATATCGCCCTGACCTGAGTTACCTAGTCGATCCATGATACCTACAATGGTAATCCAGAGATCCTCAAACAATGCCTTTTCGCCGATACCATCTAGCAGGGTGAGGTAGTGTAGAAACACTTTGCTTAAAAGGGTAGCGGCGCGGACACGCGTCTCGCTCATGCCCAGAGGGTCGGATTGGTAGACTTCTGGTTTGAGGAGCTGGGTGACGAGGGGGATGAGGACTTCAGTGAATATGGCCGTCCATTCTTTGTGGTCGGGGGAAGCAAGGTCTGCGGAAAGAAGGGTACGTTGGAGGGATGAGAAGGCTTGTTGGCGGAGGGTGCGGCAGGGGTTGAGACATTGGTGCGCCAGTGTTTTTAGAATTGGAGACCAGTATGCTGTCCATGCTGTGTCGATATTAGTAACTGTACGCGTAGACTCAAGATGTATTGGACTCACCCTCAGTTGTCTCGAGATGTGACTGCTCGATAAAGTTTGGCACTCTGCTAGAAAGTTGGAAGACGATGCTCATAGCTGTGATCCCACGTACTACAACCTCGCTGTTCTCGGGCTTCTTGGTCTTCTGTCCTTTGTTGCGCCTTGCTGCCTGGTCATACAGTTGCTCTTCTCTAGCGCCTACTTGAGCGGCAGTTGCAAACTCATTGAGAAGTGCAATTGCGGCCTCGTAATTGTCCGCTGTTACGCCGGGTTGGGATGAAGTAGTGAGATCTTCGACAAGCTGGAACACGTCTCCAGCGGCGTTGGGCACACTAGCCAGCCTGTTCAAAATGGTCCAGAAGTCTGGCGAGCCGGCGAGCTCGCTGCGTAGCGCATTCGGCCCTTTGCAGCAGTCTGTGAGACCCTTGAGGATTGGTTGCGCGCACTCGTGCAAGAGTGAATCATTGAAGCTCGAGAAGGTGTGCATGAGGACGGGTGCTCGGATGAAGTCGTAATCGTTGCTGGCCTTGAGCAGACTCAGCAGGTAGTACACAGATCGCGCAATGACCACGTAGTGATGTTTGGGAGCATCGCGAATGACGGACACCAAAGCATCCGTCACATCCTTCGCAAGCTCCTTCACAGTCTCGTCATCCCGTAGGGCGAGTACAGTCGCTAGCTCGAGAACGAATACCAGACTTGGATCATAGAGTGGACCCTTGCCCTTTTGTCTTGGGCCAGGCGCTCGCGGACTCGTCCCTGGTATCTCTGGCTTTACTACCATGACTCTTGGTGAGCCATCTTCTGGCAAATGCTCCAACAGCGACATGAGCAAAGATCGTAGTGAATCCACGGGGAGTTGACTGATGTTGGCAAGAATGTCTTCAAAGTGACATTCCTTGACGGTATCCACAGTGCAGAGCGTGTACTCGACCTCTTGGTCTGAGGGCTCAGGGGGCTCGTCATTCGCAAAACTCGAGACATATGACGTCAAAGCTGAGAAGATACCAGTATCGGCCGGGCGTTCTGCCCGATCGATGACTTGTGCTGGGTTCTGGAGTGGTATTGGCGACAGTGCGAGGGTCTTCTGGAAGGAGAGGAAATAGGGTGGTATCAATGAGTTGACGAATAAATTGACCATGATGCGGATAAGCTGGAAAGAATTAGCAGAGTGATAGAAACGGGTATGGCAGACTTACATGTTGCCAACCATCTCGTATTGATGCCTCGTTGCCCTTGATGACCTGGAATAATACAACAGTTGCTAGCTGTGCTCGGCCGTCGCGACCAAATCGTACTGCTGTCTCACTGACCATGACGCTCTTCTTATCGGCTTGCACCTCAGTATTGAGTGACGTGCTCGGTGGCACATCCGGCGCCAATGTACTAATGTATGACAGACACGAAATAATTCGATCCAAAGCGTCAGTTAGGCCATATTTTGCTGCGATCTGAGCGCACTGATCAAAGCCTTGTACGACGCGGGAGAAGACAGCATCGTCGGTGGCAGACATGAATACATACGACAGGGTCGCAATAATTGGCTTCCAGGTCGCGGCAAACATGTCGGCATCGAATATGTTAGTTTCGCAGATTATGATGTCCGAGGTTGATTGACACTTGACTAATAGTTCCTTCCATGCATGGTCATAAGCATTGCGGTCGCTATGCTCCTCTGGAAGAATGATTTCGCGGTTCTTGATGGAATCGTAGATTGCTCCCAAGAACTCCGGGTCAAAGTCCTTTCCGTCATTCACGCCACGCACGTTCTTCCTGAAGTCTTCCAGCTGCATGCGTTTCTGCTTCATGTTTGGGTTGTGCTGATCAGTGTTCAGCATAATGACTGCGTATGTAAGAATATAGATGGCGTCAACGTTGGCAATATCCTCTGGTTGTGCCATGGAGAAGTATTTTTCGGAAAATTCCGTCAAGATCCTCTCAATCAATGCGGATTCGCCCGGAAGACGGAAAGCATGTAAAAGCTGTCGAAGCGCTTCATCAATGCGTTGTCCAGTAAAATCAAACAAGCTGATGAAAGCACTCAGTATCGCCTCATTTCCCTTTTTCGAGATGAATTCTCCAAGAACTTTCTTGTCAACTCTCGTAGTACCTTTGACAAACTCGGCAATGCACTGAGGGTCGTCTGGATCCCTGATAACGCCTTGCGAAGCTAGATAGGCAATACCGGCCTTGGGCTTCTCGTTGAATTTGGTTGCACCTTTGATAATGATGGCCTTACGAGCTCGCTGCGCACGCAGAGACTCAACACTGGGATAGCCTTCGGTTACAGGCTCGTCATCCAATCGATCTGCCATGGATTGGACGAAGCCGAGCAGGGCATCCAGACATAGGGGAGGCACATTGACTGTGCTCCATGTTGCGGAATCTGGGAAAGCATTCCTTGAGAGGAGGCCTACGATATCCATGCAGACATCCCCGCGATCAATCTCGCAGTCGTAATTGACGAAGAGCTCTGCCATGTACGATGGTATTCGTACTAGGCCACCCAAATTCTCTACCATGGCTTCACGAGCGTCAGGTTTTCGGGCGCCACCCTCGAGCCCCAGCTTTTGTCGGTCCTTGACAGGTACCGGAGTCGCACGACCACTCCCATTCGGTTGCTTTGGTGGCTGCTTGATAAGACTAGGCGCATGTGGGACGCCTTCGTACAGTGAAGGTTCGATGCCGGGCTCTGATGGTATTTCGACGCGCGGGAAGAGACAGGCTACCAGGTATGAGAGGTAGAGCTCCTGCTGTAGCTTGAGCACATTTCTGCACGTTGCCAACAGTGTACCGGCAACTCGTAATGACTCGTTCAAGATTGCCATGTTATCTGACCTGACCAGTTGGAAGATGTGCCGGCACAAGGTGTCCTTTGCCAAGTTTGCTAGGCTGGGGTGGCTTGCTATCGAAGGCCCGGCGACTTCAAGGGCAACATCGACAATGCGCAATGCCATGACACGCATAGTATCAGTATGTTGTCGGTCGTGCGGATCAAGCAAGTCAACGAGGACTCGGAAGAGCTCTCTTATGGACGGTAACGAGTATGGCTTGATCTCAACAGGGACTTGTGGCTGTCCGTCCGCAGCTGTTGCGGGAAGATCTAGAGTACTGCTAGCCGGATTCGCCGCGTCATTGTCTTCAATACCCTTCTCCGGGTCGCTTGGCTGCTGAAGTGCCTCGACCTTATGCTGTGCAGAGTCGCTTTCGCCATTTGCCGTTGGATCCATACGTAGACCGTCTTGATCATCCTTGCCGTCTAGCTCTTCGTCCATGGCCTCCAACTCCTCTGGCGACTGGACCTCGAGTGTTTTCAGTCTCCGGAATATGACCTGGCACATGGACACCATGGCAATCTCAGCAGACCTTCGGAGCAGCTCTGATAGCCTTGCCTGACAACACATGCTCAGGCCCGTCTCCATCATCTCGCACACGCTCTCATCGCCCAATACTTCTCCCCCACGGCCAGAGATCATGACTTCCATAAGCCTCAGTATGCGAAGCAGGACAATTTCATCGGCGGGAGAGTCGCTAGCCTCGAAACGACAGTGTGTGATGGCGGAAGAAAGCTGCTGCATAGCTTCAGGAAGGCGTGGGGAGTCATGGCTGATGATGCCGTATGACAGGAACTTTGTTATAGCGATGAGGGCAAGCGAAGTTATGGGCGCCGATGTGGAAGAGGAGCGAATGACCTGGAGGAAGGGGTGGAGCATAGAGGGAGTGTCAAAGGTCCCGATATCTAGTGTAGGATTAGCATTCGCATAGCCTTGGTGCCGTCTCGACGATGCCATGTACCTTTGCAGCCTTTCAAATCATTCCTCAGGCGCGCGAATGCTGACATGAGCGGGTTGTCTTGCATGCTCTTGCCCTTCTTTCCTCGCAATCCCCACCTGCTCGGGACGGCCTCATCTTGCTCTCCTGCGCCTGCAATGCCCTGGCCAGTACGATCGCGCCGCTGGACAGCTGGTGTCTTGTTCGAGGAACTCCCCAGTATCGCCGCGACTGACGAGTGCGCCCAGCGGGCATGCTTTCGCATTGCCGACGTGACGGTAATACATTCCGTGACGACGAGAGCTACCGGGTTGACTGCTACGGTAATGCATCGGGGCTCTAGGCTCGCAATCGTCTCTTGCAGCCGTGAGGCGGCATTGTCGTCACTGTCGGTGCTCGACATGGTTATGGCCGGTTTGGTGTATAGTTGTGTATGCGACAAAGAAGCGGTGCGCGCAAGGCTTATTTGTAGTCGATGGCATATGGACAGCTATGTGTTTAGTTCAGTCGAGTTGCAACATGACACGCATCATCCCAATGACGGCTGCCTGGTGACAAAGACAAGTGTCCTGCTTCAGGAGGTACAAAATAACCTTGTCCGCACGATATTCGTCCTCAATTACCAGTGCAAGCTGCAGTTGGCCTCATCAAACATTTGGCCGATAGTATTTAGCGGAGTTTCGGAGGTGTTGGCGCAACCCTCACTGTGCAAGGGTCCAACCAGCATCGAATGGGAAGTACATGCAACAAGCACATTGACTGAACCAAGCCATTGTATCACGTGTCCGGCCATAGCCACGTGCATGTTATTGCCACACACGCCATGAAATCATGTATAAGTTTGGTACTCTTACAGACGCATGCAGCGCTCACGTCTACTCTGGAGCTCTAACGCCCATAATGCAACAGCTAATGTCTAATGTAATACAATCCCCCAAATGCCTCCCCAAGCGCGCACCAAGCGACAAGGAACATGCGCCAACAAGAACAGAAGAGACCGGCTCGGCGAAAGGTTGCTGTCCGGGGTAGCTGTAGGCTCCAACAAAGAAGAGAAAAAATCAAGTACATCGAAGAAATTGACGTCCGGATCTGCGCCCAGATGCACCCGAGTCGTTACTGTCGTCGCTTTCAACATAGATGCGGACCTAGGTATCATGCTCCTCATATCGACGTGTGTGAATTCTACGAATCTCCCTTCTTTTCTTCTGCTCGCTTCCCTTCCTTCACTGGCTCCTGGTTGCCATGCTCCTTTGCCGCTGCCTCTTGTTGTTTCTTCTTCTCCGCCTCGGCCTTTTCTTCGTTCTTTGCTTTCTGTACCAGGTCCTGGACCGCCGCCTTCTCCTTTTCCCAGTCGCCCTTCTTCTCGTCGAACGTCTCCTTGATCTTGCTCTCTTTTGCCTTCTTCGCCTCCTCTTCGGCCTCCTTCTTCTTACGGTCCTCCTCCATCTCCTTCATGTGTCGGATATCGTCAACGCTGGGCTCGTAAAGATGCCAAATGGTGTAGTGAGGAAGACCGACGACGGAGAACTTCATGCGCTTAGCCATCTGCCATGTAGTGTTAGCTTTGTACCATGTAGAAGCAGCACATGGCGTACCTTGCCGAAACCCTCCGTCTCGGCGTGTTTCTCAAAACTGAAGGCGGGGAAGTGGACACCAGCACGGAAGACCTTGGCTTTGGCCAGGATACTGACACCGCCAACACCGTCGATTTCCATCTCCATGTCTGGGTCCCCGTAGGGATCGCGAAGGTAGGCCAAATGCGGGCGCCATGTTGCGTACTCGGCGTAGCCCTCAACAATGACGGCATCCTCGTCAAGAGTGTCGGCGAGAGCGAGGGCCGTCTCGGATTCTTGCCAGGAATTCAAGTCGTATGGCTGTTCCCCTCCAAGCCAGTCCGGAAGTGGTCGCCAGACGTCTGCGTGATATGTTAGTAATCGAGACTTGTGCTTTGCATGTCAAGTTCAACGTACTTGGTACAATGACATCCTTGTTGTGCCTCATCAGATCCTCGAGAATGGTGAATGGAGCCGTCTCGACGTCTACATCCCTCCAGTATACCCAGCTGTGCGTTGGTCGTAGGGCAGCGCTCAGCAGCCAGTTACGTGCCTGCGCCATTGACTTGCGGCGACCGGCCTGGGCGGCAAAACCGTGACGACTTTCAACGTCCTGGTTGACCTTTTGGCCAAAATCCTTCTCCATGATGGAGATTTCGCCAAACTGCTGCTTTGGGTCTGGGTTGGCTTGCAGCTCCTTGAGCTTCTCCGTCAACAGCGAGATGGTGTTATCCTTTGAATCTCCGACGAGGAAGGCCAGATCGATGAGGTTGTGCGGATACGTGAGATTCTTAAGATGGCCAAAGAACATGGGCAGATGCGGTGCTGCGTCTCGCAACGGAGCGCAGAGCAAGATGCGCTCTTCCCTTTCCCACCCCCTGGCTGTACCCTGCACATTGTTCAGGTCGTAGTATCGCACCGTCTCGAGTTGCGCATCGTCATTCGAAGAGAGCAAGCTGAGGGGCCCGGGACCCAGATTCGGCCGCAGGTCGGGGAAGAAGAAGAACAGGACGGTGAAGAAGATGGAGCCCACCAGCAGTATGCGCTGTATTAGCGCTCTCCGCCGTCTGAGCGTAGGCTGTGAGCGTGGTTGGAACCTACAAGTGCAGTGAAAGTTAGGATCATGCTTCATGGGGTCGCCAAAGTACATGTAGACAGAGTGCGCAGGCACGTGGCGTATGAGTGTCGGGCTGTGCATTGCTGGTGGACGTACTTGTGGGGTTGAATTGAGAAGGTGCCTCCTCCTTGTGAGGGATATGCCCCGTTCGAGAAGGCATGGCGGTGCATCTTCCCTTTGGACGAGGAATGTAAGGGCAACATTCGAGAGGAACGGGCGCGAGATATCGATGGATCGCTCCCTTAGAGACCCCCGGTCACCTAGGACCCGCCAGATCACCCAGTTGCTGCACCCAGGTACCCCTCTTCGGTCCTCGTTGGATTCGGCGCCTTCGGACCGTGTCGGACGCGATAATTGTTGGGTTGCGAAGGTTGGAATTGTGGATTGAGATGACAGTTTGCCTGGATTTGAAATGTCGCGCGTCTTGATGCCCTGCGTTGCAAGACTTGGCGTGGGATTAATTCGCCAAGACGACGGTGACGTTCAGAAGGGGGCTCGTGGTAATTTAGTGGCGTCCGGTAGCGGAGATTTTGATCAATCGAGCTCTTGTATCGACGCGCGAGTCTGGCGAGATGCAGTCGTCGTCGTGGCCGCGATGCATGTGTGTGCAGGACACTTTGCATCATCGCTCGACTTGTGAGGCTAAGCCGAGTCAGCTAGCATGGCTCCGGGCTTGTTTCAGAGGCAATCATGTACACGAACGCCCATCTCCGGAGAAGCGGCGGATGCCATACGATACGCTGACGAGCCCGGTTCTTAACCTCCATCATTTCACAATCATCCATCACTACCCTGTGCGCATTTGCTTGACTGACTACAATCAAACTTGACGCGTCCAACGATACTGAACATACCATGTCACCTTGCACAACTGCTGGGCATAGACACGTTGAGCAGTCACATGTGAGGCCGACCAAGCACAAGGACCTCATCTGAATGAAGGAATCTGATGCAAATCTCGACAGTGCTTATTATTTAAACAAAGCTTATTCGGTATTGACTACAGCCACAACCGTCTTCCTGCATCGAGTCCACTACTGACTATCACAATTTCATCAACCTGCCAATCGGATTCCATCTGGACACTGTTAGCCATGCGCAGACAGTGGTGTCGCAATAACATTTGCAAAGGCATCTTGCTCAGACAGCCGTTTTAAATCATTCCCCATCACCTGGCCCCTGATCGCAGCGCTCCAAGACGGATTGCTGCAAGCATTGGCTCAAAGACCACAATTATGCGGCGCTGAACAAGCCAGCAGTGCAACTCCACAACCCGTCATCCCAGCCGAGACTGGTAGGGTGCGGGAGGGTGACCCGGCGACAGATGTCGTTGAATGGATAGACTAGTTTTCCTCCTGGCGAAAGGGAAGGAATCAGCTGTGCTTACCAGGTCGAAGGGTGCAATGCGCGGGGTGTACTATATATCTGATTGCCAAGTTAGCATTGCGCCTTTCAAGAGCTGAAATGCAGAAGCCAAGGTAGCAAAGTGTGATCAGACAAAGGTAAGCGGTATATGTTTTCTTCAATGAAGTTCAGTAGCAGAACTGAAAAAATACGTTCATCATATGAGGTAGGCATGAGAGGAGTGGATGAAACTTACCATTAGGCAGAACCTTGGACGTTACTGAAGTTAGTACTGGGACAGCATATCCACCACCTACGTCGCAACGACTGAGGTGGCCTCGTAGCAAAGGTATATGCAGCCTCGGAGCTACCGCGAAGGTCATATCATGGCGGAAGGAAGCCGGCGCTGGACAATGTCTGGTCTGGGTTAGCTAGTATCGCAGACGTTGTTGCAAAACCAGAAGCTTTGGGGACAAGATCAGAGGGTGGTGCATGTGTTCAAAGCTCATTTGAGATCACAAGAACTATTTCAAGGGTATCAATCATGAAAGCGAGAAGGAGAGAAGAAATGGTGTAAACATACCTTGGGCGCGGATGTGAGTAGAAGAAAGAAAGTTGGTTTGGACGCGAAGGAAAATTGATCTTAGCTGCGAACTCTTGGCAGTCTCGCGCTTAGTCAGCCGTTTTTCCGCAAACACCATGAGATCACTAGCACCCGCAACACCGCAAGCTCAATACACCCACAATGGCGGCAAACATGGACAGAAGGAGGAACAATGCGCCAAGTGGCGGAACAAGTGCGCCAGTATTTGCGCGAACCATACGGGACCCGCAGTACATTGAGAAGCTTAGGCCGACAAGGTCAAGAGACCCGAATGAGCTTCGCAGGATCTGTGAGTGCTTGTCCCCTTGTTCTCGACTCCCTGCATGCTTCGCAGCTTCAATTGAGACTCATCAGCTTCGACTGAGCGAAATGCATTGTCCAAGCTCCACGCATAGCGCATTTCGTGTAGTTTTCAACTGCTTACACAACATCAGTCCTTCAAACGTCCATCATACCCTCCGCGTCCGGATCCGCCTACCTAGAGATTCCTTCCTCGTCTCCTTCCGCGACTTCTTCACTCATACCGCCCACTTCGTCCCTCAAGATTACTGCCTCAATACAGGGCCCGAAGCCCCTCCCCCGCAGCGCACCCTTCAGTCCGTCACTTCTCCTTACGACTACCGTCAAGTTTGCCCCGTTCGCAACCAGGCATAGACGCGGCTATATACGCGACTCAACGGAGCGTGATCTTGGGGTTCACCTAGAGACAGCGTTACGAGGTGTCATTATTGGCGAACGATGGCCAAAGAGTGGAGTCGAAGTCGTAGTGACTATCTTGGAAGGTGACGAAGACGGCTGGTGGGGAGATTCCGGGAGTGAAGGAAGCGCAAGCGGCAGTGGATGGGGCCTTTTGAACGTTTTGGCGGGATGCATAACAGTTGCGAGCGCTGCCATAACAGATGCAGGCATCGACTGTGTGGACATGGTGTGCGGAGGTGTCGCAGCCATCACACGTAATCCAGCATCAAAGCAAGAGCAAGGACTCGCAAGGATATTGGATCCATGTCCAGCAGAGCACAAGGATGTGGTCGCGGCATGTGTGGTCGGCTACCTTGCCTCGAGAGACGAGATTACCGAAATATGGATGAAGGGTGATGTTGGTTCCAATCCCGATGCTCTGATCGAGGGCGCCATACATGCGGCTGTGGGTAGTCTCGCGGTAGTCAAGGACGTCTTGCTTGAAGCGCTCCAAACCAAGTTTCAAGGTCAGATCGACAGCAACGAAGGCGGCTTGAAGAGGAAGGCACAGGATGTGGATATGACTGGCTGAACAAGTGCAGCAATGTACCTGTACTGTGTCCAGTATCTCTTCACAGGAATGACGACGTTGGACCAATCATCAAGCAATTGGCAAGCCGGCTATCGGCCCGAGCCTACATTCAGCCAAACCACACTGCTAGTATATGGACAGCCACTGCGAACTTTTGTAGCATCAACGGTCTACAGCACCGCCTACATCGCATTCTTAAAATGCATAGCGTCGGCGTTCGGAGCTGCCATCTAGCTCGATGCATGCGGATCTCAAGGCCACGCACGTATCCAAAACTTGGCAGGCTAAGAAGATCCACAAGTTTTCCAACTGAAAAGTTGTTGGCTCAGGCTATCTTCGCTAGCAATGTGAAGACATGTGTTAGTTATTGCTGTTCCCGATCAACTGGCTTTTACTGGCGAGGTGGATTTTGTGTTTGATGTGCGTACAAAACGTTCACTTCAGTAGTATTTTGGTTTGGTTCAGACAATATCAACGGCATGTTTCTTTTGCCGCCGATACCACCACAGTTGCCAAGGCGCATATCGGGGTTTGAGATGTCGTGATTGGTGCGCAAGTAGCAACAAAGTGGCTGGGATCCTACTATCCCTACTGAACATGGCGTCACAATTCTACAAGAAAACCCAACACGGCTCGCAAATTGGACATTGAGCATGGTTATTTTCCAAATAATGCAGCTGACAGGACATCAGTATACCCGCTAGCAGCATAGCTTCCCGAGCTTACGGCCCACTTGAGGCATGCTAGACTGCATGCCTTCAGAACCTTCCGGGTGGGTCGCATTGGCAATGGCCATGCGCGTGGGTCTTGAGGTCATCCCGTTCTTGCCTATCGTGAAAGAAATGCTTGCCGAGATTGGAGCAACAGCAAGTCGGCCTCCCTGGCAGCATCATCTCGATAGGTTTGCAGTTGCCCGATTAGTCTTGACGAGATGCAAACAACTTTCACGCCTCATAGCTTGCCACTCTTCTTCTCTTCAGCCCACTCTTTTTGGTCTCTATCATTTGAAGCTGACTATTTGTCTGCCCGTCTTTCGTTTTTCACGCTCGAATCACAGAACAGCAGCCGGCAAGCCTTCCGTCTTAGCTGCTCCTGCGCGGCTCAAGATTCCCTGCAACTAGTGTTGGTGCATATCTCTCGCGATTGCGATTCGGACGCAAGTGGGCAAGCGAGCGTTATAAGGCTTGAACATTCGCGCAGTTCTCGACCATCATCTTTTTCGTCCTTCGTTCCACGGTTGTTGTTATGTTGCAGTCGTTCGCTGATATGCCATCTGTATGTTATGCACAACACCCATGTTCCTTGCCTGCAGCGACGCTAATAATGTTGATAACTAGCTTACTCGCGCGATCGCGCTGCTCCCCGCGCTCTTTGCGACAGTCGCAAAAGCCGTCCACCCAGTTGAAGTTCGCGGCCAGGACTTTATCGATACCGTCACAAACAATCGGTTGATGATTGTTGGTGTTGACTACCAGCCCGGAGGTCAAGGCGCATACCAGCCCACAAACAGCCAGGATGCACTCACAGATGCCGATGTCTGTCTGCGGGATGCCGTCCTCATGCAGAAGTTGGGTGTGAACACTATTCGTGTCTACAATCTTGACCCGTCTCTGGATCACTCCATGTGTGCCTCCATTTTCAATGCAGCTGGCATCTACATGGTCCTCGATGTCAACTCGCCACTACCTGGAGAGAGCATCAATCGCTTGGAACCGTGGACGTCGTACAACAGCGACTACCTCAACCGTGCGTTTGGCATCATTGAGAACTTCATGGGCTTTTCCAACACCCTTGGATTCTTCTCTGCAAACGAGGTCATCAACGACTTGTCTACGGCTGAGCACAACCCACAGTACATCCGTGTAAGTCCGAGCCGCCATTGATTTGGCTTGACTCGCTGCTAACACAGATGCAGGCCGTTCAGCGTGACATGAAAAACTACATCGCCAAACATGCTAAACGCCCCATTCCTGTCGGCTACTCTGCTGCTGACGTTCGTGAGATTCTACAAGACACTTGGGCATACATGCAATGTATCGACAACAACGACAACTCGTCTTCAGACTTTTTTGGTCTGAACTCATACAGCTGGTGCAATGGCGACAACTACCAGACCTCAGGGTACGACGGTCTGGTTACCATGTTCAATGGTTCTGCGATTCCCGTATTTGTAAGATTCATATACTACATACATTTCCTGTAGGCTCACAACAAACAGTACAGCGAATACGGCTGCAACCGCATCATGCCCCGCCTTTTCGATGAAGTCCAAGCTCTTTACGGTCCCAACATGCGTGCACTTTCCGGTGGCCTCGTCTATGAGTTTTCAGCAGAATCCGCTAACTACGGGCTCGTACAAATCAATCAAGACGGCTCCGTCAAGCTTCTCGCCGACTACGACAACCTGCAATCTCAGTTTAACAAGCTCGACCTGAGCGCCCTTGAATCTGCAAACCCACAATCCACCAGCATCAAAGCGCCCGACTGCTCGGCCAGCCTCATCTCAGCGCAAGACTTTAGCAAAAACTTTACAATTCCTGCTATCTGTCCCGGCTGCCAAGCCCTCATCGACAACGGAATCGAGAACCCGAAGAGAGGTGCCTTCGTCAAGGTCGACAACATGCGGGTTTCGCAGAAGGTTTATGGAAGTAATGGTCAACAAGTTAACGATTTGACGCTTGATGTTGTGTCTAACGATGGGTCTAACACGCCTGGCGGCGACAACACGACTCCAAGCGGTACAGGCAGTTCGAACAGCAAGCCTAGTCAGACAGGTAACGAGGCATCGCCGTCGCAGACAACAAAGGGCTCGGCTTCGCGAGTCGGAGGCAGCTGTCTTTTGGCACTGTTGTCAGTGTTTGCGTTTGCCCTCTTCTTGTAGAGAGGACAGGCAGCATCACGATCTCATGACTAACTATTTCCACCTGCATTTACTTAATGATAGCTCGGATTATGATACGACATTTTTTCACGGCCGCGCAAGCTAATGAGGTAACGGTTTGAATAAAAAGAGGGATCTGGCGAGGATGGAAAATGCGCGTTTCTTGCATATTTTCTGTGTATATACTCCGTACATAGGTTTTTAGCATCTAATGTGTATATACAAAAACATGATAAGGACCTATCTCCCCTTGCTCCACTCAGATACAGGTATCTCGAGACGCGCCGTATTCTAGCCTCAGCCCAGTTCTTTGAAAAGACAACACATCGAAGACTAGTTCCCCATCACGCAGCAACGACTTTATAGTCTCCAACGTATATTCAACATTTGTATACATGAGCCCGATTCCCGCTCTGTATCATCAAAACTTCTCCGCCGCCTGCAACTGATATTTAACCCTTCAAGTGTAAGAACCTGTGACCCTGTATGCAGAAGCGGTTATATTGAGGCGATAGGAGTCGCGATCTGCACTTCCCACGAAAGAATATAAAGCAATATAGGAGAGCCATGGCAGCCTAAACATCGACAACGATCTTTCTCCAGCCTTCAAAAGACCAACTATATACTGAATACACATAAATGAAGGGATTGCAAGCATTGCTAGAATATTTAGCAAAATCAGGCTTACACCAAGGAACCAGAGACTGTATACTCCCCTTGATCGATTCTGACCATTCACCATTGAGGGAATGACGGCTACGTACGGCTGCGGCGCTCTTATGGCATCATCAACGAAACCGTTTAGTCGCTGCAGAAGCGCAAGAGAGACATAGGAATCTTACCCATACAAAATCTTGGTATCCGGGCTATAGGGAGATAGTCCAGTCTGGACCAGTTCGAACACTCGTTGAACGCAACTATCGCTTTCGTCTTTTCCTTTGGCCTTGACAGATTCCCGAACGCATATACGACTATAGTCCCACAACAGCTTCCTTGCATATTTCCAGGTCTGAAATTGGCAGTTGCTGTTTGACACTTGGGATCTCCGTAACCTCTACTGTAAGAGGTGCTGCGCGTGTACAACCCCCGTAGTATCTAGTAAGATGCGATTGAACTTGAGGATAAGTACCCACAAGTGGCTCTTGATTGCAGCGTCATGTATAGCGGCCTCGTATGTATCGCCAAGGCATTCTAGTTGGTCAATCTCTCGCGCGACCATTGCCATCATGTGAAAGAACTCTGGGGGGACAATTTCAAGCTACAGGCTTCTGATAAAGTAACATTCGAGGTTTTATACATCCAATAGCAGAAGTTCCCGCTCTGTGACTAGCGGCAGTGAAGACTAATGATTTACAAGATACAAGAATGATACTTTATATATTCGTATAGATCCGTTGATGCTGATTAGGTACGACCCATAGTGTGTGATTGGCTGCTCTTCGGCTGCATCTTTTTCAAGTCCGCCAACTATTTTCGAGAACAGTGAGCTATCGCAATAGAGTGGCACAGGGCTAGATGATGGCTGCGCTGTATCAGTATCAAGGTTTTCGACAACATCGAAAATTGACTGCCAGTATCATGTAATCCCTCCAGTTTTAGAGGAGGCTTGCAACGAAGGATTAAAATTGTGAAAAGTTTTATCATTAACAACTCAAAGACTAAGGATCTCTTTATAAGCGACAGCAAGAGCACTTGGGTGCTATAAGATGCTTAACATACTAGTGTAAAAAGGCTACTACAGTTGCTACACACGCCGATTAGGTGCTTAGCTACCCGGTCAAGCATTTTATGACAACCTGGTGATGGTGTACTCCTGGAGAGTCGGGGTGGCGTTCCTGGAATACCGGTAGTGTTTAAGCTAGGTCATATCCGGTTAGCTGACCTTGAACTCGCGACCGCCGAAAAAGTGAGTCGCCAGCTGCGATCTTTGTGGCGGCAACATGTTTGGGGAGCTCGATCCTAGCGGCAGCGACTGTGCTCCACTCTGAATACTGCAAGTAATCGTGGGTGGACAAGTCCGTGCCGCTGACTGCAAGCGTGCCTGGGAATGACGCTTTAGGTCTACAGTGTGCGTAAACGTCAGCCTCGAGCGGAGACGCCTCCCCAAGCCACCGCGTAGTGCAATCGGCCTCTTGCCGCCGCTTATTGTTTACGATGTCTCATCACGGTACCACAGGTCTAGCAAGGGTCTTTGAGGCTCTAATTGATAGTGTATCTCGTTAGCTATGTCGAGATTTCATGCATCACGGGCAAGCCGAGGTGGCTACTTCCGTTCCCAAGGACGAGGGCAGTCAACACCTTTGCTATGCCGTCATGATAAGACTGCACCCAATGAGCTCTGCCGAGCTAAACCTCTGCCGTCTTGGATCTTGGAGCCACCCAACGGACAAGGCTTAGATCAGGGATTAGATCGTTGTCTTTGGTCGCTTACATCCGCTTTCACGGTAGCGCGACTTCGCTAGGACTTACCCCCGCATACGTATAATACCTTTGACCCATGGTACACTTCTTGTCAATCATCGCATTACTTGGAAACATCCAGTCAAGGCGCAGTCACCCGATATCGTAGTCCGATTCACAGTCGAGATGGATGCCAGTCTCTCCGATCGTAACAAGGCGCATCTCAGCGACGAAGATAAGATTCCCGTTGAAAATTCGCACTCCAAAGTCGAAATCCCAATCTACAATGACGTCGAGCGCGTCGACCAAACCGATCTGTCTTTCGCTGCAATCCTCAAGGGCACAGCTGCCAACCCACTCAATACGTTCGAAAAGAAAGCGGCGCTTATCAATGTCGAAATCGACAAGTTTGGTATGGGGAAATACCAGATATGTATCTGGTTCTTGTGTGGATTTGGATATTTCCTTGATCTTGCATGGTCACAGGGTGTTGGTCTAATTGCATCGGCAATCTACCAAGAAGTCAGTATGTACCAGCTGTCTTTGGGAGTATCTGCTAAATCAAAAATCAGATGGGAGTCCCAGACAAAGATACGGGAAACATCTATGCCATTGCGAACGCAGGCTTAGCTGTCGGTGCGCTCGGTTTTGGCCTCGCTGTCGACATCATTGGTCGTAAATGGGCCTTCAATCTGACTTGCCTGATCACCTCGGTGTTCGGGCTCTTGCTGGTACGTTCCTGTATTAGCATCCTATGCTTCAAATTACTGAAGAATGAACAGGCTGCTCCCAAATATAACTATCCTGCAATATGTGCGATCTACTTCCTTGCGTCGCTTGGTCTTGGAGGTAACATTCCAATCGACGCGACCATCACCCTCGAATTCCTACCGCATAACCGCCGATTTCTCGTCGCGCTTCTATCTATGTGGCAACCAGTCGGTGTTGCCATTGCATCTTGCATCGCTTACGGTACAACGGCCAAATGGCGCTGTGACCCCACTTTGAAGTCCTGCCATGATGTCAATCCTGGAACCGAATGTTGCACCGTCGGTAGTAACATGGGTTGGCGCTACACTGTGATAGTTCTTGGAACTATGACTTTGGCGGTATTCTTCGCTCGTTACTTCATTTTCACTTTCCATGAGTCGCCCAAGTTCTTGCTTGCGAGAGGCAGGGAGGCAGAGGCTATTGAGATCCTCCATAAGATCGCAAAGTATAACAAGCAGCCGCCTCCGACGTTGACCCTGGAGATGTTCGCTGCTATCGATGAAGCGTCATCAAATGCCACTTCTGCCACACAGGGTGCTGTAGACGAGCCTCAAAGTACTACAGCAACTACCAAGAAGGTTGTCAGTGGGTTTGGAAAGGAATTGACTCGATTGAAGGGCATTTTCACGAACAGACTTTCTGCCTTTATATTTGTATTGCTCGCGATTACCTACATGGTGAGTCAATCTTTAACATTTACAGTCTAGTGATACTAACCCAACTATAGGGAGACTACTGGTCTTTCAATCTCGCCGGTAGCTTCCTCCCGATTATTCTGCTACGAAACAACGTCGACAACGGCAGAGGCTCCGTGTCTGACACGTACGAGCAGTACCTGATCATCTATTTTCCGGGTATCATTGGCGCCGTTCTCGCTCTTGTATCTATTCAGTTGCCTCTGGTTGGTCGAAAATGGTCGCTTGTCTTCTCTGCCATTTGTCAAGGGGTTTCTATGGCGATGTACACTCAGGTGTCCACGACCGCAGCTTACGTTGGCTTGAACGCTTTGGAGTACATTATGCAAACTGTAAGTTCACCAGTGAAAAGAAATCTTCGACCGTGCTGAACGACAAATAGTACTTCAATGCGGTGTTGTATGCTTCTGCTCCAGAGCTTTTCGATACAGTCTATCGCGGAAGCGTCAGCGGAATGCTCTCGTGCATGGGCCGTCTGGCCGGTATCGTCGCCCCGTATGCCGGTGCTCAATTTCTTGCAGAAAAGAGTTCTGGGATTCTTTGGTTAGGTGCTGGTGGCATCTGGTTGTCGGCACTGCTCATGTGCTTCTTGCCCGTTGAAATGAAGAACAGACAGATGTTTTAACACTTGACGCTTAGTTCCAATGTCAGCATCAATATTGTAGAGGTTAGATACTCCAGCTATAGAAAGCAATGAAGAATCAGGAACGGAAAGCGGGTTCCGTGGAAAGATTCTGTGCTAGGCCTGACTTGTACTAGTGAATATGTGGTGACGTCTTTTCCATCTGTAAGCGCCTTGGTACCGTCGCTCATGTGGGCCGACGACACCATCTCAGATCTTGCATCTCAACCGTTGGATATGGGCGACGCTTACCATGTTCCCTCTAGCACCTCATAGTCGTGTCTGACAACTACAGTGGCGTTTGTACTCTAGTATATTAGGTATTGTATGTCACCCGAATGCTAGTCATGATTTACTGGAACAAAGCAGAGTTTGAAGTAACCTCCCTCCCCGCGGGTAGAACATCCCACCGCGCAGAACCATGAAAATCTTCAAGCAACACCACTCTTCATCCCACGGTTCTATAAAGCTTAAACAAACACAGTGATATACCTTAGTAAAATTACAATCTGTTACTAAGATTAAATAGCAAAATTATAGCGGTCTTGCGCATACTTACCGACATACTCTCGCCACGACTAGAAGCTGCGACAACGATGCACCCCTGTTCTCTTGTCGGGCCCTACGATCATCGCCACTTCGGAGGCTCTAGGGAATAACTTATCGTGTCAAAACATAGCTCGCAAAGTGCGAAGACCTGCAGCGACCGAGAACATCTGCTCCGGATTTATCCACGGAGACGTGCAGGCCTCCCCACTTAAGCAGGGATTCTCTGCACGCTGAAAAAGCGTGTACTTTACACTAAGCGGCCTGCATTATACACCTGCGCTATGCCCTAGATGCCCTAGCTGTGGCGCATGCTTCTCGAAGCCTCTCTGCACGCGCGCTGCGCCTTCTGGCTATTCTTAGAAATCGAAGATGAGCAGCGCGAGGGTGACACCCTCGTCAGCTTCTTGCTCAAGCCCGCCCTCCTCTCACCACCTACGCCGACATGGACCCAGCCAGCCGAGCGCTGGTGCAGACCTTGCCTGCAGGCGTGCGTGATACGTATGCTGCTCGATCAGAACACAGCAATGTCCCAATCTCTACCCTTGTTCATCGCCGCAACGGCCGACGCTCGCGCGAGGAGCAGGCGCAGCGCTAGCAGTACCTCAATCGAGAAGAGGAGAAAGCTCTAGTACAGTTCTTGCTGCTAATGTCTAACCTTGGCCACCCGGTGCAAATCAAGTTCATACGCCTTCTAGCTTGTAGTATAGCTCGTCAGCGGTCTACCAAGACGCAACCGATCAAGCCCCCGGGCAAGAACTGGCCGAAAGCCTTCGCGGAGCGTCACCCAGAGCTACAAGCGAGAAAATTCAAGTCGATAGATTGGAAACGTCACGAGAACAACGTATATGGCAAGATAGTCGAGTGGTTCGATATAATCGGGCAGGTGCTACAGAACCTAGCTGTCTTACCAGAGAACGTGTACAACATGGACGACACGGGCGTTATGCTAAGCATGCTTAGCTCGGTCAAGGTCCTGGTAGGTAAGGATGACCGGCGGAACTATAGAGGTGGGGGCGTAAAGCGGACGATAGTCACCGCGGTCGAGTGTGTGAGCGCCGATGGCAGGGCGCTGCTGCCACTGATTATCTGGCCCGCTTCAACCTATCGCAGCAACTGGACCACTCACGAGACGCTAGGATGGCATTATGCGCACTCTAAGAACGGCTACAACGACTCTAAGATCAACTTGGAGTGGCTTACGCGCGTATTTGATTCTCAAACTAGAGCACGAGCTAACGGGAAGCCACGTGTGCTAATCTGCGATGGCTTTGGAAGCCATGAAACACTCGAGATCCTAGAGTTCTGTCTTACTAACAACATCACCTTGTGTCGTCTGCCCTCTCACACGTCCCATAAGCTACAGCCCTGCGATGTCGGGCCTTTCGCACCCTTGAAGACAGCATACCGTGATCAGGTCGAACGACTCAACCGGGGAGGCATAGATATAGTTGGCAAAGAACATTTTACCTATCTGTACAGTCCCGCTAGAGATACAGCATTGACCAAAAGAAACATCAGAGCTGGATAGGCTGCGACCGGTCTGTACCCTTTCAATCCGCAAAGAGTGCTGAAAGATATCCCGAGACCTCCAGTCGAAGTCGCTATTCAGGAAGCTACCGTTGCGAGCACTAGTACGCTTGATGTAATGCTTTAAACACCTATCACACCAGTAACAACAGAAGCGCTTACATCGTTGCATAACGTGATTAAGCAAGACACTAGCATGCCTAACGAGACAAGGGGTCGCATACAGAAGCTCGCAAATGCTGCACAAATCTCGTTCGCCGAGCGAGCCCTCCTAAAGGACCGCAACCGCTTTCTCTTTAAAATCAACAACGAAGCTAAGGCTCGTAGGTTGACCAGGTCCATCGTGCTAGGAAAGGCGAAAGTAATGAGTTTTGAGGACCTAGAAGAGGCGAAGGTGAGGCGTGCCGCAAAAGAAGAAGCTGCCGCAAAGAAGGCGCACCGTAGTCGTAAGCGCAAGGGTCCTGCACTAGAAGCGGACGCAGGTTCATCGGTAGACAAGGGTGAAACAGTGCGAGTGAACGAAGCGCCGCAACGCCGTGGAGGGCTCCGGTAGCGCGGATGTACTAGGAAAACTCTAGCTCTTATGGCTCTGCTTCTAGAATGTCATGTTTAGAGCTTTATCTTATTATTATGTGCCTTCCCTTTGCTGCTAATCCACACTCAGCACAGTCGCAATGCCGGTGTCTTCCGCGACGTCTCAGATCGACTGGTATTTGCACTGCGCCTAGTCGATGTCGTCTGTATCCGCATCGCCTTCGAAGGATAGTATGAGCGAAGATGATACGCTAGGCGTAGGCGATGCTTTTGGTATAGGGCGATCTAACAACCGCCGGCATCGTGCTGCGTGGCTCCTCTGAAGATGGATGCGCAAAGATTCGACTACAGAACATGTAGCAGTGAAGAGACACTCCCGTTGCGGCGACGACCATGCGAGGTGCGCATCATGTGAGCCCAGGGACAGGAGGCTTTCCGCTTGCCGAGGGCATCACCCAGCACGGACCGCGCTCGAGCGGCAGCTCAGGATGATTCAGCGCAGATGGGCCTTCTGCGACATCCAGAGGTATCCACCGTCAAAACGCTTCAGTATTTCGGGTCGTGCCATGACTACCGAGCCTACATACGTAACACTTATCACACGTTATAATGTAGACCGATCTTCGGTGTTCAGACCTGGCCCTAACAAGATGATACGGCCGCGCCGCACCAGCGGAGTTGCGGCTGAGATGCGCAGCCATGTTCAGCTTGATGCGCAGCCCCTCCACCTGTCTTTCAGCCTGATCGTGGGCATTCCATCCTTCTTGTTCTCACGTCGTTGCGCATCGCTTGTCGCCTCTGCCACAGTCTGAACCCTTAGATACTGGCTCGTCAGTCGCTGTTTTGAATCCAGTCTCCGGCAACCCTGGTGCATGCGGAGCAGTCTCCAGGACCACCTAACCAACCTCTTTCCTCTGCACCCAAGACGGCTCTTATTTACAAAACGGGCAGGACAACGCTGATGTAGGACTACGCTACAGCTTGCTGTACTGCAGCTGTTTAGCAGGAGTTATGTCTAGCGCTCTGGCGAAAGCCTCGCCCTTGAAGCCTGAGATACGCCTCGCTCAGGCTATCTCCGAGTTCGAAGCCCACCTCTCGCATGAGCAAAAGTCGACATTCCGAACACTGAGGTCGCAGTCGCTCTTAACAACACCTAGCCCACACGATGTTATGCAGCTAACGGCTGAGGTTGATCGTCACACGTCAAAGAAGTTTAGCAGTGCATGTTTCGGGCCTCGGTTTACTAACTTCCTTCACGGAGTTCAACAGTTCGCTGCTCTTGGAGATGTTGTGATCGGAGGATCGCAGAACTTGCTAGCGTGTGGCGTGTGGTCGTTGGTGCGCATGTCGTTATTAGTTAGTGCCCCTCGTCTTGCATTATTGTCGTAGTTAGTCACTGATACACTGCAGTCGATCGTGAACCTTTCGAACTACATCGATAAGCTGTCCTCGCTGTTCATGGACGTCGGCCGCTCTGCTCCGCGCTACCAAGCGATTGCCCTACTATACCCTCGATCTACGAAGCTACAATCACACCTCTCTGAGTACTTTATCGTGGTAGTTAGCTTGTGTCGTTACCTGTTCAATTTCGGTCAGAAATCGACTGTCCAGCAGTTTGCGTCCTCGCTGAGCGATGCGCACTTGAAGACCTTCCAGGCGGACCTTGACAAGTGGGCAACTTCCATCAAGGGGCAGATAGACGTGAATGAAGCTCAAGAGAGCTCTGGTTTCAGGGCTTTGACCAGGGAAACGTTCAAGTCTGCCTCATATCAGCAGAGACTTGCAGCCAACATGCGAGTGCTCGACTTTTGCTCCACGTACGATCATGAGAT
Source organism: Pyrenophora tritici-repentis (assembly GCF_003171515.1). Taxonomy (NCBI): domain Eukaryota; kingdom Fungi; phylum Ascomycota; class Dothideomycetes; order Pleosporales; family Pleosporaceae; genus Pyrenophora; species Pyrenophora tritici-repentis. The sequence goes on from NC_089390.1 coordinate 8,562,462, forward strand.
AGCGTGGAAGCAAATTAGAAAGGCTGGTAACACATCCTTTTACAGGCAACAAGCAGAGTACAAAGAGTGGAGAGATAGCTCGCACCCTAGCACACTATTGTATAGAGGCAAGTTGGGCTCGGGAAAGTCAGTGTTGCTAGCCAACATTGTGGATGACCTCAGCCTCTCAACCGAGAAAGCCCTACCCTTGGTAGCATACTTCTTTTGCAAACATGACATTCCAGAAAGTCTACAGGCACGGACGATCATCGGCTCACTAGCACGACAACTTCTACGTACTGTTCCAGATCTTAGCGTACCTGCTAAGAATTGCGAAAATACTCACACTATAGGCGACACCAATACAGCGCTCGAAACGCTCTTTCGGGGCTTTCCCTCCGATGTCAAAGTATACTTCGTGCTTGACGGCCTAGACGAATGCGACAATGAGGAGAAAGAGACGTTGGTGCAGGCAATCCGGAAGATCCAGGTGAAGCTAAAGGTCCTGGTCTGTGCTTCTTTCCGAGAAGAGCCAAACAATGGCCTGCAGTCGATTACTAATCAACTCTTGGCCACTCGCGCTGTCTTTATACCAGACGACAACCCAGACATTGACGCTTTTATCGAAGCAGACCTTGAGCGTTGTCTTCGCCAAGAATGTCTAACAATCGGAGATCCAGCTCTAATCTTGGACATTCAAGATGCTTTGTCGAAAGGCTCGCAGGGAATGTTTCTCTGGGTAGCTCTTCAAATCCGGTCTTTGTGTAGTATGAAGACTGATCATGCTATCCGAGAAGCACTAGCAGACCTGCCTAAAGATCTCTCGGAGACGTTCGCTAGGATCCTACGGAAGTCGGGAAGCTCGGATCCAGCACTCCAAGCAAAGACGCTGCAGTCTGTGCTTGCGGCTTATCGCCCTTTAACGACGGACGAGTTGCGGGAAGCGCTGAGCGTTACTCCTGGAGATGCAACTTGGGATCCTTCTAGAATCCTAAATGATGCTTATTCAGCACTAGCGTGCTGCGGATGCCTTCTTGCTGTTGATGAGGAAGAGCTCACCGTCCGAGTTGTACATCACAGCGTCAAGCAGTACGTCCTCGATGGGCTTAATGGCGTAAAGCATATAGGCTTTTCGTTTGACGAGGCACAAAGGATGTTGGCAGACACTGTTGTCACGTACCTAGGCTATGGCGTCTTCGGGACTGAGCTATCGAGAGTCAAGGTCCATCCGATGGTGGCACAATCTGCACCATCCAAGATCGTGCAAGCGACTATTGGTTCGTCAAGCACTGCTCGTTATCTTGCTATAAAGTTGCTTGGATCAAGAGGGCAACAAGCGTTTGATGTGAGCAAAGCTCTTGCGGACGCGCGAAGCTCTCTTAGCTCTAAGCCAGAGCACGCATTCAGATTCTACACTTATGCAAAGACCTATTGGCAGGACCATGTATTTTATGTATCTGGACATAAAGACGCCATTTTCAAGCTTTGTTCAAAGCTGATCTACAGTCGTGCGTCTGAGCTTAACAAGGTGGACAAAGACTACTGGACGCGTTTCCAATGGGCTGTCGAGAATAGGAACGGGAATGTTCTTGTGCTCTTATCCCAGGCTGGAAAGATCGACTTGAATGCAAGGGACAGTAGAGGATGGACGCCGCTGATGCGGGCGGCAGAAGGCGGGCATAGAGACACTGTTGAGGTGCTGCTTAGCGTTGGCAAGGCTGACGTTGAGGCGAAAGACAGCGACGGGTGGACGCCGCTGATGCGGGCGGCATTAAGAGGACACAGTGATACCGTGGAGACGCTCCTTAGCGTTGGCAAGGCTGACGTTGAGGCAAAAGACAGCGACGGATGGACGCCGCTGATGCGAGCGGCAGAAGGCGGACACAGAGACACCGTTGAGGTGCTGCTTAGCGTTGGCAAGGCTGACGTTGAGGCGAAAGATAGCGACGGGTGGACGCCGTTGATGCGAGCGGCAGAAGGCGGGCACAGAGACGCCGTTGAGGTGCTGCTTAGCGTTGGCAAGGCTGACGTTGAGGCGAAAGATAGTAGTAGATCGACGCCGCTGATGCGGGCAGCATTAAGAGGACACAGTGACACCGTGGAGACGCTGCTTAGCGTTGGCAAGGCTGACGTTGAGGCGAAAGACAGGGACGGACAGACGCCGCTGATGCAGGCGGCGGAAGGCGGGCATAGAGACACCGTTGAGGTGCTGCTTAGCGTTGGCAAGGCTGACGTTGAGGCGAAAGATAGTAGTAGATCGACGCCGCTGATGCGGGCGGCAGAAGGCGGGCATAGAGACACTGTTGAGGTGCTGCTTAGCGTTGGCAAGGCTGACGTTGAGGCAAAAGACAGGGACGGACGGACGCCGCTGATGTGGGCGGCACAAAACGGGCATAGAGACACCGTTGAGGTGCTGCTTAGCGTTGGCAAGGCTGACGTTGAGGCGAATGACAGCTGGGGATGGACGCCGCTGATGCAGGCGGCGGAAGGCGGGCATAGAGACACCGTTGAGGTGCTGCTTAGCGTTGGCAAGGCTGACGTTGAGGCGAATGACAGCTGGGGATGGACGCCGCTGATGCAGGCGGCACGTGGCGGACATATAGACACCGTAGAGGTGCTTCTTAGCGTTGGCAAGGCTGACGTTGAGGCGAAAGACAGCGACGGACAGACGCCGCTGATGCAGGCAGCATATGGCGGACACAGAGACACTGTTGAGGTGCTGCTTAGCGTTGGCAAGGCTGACGTTGAGGCGAAAGACAGCGACGGACAGACGCCGCTGATGTGGGCAGCACTAGACGGACACAGAGACACCGTGGAGACGCTGCTTAGCGTTGGCAAGGCTGACGTTGAGGCAAAAGACAGGGACGGACGGACGCCGCTGATGTGGGCGGCACAAAACGGGCATAGAGACACTGTTGAGGTGCTGCTTAGCGTTGGCAAGGCTGACGTTGAGGCGAATGACAGCTGGGGATGGACGCCGCTGATGCAGGCGGCACATGGCGGACATATAGACACCGTAGAGGTGCTGCTTAGCGTTGGCAAGGCTGACGTTGAGGCGAAAGACAGCGACGGACAGACGCCGCTGATGTGGGCGGCACAAAACGGGCATAGAGACACCGTTGAGGTGCTGCTTAGCGTTGGCAAGGCTGACGTTGAGGCGAAAGACAGCGACGGACAGACGCCGCTGATGTGGGCGGCACAAAACGGGCATAGAGACACCGTTGAGGTGCTGCTTAGCGTTGGCAAGGCTGACGTTGAGGCGAAAGACAGGGACGGACAGACGCCGCTGAAGATAGCGGTACGCTACAAACGCAAAGATACGGCTGAGGTGCTGCGTTTACATATGAAAAGTATGTCAAGGGCATAACTATACTGTAAGCATTCACGGAGAAGCAGCCATAAACTTCAGAAATTATTTGGACAGCTAGAAAAAGCCTACTTCGACGCTTACTTTAACAGCTTTCAATATTATAACTACAGCATAACTTATCCTTCTAATCGGACAGCGCGCCAGTGCTCGGCTGTCTGGGTCCATGTCGCTAGATGCGGCGGAGGTTAACAAAAGCCTCACTCTCGCCTTGCTCACCCTTGACTTCTAAGAATAGCCAGAAGGCGCAGCGCGCGTGGAGAGAAGCGTGGAGAAGCATGCGCCACAGCTTAACCTGTTCTGTAACAGCGCAGGTATACAATGCAGGCCGCTTAGTGTATAGTACGCGCTTTCTTAGCGTGCGGAGAATTCTTGCGTAAACAGGGAGGCCTGCACATCTCCGTGGATAAATCTGGAGTAGATGTTGTCGGTCGCTGCAGGTCTTCGCACTTTGCAAGCCACATTTTGACACAGTAAGTTACACCCTAGAGCCTCCGAAGTGGCGATTAACCTAGGGTCCGACAAGAGAACAGGGGTGCATCGTTGTCGAAGCTTCCGGCAGTGTTGAGGATATGTGTGTAAGTATGCGCAAGACCGCTGTAATTTTACTGTCTAATCCTGGCAACAGATTGTATCCTTATTAAGGTATACCACTGTGCTTATTTGAGTTTTGCAGGGCAGTTGTTTGAAGCGTGGTATTGCTTGAAAATTTTCATGGTTCTGCGCGGTGGGATGTTCTAACCCCAGGGAGGGAGGTTACCGTAGTCCCCTTTGTTCAAATCCCCCAAACGTGACAACGCGACAATGCCATCAAAGAAGTGTACGCAGCGGGCAGCACTCCACACAAAGGAGTGTAAATTCATGGCCTCCAGTCAGTGGGTGGTTTTCAACTTCTAGTTACAACATTTTTTCCATATCTATCCCCCGCAATGAATGTTATCGCTAGCCGACGCGCTGAACTCGGCGTACAAGAGGTTATTTTGACACGAAAACAAGCTCTAGCTAAAGTCTCGTCGCGTCAGAAGAATAGAACACGTAGAATGACCGTGCAAACGAAACGTAACAAGGTTTGTAAACTATCGCTCCATCGCACAGGCCAATGTTACTACCACTTCTCAGCATCGGATGGCGTCAGAGCCAACATCAGTGGCCGATTTATGCGCTGCAAAAGAAGTCTACCCGAGAAACAAGTGAGGGATTTCCACAAGAAAAGAGCCATGTTTTCTCGCTTGTCGCATGAATTGCTACCTGGTGATATTGGCGAAAATATGCATCAAGATAAGCGAACTGTAGAACCATGGTTCGATTTGTGGTTTCACAGGTATCCCTGGTTGGGAGGACTTAGTTCACCCACGAGGCTGTTAGCATTGTGCTACAGTTTTTTTACGTCATAGTAATATCACTATCTTCATATAAATTCAGAAATGTATTGCGGCTTTTCCCCCAGTCTACTCTTGAATTTTCTTCGACAATTCAACTTTTGCGCACACCACGCCATGGGAATATCACCGATACAAACGCGGGACATCGCTGCAGTATGCGAGGCCCTATCCGATACCAAGAGCGAACCTCGCCAAGCTTCAAATCCTGCCGGCGCTGCCCAGCTGGATTCATCCCACTTGAAACCCGTTTCAGATGCTCAATCAATTGCTAGTGGCGGGATTACTGAGGCTACCACCGAGCTCCTTCAGAGGGTCGAGTTGCAGATGGTCCGAGAACAGGCCGAGTATAACAAATACGTGAAAGCAGCAGACAAGGTGCTCGGTTTGGAGCAATCTTTGAAAGCTGCTCCTCATCTCCAAGGGCCCATATGCACAGTAAAAGGACCACACCACTGCCTTGTCCTATAATCGGACTCCACAAGCACCTGCATCAACCTCGAGCACCGTTTCTGGAAAACCCAAACCCCGGAATCCCCAGCTATGAAGGTAGGCATCTATAAGGTCAAGACTTTGAATAAGCGCGTGCGAACTTTTTGGTTTATCAAGGGTTCCAAGCTGGGCAATGGACCGTCTGGACTCCACACCTCGATGGATGCTGATGGCGTCACTACGGAGCATGGTTTGCTTGCAACCGAAGCAGAGACAAAAGACGAGCCTAAGGACTCATGGGGCCTGCTGCGCGAATATCTTAGGCAAATTTGCCGAAAAGAGGTAAGAGAACGTGCAGAGGAGCAGGATCGTGCTAGAAACTGTAGGGATTGGTGCATCGGTATTAATAGTGTTCATGGGGAGCTCTATGACAGATTTTTGCGCTTTGATACTATGCCGCCTTTCGACCTAGAGCCTCTTATAAACCTGCATGTTAAAGGCCATAGGTTTTTGAGCAATATGGCTTCTTGAATGCTTGCTCTAGTAGCACACGTTTCCTTTATTTTGACATCTATACGTTGGTATGCAGCAAACCGTTATAAGATTGTTTAAGGGATCGATTAGACACACTTGTCACTTAATAGATATAAGGTGTTGGAATAACACCTTAACTGCTTTTTTGTACTGCTGCTACAAACACCGCGTCGTGAAAATCTGCTCACATGGTTGGCAAGCGAGCGGCCCACCCAATGTTACGAACCTAAGGAGAGGACACAGTGCAAGATATGAAGGGCAGAAGGATGGAGACCTTGTCGGAATCCCTTCTCAGACAAAGGCGTACAAAGGTGTACAAGGACCAATGACGTAAGCCTGCCCCGCATCCCATAAAGCTTGGCGGAACGCCACCATGGGACATGTCACGTGTGTCCCAAGGAATCCCACGATGTACCACGATGTCCCACGCATGGGACAGTGTAGGACAACGTAGGACGTATAGGACATAGGACATTCGTTAGTATATAACAATAGGCAATGAGCCCTTACGGTTCATTGTGTTCAACTTTGAAATCTAAGGATTAGTACTTGATTCTCAACTCCCCGTATATTACATCGATCTACCAATCGTGCTATACACCCTCGTGTCCATCGCATCACTCTATCCCCGAGAACCAACCCAAGATCATCTTCGGACGACCTTCACACTTTGAACACCCTCAAGATGAGTGACACCCCGATGAACACACCTAACGAAACTTCGTCAAGCCGCACCAAGGTGGCCAGACCCGATCTATTTCACGGCGATCGACACAAGCTCGAAGACTGGATTCTCCAGTTCGATCTCTTCTTCAGGTTTGAAGATGAGAAGGTCGACCCTACTGATCGTGGACTGCTCATGGCAAGTTACATGCGAGGAACTGCCGCCACCTGGATCAAGCCTTACCTCAACAAATACATGGACGACAACGATGACGACGACGATATTGAACGAATGTTTGAAGACCATCCAACCTTCAAAGACAAGCTTAGACAGCAATTCGGAGTCATCAACGAAGAATCTAAGGCAGATCGTGCAATCCAACAGCTCAAACAAACCCAATCAGTCGCCGACTACGCCAGTATCTTCCAGGGACATGCCCTGAAGACCGACTGGGACGACAAGGCATTAAGGGTTATGTACCGACAAGGACTTAAGGAAAGAGTCAAAGAAGAGCTTATGCGAAGCGGCGTGGCAATCAACAAACTACAGGATCTCATCCGAGAATCAATTCGTATCGACAACGCACTCTACGAATTGCAGCAGGAAATCCGACCGATTAGAGCCAACCAGTCAGTGCAACGCACAAAGGGACGATTCTTTAAGAAGAAACCAGGATATCGGACGACACCTGGAGGTGTTGTACCCTCCGCCGGTAACAACTGGCACGACCCTGATGCAATGCAACTGGACAACATCAACAAAGGCAAGAGTTTCGGCAGGAACGACAAGAAGAAGCCGTATAACAAGAAGGAGATCACTTGTTATAACTGTGACAAGAAAGGTCACATGGCTAGGGACTGCCACAGCAAGAACAAGGTGGTTAGACAACTCAACGTTATCCACAAAGCAGTACCCACTGAGCGACACGAGACATGGAATGTCATATCTAAACCAACCATCGAAATCAACACGCAGGAAAGCGTTTTGGGATTGGATAACCTCACACTCGTGGAATCAGACTCAGAAGAAGAACAGCCCACTTCGGAGTACGACATGCTCGAAGATGAGTCCAAGGACTTAGAGGCTACGGAAATCGACCAGACCAAATTCGGCAAGATGGCCACGTTCGAAGAAATCAACAGGCCATCCACACCTTATGTACAGGAAGAAGAGTTCTACAAGCTCGCAGGACAAATCAACCAGCTACTACGACACCAGACTCCGCAACAATCAATCGGATCGGCATGATTGATTCCTATCTAGGTTAAAGGCTGCCTAATGAAGTAATTCTTTAACCTATATAGGAATCAATCATGTCAATCGATTGATTGTTGCGGAGTCTGCACGACACCTCAACAAGGCTAACATCGAGTACGCCTGCGAGGAACCCAACATTATGGCTGCTATGCGACAAGACTTCTACCGATTGTCACTAGAAGTACAACAAAATAAGGAAACCATTTCAACCGAAATATTGAAGTTCCTACCAACAACATGGGAACTAAGCTGGATCGAAGACGCAATTCAATCATGGGAAGAACCAACGTTGCCAATCTCGGAAAAAGAGAAGCAAGAGATCTACGACGAACTCTGCCAGACCAGGAACAATTGGAAGACCTTCCAACACGGCCACAAGAGAAAGGCCAAGGACATCAGTAGATCAAAGGAATACGACTACTGGATGGACCCTAGGAACCCAGAACACGAGAAATTATCATGGGTTACATGCATTCACGACCATTGCAGAGTACACTACTCGGATAAGTCCGGATCAGGATGGTTCCCAGAAGAAACCAAACGATCGTACCGCTGCAAGTGGCAATTCTTCGACTGCAAAAACGACCTATGCCCAATACATTTATGGGACAAAAGGGAAAAAACATACTTCCCAGGTCACGACAACCCCGAAGAAATCGATCAGATGCAAACAGTATGGCTAAAAGAATACGATGAAGGAGACGCTTGGGAATGTCAACAACCCAACTGGCAAACGTGCCTTAGCAAAGAATGCGACCTTCATGCGATAGCCAAAGGATTCCATGGATTTGGAAATCAGGCTTTTTTAGGCCAGCACCCGGCCCAGAGCGGCCCGGCAAGGAGATTAACTCAGTAAACTCCTTAGACCTCATCAAGCTTCAGGTGAAGCTTGAAGGGAGGTGGATGAAGGCATTAGTAGATTCGGGATCACAAGCCAACTACGTTTCAGCGCACGCAGCGTCTTCAGCCGGACTGAAGCCGCTACGGAAACAAGAAGCTTACCCACTACATGTGGCCAACGGAGAGCCAATGCCAGGTGAACAAGAGATCACCCACGAGGTCAGACAAGTGACGCTCAACATCCAAGGACACCAAGAGAAGATAGACCTAGATGTCTTCGGACTAGCTACCCACGACATCATATTAGGACTTCCATGGTTACGAGAACACAACCCACGGATCGACTGGAAGTCGAAGACGTTCTCATTCGAGTGCTGTGGAACGGACGCAACCACAAGCCAGCCTACGCATTGTCAGAGTACGATGGTAGATGAGAGGAAACTGAATAACATCGCAAAGAAAAAGCGAGCCTCGACAAAGGACGGCCTTAAGAAACAAGGGTCCGACTCAGCAGACGCCGGAACGGAGCCACCGGGTCGACAGACTAGAGTTTTGGAGAAACGCGCAACTCCTAAGATCCCCGCAGAATACAAAGAATTCGAACATCTATTCCGGGAAGTGGCAGATGAACAAGCATTGCCAAAGCACCAACCCTGGGACCACAAGATTGTCTTACAGGAAGGAAAGAAACCGACTTTCGGCCCAATATACGGACTATCGGAAAAAGAATTGAGCACGTTACGCGACTACATCAAGACAAGCCTAGCAAAGAAATACATCCGACCATCGAAGTCACCAGCAGGATATCCAATCATGTTTGTCCCGAAAAAAGACGGAAAACTACGACTATGTGTAGATTATCGCAAGCTCAACGACATCACAATCAAGAATCGATACCCCTTACCGAACATTACAGAATTACGGGATCGATTATCTCGCGCAAAGATCTTTACAGCATTAGATCTTCGAGATGGATACCACCTGATTCGCATAGCGAAAGGTGAGGAATGGAAAACGGCGTTCCGATCAAGATACGGACACTACGAATACACAGTTATGCCGTTTGGGCTCACGAACGCCCCAGCAACATTCCAAGAACTCATCAACAACGTGTTGAGAGCACATCTAGACATCTTTGTCATAGCTTATCTAGACGACATTCTCGTCTACTCCGAGACTTTAGAGGACCATGTTGAACATGTCAAGACGGTACTAAGGGCCCTTGAGCAGTTCAACCTCCGACTCAAACCAGAGAAGTGTGAATTTCACAAGACTAAGGTCAACTTCTTAGGCTATGTAGTAGGAGCGGACGGAGTACAAATGAGCGAAGAAAAAATTCAGGTTATCAAGGATTGGCCAACACCGACAACAGTTGTACAGATACAGTCCTTCTTAGGATTCTTGAACTTCAACCGACAGTTCATCAAGGACTTCTCAAACATCGCCATCCCTTTGACAAAACTCACAAGAAAGGACGTACCCTTTAAGTGGAGCAAGGAAGCAGAGAACGCATTCCAAACGCTTAAGAAAGCAAGCATAGAACCACCATGCTTTCGAATATTCCAAGCAGGACACCCATTACGCTTTGAGACCGACGCATCGGATCTCGCGCTAGGCGGATGCGCAAGCCAATTGCACGAAGGCAAATGGCACCCCATCGCCTACTACTCTCGCAAATTCTCAGGACCAGAAGAACGATACGACGTTCACGACAAGGAGCTACTAGCTATTGTCGCATGCTTACAACACTGGAGAGTATACGCAGAAAGCTGCTCGGAACTTACGATATACACAGATCACAAAAATCTAGTGAACTTTACGACCACCAAAGTACTCAACCGCAGACAAGTAAGATGGTCAGAACTACTCGGACAATACAAGTTCAAGATTGTGTACACACCAGGAAAAGAGAACGGCAGAGCAGACGCTCTCAGCCGAAGACCAGATATCGCAGGCACCAAGGAAGTCATCGACACCGCGATACTTAAGGTTAACAAGGACGGATCGCTAGGACCAGCAAAGACACTGAACGCTATCCTCCACATCGGAAACAATGTACCGGAAGAACTGCAAGAAGCAATTATTCAACAACACCACGACGACCCTGTACACGGTCACCCGGGCATTACCAGAACAATGGAACTCATCAGACGCAACTACGAGTTCCCAGGAATGAAGGAAAAGGTTACCTCATTCATCGCAAAATGTGCAGAATGTCAGAAGAACAAACACGACACACACGCACCTTACGGCGAGATGCAAGCATTAGAGCTACCCACAGAACCTTGGGCAGACATCTCTATGGACTTTGTCACAGGTTTACCAGTCTCAAGAGACCCAGCGACAAACATAGGATACAACGCAATACTCGTTGTAATCGATCGATTCACCAAGCAAGCAGAGTACATCCCGTTTAGAAACGATTTCACGGCAGTACATCTGGCTCACATCATCAACGATCGAATCATCAGACATCACGGCATCCCAAAGTCAATTATAAGCGACAGAGACAAGCTCTTCACTTCAAACTTTTGGACGACACTTTTGGCCGCGATCGGTACAAAACGCAAGCTATCAACAGCGTTTCATCCGCAGACAGACGGACAGACAGAAAGAACGAACAGAACCATGAAAGCATATCTCAGGATATACGTCAATCATCAGCAAACCAACTGGGTTTCGCTTCTGCCTATGGCACAAATGGCATACAATAACAAGCTTTCAGAGTCTACAGGACAAACTCCGTTCTATGCAAACCACGGAAGACACCCAAATCTCTTTACACGCACACTTCCAAGCCAGAAAACGGAAGCAGCTATCGCCACAGCCGAGGAGCTGAAGGCAGTACATGAGTTGCTACAGAGCAAACTCGAGACAGCACAACGACAAAGCATTTCATATGTCAACAAGAAACGAAAAATGGCACCTCAGCTAAAGAGGGGGGATAAAGTTTATCTACGCACGAAGAATCTTCGCACGAAACGACCAAGCAAAGGACTCGACAACGTCAAAGTCGGACCATTTTTGATTCTCAATCGGAAAGGACCAGTTACGTACACACTCGACCTTCCACCAGACGCTAGAATACATCCCAGGTTCCATGTAAGCCTCTTAGAACCAGCACACCCAGATACGCCATTACAGAAAACCTTCCACTACGAAACGGAAGAAGAAAACGAATTTGAAGTCGAGAACATTGTCACACACAGAGTTGTGGACAACGGCACAGAATACCTAGTCAAATGGTTAGGATACCCAGACAGCGAGAACACTTGGGAACCGGACACAAACCTTACGAACTGCCGCCAGCTACTTGCGCAGTACCACCGTAATCAAGACCGGCGAACTCGGAATCATCCCCAGAGAAAGTAGGCATAAAGACGCCCCAATCCAATGCCAAAGTACCAGGCATAAGACCGTCTTCCAGATGCGCTACCTCTCGATTCAACGCCTCGACCGCTTCCAACGCCTCGATATCCTCAACAAACTTTCCCGACTCATCAACCCATTCTTGCTCACGACGCTTTAACTGCTTACGCTGCTTGCGAAGACGATCCTTCTTCGCACGCGCAGCCATCAAAGCATCCAATGCCGCAGACTCTGCAGCATCCGCTTCGGCCTCTTGTTGTTCAAGACGCGCCATCTCCTTGTCCAACTTTTCAAAGTTCGGGACAGGAACTTCCACAGGAACGCACGACTTCACACCGTTGCGATAACAATTTCCACATTCTTTCTTTAACGACGACATCCGACACTCGAGCCCCCGCTTCGCACAATATTGACAAGACACCATCGCGATTGTACCGACTAGGTTGATTCGGTCACCAAGGGTATGACGATGGGCGGTACTTCTGGAAACCATGACACGTCAGCTCATGAGGACATGAGATTAGGAGAGGGAGGATAGTGTTACGAACCTAAGGAGAGGACACAGTGCAAGATATGAAGGGCAGAAGGATGGAGACCTTGTCGGAATCCCTTCTCAGACAAAGGCGTACAAAGGTGTACAAGGACCAATGACGTAAGCCTGCCCCGCATCCCATAAAGCTTGGCGGAACGCCACCATGGGACATGTCACGTGTGTCCCAAGGAATCCCACGATGTACCACGATGTCCCACGCATGGGACAGTGTAGGACAACGTAGGACGTATAGGACATAGGACATTCGTTAGTATATAACAATAGGCAATGAGCCCTTACGGTTCATTGTGTTCAACTTTGAAATCTAAGGATTAGTACTTGATTCTCAACTCCCCGTATATTACATCGATCTACCAATCGTGCTATACACCCTCGTGTCCATCGCATCACTCTATCCCCGAGAACCAACCCAAGATCATCTTCGGACGACCTTCACACCCAAAAACACACCAAAAAGCGGAGTTTTGGTAACAGAATATCTCAACAACCACCAGATAGATTTTTCTTAGAATCTTAATGTGAAGCTGCACACACATAAGCATGTAGATTCTATAGTTACAGGGCTATAGCTAACTTAGCTGTAGAGTTGTTAAGCAAAAACGAAAATTTCCGCTTTTTTAGCCCCCAGATTCTATATCTCTACATCTAGAGTAGCTAGGGCCCTATAATCATAGAAGCTTATAGAATTATAATCCTAGAGTTCTAGTAAAACCTTTAAGAAAAATCTATTAGGTGGTTGTTAAGATATTGAGTTGCCAAAACTCCGCTTTTTGGTGTGTTTTTGGGTGGGCCGCTCGCTTGCCAACCATGTTAACTATATAACATGTTTTGTTGGTTGGCTTTGCACTAAGTGCGTAAAGGGAAATAACGATAACTAGGAATGCATTCTGTTCGGTGATCGTTCTTATTGTCTACGAACATAGCTGCTACGAAGGTATACCTAAGCTTAACGCAAGGTGGGCCGAAGTCGGGCCGAAGTGTTGAGCAGCCGACGTCCCTACCGATACTCACGATCCGACATGTTTTATAAGCGAGTCGTCAGCCCCACCAACTTCAATCACCTACTCTATCTTAACACGCAATGCCTCCACGCCGCGCTCCTCAAGTATCTTCAAACGAAGCTGATATCCAGCGTGTTATTAGCTCTATTGAAGCAGGGCAGATTCAGTCTGAAAGCAGCGCTGCTTCAATCTATAGTGTCCCTCATATGACAATGCGCGACCGACGCGCTGGTCGACCTGCCCGACGCGATTGCCAGCCCAACTCAAAGAAGCTTACCAAGAGAGAAGAGGAGGTGATTATTAGCTATATACTTCACCTAGATCAGCGTGGATTTGCGCCTACCTACGCAGCTGTACGGGATATGGCTGATAAGCTGCTGGCTGCGCGCGGCGCTGGCCAGGTCGGCGTCCACTGGCCGCGCAACTTTGTTCAGCGTACAGACAGTCTTAAGACGTGTTTTAACCGAGCGTACGATAGGCAGAGAGCTCTCTGTGAGAATCCAGCCCTTATCCGAAGCTGGTTTGAGCTTATAGAGGAGACAAAGGCGAAGTACGGCATCTGCGATAAGGACGTCTACAACTTTGATGAAGCTGGCTTTATAATGGGCAAGATTACAACTCAGCTTGTTGTAACAGCGTCAGAAAGGAGAGGCAGGCCAAAGGCTATCCAGCCAGGCAATCGTGAGTGGGTAACGTTGATCGCTGCAATCAACGCAGCCGGCTGGTCAGTCCCACCGTTCCTCATCTTCGCTGGCCAGTACCACCTATCAGCCTGGTATGAGGAAGCTGAGATCCCACGCGACTGGGCGATCGCAGTCAGCGACAATGGCTGGACGAATAATAAGCTTGGAGTTGAGTGGTTAAAGCACTTCAACGCTCACACGCAGGCTCGTAGTATAGGCGCGCGTCGCCTGCTTATTATTGATGGCCATAAGAGCCACCAATCTCTAGAGTTCCAGGAGCTCTGCAAGGAGAACAATATCCATACGCTCTGTATGCCTCCTCACTCATCTCACCTACTCCAGCCACTTGATGTTGGCTGCTTCTCGCCATTGAAGCGCACGTACAGCCGTGAGGTGGAGAGCCTCATGCGCAACCACATTAACCACATCACCAAGCTAGAGTTTCTGCCAGCATTCAAGATAGCGTTTGATAGAGCACTCACACCAGCCAACATCTGCTCAGCCTTCCGCGGCTCAGGCCTTGTTCCTCTACAACCAGAGGCTGTTCTATCAAAGCTAGATGTACAGCTGCGTACACCTACTCCTCCAGCAGCTCTGCCAGAGGCTCCCTGGGTAGCTCAAACGCCGAGCAACGCGCGTGAGCTTGAGGCTCAGTCAAGCCTCATACGTGAGCGCGTGCGCCAGCACAAGAGCTCATTACCAGCATCAATTATTGAGGCGATTGACCAGCTGAAGAAGGGCGCTGAGGTGATGATGCTCTCTGCTGAGCTGATGCGCGATCGGATCTCTAGTCTTGAGAGAGCCAACAGCGCAGCCTCAGCGCGTAGGCGGCGCTCCAAAAGGCGTATACAGAAGCAGAGAGTACTCACAAAGGGAGCTGGAGAGGATATACTGGCTCAAAATGAGGCTAACCAGCAGATTGCTCATGAAGAGCGTCAAGGAGGAGCGCGATCAGGCCTCAGCCAGCGGGCTCAAAGGCGCTGCACTAGGTGCAAGGAGACTGGGCACAACTCGCGCACATGCAAGACTGATACCATTGATATAGAGTAATCTACTGTATCAATATCTAGCAATAATATTATCGCGTTGTTGAGATGCGTCGCTTTAAGGTTGTAAAAGTTGGTGGGGCTGACGACTCGCTTGTATTGACGACTGGCTTATAAAACATGTTATACTTTTTGTCAAGCGTCAAGTTTGGGGAGAATCATGTTGTATTAGAGCTATCGGAAAGAGGTCTATATGCGCAGCAGACTCCGCAACAATCAAATCAATCAATCTTAAGGTTGTCGATTGGTTTGATTAGCTTGCGGCGACGCTGCTGATTGATTGCGGATTGATTGTTAGGGTTTTTGAGCAGATTGATTGCGATTGATTGGTTGATTGGCTGATTGATGCTAAGAAGTAGTATACAGGGGGTTATGGTGTTGTACTCCAGCCTTCTATATCGTACTGTTGTACAATCTCCTCATCTTTGACGTCACTCCACTTATCTTCATCATCACCGTTGTTGTACAAGCCGTCAAAGCCAGCTCGTCTCCACGAACGTACAAGCTGAAGGGCAGCAAGTAACTCGCTGCCAAGAGCTCGCCGGCGCGGCTCAAGTAAATCGCCAAGCTCGCTAAAGAGCCTCTCGCAGTCGCAACTAGATGCTGGTATCGTGAGTATATCAATCGCAAACTGGCTTAAACACGGGTATTTTGAGCGTAATTGAATCCAGTACTTGACTGGGTGGCCATCGCTAAGATACTGTTCGCTTGTCCACTCTGGCTCTTGAGTTCTCCAGCGCTCGTACTCATCGTCGTGGGCAGCCTCTACCTGAGCCTTGTTGCGCCGTACGAGGGCGCCAATCACATCATCTATTCCTCTATGCCTTGGTTTTGCAGTTGTTTGAGATAGAGGACGTGTACGTTGAGGCTTATACGACTGCCAGAGCTGCAGGAAGCCAGCGTTGGCTGATGTTAGCCATTCTGGCTTATCCACCCAGCTGTTCTCGCAGTAGTATTTGTAGTATGGATGGAGGCAGGTAGCAGCGTAGTATGCTGGCGATCGATCGAGCTTGTTGTAGTAATCGTTGGCCTTACTCCAGGCGGCGCGGAGGTTAACAAAGAGGTGATCTTCAGGCGCATCAGGTGGGTTGAAGTCAACTTGCTCGTACGAGCGCGTACGGGCTTCGAGCGCGCCAAGTACGTATTCAAATACAGGAATAGTCTCATATATAGCGCCGTATTTGCCTGCCTTTCCGCGACCCTCAAGCTTCTCCGTAGCAAGCTTAAGCGGCTCTAGGCAGTCCTGATACTCTGTTATCACCGCCCAATCAGCAGCTGTAAGTCCTGTTGATCTCATCCAACTAGGTGCTTCAGGGAGTTTATTGCCACGTTGACAAGCGCGGCGATCTTCAAGGGAGAGTGCGTTAATGTAGTGCTCAGCGTAAGAGTTGTATGCTGCCTGGAGTTGAGTTGCGCGTTTGAAGGCAGCGTAGTAAGAGTTCCAGCGTGTAACAACAGGCTTCACAGGCTCAAGTACGTGGAGGCGCTCTCTAGCTGGCAACTCGGCGTTGGCGGCGGTTTGGAAGCTTCGGAAAATTTCGTGTTGTTGAGGCGTTTTTATATGGTTGATAACGTCGATAAGTACACCTAAGGGCCCTTCTTGACGCCACTCCTGCATGTACACCTCCTCTGTTTGGAGCTGCTCGTCGTTGTTGTTGTTGTACGCCTCTTGATTGCTGCCAAAGATAATTGCCTGGCCAATAAGGTTAAGCGTGTGAGGGCCGCAGCGGAGGCGTCGGTGAGCAGCGTTGAAGTCGTACGCGTGGGCGAGCGAGGAGACTGCAGTATCGTTGTTTGCAGCATTGTCGAGGACGAAGTAGCCGAGTTTATCACTCCCAATACTGTATTCTTGGAGCGTCTTTTTAATTGTATCAGCGATAGCATCACCAGTATGAGAGCCTGCGAGATGTGGGAGGGCGATGGGGAGATCTTGTATCACTCCAGAGGCGTTAGCAAAGTGTGCAACGACTCCAAAGAATCCACGCTTGCCACCCTTTGTCGTCCAACCATCAAAGCTTATGTGGATCTTGCTTGCAGCTTCTGACAGAGCGCAGACAATCTGTGGCTGCATATATTGGAAGAGGCGCATTGCGTAGGTAGCTACACTGCGAGGACTTACCCACAAAGCTGCCTCTGCCTCTGGGTTTGCAAGGCTAATCATCTCGCGAAAGGACGGCCTTGCAAGTAGCTCCATTGGCAAGTTGTTATCAAGAAGGCAGAACACTGCAACTTCACGAAACTGCTGGATGTTGAAGTTGCCCATCGCGTTGGCAGCCTCTTGAGAGACTGCAACACCAGTCTCCAGCGTCTGTCGTAGAGAGAGTTGCTGCCCTGTTCTTCGAGGCTTCAGGCCGTCTTTTGTAAAGCCATGGCCTCGTTTCTGAAGGCCAAGATGAGCTGCAGCTGAGGAGGTGGCCTTTGATACGTCAAAAACTCCACTGCCGCCAGTGTCAATGACCTTGTGGATGTGGCAGTATTTGCATACAAACCACACTCGATTCTGATCGTAGAGCTCAACAACGCGATATCCATGTTGAAAGATCCAACTCTTGACGCGCCGCCCAGTTGTAAGAGGCTTCATGAACCGAGGGAGGCGATCCCAGTTAATGCCGTCAAAGTTATCGCCATTATCAGGCTCTGTATCAACACTAGCCTCTGTTGTTGCTGCTGTACCAGCCTGGCTGCCCTCAGCCGCACCCTCCTCCTCTGTTTGCGACTCGAAAAATTGCGACTCAAACGTTGTGGCCTGGCTTACGGCGGCGCCAAGGGTTTCCTGAGGCGACAGCGATCGCTGAGATAGGACAGAGGGCCTTGATAGGCGCGCCCGTTTGGCGGCG
Organism: Pyrenophora tritici-repentis; assembly: GCF_003171515.1. Lineage (NCBI taxonomy): Eukaryota > Fungi > Ascomycota > Dothideomycetes > Pleosporales > Pleosporaceae > Pyrenophora > Pyrenophora tritici-repentis. The sequence continues at coordinate 8,580,403 of NC_089390.1, forward strand.
GCGGCGGCGGCAGCAGTATTGGTGGGAACTCGAGAGCGTTTGGCCATCGTGGGCGATACTAAACACTAAAGAAAAATGTCTGTATAGGTAGCTAGGCAACTAGTGTTGTGTGTAAGGGATTATTAGGGAACTGAGTGAGCGAAATCGTTGTTGTATTAAGAACAGCGAAGGACTAGCTATATAGGTGCGGGGTGAAGCCTAGAAGAGGCTAGCCCCTAAGCAGAAGGAGCTAGTCCTATAAGAGGAGAGCTAGCTGGTGAGAAGTGAATGCATAGAGACTGGCTTGCCCGGCCGACAGGGATCACAAGCTAAGCGAGATAGGGGTCCAAGATAACTATCTTCAACACCAAAAACCTTCTCTTAATACGACACTACTCGCCTTACAACTCGTTAATAATAAATCAATCTAACTAATCAAATCAATCAATCTGACCTTCGCAAGTTGATTTGATTAGCTATTTTGAAAAGCTTAGATTGAGTTGATTGAGTTGGTAAAAACTCCAAATGACCAATCAAATCAATCAATCTGACCAATCTGGATTGATTGTTGCGGAGTCTGATGCGCAGTGGGAAGAGGGAGTGAAGGAGCTAGGCCGTAAAGGTACTAGCGGGTAAATGGCTGGCTGCCTGGTTGCCTAAGGAGAAGCCGAGGGATAAGCCCTATGGCCGACACTTTTGATTAGTTTCATTATTTAGTTTGTTTCTTTTGTTGTTGGTTCAAAGATTTGCAACCCTCGGTGAAGTTGGTTAACCCCTGTAAGGGCCTGTTTCGAATTGCATTACACGCTGTGAGGCCGACTATCTCAACGGCAGATGTTGTGCAAGCTCGTGGTCAACATTGATCGGATTCACTCAAATAGTTTGTTGTCAGGGTAACGTTATCGAGGGGCCTTAGTCGCCACTCAGTGAGCGCGTGCTCCGGCGCACCGTCGAATATTCTCCATAGTTCTATAAAGTCTTTCACCAGCCAAGACTTTGTCGCACTCTACCATTCCAATTTACCACATCACCACCAGGTCAACATCACAGAAGAGCCCTCACGGGTCTCAAACCCAATCGTATTCATTGATGTGCAAGCCAAACGCAATGTAAGCCCCCAATGCCACACTTCCAAGCTATAGCACTGCGACAAGCACATAGCCTGTTGCTTCAAAATCTCCTTAGCTTTGTGTAACCAAGAAGTCGACTAGTCTAACTAGTGTATCGTAGCATGTTGGCCGCCGACTATATCCATATCCTCAAAAAGATTGAGCGTGACACAGCTTCATGTGGGGAATGGCGCCTACTATCCAAGAAGATGGTTGCTGCGCTACCTGAGCGGCTCTACCGACAATATCCATCGGACTTACAAGAAGTCGCCCAAGAGAAGCGCATCGTGCGGCCCACGGCCTGGAACAATGATTTTCCGAATCCTGAGTATTCTTCCTTCGACAGCAGTGACTCGGAAGAAGAGAGTGAAGACAATGAAGAAGAGATGGACGACGACCTTGAGCAACACAACAACAATGCAAGCTTTCCGTCGCTTCCACCAGGTCGCCTAGCTATGGTGCCGTCTGAGATAGAGCACGAAGTCCTGGTCTTTATCGCCACAATGCGCATATGCCAGACACCATAGATCCATGACTGCCCACGACTACTGTGGCCCATGTGCAAAGATGCACCATCTGAGACTCGCACAGACCGGGACCGCATCAATGCCTTCCGAGCGCTAAAGAATTTCACTCAGACACCCTTTGGCAACGGTATGTCAGGGCTTCGTAGTGAGACTCTGTTCGACCTTAGTGCCAAGAAGGTGGGGATCAACGGAGAGCTTATCAAGGTGGATTCTTGGAGGTTGGCAGAAGTTGCACAGTCTAGACTCGATTGGGAGACAGAACAGTACAACATGGAAGATTTTGACGTTTACGATGATGAAGATGGGCGGGTGGAGATCTACGGACCTAAAGCTGTGGACAATACGGATACAGAAGATGAATTTGAAGATGAGGAATTCTTCTAGTCCGACTTTAGATTCGGGCCATTTGGTAAGTAAGGCTCATACTTGATAGATAAGTTGCGAAGATGACTTTCAGTCGCACATGTCGAACAAACGGTGGCTGGAGGTGAGGGCATTCCCTTGTGCAAAAGTTCGTCAGGTGATGACGTAAGCCCCAAGGCTCAGGATGCATTTACTGTGTTTACCTTGCAAATTATGTCCTTTTATGTCTTCATGTCACTATGATTCCATGTAGCCTTGATCTCAGGCGGGCAAAAACTATAAACTGCTCAGTTATTGTGATAAGAGTAATAGCATATTTAATGGGGATCTTTATGAACAGCTGCTGGCTCTGAGGGTGGCAATAGATATAATTACACAGTGCGAAGACACCAGTTTCATTCATTTGAGAGACCAAGTCTGTAGTTTCTAAACGGGACTGTAGGAGGATAGAGAAGCAACATAAACAGAAACCCCGGAGGTCATGAGCTATATGAGACGGCGTCACTGAATGCTCGTCACTTAATTACGACTGGCAAGTACGTGAATGCTATGTTAATCTGATCACTGTGTGCAGTGAAAGCACGGACGCATTGTTTAATCACTGAGCTCGCGAATGTAGTCATATCTGCCCTACAGTAGTTGGCCACGGAGAAGGCTATAGCAAGCTAGTTTACACAATGCGTGACCAACCGCCCGCCCTGAGATCGCCCAGGCAGTACACACACTCTCTCCCCTTCCCTAATTCTCCCTTTCTCCCCTTCTACCCCCATCAACTGAAAGGTCAACTCAACCTGACTGTTGATTTCCAAACCTACACCATATTGGAACTCGAGCGCTCTGGGTCCCCCAAACAACACAAGACTCTGCTGAACTTGAACTCCAAACGGTCTTACCTCAAACAAACTCGACTCTCTGTGTCACGGCTATAATCAGTCAAAGTCAGCTAAGATGTCTGATATTGAGACGCCGACCGCACCTCCATCTCCTGATCTTGGAGCAACACCGTCCACCACGCCTATCCTGCTCATCACACCCATCAATTCCATCACTGAAGCAGCTAATTTACTACCTGCAACTACTCTACCGGTTCCAAAGTTCCTCGCACCACATGGCCCCCGGATGGAGCGTGTCGTAGTTCTTGCTAAATGCGCGATCTGTTGTTGCGGGCTGTCAGGGGCCACCGACAAACAGACTATAGTGCACGTTAATCGATGTTGGAAGCGCTGGAAGGAGAACATCAAGGTCGAAAAGTGGCTGGAAAACATAGAGAAGGAGGAGGACAGGGACGAGAGTCCGCGTACTGCTCGACTCATTCTCTCAGACTCAGGCCGGAAACCACCATCAGGCACTCTTCAAACCCCAACCTCTCTCTCTGCCTCACCCGGACAGGCTTTGGTTTTGCCTTCACCCCCGGAAGACGGCGCAGAGACCGCCTGCATTCTCTGCCACTTATTCTTTAAGCACCTATCCTCGCTCGACATCCTCGAGCACCACCACGCCTGTATAAAAGCCGTCGAACCTAAGGCCTGCCCCCGTTGCCACCGCCCCTTTAGCGAGGCTTGGACCGACTTAAAAATCCTCGCGCACTTTCATAGGCGTCACAGTGGATGGCACACCAAATCCGAGGGCCGAAAAGCCTGGGCCGAACTCTGGACCGCCTTGGAAGGCCGCCGCAAAGTAGCTGTCCACCTGCTCAAGCAAACCTACGGTCCACGCAAAGAGTGGGGTAAGACTAAACATCGTCACAGCTTTAGGGGTAAGATGAACGTCGGCAGACTGGATGACGCAGTGGTATACACTATGCCGCCTACTCCATTGCGTCGCGTGGAGCAGATAATTTCCCCTCGCCCCTCGGACAGCGATGTGCAGATCGAAGTCACGATTGTGAAGCGCGTTAGGACTAGGAACACAGATTCGATGATCCTATTTCTTCGACATTCTTTCTCCGTGGTGGAATTGCCGCTGAAATTGTCCCAAACTAGGTATTTGCCAGAGCAAGTTTGTAAAAAGACCATCTCCGCGGCAGATATCTTCCCTTTGTCAAAGGATGCGAAGGGTAAGGTCACGAAAAAGGGCAAATCTGCTCGGAAGGTTGCGGCGCTGGAAGACGAGAAGGTTGAACATCGGAAGTCGAAGCGGCAGCGAAAATCCCCATCTATCAGAGAGCGTATGGCTAACGCAGATGACTCCACTGCAGACAATTCCCCTGCCGAAGATTCCACCTAGAAGGCTTCAATATAGACGACATGGAATTCATGAACTGTATGAGTAGATTCGACTCGCTATTCAACAGTTTCGAAAGAGCCCCTCTACCAAAGAGTGATTAGGGCGTGAATAGCAGCTAGAGGACGATACTAACTTGTTTGGAGGAAGAACGAGGGGAAGATTGCAGAGCCGTCTTGGTCTCAACCAGGACGTTCAGTATCTGAAGTGGAAGAAGCCATGTGTGATTATGCCTTTACACATGCGATGATGGAAGATGGGATGGATAGAAGTCTAAGTGCTAGCTAGATATACAATTTAAAGAACGAATACTATGGTCTCTAGTAGATGTTCAGTGCTTCTCTTATATCCAAAATGTGATTTTCACTTGCCCATTTGAATTCGTGCACACTTTGCTTGCTAACTCAAAGCAAACATTCTTATCTTTATTACCTCTTGCCCAACCCTCCCCATTCGTACCAACCTCTGTATCCGTCTCACCCAAGATCAACTATTAGTATGCCCCGTCACTACCCTATCTGTGTTCACCCAGGCATCCCCGGCTCCCCTCCCCAAGCCATTCAAATGCCTCGCCGTCCCTCCCTGCATGGTACCAGACCCATAATGATGTCCTCACCCTATGCATCCGCCATCTACTTTGAGGATCATTCGTATATTGCATTTGGAGAGGGCGAAATTGCACATCCACTGGTATGGGGACGATATAAAGTGCCTAGGGGAGAGGTTATGCAGGGCGGGAGTCAAGAAGGGCCGGCGATACAGGAAGGATATCAGATTGGAGAGGAAGTGCCAGAGAGCCAGGAAAAGTGTAGAAGTGAAGGCGTAGGAGAGTCTCTAGAAGATCAGGATTGGCAAGAGCATGAGGCAGAGGCCGAAGAAGAGAATGAAGACGAAAGCTTGGATGAAGAGTATAGAGAATGGTACGATAAGGGATTTAAGCAAGGGTGGACTGAATCATGGCAGGATGGATATGAGAACGGCCTTGAAGTAGGGTACAAGAAAGGCTACGAGGAAAGCTGTAAGAAAGGATACGAGCATGCATGTAACTATGAGACGCCGGCAGAGTCCAAATCCACCGCCGCCTCGGATTCAGATTCAGGTTCCCCAAACCTACCATGCTCAACAGCCCCCCAAGACGACGCTCCCAGTCATACCTTCTCCCAACAGGCCTCGGGTGAACAATCACACAAGAATTTCCGCCCAGACATGTTCTTCTGCGAAGACCAGCTTGCTAGTCTCGATGACGAAGAAGAGCGAGAGATGTATAGACTCCGCAACAATCAATTCAATCCGGTCACTCTCCTAGACCCACTTACCTATCTAGGTAGGGCTTAAACTCCTATAGGTAACTACTAGGCTTAAAGCGGTAATCAATCAATCCAATCTGAACCTTCTAGGACCCACTTAATTGATTGTTGCGGACTGTGGAGATGTACATGTATGGGTCGGAACGGATCAACACTATCAGGCGGTCCAACATAGTGACGGTTTTGGATCCGAGGCTGAGTGAGGAACAACAGGAGGAAAGAAACCGGGAGGCTTGTAGGTTGAATTTCGGGATGGTTGTTTCGTAAGTGTGGTGCACAGATGATATCATGTTCGCTCTTGAGTCAGTAACCGGACGATCCGGCTAGATAGTTTGAGTACACACATGTAGGTTGCTTCCACGATTGGATACATAGAGGAGGCTATTCATATCCAAATAGGAGAAAGGCTGTATCCGCCAATTGCCGAGCGGAATCGTTCTCTTGGTAAAAGTCGTGCACAAGCGATGCCGCGCCCGTTCTACCAGCAACCGGAAGATTCGGCAAACTAGTCTAGGTCGAAACTCTTGACAGTCAGGCAGAGAGAGGCTTCACAGGCAAATGGGTGTCTATGTATGCGCCAACTGTCTTGGGTGTCATTCGGGCCTACCATGCCAATACGCTTGGCGTGTGCGAATGCCATGGACTTTTGTGGTTTGCCAAGGCCCCAAGGCGATGAGCTTCCCCATGGAACTTGTGACCCAGCAAGCGGTTTGCTTGCAGCAATTCGGTAACGTTACGTGCTTCCGCGCACGTCGAGGAAATGAGTTTTTGAAGAAATAGTGTCGTTGTGAGGGAAATGGGAGGACTGAGGTAACTAACTGCAGACATGGCCTGAGTAAGCGCGACCCGACTTCTCCCGTACCGAACGTCTCGCATGGGGAAACGTGCGCACTTCTGGCACACGTAGTAGATCAGGCTGGCCACAGTCGTCGCGATTACGCGGAGAGGAACGAAAGACGGGGTCGAGGAAACGCCGCCAAGGCCTTGAGCTTGCGCCCAGTGACGCGGAGAAAAGGGAATGAGATGGTAAAACGCGCGTAGTACCGCCGCGTTGCAGCCCTTGATTGCGTCTTTGTTGGTTTTCTCTTGTTTTCCTCGGTCATAATTCCAAACCCTTACGCTTTGTCCAATTCCCTTTTCTCTTATACTTTCGCCGTTAGCCCGGCCTGCGCTATGCTGAAAGCTTGCCCCTCTGCGACTCCCGACTTTGTGGTGTTCGCAAGGTGTCTGGCCATCCATGAGCGCTGCTGAACGGCTTCGACAAGAGTGTACTGGTTCCGCCATCACCGCACATCGACTAAGAGGATCAAAAGGGTGGAATTAATAGGCTTTCTGCACTTCTGCCAGCGAGGTTTCGCGGAGCGGAGCGGGACATGGTGGCCAGGATAATGGAAGCGGCCAGCCTCTTCGATGCGCGATCTGTGGACTTCCCCAAAAGGGACCACTCCTATGGTGAGTTGGCCCCAAACTCTAGCTCTCGACGCCACACCCAACGTCTCACTGCGTCCATATACGCTTGTTATTGACATATAACCAGTGCAAACCTTCATCAATCCTTACATATATGAGCCGTCTTGCGCTCTCGCCATAATCGGTGTTGTCGTCATCCTACTTCTCTCCCTATACTCGTTGTCGCAGTATGTGCGCCATCGATCATGGTTCTTCTGGACAGCCATCATCGCCATCGTCATGTTGGACCTTGGCTTCATCACGCGCCTGGTATCTGCCTATGACGAGGCAAAAGAAGATCCCTTCCTCATCTCCTGGCTCATGATCCTCCTCGCACCCAGTTTCCTCGCCGCAGCTTCCTATACCGCATTTAGCCGCGTAATCTGGTTCAGCTGTCCGACGCACGCACTCAACTTCCAGACGCTATGGTGTTTCCCGCGCTGGATAACCTCCACATTCGTAACCTTTGATCTCTTCTCCTTCGCCGTCCAACTCATCGGCGCGTCCCAGATAAGTAGGCAATATGACCGTTCGCCCTCTGGATCCCGCACTATTAGCTCCTCCGAGCGCAAGGCTCTCCCAGGCCGCGTCATCTTGGTCCTAGGCCTTGTCCTGCAAATGATGTGTTTCGTCTCCTTTTCCATCGTAAGCATACGCTACTTTTACCTGTCACGCCACTGGTCCGCACATGATCTAGGCGACATGCATCTGTGGCGTAAACTGTCCTACACCATCAACCTGTCGTCTGTACTCATCGCCTTACGCGCCGTCTACCGCACAATGGAGATTCCGCACGACCGCAACTACGGCCTTTTGTACCTACAGAGCCACGAATGGTGTTTCTGGGTCTTTGACGCCGCGCCCGTGTTGCTCGTAATGGCGGTTTTTGCCATTTGGCATCCTGGACGCTACCTCCCGCGATCATATACCGGATTCGCGTTGAATAAAGAGAGGGCAGTCCAGGAGAAGGATGAGATTGGTTCCATGGATCGTGGTGTCAAGGGCGGTCAATTAATTGAGTTGAAGGACTATAGACCAGAAGACTTTGAAGGGAGAAGAGCTGGGAGTCATGTATGAAACCCTTTTTTATTTCTTGAACTTATTGCATGATACCACTAAATGATATATTGATATGAATCTACCTAATCTCCATTCTGTGTCCGTATCTCCATGGTCTACTTGATACAAAATAGGGTTGCTGGCCAGGGTTCCCACAAGCAGATCAAAAGTGAATGTACCTTTACGGTCACCCATTCTAATATGGCCTATCAGCCTGAAAATCGAACGGTCCTCTCCTCTCCCAATTACCTTTTTTCTCAGCTGCGTCGCCAAAGTATCCACATTTTCTCTGTATCTGTCGTGACGCGTATGAAGCGCAGCTAGGAAGCAGCAGGCAGCGAAAACAAAGCCTTTTCAAACTCCCACACAGGAGCGCTGATGGGTTTGAAGTAAGAGCATCTGTCAAAGCAACTCCTCTCCTCGGGAGTAAGGATAGACGCTTGGTGGAAGCGTTCTGAGGCTTGGTTGAAGCGTTCTAAGCGGGTCTCGATGGGTTCCCAGTACGTCGGTGGAGAAGGCAACGGTCCTCCATAGCTGGGACGAAAGAATAAATGGTACCTATGTACCCAGAACTGCTTTATCGAATCGTAGTGAAGAGCCAGCGGTGGCAGCATGTACTTCCAGAGTTTTGGGGGCGCAAGACCTGCAGAGTATCGATCTACTGCACGGGCAGAAGGCACTCTGCTGCACTGGTTCCCCCTCTGTTGGATGGCTGTTGGTGCGAAGAAATGTACGCGAGGCTTTCGATTTCCAGCATGTTGAGCACATGTATTGTATCTGAATTACCTGGCTGCTTGGGAGCCTGTAACTTTGTGTTCTCCACCAGCATGGGAAGCATATGTTTGCTTTACACGTTTGGCACGAATTAACGTCACTTAGACCACCGAGGGCGTCACAAATGGTCGATTGCCACAATTTGATGAGCGCATTTGAGGGGCTGTGAACCATGTGGTAACCAGATTCGCATGTCCTATCGATTTTGCGGAGCATATTGCGCAATGTAAGTGTGCCATGTTTTGGACAGCAGGTTCCATGATGCTCTTGGCAAGAGCACTCCCTGATTACTGGCTTGAATGGGAAGATGGATTTTTGTCCAAGTACGAATGGTCGGTTTAGTCCTTTGAGCAGAAGACGGAATTCAAGATTCAGTTGTGTCAGGGCGATGAAGTCGGCAATGCGCAGGTGTGGACAGAGTGCCAGGAGGATCGGGTATTACTCAATGAATGGGTAAAGGTCGACCATGTCGTCTTGGTCTTTCGACGCGTTTTTTGGAGCCATGAAATGAGAATAAGATCGGGGGACATGTTTTACAGGCAGAGGAAATTTGAAAGGTGGTCTCATTGAGTGTCTCCACACCTAACCATGGCACGATACTGAACACGCACAGACAAACCATAACTTTTAGGGAAGTTAGTATGCCTAATTTTGATGTAATCGGATACTTCTTGTCTGAAGCAACCAGGGAAGCAGATTGTGTGTTGTTGAGGAATGGAGACTGCCCAAGAATAAGATATGAGGTGTGAACGATGTCACTGAACCTAGGAAGTCTTCCACCCAGTTGATGAAGTCTTTAATTCGATTGGGAATAGATCGGCACGGTAAGAAAAGTGAATTCGTAGAGAGTAATACCAGGAAAGCATGCGAAGAAATGTTACGTCCACTACTGATATTAAAGAAAGGAAGCACAGCTGGTGAGAAGGAGTGGCCATGCGGAGGAGGTGTTCCCTGATTGGCCGAACGCACGGCCCTCATCCAAAGTCGAAGCTCCACCGCAAAGCATCGCGAGCTATCCATGTAACTTGTGCGTACCAACTAAGCCTCAACATCCGCAGATATACACTCTTTCCCCCCGCCCCGCCAGATAGCGTACCTGAAAGCCCACGACTAGTCTTCCGCCTTAAAAGTCTTGAATCTGTCGTCTTCGTACCCGCGCATAGGACAAACCACAGCCCTTCCGTGGGCAGACCACGCTAGGAAGACCCGCTCGCCCATACCACCTTTCTTAGTGCAGAGGATATACAGCGTCAACACAAGGACTTGTATTTTTTCTTCGTTACCAAGTCCAGCCGACACCCCCCACGACTCGACCGTTCGACTACGGCCCACCCACCCAAACCTCCACAATGGCACTCAACGCCTACCTGAACAGTATAACCACCCTTTCCTCCCCTTTGATTATAAGCTAACTCTTTTCAGAAAAGGTATCCGTCCTCACCATCGATGGGCGCACAATGGTTGGCAAGCTACACTCGTGCGACGGCAGTATGAACCTCGTCCTCCAAGAAGCCGTTGAGCGCATCATTCGACCACTAGAAGAAGAAGTACCTAGCGAAGAGGTACCCCTGGGACTATACATCATACGGGGCGACAGCGTAGCGGTGGTGGGCAAGGTGGACGAAGAGATTGATTCAAAGATCAATTGGTCTAAGGTGCATGGTGAGGTGCTGGGCAATACAAAACACAACTGAGGTGAGTTTGAGCTTCGGGCGTTGACAAGAGAAATGTTTTGGGCGAACATGTGGATATTGGATACCGGGGTCCAAGGCGATGGACAACTTGACGGTCTTGCCGTGGAAATATAAGGAAGGCCAGGCGCACAAGATCAGTATGACCTGAGGAACAAGGGAGAAATGCTTGCTGGATATATCGAATATGACGAGGCAATGATACCCACGAATGCAGCACAGCACGCTGAGTATGTCACCTCCAAGTACCCATGACGCGCTTTCGCTGACCCGTCAGACTATGAGATGCTTCTCATTATGATTGGATATTATAGAAACGAGAGACTAGTATATCAATGCGATATCATGATGGCGTTGACTCCCTCCCATGCAACATGCCCTTCGAATGTGACCCTCGACCCACATGCTACTTATTGCACACTCCTCCCCACACCCTGCCCAATACCCACAATATTCTTATGATCGCTCGGATTCGCAGCAGCCTCGTACAAGACAGATACGGCCTCCTTATTCAACTTCATAAAGTCGCCCTTGAAGGCCAAATAGCTAATCCTCGTCTCGTCTTCCTCGCCATGACTCCAATTATCCTCAAAGAACAGGGCCAGACTCCTCGTCGTGCCAAACTTTGCGCGCTTGACGGGAATCTCCTGCACGTCTGATGTCTGGCTTATCTCAAGCACCTGCGTGGGTTCCTTCTCCGATGCAGTCTCAAAGTCGAGCGAGTCTTGGTTGACGAAAACTTTGAGCGTCTTGGGGCAGTCTGGACCGGGGCTTGTGCGCAGAATTATGCTGTGCAGGCGTACTTGGCCGGTGAAGGGGATCGTCATGAGGAGTTGTTGGTCGGCGCTGCTTTTCAGCTCGGGCGTGGGTTCCAAGCGCTGTGCCCATGTCTTTTGGCATATGGCGCGTCCGCTGTTGGACTCATCTTCATTGAGGGTGACGACTTTGGGGAAGTCGAGCTGTTCGTATAGAATGTTTTGCAGCGCAGGCGTGATATCGTCCGAGTGGTCGTGACCGTCGCCGTGGTCGTGATCGTGGTGCTCGTCGTGACAGTGCGAGTGCGACATATTGGTGTTGTGCTTCTCGTTCGCGATGTTGTTAGTGGGGGCGGGGTAGCTTGAGCTTCAGTGTTCAAGAGTGTTTTGTACTGGTCGAACGCTGTGGAAGAGTAGATGGAGGTGTATTAGAGGAAAGGGAGAATCTGGTGCAGCTCTGACAAACAGTCGGATTGAGAAGTTGCATCATTGCGCACGTCGCAGACACGTGGTCACCGCAAGCATCGATCCGCGACCACTGTCTCAGTTCATGTATCGTGATTCTAGCAAACACGCATCGCATAGTCGAAGCATCCAGAAAATACCAATAAACACCCCAACACCGCGCTCTAATGCCATCTATACCCAAAGCAAATGCCGTGTTCCGTCATGCAAGCATGGGCTGCGACGCCTGCTCAGCAGCCCTTTCCCTCGCTCTCCTCGCAGCCCTGTCCTTGGCCATTTGCGCCTTCTCCTCTGGCGTGAACTGTGGCTGTGCGACAGGCGCATCGGGCAGCGCGGGGACCACGCCGTTGACTTCTGCTTCGAGCGCCTCGAGCTCGTCTTCGACTTCGTCTTCATCTTGGTTGGACATTTTGTTGGCGAGAAGTTCGCTGATTTCCTGCATGGTCTCTGTTAGCATCGTGAGTGTTGACGGATGACGGGTTTGCGCACCTCTTGATAAGCCCGAGCCTCCTCGCTCTCACCCAGCAACTTCTCCACGTTCTCTATGCCACCCATTTCCTTGTGAATCTCTTTGAGCACTGCAGTCCCTTGCTGTAGTCCATACAAGACATCCTTTTGCACCAGCGCAAACTCGACGTCGCTTGTCAATATCTCGAGCTGCGCCAACTGTTGATCGGTCTTGGACAGTAGACTCTCCTGGTACTTCTTTCGTCTCAGCGCCAGCTTCGCCTTATTCGTATCGCCCTTGGCCAAGCATTCTTTTGCGATCTCCTTCTCGAGGTCAGTGAGGACGGTGATGCGCTTCTGGTACTGTCGCAGCTTGTCGCGCTGGTTCTTCATGTCCAGGATGGCCCTAAGTTGTCAGTACTGTAGAGACAAGAACACAGGTAAAAGTCGACTCACTTGTCCTGGGCTGAGATCTTGTTTGAGCTGCTCGAGTTGCCCATATTGCTGCGATCTCCATGAGTGTTGAGAGTCAAAGTGTCCCAGGCTTGCTCATGCGACCTCCCCGACGTCGGGTCCCCGTGCCTTGATTGACGTATGCAGGCTGGGAAGCTAGGGCGGAATACGGCCGGTGCTAGTCTTATCGATAAGACGCGCGAACTTTTTTGTGGACATGCATCTCTAGTATCCGAACGTCCAGTCATTCGTTGCGAGACCAAGTTCGAACAAGCTCAATGTGTGCTTGAGGCTACCCTGCCCACGTACATTCACTAAGTGAATACCGTCACCCATAGAGTAGAAGGTGTTAGGATAGCACCTTACATGAAGGCTGCTTGCGCGTACACTCACAGAAGATATCAACATGACAAAAGGCCGCTCCTCTCTCCAAGCCGGTCTCGACAAAGAAGTGTACCAAGTTGTGCGCAAATATCTCGACGACAAGAACGAATCGCCATTGAAGCTACGTCTTTCTGCCGTATATGACTATATCCAGCGCTCCAATTCGAGTCTGAAAAGAAGACCCAAGAAGCAGTTGGAGGACTCCATTGATCGCGTAATCGACGTCATACGGGAAGACGAAGAATCCGGCGACGAAGACGAGATGGCCGAACTGGAGGGCGACTTCGCCATGGACGAACCAAAAGAGAAAAATGATCGATCGAGTGATTGGATGAATCGCCAGATTGTCAATCAGTGGGCAACTCCTGCCAATGGCAATGGCGAGAAGAGTGAAAAGAGCAAGAAGCGGGATGGGGGCAAGTCGAAAGAGGAACGCGATAGCAAGAGGCAAAGGAAGGCAGCAGAGGCGGCGCGTGACAGCAAGATCGATACTGCAGCACCTACAGACATGACCTTGGATGATCTTGGTGGCGTCGGGAAGGTCAAGGAACAGTTAAAAGAGCATTTGGTATTACCTCTGCTGATGCCACAGGAGTATGCCGAACGTAAGATCCCTATACCCCGTGGCATACTCCTTCATGGACCACCTGGATGCGGCAAAACCGTCATCTGCAGAGCGTTTGCTGCCGAACTAGGTGTGCCCTTTATTGAGATTCTAGGTCCTTCCGTCGTTTCAGGCATGTCTGGAGAGTCCGAAAAACAGGTTCGTGAGCATTTCGAAAAGGCCAAAGAAGTCGCTCCATGCCTCATCTTCATCGACGAGATTGATGTCATTGCGCCCAAGCGGGATAGTGCACAGAGTCAGATGGAGAAGAGGATTGTTGCACAACTACTCATCTCCATGGACAGCCTCGCAATGGAAGGCAACAACGGCAAGCCTGTCATCGTACTCGCAGCCACAAACCGTCCGGATAGTCTAGACCCGGCTCTTCGACGTGGGGGTCGATTCGATACCGAGATCAACATTGGCGTACCAAACGAGCAGATGCGGCGGTCCATACTTCAAGCGCTCACGCGTCAACCAAAGTTATCTCCAGATGTGGACTTTGACATATTGGCAAAGAGAACAGCTGGATTCGTTGGCGCGGACTTGAAGGATCTCGTCAGCAAAGCAGGCATGTGGTCCATGACTCAATTCCGGGCAGCACTCGAAAAGCAGGCAGCTATTGCAGAGACTACGATGGAGATCGACAATGAAATTTCCGCGCAACTAGACTCGCAAGTCGACCAGTCGATTCGTCGTTTAATTATGCGAGCAAAGAATGCAGACGCTCCGCGCCCCGAGGGATTTGAAAACACATCCCTTTCTATGGAAGCCTTTCAGGCTGTCCTACCAACTATAACTCCTTCTTCAAAGCGAGAAGGATTCACAACGGTACCGAATACCACATGGGACAACGTTGGAGCACTTTCTGGCATTCGGCAAGAGCTGGAGATGGCTATATGCGAGCCAATCAAAGACCCAGCTAAGTTTGCCAAATTTGGCATCTCGGCACCTACTGGGGTGCTACTCTGGGGTCCTCCAGGTTGCGGTAAGACGCTCTTGGCAAAGGCAGTGGCTGCAGAGTCAAAGGCAAACTTTATCAGCGTCAAAGGGCCAGAGCTGTTGAACAAGGTACGTTTTCCAGATTGTTGTACAGGAAGTATGGCCTTTACTAACAAATTTTAGTATGTTGGTGAATCCGAACGCGCTCTTCGACAGGTCTTTATGCGAGCTCGGTCCTCAGTCCCCTGCGTCATCTTCTTCGACGAGCTTGATGCTCTTGTCCCCAAACGCTCCGCCGAGCTCCACGAAGCCTCTGCGCGCGTCGTAAACACTCTCCTTACCGAACTCGATGGCCTTTCCGAGCGCGAAGGCATCTATCTCATCGCCGCAACCAACCGGCCTGAGATGATTGATGAAGCCATGCTTCGGCCCGGCCGCCTGGAAACCCTCCTCTATGTTGAGCTGCCCAAGCCAGAAGAGCGTGTGGATATTCTCAAGGCTCTTATTCGTCAACGTGGGGGGCTTATTAGCCCCGAGCTGGCCGAAATAGCTAGGCTAGATGCTTGTAAGGACTTCTCCGGTGCTGACCTGGAGAGTTTGTTGCGCAAGGCGGGGCAACATGCCTTGAGAAGACGCGGAGATTCAGTAGAGTATATCGACTTCGTGGAGGCAGCCAAGACCGTACGGCCTAGTGTTGGTGATGTGAAGAAGTACGAGCGTCTACGAGAGAAGTTCGAAACGAAACTGTTTTAGGTATTTGAATCCCTTCCGGATGAGCTATATAGTTTAAATCGCTATACAAGATGATTGGTCCTGGATACTACATCGCACTCCACCCTTGATGTTTAGGTATACAAGACATCAATGTATACACCCAGCACTCGTATAACCATAGCCATCATCCAGTTTGAGATTCCGGTAGTCACCACGCTTCATGCATCCATCCTCGGAAACTGGAACGCCATAGACGCCGCCTCAGCCAAAACCTGCTTGAACCACCCCTTTATTCCCTTTTTCTTCTTCTCCTCGTGCCCATCTTCCTCCTCATCCCTCTCCCACGCCATCTTCACCGGACTCCCCGGCCCATCACTCTGGGCCAAGCTCCCCGCACTATCCTTACTCCCCCTCTTGTCCCTTACAAACACACTTCCCATACTCGTACTCCCCGCCAACGTAGAAAATGTGTCACTCATTGCAAACAACCCCCTTGCCTGCACACCCGCTCGTTGAGGAGAAGGGGGTAACACGGCACCAGTCGCTTCAGCAATGGCTCGCTCGCGCAGGCACTCATAACATGCGTCGTTGTTGAATGTGTCTTTGTGGCGTAGTTTGTATCTTCGGCATGCGCGGCCGGTCCTGGGGATGCGGTCGGCGGGCATGAGAACTGCGCAGTAGTCCCAGCGTTGCAGCTGTTTGTGTGTGCAGCGGATGTAGTGGGTGTAGATTTCTGTGCACATGGTTTGGGGTTGAAGGTTGTGGGTTGATAGTTGAGGTTGAGAGTATATGGATTAGATTAGACAAGTATGGGGGTGACGGGCGGAAAAGTAGTGGGTGGGAAGTGTGGGTTACGGGGACTTGGCAGTCGGACTGGGAAGTGAAAGGCCACATTTTTGAAGAGTGTGGTGATAGTCAATGTTGTGATAGTGTCAAATGTAATAAGGGAGTTTTTCTTGTGAGGTGTAGTGAATTATGAGTGGACCTGAGTCCCGGTTTCTACGGGACGTTTTATTGTGTGATTGCTCATGTGCATAGAAATATCATCGCATGGAGGGCTGGATGGTAAAAAGTGCTATGTCTACTGTACAGGATTTTGCCATCTTTCAGTCAGGTCCAGCTGCATGGAGTCTATCTCTGCAGTTCTCAGGCCTAGGGAGAGGTTGATAGAAAACAGTCAGACAGGGATCTTCTTTTGTGCGTGATAATTCCTCCGTTCTAGAGCTGCAGTGGGCATCGTGGCATTTGGGTCATACCATGCCCATCTGTGCCTGTCTATGCCGTCTTTCATCACGGCCACACTCAGGAAGATGCACCATCGCATTGAACAGTCTGATGGCAGTACCCGGGTGACATAAAATCTTGACAGTGCGGGTAAGTACCCAATAGGTGTGTCTGGTGCCTACAATGGCCTTTATATACTAGTATATTAAGCATCTTATGTCACCCAGGTGGTACTAGTAATGAAGATAGCATCTGTAACCTCATACTTCAATGCCCGGCCGCCGCGGAGGTCACAGTGTTCTCTATGTAGAAAGTCACAAAAAAGCATCGATTACTGCGGACATGAGACCGACCCAATAGGCGCTTTCAGAGCAACTAAAGACTTCCAGGAAGTTCTACATGCAGCCATTTATCTAACTTGGGTAATTTCCATACATCAGCATTGAAGACTGCGGACACAAGGCCGACCCAATCCTGTTCACTACAGAACTTCATCCCTCCCCTGAAACCCATCACAACACCTCAACACCCCAAATTGAGTAACTCTCACCAGAGGCATCGAAACCTGCGGTCATTCGACCGAGCCAATACGCTCTCAGTAACCCATCGGCACCAGAAACCCGGGGAACCAAAATCCACCATTTACCAACTTGAGCACAGCACAACCGGGCTTGGCAATTGAAAACAATAAACAGCGGGAGTTGTGCCCGCGGCTTACTACTCGTTCAGGAAATTGACCGACAGACGGTATGGATAACAGCCGGAGTGAAGACCCGATTTCACATGCATGAACTATCCAACTTCACCATAGCTTCTCGGTTTGGGAAATCGAATCGAGATTGCAAGTCATGGGATTAAGGCGGTGCGGTGCGTCCGCGGCGATCACGGATCACAAGTCAGGGGTTCTGCATGAGCGGGTGCATGGAAGGATGAGGGGCTGTGATGTCAATGGCTAGGACGTAAATTCCGATCGCTAGGATTGGTGTGGGATTCCCAAAGGAAGGCTGTAATGGGGGTGACGTTGCATATGCATATGCGTGGTTCAACAGCCACGGATGCTTTGCCCGCGGAACTTCTCGAATCGAGGTCTTTTTGTTTTCGGGGACTTTCCTCACAAAGCCGGATTGTAGCTGTAGAATCTACTGTTTTGGGAAAGAAGCTGGCAGAGGTGTTGATTGTAGCTGGATTTTTCGGCGAAATGCAGCAAAAAGTCGCGCTAAAAAGTGGTTGTAGCATGGCGTGGTTGTGCCTCAACATCGTTCCCTCGCGTCATGGTTCCAGGCCTCCTCTTTCCTATTCTTCTCTGGTAGCTTTGGGTACAGTAGCAGAAAGCAAGTTCAAGGCCGTGCATCGAGCTTCATAGCAATGTAATGTATCCCTTGTTTCAACCTGCAGGGACAACACCTGCCTTCACCCACTTCACGCCGATTCCCAATGAGGAAGAAACGGCGAATCGGTGTTGATGATGGGTGGCGCAGTCGGCGAAACTCACGCGTGGGTTTAGGGAAATTGGCGACTTGCGGCGTTGAAAGAACAGCTTTTGTCGAAACATGGAGCGCTTCCTGCGCAACTGACCGGACCGCCCGAAGGATTATGGAAAGTACATGGAGTTCTCTACCGAGCTAATCACAGCACTTGGGAGCCTGCAAGTCTGGCCTGATGGGGTGCGCACATGTTGGTCCGAAACCCTGAATTTGCCTGGACTACGGCCCCCCCGAGAGAGCGGCTCTGCATAACACGGGGTTTAACAGCATTGCGGGCCGTTGGTCATTGTTGGTGCGTCTCGGTCGTTAACTCATACTTACGTTAGTGCCAGCACCAGTGCGCGGGAACTACCGGACCACCCATGCGGGCGATGGTACAATGCAAGCATGTCGTATTTGACTAAAAATAAGTATCCACCTAAAAAACCCTCAAGTCAAGTACCTCCCTCGCAATACATACAAGTTACAACATAATTCCCTCTCCTCACCTCGTACCCAACCCATTGCTCGCTCAATACCGATAGCGGTCGTCCAACTCCCTTTCCAGGGTCCCCAGCCCCTTCGGTCCCTTAGCATTCATGGCGCTTTCAGGATGACCCAAGATGATAGCTTGCCTCGCTCCAAAGGGCCCGCCCTGATCCTCGTCGTCCAGCGGTATGGTCAGATCGCCCTCTCTTTCTCCTCCGCCTTCTCCTTCCCACTTTAGAAACTTTTCGAACGCGCTGGTGCCACGTATGCTACCAGTTTTGTCGTACCGTTGAATCATATGGCGCATCTGGCCGATCCAGCGTGCACAGCCTTTGCAGACAGCCATGTCTCTACTGACATGGGTGCGCTTCACCGGTGCATCGCATTTCACAGCCACGAGCTGGTGGTCTGGTAGGGTGGAGTAATCCAACACTGCAGTATAGGTGTAAGAACCCGCACTAGACTGTGAAGTTCTGGGTGTGGCTGCACCTGATGGTCCAGAGGCTGCGCGTCGAGATGATGACGACGATGCTTTTGTGGAAGAGCGTGAAAGCTGCCCACTCAATGAGAAGAATCGCCGTGTTGATGAGGTACGCTTTGGTGGGGCTGTCGC
Organism: Pyrenophora tritici-repentis; assembly: GCF_003171515.1. Classification (NCBI taxonomy): domain Eukaryota; kingdom Fungi; phylum Ascomycota; class Dothideomycetes; order Pleosporales; family Pleosporaceae; genus Pyrenophora; species Pyrenophora tritici-repentis. Next base: position 8,599,437 of record NC_089390.1, read on the forward strand.
TGGCGGAGATACTGGTGGGGAGCCTGGTCCACGGAGGCCATTCAGCCTCTGGACAGCCACGTCGCACAGCGTCCATGGCTGATTATGCGACTCTCCAATATGTCCGCAGCCGTTGTGTTGACTGTAGTTGTGATAACACATGATAGCGACTCTTTGGTAGCGCCTCTATCAGTGATCGCGATGGTCGGCAGCGATGACGTAATTTATCGATGATCGGATTGAATAGCACAGTAAATTGAGGTATACAGGCATTCAGTTGTTGCTTACGGTGGAGCAGAAGACTCTGAATTATGAAGTGCAGAAGTTATGGTGTAAGTGAATGCATCCAACACATGACTTTACAGCGGGAAGATATAAGTTACTGGAATCTGCCCGCTGTGACTCTAACTTCTTGCGCTGTCAGCCAGCTCTCGTGTTTGACTCTCTGTGCCTTGTTTATTGGGCGAGCGGTGAAGCGATTTGCGCAAGGATTGAGGTGTGTCACGTGCCGTCTCCGACGTGGCAGCTCCTCGACTTAGCGATGATTTGGTAGGATCCTCTATGTTTCAGGCGCGGAAGCGCTCACCATCAACGTGATTGCGTGGCGCTACCCGCGACAATGTATGCTGACAAGCTTTCCGATAGAAAAGTATTTCACGTTACTTGAGTGTATCACATCGTCCCTCTCATGTCTACATGTTGGTTGTTCGCCAACTCTGCGCTTGGTGTTGTTGTGTTACCTAGGTTCGGCTTCCATGACGTCATTCCCCCCTGACTCGCCCATGCAGATCTGGCAAAATGCGATAACAGACTCAACTAGGGAACTTTGGGCGTGATGGCCGTACCAAGTCACAGTATTAAGTCGCAATATTGAAAAAAGGTGTCATTGATGGGTGCCCAATCCGCACAGTCACAAAGCCTTGGCGCCTTCTCCAACAATCACGTTGAAGACTTCATCACTCCCTGGCCCTCACGCATCACTGCTGTTATCGCATTGAAGCAACTCCTCGTTATGCGCTGAGGGCATTTTGTAGCGCTGATTCGCTGTTCAAGTCACCACCATGCTCCGGGAGTGTCGTAAGCTTCGCATGCAAACACCAGATACTGTGCGTTTCCAGATTTACCCTGGAGAAAACTGCGCGCTTGTTAGCAGGGCTATAACTGGTGCCCAATTGACGCATTTTTCTTGGGACTTTCGACAATCATGCTCACAGCCCAAGGGTAAGACGTGGTGCTGGAGATAGACTACGTCAACGTCTCTTGGGGGCCACACATGCGTGCGACGCCAATGCTTTACTGGAAGACACCACCGTATCAAATGTTGTTTCCACTACTGCAAGTCAGCACTGTAGCCCGTGTCTTGTCATCAGTAGCCTTCTCAGTCAATCCGAGCTTTCTACATCATCGATATCGAGCTTTGTCATCGTATGTTCTATATTACGGTATTACATTCCAAATCATGTCTTCTACTGACTCCATGGGTCCAAATGCTCACTTCGAACTCAGGTCCAAATAGGATACCACTTGGGTATCATAAAATACTTGAAAGTGTGGGTAAGCACTTAATAGGCGTGTCTGGCGACTACAGTGGCCCTTGTACACTATTATGTCAAGTATTTTATGACCCTCGGGGGTACGGACCAGAGATCTTCGCAAGAACCAAAGGCCTCACAAACCCTCGTACTCGTCTCACCAGACTAAACCCAGCATCCTCCAATACTAACCTGGGCAGACAGAATGGAATTCTATACCGCATTCCTAAAGGTACAGACCTCATGTTGATTGTGCCCCTGATGCGATGCATCCCAGGTGCTGCGATTGGCGCATCACTCTTCGGCCCTTTCGCTCACCCTGTTCATCATCGACAGTACAGCAATGCATTTGGATGCTAGAACCATCATAGGTCTAACAAAGCTGATGTCTTATATAATGATGAATGCCGAGCAGTCATTGACTCCGCTCGCAGCCAACGCGCGTACTGATGTCTGCTGAATGTCGCGACACGAACCATGGAAATCGGTGTCATACTGGACAATCTAAGGCCTTATCTTTTGAGCACCCTAATTCTTTAGAATATGAAGATGCACACCGGGGGTTTGCTGGGTTGGAAATTGGGCTCTCCGCGGGGTTAGTCGTGGAGGTCAATGCTGCGCCTCTCTTGTCTTACGCAATTGAGCTCAGAAACTCAATTTCAGCCATGTAATCCTCAAACCGTAGATTTTCGCTCGTGGGAGGCTTACAATATATTAGCCAAGGGGTCCCAACGAATGGCAACCATGTATCCTCGTGGGAACGATTGCCTGGATCAGGACGACGTGGGCCAACAAAGACCAACACTCTCGACCGATCTCAAACGCCTAGGCACGGCTGACACTGCTAAAATCTCACACACTTCCAACTGGATCCGAGGAATACATGCTTTTCTCTGTAACCAATGATCCACGTTCATGGCTGGCCGGGGAGACTACCGAGGAATCCAGATCTAGTAGACCACATTCTTTCTGATCACCTTGATGAGCAACGCAATATCGCGGACAAGGATCCTTCCGCGTAAGCTCTGCCTTCGGGTTTGAACTGTTTTTCTACAGTCGACGCAGCAATTCGCAATCGAATCGAATCCCTAGCCTGAAGTCGATTAATTGTCTTCGTTGTGAGTCAATTTACCACTACACACAATGTATATGTCTCGCGTTTTTTACTGATACCAGAGTTTATAGTATGCGGATATGTAAGCTCTCCCAAAAAACAGTGTACCGACCTCTTATTCAAGGGTGTAACGGTTTGGGACTTGCCAAGACCGACTTGGGTGAGAGTTGGGTACGGCTATCGCTACCACACTTTCTCATCACACACACCTATATAGCTGCAGTTCCTCCATAGCTACACAATGCAACGCAGTCCTCCTCTCCTCACACCGCTACAAAGGGCAACAAAATAGATTCCCCAAAATGGTACATAGCGTGCTTGTAATGAACACAGACAGCATATGCTCGCGTCGGCTACTAGCACGGTTGTGGACCGAGGTAAGGCGATGTCCATCGATCAACTAAGGCATGAATGCTGTACTGGTACCTGTTAGCTAGAATTTGTAAGGTATATAGATGATTTTACCATCTACCCAATCTCATTCCGGATTGGAAGATACTATAAACAGAGTGCAAAGAGTGTTCAAGAAGTTTACTCTCACATTACAAAAGCTTTCGTGGCTGAATCTTGCGCGATGATGTAGATGTATGTAAGGTACACATTAATGTACTACAATGTCTTTGGTTTCTCTCCTTTACCACTATTTCGCCCTCTGCCTACATATGATCGCGCAAAATCACCACTGGTTCTCTTTTCTGTACTACTTCCTCCCACCTCTACTTTTCCTCGACTACAGCTGCTTCCATCTCTACCAGAGGACAATGCCGCCGAACTCGTGCACTATCTTCGACTTGACGAGCACTTCATATTAGCCATTGTTCTGGTTGGATTCTTCGCCTTCAGTGGCCTTTTTGCAATCATCTTGTCTCTGATCATGTGCGCTCATACGATTCGTCTTGTACGCTGCCCATATCGCTGCTGGCGGCTTCAAGGTGTTGTAATCAATCTCATCCCTGTACTTTTCCCGTTGGACTTCCTCAAACATGTTTTTCATCGCTGTTAATACCTGCTTACGCGTCATGGTGCGTTTCGATCGATTGGGCTCATCAACCGAGGCGCCATAGTAGGATTATCTAACAGCTAAGCACAAGTTCTGTAATTCAAAGTAGAAACTAATTTGTAAATCAGGTATGGTTTTTCTTCTACCAAGCTGAAGAACTATCGATTACACGTTTCGACGAGAGCTCTACCGAGCGTTTTTACTCTGGCCATATATTCTCTCTTGTTGTTTCATCCAAGCTCACCTAACAATCGTCTTCTACAGTTTCTCAAGACTTGGACTAATTGCTATACCCAGGAATTGCTTATGTACTTGGTATAACGAACACCAATCATATAACCGTAATTCAATTAAGAAAGCTGAAATGTAGGTGCTTCTGCTGCTAGCAGATCAACGCATAATAATATGATAGTTTTGTCGCGACCCATCCCCCCTGTATCATGTACCTGTAATCTTCCGTGGAACATGCTCGTCATAATACAAGGTCTCACCGCTCTTCCCACCCTCAAACAAACCCAATGCCATCTTCGCAACCGCCTCTCCACACCCACTCCGGTGGCTCTATCATCTCATCCCCCATCTCATCCCAAATCCTGAACCTCTCCATTTCATGTTCCGCCATAACACCTCTATACTTGCCCTCTACCAGTCCATCAATCATTTTTGTGCGCGTAAGTTTTGGATAGACGCCCTGTACGCTCAGAAGGGGTTCTTCATGCGCGAGACAGGAAACAAATCGGGTTAGTGCGGCTTTCGTAGTACTGTAGGGCATCCATCCATGGTAAGTGACGGTATTGTCGCAGGCAGAGGTGAGAATAATCACCTTGCCGCGACCGGCATTAAGGGGACGTGAGGTCCGTGAAGCACGAAGATGCGGAAGTGTGAGCTGGACCTGTCGTAGTTTAGCCTCTAAACGTGGGGAACTACTTGACTGGAGATTTATCATACCATACTCATTGCTCCAAAAACATTGACATCAAAGCTTCTCTTGACAGCTTCAATGTTCAGCTTCTCAAACGTTTGGATCGGTGTAATGATCCCTGCACAGTACACGAGGGTGTCCAAACCTCCGAAAACATTGAAGCAGGTCCTCACCGCTAGTTCGCGGTCTTCATCGACAGTGACATCGCCCTCAACAATTCGTAAGCGTTCTCTTTGTTGCTTGGTGAATTCAAGTTTGATTGTGGAGTCGATGAGACCGAACGCAATGACCTTTGCATTCAGAGGAAGGTATGGCGAGGACAGAATGGATTGCGTTATGGAATAGCCAATGCCGGAGGTTCCGCCGACGACGAGAATGACTTGAGGCTTGCCCGACATGGCGCAAAAAGCATAGAAACCTCCTTTGGGCCGCGCAAGTGTGGAGAAAAGAAGTGCAAGTGCTTGGAGATGATTTGGAGCTTGTGCTATTCTAGAAGACCGAAGATGGAGGTTTACCCCGCGCTAAGTCCGAAAGTAGTGCATTTGGGGTTCCGGGCGGCAGGTCAAACCAACCACGTCAAAATACGGTTGCCCGACACCATGTCTGTTGTGCCACGATTGAATCCACTACATGCGACTACGACCTTGCCTTGGCGCCCTCGGCGTCTTACATGATGCCTTCCTCGATAGCCTTGATCTGTATTGCCAAGATTCTACTGTAGTATCTGGAGAGCGCCAGGTTACCGCCCATGAACCATAGTCCAGGGTGTCCGCTCTTCTGCCACATAGTTCGAAACTCGCCCTCATCGTTGAATCCCCAAACGTCGCTGACCCGATCTGCCACCTCATCTCCAAAGATCTTGCGTGCTTGGGTGCGCATGTTCTGGTATCCAGTCGCAAATACAATTTCGTCAGCCTGGATTTTGTCGCCATCTGCAAACTCGATGCCGTTGGGCAGAATCTGCGCGATTTCCTGACCCTGTTTGACCTTGATCTTACCATCAATGATGAGCTGGGACGCGCCAACATCGATGTAGTAGCCTCCACCACGCTGGAAGTACTTGATCAGAAGGCCTGAGTCCATGGGTCCGCTGTCAATTTGGAAGCCGGCGGCACGAAGACCATCGTGGATTTGTTTGTCGTGATCCGCTTCGGTCTTGGTCACCTTGCTTTGCTGCGTCTTCAGGAGCTCACTTGGCAGACTCCAAAAAGTAAGGTCGGCATCATCAACAGGCGGCGAATCTTGGTCGTAGAGTCCTTTGTTGCCAATGTCGGTTATGGCTTCGGATGAAACGACGCAGGTTGTACTGCGTTGAACAATGGTGACGTCGTAACCTTTTTCAAAGAAGTCTTGTGCAATGTCATGGCCTGAGTTGCAGCAGCCAACGACTACTGCTTTCTTCCCCTTTGACTCAGGGTCCGCGCCAGGATGCTCCGAGCTGTGGCAGAGACGGTCACCTTTGAAGGTTTCCATGCCTTTTATTTTAGGAAAGTTCTTCTCGCCAGAATGGCCCGTCGCTTGCACAATGTGCTTGGGATGTAGCGTGCGGGTCTGTGAACTGCCGTCTAGCATTCGACGCTCTACGGTTACCGTCCACTGCTTCTTGTTCTCGTCCCACGAGGTTGATTTGAGGTTAGTGGAAGTCCATACATTGAGTTCCAGCAGGGTGACATAAGCCTCAAAGAACTCTGCAAGCTTATCCTTTGGCGTAAAGACAGGCCAATGCGCAGGGAAGGGCACATAGGGCAGATGGTCGTACCAAACTGGGTCGTGCAGCACGAGTTGCCGGTAGCGTTTGCGCCAATTGTCGCCAACCCTTTCGTTTTGGTCGATCATGAGAGCTGGGATTCCGAGCATCTTCAGGCGCGCAGCCACCGTCAACCCACCCTGTCCAGCTCCCAGTATCAGCACCGTAGGATCAATCTCCTCCTTCTCCGCATCGCGCTTCTCTTTCCAAGTCTTCCTTGCTGGGTCACCGCCATGCTTGACACCTTTTGTTCTCCTGTGACCAAGAGGCTCTTCGTGACCCTTGAGCTCTTGCAAGAGCGTGTACAAGGTGAAAATCTTCCACTGGCCATCATCTTCAGCCAGGTTCATGACACCCGCACCACGTCCAACAGTCGTTTCAAACGTGACGAAAAAGTTGATGCCCTTGACATCCCCAAGATTGTCAATAGCTCCGAATTTTGGCGCTCGGTAGTCCGTGTTCTTGTCTACTTCGATCTTCTCCAATCGCACCTTGCTAGAGTGCAGGTACTCCTTGATGGCAGCGTTGCCCTTGACAGTCCTGAGATTCCAAGTCAAGGCTAAATGATCTCTCCAGTAACTGTTGTCTTTGAAGAAGAGGTCGGCTATGCCAGAGTGATTCTGTTTCGAGAGTGCGTCATTGAAGCGGCCGACTACCTCGTTCGCGACTTTGTGTGCGTCGACAGACTCATTTTTCGAAGATGCTGGGAACTTGCCAAGTTGTATATTTACGGAGCCTGCCTCGGGACGCTCGCTCGAGCGGATAGAAATATCGCCAACTCCCATGTCTGTTGTTCGTGTAATGACGTGAGATCAGGTTTGAAGTGAATGAAGTAGACGATAAGTGTTCGTAAGGATGCAGCAGCACCAGGAGACGCAGAGAAAGCCTTTAAAGACACACCCAACTCATATGATACGTAAGCAGACCTATAAAACGGGATACCATCTTCGTGCTATCCGTATACGCGTCTAAACAGCCAAGCGTTCGTTTTCCTGAAGCGTGTTGTGGATACTCGGCAAACCTTCCTCGGAAGCAAGTGCGGGGAACAGCCATGTATCCGGGAAATGATTTTGTAGCATGCGCTCGTGTAAGCCACAACCCCAACATACCCCGCTTTAAGACACGAAATTGCATCGTTCCTGTTTCCTAACTTTTATCTCCAACAGCTGTAGGCCTGGTGTTGTGAGACCAATACAGTGGTGGCAGAAATTACAAATTCAGCGTCACCAAACACCATTTAGGCCCACTCTGATCACTCAATGTACAACTCAATGTTGCGAGTACAAGCTTCATAGCTTGCGCGCTCAAAACAATAGGGTGGCAGAATGACCCTTACGCAATGCGGCTTAGTGCGCACTTAACCCTTTGGGATGCCTAGGTGTCACGAAGATAAACTCTTTCACCTAGTATGGGCCATCGCTTACTCTATATACTTCAGCTCTGATCCGTCTCGATATAGTGGAAGATGCTTCACAACAATGTTCTTTGGAACAGATGATGTGACTCCTGCAAGCACTTCCTAATCTGGGTCGGGTTGCGAGAGTCCGAGAGCCAAGACTTCCGACAGCAGACGTGGTCGGATGCTCAGCCTTGATCGGGAGTATCCATATACTGAATACATATGTTCGAGATGTGAGAGACTGCATTCACACGTACACGTAAGAATGCCTTCGCCATTGAGATGTTGGTCAAAAACAGGCCGCAGCACTGTCTGTTGGCTCGACGCGGAGGATGTGTACACTCAGAAAATTATCAGATCATTATCTTTGTTACTATATTATCAGCTTCTATGGGTGCTATGAAGCAGATGCTTTGCTGCTCAGATGAATCTGACAGCAGCACTTCTCACCTTCAGGAACTCCAACCGTGTGGTAAGAACTACCCAAGTTCATCTTAATACACTCCTCTTAGGGAAAAGGAATAGTATACATGCTCGGTTCAAGATCAATCCAGGCTGAAATAGACCCATAGTAGCAGTAGGCATGTTTGTTGCAACAAGTGACACTTCTGACAGCCTTACAGGAACGCTATAGGCATTCACGTCAACACTGCACAACATAGGATACTACAACAATGCTTGTGTGGCAGTTAGGTACTCATCATTGACCGCAACGTAAATAACCGAGTATCTTGTATCCGCCGCACTGCTTATCTCTATCAACTAGTATCTAGTTCTCAGTGCGGTACCTGCCGATGGGCACACAGATAAGCCATACTCCGCACGCCTCGCGAGGATAGATCTTCGCACATGTAACCAGTTTGTCGAACGGGACAAGCCACTCTCTCCAACAAAATCCGGCGAGGTTAAAGTGGAGCTCGAAGAAGTCCTGGAAACTCAACATAAACCCGATTGGAACGAAGACCTGGAAACAAGGCTGTTCGGGCGCGTCATCGTTCTGCAATCGCTCGGTGTCGACAATGAGTTCATAGTATCCTGGTTCCTTCACCATGGGAGCAGTGATGAGACGTCCGCGTTGGAATTTCACCAGGGCTTGCTTGTAGCGTTCAGTCCCCTCGATTCGCATAAAGAAATCGAATCATTGGAAGGGTGAGCCAACCGTCGAAACATCCAGGGTATCAGAAGATCTTTTCCCACCCCTGAAGAAATTGCACATGCTGCACATGTTGCTCATGGGCTCATCGCTTTTGTGGAAAGCGCTGTGGCGCGACACATTTCATCACACGCACCCGAAACTCTGGACAGGAGCGAGAATCCTCCTCCTGGGACGAGGCCCGCTCCGTCCGCTCCACAATCACCAAGGAGGTTGATAATAACGGCAAGAACAGCAAGAACAGCAGATCAGCCCTGCTCGAGTGGACGCGCAACCAACGCAAATATTGGCTGGAAAAAGTGGGCAAGAAACGAACGGGAAGTATCGAGTTGGCTAACATTTTCGTTTGAAAGTCGAAGTCAATCATCGTAAAAGGGAACTGGGAGGTTGGGCGCATGACTTTCAGCTAGTGCTCCGCGGTATGAGGCTCAGCTTAAACTAAAACTACAGTCATAGGAGGGAACTGGTTCATGCCAATTGGCTTTTCGTGGTTGGGGGCGTTGTTAAGATGTCACTGATGACACATACCTTGGATAGCGTGCGCTAGTATACTGATGAGCTGGCGATTGTAAAGAAGAGGTTCTAGAACACCAGTAATATTTCAGCCGCTCGACCGAGCAATGTAGGACAACGCGGGCAAACCTGGGCGTTTGGGAAAAGATTGTGTCTTCAATGGGTATCTTACTCAGAGTATGTTCGTATCATAGAAACATCAATGTATACAACTAGGCATCCAATTATTATCAGTCGGGCTATATATTTTATCGTTGCATTCATCGCTTGCCCTTTTCAAAATTACGATAAGGTGATTCATATAGACTTTCCATACGCTAAGACAACTTACCCCAGCCTCCGCAGCCCCTTGCCAGGATCATAAACTTAAATTACAAACCTCCGACCTCAAAATCCCATGTGGCTGGCTTGAACCAATGTCACGTCAGCTATGGGCGCGATGTGCGTCTTGAGCACTAACTAGCAGATCCCCGGGGAAAGGCGTGAACATTACCGGGATTGTTTTCCGAGCGACTCAGACACCGCGCTGGAAGAGAACGATATTCTAGAGACCTTAGTAAGAGGAAGAATGCATTGATTGTAGCCCAGTGACCATGTACCCGAGCACCACCAACCGTGCGACTGAACGCGTTCAAAGCTTTACCAGGTATCATTGTCCCTAAACGCCACAGCCCAGTAGACAAAGACTCCTCCCATCCCATAGACCATAGAACGAACAAGATAGACAGAGGAACCCAACTTTTAGGAAATGAACCACACAGGGTAACAGCCCATGCAGAAACATATGCAACAAAAGAAACGGTTCCATATAGACAAACATCAGTATCAGCTCTGCCGTCCAGGTGCCCACCCCCAAGCCTTCTGATTTACAAGCTGAGCCTCATCATCGCTATCATACGCCCTCTTGGGCGTCTCGGTTGCACAACTCTTCAAACTCTCATTGCCCTCTGTGATATCATCCAGACTCATCTGCCTGCCCAGCCCCCTATCTTCAACATGCAATTCCATCGTACTCACTGCATGGCCACCCGTAATCTCCACTTCAGAGGCCCTTCTCATGTAGTCTGGATTCGGCTCAGTGTGCACGATGACTTCCTTAGTTTCTTTGATCTGATTGCCAGTGGGCGCGAAGCTGATGATGCGGTCGCTGCCTTTGGTGTCGATGGTGTAGCTGTGGAAGCTGGAGAGTTCGTGGCTGGCAGAAGCGCAGTGGGCGTGGTTTGCTGTACCGGCTTGGTGATGCGTGGCGGACATATTTGACGAGGATCTGAATTCGTTTGCGATGGATGCCATGCCAGTCTTCCGGGAGGTGGAGATTGCGATGCGTTTGATGAGGTTGGCCATTGTCATTTCGATATTGAGCTTGACGAGGTAGGCAAGGGGGTGAAATTGAATGTAACTGGATGGTAGTGAGTCAGTTATTGAGATTTATATTCTAAAGGAGATAGGTTACTTACACGAACGAGTTCGGGATTGACATCGCCGCGATGATCATGACGTCCATTAGAAGCGAGACAATAACCATCTTCTGGTTGAAGCGCACGAGCTTGTTGTATTTGGTAAGGCCGTTGTTGATGAGATTGGATTTGACGGTTCGTAAGAAGTACCAGTTCAACATAGCATCAACAATGAGATAAAGGCCCTTTTCGACTCTGTCCCACCATTCGTTGATATAATGGTATCTACTCCGTGTTAGCTCGTCGTGAACAGTAGCTGGGAGTGTTGAAGAAGATATGAGATTCATGCGGAGGTGTCGCACATATTTCCGTTCATCGTCTTTGTTGCGTTGCTTATGAACCCACTTACTCTGAGCTAATTTGCAATCGCGCCGGAATCCAAATGTTGAACACACTAATGTTGATGGCGGTCACGAATACCGCTGTGACAATCATGATCATTTTCGAGCGCCTGCGGTCGGGTACAATAACGCGGATGCGGTTGATGATGATCTGAAGAAGAAGCTGAACTTGGATACACCACCAGAACAGGATTGAAAAGTAGAATGCAAAGCCTGGACATCCGTTAGCATTCGGCCGCGTAATGACAACGACAATACTTACTCGGCTTGATGATCTTGAATAGGTGCAAAAAGCACTCAAGCCCCATCAGAAATGAAACCCCCAGTTCTAGCCATATCATCCAAACGTATACGCTCCTCAGCGGGGCTCGTGATGCGGTCGTTTGGTTGTAGCCGAGAAATATCGCCAGTATAACATTAACGAGCGTCAACCCCCATACGACGGATGCGATGATGATGTCGGTTTTCGTTATTGGCTCTAGTTTGTACGTAGGCGAAATGAATGGGCCCCATGGTTGGAACGAAGGGTCATCATGAAATTCGCGCATCGTCGGACGTCAACAGCCAGTCCGTGAATGATGGCGATGTATGTCTTCTCACACAAAAAGTAGGTTCAGTGCAACCGATGCTGCATTTACTCGACGGGGACTGATGGGTAGGCTATGGTAGCAGATGCGAAGATATTCTCCATTTTGGTCGAACCGGAAGGCTGGCTCCATAACGGAAGCTAAGAAGCCTGCAGGAGATGAAGCATCGACTTGACAGACCCTTGAGTCGAAATAAAGTTTGCGATTTGGTAAACCTGGCCATCGTTTGAAAGGCGCTGCCTTCATTCGCTACAGGTAACAGCCCTTGTGGGTAACTGAGAGAGCCCGACGGGCAGTCTCTTCGCCTATTGCGCCACCGTAAACAACCCCGATGAATTGTGCATCCGTAGTGGAAGTGCCTGGCTAGTCGTCTCTGCGGAACGGGATCCATCTGCAAAGCTCCGATACTTTAGCTTGACAGGGTAAGTTAGAGAATCCTTTTCGCGGGTGATGTGCACTGTGCGCATCCACATCCTTACATATAGATCTTCGTTGATCGATCTGGCCGAATAAATCAGCCGTCATTGCATAAAATCTGGCTCCCAACATGCTTGGACATGATTGAGAGGTGTGGTCGTATGAAAGTTACGCTACGCTGGCGGTAAGCAGCAAGTTCCTATTTTCGAAGACTCGTTACGACACGCGACGCCGGCGACGGCGTTGTCCCACTCTATAGCGCATGTCATGTTTTTTAGGCCATGGCAGGGGAATTGCTGGGGTTTTGGCGATAGTGGTGGGTAGGTGTGGCGAGTCTTCCGTGCGGGGTGATTCGCTCCTGCACCGCTCCTGTCAATGCTTAAGGCCTTGAGTGATGGCCCGCAACACCAAAAATCGACGACGGAAGCTACGTAATGACATTGTAGCTGCCTAGACGAGCTGTCAATGCTGCCTTCGCGTCACCGAATGGTCGTGTTGAAACCTTTCTTAGTCACAAGGTGCAAGACTCGACCATGGGTCCTAACAGTGCATCCAAGGATCCACTACATCTCAGTAATCAATGCGACTCCCAATAATCCGGAACTCGTTCTCTCCTCGAGTTCCGCCTGCTCGGTTTTACATGCGGTCAAATGGCGTACTAGAGGCGGCGCAATGGCACCGAAGGGGGCCATACCACGTGCTCTGTGCTCACACCAACCACATCGCTCCAAGCTCACCATGGATGCCTTGTTGTCATATCAGTTTGACGAGATTTGGACGTTTCTAGACAGGGCTGCTAGCTCTGGGCGAACGTTGGAGACAGACAGGTTCCACTGTTCCAGCTTCAGGGAACATGGTTGCTGGTGAAACACGCGCTGACGACTTCTGGAGATGGACGGGAAGCTGTGCCCCATCAGACAAAACATGGAAAAGTTTCCCCGGTGCTTCGACATGGTAGGGGGGAAACGCCCATAGGGCCGGGGAAGAGGATCAAAGGAGCCCTGACGCTGATCTCTGGGGGATGCGCGGATGTGCGGTACCGGTACATGGTGTAGTAGTGCAATCCGCCAATGCAACATGGGTTTGGCAACTAGCTGCAACATGGAAAAGTGGGAATCAACTGCGTTCTAGAGCAAGTTTTCGCCGTCCTGTTTTCCAGTGCCAGCGTAAATGCCCGCAAGCGTAGATACCCAGACCTCTCTTGCGACAGCTCGGGGTGGAGACTGCGCCTTATAAGGCTAGTTCCAGGTCGGCTTGGTCACTAAGTTACGCTAAGTCATCGGAGCAGAAGACGCCAGCCGGCCATCGAACCAGACTTTCGCTGGCGCTGAAATCCCAGCGCAACACGAGCAGCATTTTCTTGCGTCAACTCCTCTTCTCAGCAAGATCTCGTATTCCACGCGCGGCATCCACATAACCGAAAGATGGGTCATCTCCACTGCACCCCTTATGCGCCGATCACCCTTCTCCCCGTTCACACCCTCATCCTGGAAAATTTATGCCTTCCTCTACGCATTCCAAAATAGTTCTAAATTGGAGCACGACGGCTTTCTGGACGATTGTACATGTTCATCGCCGACCTCGACAAGGCCGAAAGGTCTTGACATTTGAACAGTAGCGAGATTATCGACGACGGCCTCGTGTTGAAGAAATTGAAATCACTTTTGGATGAATTTGGACCTCGTAGGCCTATTCAACAGGTTGAGCCATGTTCACCCTAGGTTCGCTACGGGGACTGCGCATTGTGCATCTCGCGGTGGGCATCTATTCGATTACCGACCTGGGCGGGAACTTTCTATCCACACCACATGTCTGATCTCGCCGTCCCCTGTAGCAGCATGGATGTCGGTCCGTTGATGAACCATATAACAGTAATTTCCAGATTGGTACTACGTGTCACACTATGGAGCATCTGTGGATAAGCCCGACAACTCATTGTAAGCCCGACTTGTAAACGGTAAGTAATCCGTACAGCTGAGGGCGATCAAGCATGTTCTGCGTCTTCAAGACACAGCCAAGTCCGCAGTCATTGCCGCCACGTAGATTCCTTCCATGATTACTTTGCTAGCTAATCACAGGATATCTGTAAACCGTGAGAGTCAACATATGTTTCGGTATTGAATACGCATCAAACCTGTTGAAGGCGACATGCACTCTGCGAGGGGGCATTGATCAAGGCTTTCATGAAGGTATACATCTACGGATATGACGGCACCGATGTCAGTCGAGTTTCTTCAACACATCGGCGAGGCTGTTCCGAGGGCCTTCGCCTGCAGTCACCTCCGCAAGGGTATCGCACGATATCGGCGTAAGAGCTAGGTCAAGAAACTCTCATTTGGCGCGGGACTGTTCGGAGTTCCTTGGTTGGTTGGAAGTCAGATTGGACTTCTATCAGATGCCAATACTTTGCAGACGGACAATACAACGCCCACGGATACCATTAGCCGTGCTGTCCAAAGATAACAGGACAGCTCTGCGCTATGATTCAGATGATTGAGGTACGCGGCTAGCCCAGGTCTTCGCAGTATTTGGCGCTGGTATGTTCATCACAGGCGATGATAGGCGGAACTATGGCCGCACTCAAGGTTGACGCGGATACGTTCACTGATATGCATTCCGCCAAAGCCCGGTTGGCTATAAATGCCAGGACCCGCCGTACGGCCTTACCCGAACACCACAGATTCCAAGGAAAGGAGCATACTAGCTGCTTCAGCACCTCGTCATTGATGTTCACATCAGAAGCTCCAGAAGCCATCAATAATGGCTCCCTGTAAGCGGCTTTGCGGATGTGTATACCGTTGTCATGCCATGGGATTTCTTCGGTGAAGATGGACATATATCATGCTGCACATGTTTCAGTGAGAGGGGCGTAGTGTTGAATGCAAAGGGGGAATGCGGAAGAACGAGGGGTCAGCAAATGATCCGCATCGACTAAGCCACGCCCTTGCCCCCGTGATACCTTCCAATCGTCGACTCCTTTCCCCGCAGATTTGATATCCCCAGTAACCGGTACGGTCCAGGACCCTCGCAGGGTCTTGATGCAAGCCGCGTCACTTGCATACAAACCTTACTTGACGCCTCGGGATAATAATGTCGCATGTACTGTAGACTAGGCATGGCGAATTTGGCAACAGTGCGTGGCTGACCCAGCAGAGCGTCATTGACCGGATGGTGACCGTGCTCCAACTTCCAGATCAATGTACCGCTTTTACGCAAAGAATATGGAGCAGCAGATACAGTTTGGACGATAGCGGGAGTGCTCATATGCTGATCAGATGATGGATGGATGTGGCTTACTCGCGCAGTCTAGACAAGGAGAGATACATGCACCTGAGCTATGCCGAGGTTGGCTTAGCCTGCCCCGCACATTTGGCAGTCACCAAACGTGTTGAGGCTCTTCGCATGTCTCTATCACACACTTTATTGCGCAACAGTGCATATATTTGACCAACTATAGCCGTTGTCACATGTAAGACGTTCACACTAAGTTTTTTTTGCAGTCAGACGTTTGTCGCGTCACAAGCTGCTCTACAAACTTGAATCTTCGGATCAATGTATTCGCCTCTCGACACAGCAAGCGGCTGGACCGACTTTTGTATATCATATTAGGAGATGATAGTTTCCAGTTGAGAGGTGCACTTGTGCATATTTCTTACGTCTGAGGCACGATGTCGCATTGCACAAGTGCTTTGGAAAGAGACAAAAGTGGTGCATATGACATGGGTGGAGCTAACACAGACACCACACAACTGTATAGGAACGGCGCCATGAAAGCTTATCCTGTCGGAAAGTGGTTATACTGGCGTTGCAAACAAGGACAGTCGGCCTGGAGACATGGTAGTTGCGTTAAGTGGAGAGCCGTTCTTTGACAACAGGCAAGTATACATTCATTGGGACTGCATGGATACAAGGAATGATGCATACATGTCTTTGGAGGTAATCCACATGTCCAGAACCTTACCATGTTCTGTAATGCTCTCGAGACGTGTGACGACATTAGACGTACGAGACGGAGATGTTGGTGGTACAGCAATGACCATGACTGTTGCAGTGACAGAATGCGAGGGAAAATCAACAAAGATTGACAGACATGGAAAAGAAATAATGTGTATCATATTTGTCTGCAGGTGTTCGCCAGCGGGATATGCTGTGAGAGAAATGGTATATGTCTTCTGATAACTTAAGAGTCGTAGTAAGAATGCTGGTCGAGCACTGCCTTGATATCCGCTTACTGTAGTCTTCAAAAACGGCGTATGGTCACTTCTTGAGCACTGCGACTGCCCAAGTAATCAGATAAGTGGATTTTGCAAGTACCCATAGATGAAGGACATGGACGGTTGCGATAGAGGTGATGGAGAAAGAAGGGTCGGGCGACTGGGTTGGTTGCCCCACTTGGCGCGAAACGTCATCAGTGGCGGGCGCATCATTTCAAGCCACGAGCTCATGCGCGGCGTGTGTACCAATATACAAGTTCAACAACCGACTCTGATCGTCTCAATACACTAACAAGCCTCGTACCCACGCGTTAAATAATTGAAACCGCAGAATCATCATGTCTGAGAAACCTACAAGTGCCGAAAAGGTAAGCAGAGAGGTCCTTCTTGCTGAGAGCTTTGCACTAAATGTTGCAGCCTCCAGAGAGCCCGACTACGGCGCGTGAGCTAGACTTTGACGACGACGACGCCCCGGCTTCTGCAACGACTCAAGAACATGCTACAGCGCCCCCGCCCGTCTCCAAGTCGCCCAAGCCCGGTGTGCGCTTCAGCGAAGAAGCTACGGAAATCCCACCCCAGAAGCCCCCGCGACCTGTCGACCCCCAAGTACAGGCGCAAAACACGTTGATTGAAGCCTTCCCCGGCATCGATACCAATGTTATCAAGGCAGTCTTGGTCGCTAGCGGTGGCAAGGTCGAGCCTGCTTTCAATGCGCTACTGAGTACGCGCCTCTCTTGTTCAAGCGTGAGGGGTACAGCTAATACGCGCAGGCATGTCGGATCCTAACTTCAAGGCCGAGGAAACTCCTCCACCGCAACCACCACGCCCACAGCCCCGTAGCCAACTCGAGCAGGACGAGATTTATGCGCGACAGCTGGCCCAGCACTACCAGACCCAGGGTGGTGCAGGGGGTCAGGGGCAGCGTGGACAAGGTCAAGGCCAACGACAACAACCTGGCACCCGACCTGGCGAGCCTGAGCGAGAGCATAGCTTCTTTGACGGTATTGTAATGCACTCTTATATCCGCATTGGTTGCTAATGGCTTATAGACGACCTTCCCGAGATTCGCAAGAACATCGAGCAGGGCTTCAAGGAGACACAGCAGACGGTCACCAAGTGGATCAGCAATTTCACCAAGAAGCTCGATGGCGAGATTGAGGAGTACGACAGGTACGGCAACCCGCAGTACACGGGTCGGACAGGTCCTCCAGCGCGACAGAACTTCGGCCCGTCGCAGTCTGAGCAGATGCACGGCATTCGGAAGTCAGCTGAGCAGCGACGGTCGGCAGACCACAACCGGTACGACGCAGACAACAGGGTCATTGGTGACGACTTTGCGAAGCTGGAGCTAAAGGACCACGAGGGTAAGTCTGACGCAACAGATACGCAGCGCGGCACTAAACATAAGACAGTGCCCCAGCGCTCATCAAGTCGCCCGAATGCGAACCCCGACCTCTTCAAGCCCACGCCAGTATCGCCTCCCCAAAGTGGCCCCGTTGACGAAGTCGATGCACTTTACCGCAACCCATCGCCGAACAACCAGGGTAGCCAAGGAAAGTCGGGCGGCAAGAAGTGGCAGCCATTGACATCGGTAGCACCCCACCCTGAGGTCGATGACCACGATCCCTTTAGTCTGGGCGACAGCGACGACGAGGAAAAAGATGCAAAGAAGCAAGACACAAATCCCGAAGATACAGAGAGGCTGAAAAACGCTGCGCAGAACAGTGAAGCCCCTGCGGCAGGAAAGCTGAAGCCCGCTGAGCGGAGCGGCAGTGTTGGTCAAAAGGACGCTGCTATGGAGGCGCTGCTGAAAGAAGCTAAATGAGGCATTTCTACAGACAATGATACGGCATTTGTTGTCTATTGAGGACCAGGCAATCTCACGCTTGATGCCTGTCAAGTCCCGCTAGTAGAAATGAATCACTTCCCATCATATCTCGTTCGCAACCCAACACTCCTGTTCATCAACCCAATTAATGCCTTCATGTTTGTGATCTCAACCCCCTATATCTCGACGATATAGATAATTTTATGCACATTACGATGATACAGTATTAGGAGAACTATACAGCAACACCGTTAACGTGCTTTTTACTGATGAAATGTTATTCGACGCTAGGATTTCAAAAGGATGCACAAAGACCCATTTCCTTATAACTGACTTGTCCTAGAGTCAGCATCCGTCTTCATCTGAAACCTACATCTCTCCAATCTCTCCTCCGTAATTAGATAGCTCTCCGGAAACCACTCCGGCATAACCCCCTCCCCCATCATCTTCACCAGTGCCTCTGCTGACTTCAAACAAAGCACCATACCATGTCCGTTAAAGCCCGCAGATATCCACAAGCCCCTCTTCCCAGGCACTTGGCCAACAAAAGGCCGCTCGTCGGATGTCGCGCCCATGATACCAGTCCACTCCTGCACGACGGGCTGCTCTGCTTCTTCTGCGCTTTTCTCGCCCCAGTTCGCGGTCCCAAAGTACCCGGTGCATGTTTCGCGGAGGTAGGCAGTATTTTCCGTGTTTAGACGGCTGTCGTCTACGGTGCCGTATTCGCTGAGGCCGTTGGCTGGAAGACGGCCGAGACCGCCGCCCATGATGATGTGTTGGGTACCATCTGGAAGGGGCCGTGGGATCATGTATTCGAAACCGGTGCGGTAGATGAAGGAGTATGTTGTTGGGAGGGGAGAGGGGAGTTTAGTTGTACTTCTCGGTCGTTGTGCAGTGATCTGGCCTCGCAAGGGGACTATGGCTCCTTGCATTTCTTTGAGGAGGTAGGGTGTGTATCCGTTGGTGGCGATGATAACTTTGCTGGCTGTGAAAGTGGCGTGTTGTGTATGTACATTCCATAGCGCTTCTCCCTGTTCGCTTTTCTGATTTGAAGGACGGATATCGTGAACGGGTGTGTTGGCGCAAAGTTCAAGTCCCTGCCTTACGCATTCCGCAAGTACACCCGTTGTAAAGCGATACGCATGAATTCTCCCCGCCAGATACTCAAACGCACCCACCACCTTTTCCTCTTCCTTAACCGTCGCATTCTCATTCTTCCCCGCCACGAAAAACTTCCTCTTCACCTCCTCCACCTCTTCATACACCCGGTACCACCCCGCCTTGCCCTCCCCCCTCTCCTCCTCATTCATGTCCTCCCGCAACATTTTAACAGCCCGTTTCCCGTGCTCGAAAGCATCACGATCATACACCACATCCACCGTTTTACAAACCGCATTCTCACACTCAATACCCAGTTCTCCCGCTAACGCATGCGTTTTCACTATATTTGCATACTCCAGCCTCGCTATCTTGAGTGCCTCTTGCTTCCCCAGCTCGCGCACGTGACCGACGTAGCTAAGGTAGCTGGCAGCTTTTGTGTGGCCTCCGTTACGACCAGTGGCACCGGAACAGATTTCCCGTGCTTCTAACATGGCGATGTGGGCGGAGGGAGAGGATCTGAAGATGTTGAATGCGATCATGGTGCCCGAGATGCCAGACCCGATGATTAGGTGTGTATAGGGTGTGGTTGGGCTGTCGGTAGAGGGTTCTTGGGTTTTTGCTAACGGGGACTTGGGATTGTGCCAGTAGGAGGGAAGGGGGGAGGATATGGGGGGACCGACGGGGATGCGGGAGCGGGTGTCCATGGTGAGGGTTTTGGTGAATATAATGTCTGGTGTGATTCTCGTGAAAGTTGGAAGAAAGGAGCAAGGCTCCTTTAAATTTAAAGGGAGATGGTATGGATAAGGATCGTAGGTTAAGGTAGCGTGTTGTCTCTATGTCGCGTGGGGAAGGTGCCGGCTGTACATGCTTGTTTGCGTTAGCGATCACGTGAGACGCTATTCACCCGGGATCATACATCACCAACTTTAACCATCCTAGACTTGAGATCTCTTGTATTGATATCTGCTTAGGTATGATGCAAACAGTGAACGACCTGGGTTGTCAATGGATTTGAAGAATTCAAGGGCCGGCTGCGTAGAAGACAGCAATCAAGTTCTACCATGTTGAAGACGACATGTATCAATGCATAGCGGATTTCGCAATTTCTTAGTACCCCACGCCAACTACATACAATAAATGGAAATGAAGTTTACACAAGGCAAGTGGGTCTATTGACGAATACAGACATCTGTTGCCGATAGCCCGGGTCATAATTCCCCGCTTGTCGCCATCTAACCTCACCACATCGATATCGCAGCGGTTTTCATGGAAGCTTACACTCAATGCAAAGGCTATCGCAAGTCTCCTCGCATCTAGCGCACCCGTTGGGTTCCAGCGACTTCCCGACTAAGCTGAGCACCACTACCCCGCGTCAAGCCGATCGCGGCGTTCCTGCGTCCCGGAACATCACCACCATGGCGAAAACAAAGGTTGTCGTCACTCGCCAACTCATTGACGAAGCTCAAAAACTGCTGGATGCTAAGAAGGAAGAGTTGGAGATTATCCAATGGCAGTCTGAAAAGGTGCGTATGCGATAAGGTGATGAGGGTTTAGTTTGCTGACTGCAAACCACCGTAGCCATGCGATCGATCGTGGCTTCTCGAAAATGCAAAGGGTGCAAGTGGTATTCTAGTCATGCTCACGGACAAAGTCGACGAAGAGCTTCTACAAGCAGCAGGATCTCAACTCAAGACAATTGCTTCCTTTTCCGTCGGCACAGACCATGTGGACCGCGAGGCGCTCAAGAAACGCAGTATCCGTCTCGGTTACACGCCCACATGTCTCACAGACGCCGTAGCAGATCTCACCGTCATGCTCATCCTGATGGCGCAGAGAAGAGGCGGAGAGTGCATTGCAAAAGTGACAAGAGGGGAATGGCCACAGATGCCATGGCACCCGCTGCTCATGACCGGGCCCCAGATCCGCGGGTCCACGATTGGTTTCCTGGGCTTCGGGAGAATCGCACAGGCTTCGCTGCAGAGACTGTTGCCGTTCGGTATTAAGCGCGTCATTTACCTTACGTCTAAACCCGGCCAGCCCGTCAAGGACGACCACTTCAATCTCCTCAAAAACCCAGCCATCACCATCGAACCAGCCATCAGCGCCGAACAACTCGCCCAAGAAAGCGACGTCGTCATCGTCGGATGTGCGCTTACCCCCGAAACCAAACATCTCATCAGCACGGATTTCTTTGCTCAAATGAAGAAATTGGCTGTCATTGTTAATATTGCGAGAGGGCCTATCATCGACACTGATGCACTGGTGAAGGCGCTAGACCAAGGAGCTATCTTCGGTGCTGGCTTGGATGTTATTGAAAATGAACCGAATATTACGGCAGATCACCCGATTTTAAAGCAGCCAAGGGCGGTGCTGGTGCCACATATTGGGAGTGCGACGATTGAGACCAGGGAGCAGATGGCGACGGAGAGTGTGAAGAACTTATTGGCGGGGCTAGAGGGGGGTAGGATGATTAATGAGTTGGAACTTTGATGTGTTTGATCCGTATCAAGTCCAGACAGAGGTCGGTGTGTGTTCCTACAAGCTGATCATACAACCTTGTTCTATCGATCAATATGCCGCCTCTATGCTTGCTGGACACAATACCGAGTGCAATCATGCAGTGCATGACAACCTGTCGAGAACACCAAACCCACATTTTAGTCACATGCAAGGAATGTTATGTGAACTCGACGAATTGTTTTATTTAGGAGACTGTATATTGCAGAGTTGGTCCTTTATGAGCGTTTCCATACCCTCACCACCTGCCTTTGTGTATAGAGAAAATAATGGCCATTGATGACTTTGGAATGGAGCAAGAGTTCAGTACCCCGTAGGCAGCTGGCATCAAGATGTTGAATGAATCCTAGCGACTCGGTAGAAAAGAAAAGAACTTGAAAAAAAAAACATATATAGTGGGCATTTACACCACTCTTTAGGCTTCAGATGCAATAGGCAGCGACTTACGAAGCCCTGAACCGGCGGGAATCACAGGACTCGGATATTCCTCGAGCAAATTCAGTAGAGACTGTACAATGTAGGGGCGAACGTGGTCCGGGACATCCAGGACGCCGAAGAAATTGACGCGCATGACTTCGAGGATGACCAGAATAGCTGCATATAGAGCGTAGTTGCCGATGTTGTCAGAGTCCTTTACGTTGACCCCATATGACTTTGCAAATGTATCTTCAACAATGAAATCGATGGGGTCGACCAATGTCGGACATGCGATTTTGGCGATGTCTAACACGGCCACTGTAGGAACCACGGTCCAAGGTTCCTTCTCGGCTATCATTCCTGGGCATACGGTCTCTCCATGGAGGATCCAGATAATCGGGCTACATCCCGTAGGTGTAGCTGACTTGGATATTTCCTTATGGTGTTCTTGTCAAAAACAATCATGCCAAATTCTGAGACTTTGTCGGTGTCGGGAATAGAATTGGATACGATGGTGACCATGAGCGCCTCATCCAAAAGACCGTGTTCCTTGTTGTTGAGAAAGAGACTCAAAGCCAGAAAATCGTGGTCAGGCATTGAGGTGAACTGCTCTCGGAGCTCTTTGAGAGCCTCTTCGCTGTGTGGCACTGACGCTGACAGGACTTTGTCGTATGGCCGAGACCAGGTAATTGAAAAAAAAATACCATGACTGTGCTAGAAGAGAGGAGAGTGGTGTAGAAGAACAAAAGCGAGGTGGGCGGTTTATATGCTCATGCCAAGGCCGTAAGTAGTGCTAAATAGCAGGTGAAGGTGAGTCCGTCGCCTTCCATTTGCTTCTTGTTGAGCAGTGGTGAGCCGCCGTAAAAGCGGGGCTGAGCAGCAGGTGAAGGTGAGTCCATCGATGGCTGATCATCATTTTTAGCTACAGCCGCCTCGATGTTTTGTAGTGAGCAGCATCATAAGTCTATAAGCTGTTTAAGTGAACAACAAAGATGCAATTCCACATATGGAACCGAGTGGTTTTGTCTCGTAACGATATCGGGGTAAAATTGTAACGGGCTGAGCCCTAGGTCACATGACTAGGCCGCTGGCCTAGTCGCTTCCTTCCTTCTATCACTCCTTCCCCCAGCAGCCCGTGCACCGTGCGCCGCGCGCCAACCCAAACAAAGCGGGATGGCCGCTCACTTCCTCTTCTTCTCTTCATCTCGACTGTAAATAGCATCTGGATTAGGTAGCTGGAATACAGTACCTACAGACCGTTCACAAAAATGTTAAGAACACACGAGGCTGTGCGTCTTTCGCCTCGAGACCTCAGAGCTTCAGCAGCAAGGCATTCTTCACTCTTCCGCCATAGTTTAGGTCATTGTACCGTTGTAGTGCCGCATATGTGAGCGAGAAAATTAGCCACAACTCAAGCAGAGCCCCGATGACCAGGGCGGTGATAAGAGCTGGATGTATTGTATATAGTTGAATGAGAAGTATGCCTAGGATTCTGAGGCTACCGATGACAGTGTATCCTGTTCGCTGAATGTGGTATTGGTAGTGTGGGCGTGATGGCTACGAGGGGCTGTTAGGTGGCCGATGCAATTTCCTCCTGACAGTCTAGGTGGCAAGACGCTATTACAAAGGGGTCGCGTGATGGTGCAGATGTATAATTTAGTGAGCCTTGGGGAAGTTGAGAGCGCGGTAATAACAATTAGTTATTGAAACGTTCAATTATCAACCGACCTTGGCTTTTTTATCGTGTCGACCATTCTTACTGAGCCCGATCGTATCATGTTACTCATGGGCGGGTTTGGCAACAAGACTGGGGTGAGCAATATACCAGATAAGATGCCTATTGTGTAAGCGTCTGTCCGGGAGACGGAGAAACTTATGAATGGGATGATTTAGAAGCGTTGAGGTGCATCCTAAAGTTTGTGTAGGGTAGCATTGTGATTTTACCGGAGAAAGACGGACTGGGACATGCCTAGGCTGTCTCACACGCGCATTAGATCATAGCATTAGGGACAACCTGATCTATAATTTTGTTACATAATATCAACTTCCAGTACCTAATCTTTGTCAGGCTTCCATGTGCTCAGTGATACAAAGCAACATCACACCCGGGGGCCGCGCTAGTCACCCGGCCCTTCCCGGCACTCCCGCCCTCCGTCTCTCCAACAACGCTCTGCAGTTAACTTCTTCGGATCCCCGCGTTCCCTGCATAAACACAGCCTGATCTTCGTATCCGGTGTAAATCTGACTACACGTCTTAACCCAACTTAAGAGCTCCAATAAGCGAGTCGGCCAATCAAAACGTCGCAGGCTCAGCTGCGGCTGACTGAGACTTC
Organism: Pyrenophora tritici-repentis; assembly: GCF_003171515.1. Lineage (NCBI taxonomy): Eukaryota > Fungi > Ascomycota > Dothideomycetes > Pleosporales > Pleosporaceae > Pyrenophora > Pyrenophora tritici-repentis. The sequence goes on from NC_089390.1 coordinate 8,624,008, forward strand.
GGGAGGCGTCACGCCACAACTTGAGCAAATATTCCCACCTTCGGAAACTTGAGTATTTCCGACGAGAGCACATACCTCACTTTGATCATGAAATCCGGAAGATTGAGGCGGGATGAGGCGTTTAAAAAGGAGGCGGCGCCATGGTGTGAGACTTGAGTAAAGCACATTACTGCTGTGTTCAAGCCTTTCAAAATGCAGTTTTCAACCTTGATATCGTTGCTTCATGTTTTGTCTGTTTCCGCGCTCGGATGGAATATTTCGATTGATGGCTGTGAGGCTCTCTCCTCAGTGTTGCCGAATAATACCTTTTACTCCTCGGCGTCGACATACAATGCCTCCATCGTATCCTATCCATTCCTTCAGCTAAGGTTACACCCGTACTGCATCTTCAGGCCCAGTTCTGCGCAGGATGTAGCTACCGCCGTCACTGTGTTGAAGGACAGTAATCATACCAAGTTCGCGATCAAGGGCGGAGGGCACAATGCGAATGCCGGCTACAACAACATTCAGGATGGTGTTACGATTGACATGCAGAGTCTAAAGAACGTCGAAGTTGCAAGAGGTGATCAAGTTGTGAGAGTTGGAGCAGGAGCGTTGTGGCAGAACGTGTACGATGAGGCAGAGAAGCGTAACCTGACCGTGCTCGGAGGACGAATCGGGGTTGTGGGAACCGCCGGTTTCCTAACTGGAGGTACGTCAACACCATCTTATACCACTCAGTGATACTAAATACTACTTCGTAGGCGGCATATCCTTCTTCAGCCCCGAAAAAGGCTGGTCTTGCGACCACGTCGTAAACTTCCAAGTAGTCCTCGCCAGCGGCGAAATCATAAACGCAAACATCACTTCCCACTCTGACCTTTTCGCCGCCCTGAAAGGCGGGCAAAATAACTTTGGCATCGTTACACGCTTCGATCTAAAAGCCTACCCCGCAGGCCCCCTCTGGGGCGGCAGGATAGTCTATGCCCCCAACGCCACCATTTCTCTCCTCCAAGCCTTCACCAACTTTAAACTCGGTGATTACGACCCCTACGTCGCAGGCTGGGTCACCATACGCTACAACCACACAGCTTCGATCTTCAACCCCGTAAGCATCATGTGGTACACCAAAGCCTCGCAGAAGCCCGGCGCGCTAAAAGGCATCGTGGAAGTCCGGCCGCAGATTACAAATGGCATGGTCGAAGCGCCCATTAGTGAGCACACAAGAAATGCATCAAGGCAGGTTATTGCGAACCCGCAACGCACGATTTGGGCTACGACTTCGTTTTATATAAATCCGACGATTGTGCAGAGCATCCACGCAAAGTGGAAGACGCTCGTGCTTGAGATATCGGAACAGTACGCCTACGCTAAACCAGTCGCTGAACTAACGTTCCAATCGCTTCCCGCGTCTCCTCGTAACGGAAGCGCACCTAATAGTATGGGCTTTTCACCTGAGGAGACGCCAGAGAAGAATGTGGTTTTTTTGCAGCTTGTATTCACCTTCGAGGCTGCGGCTGCAGACGAGGGGTTTAGGGAGGGACTAAAGGACTTGTTGAAGGCGGTGGAGGATGTGGCTAAGGGGGAAGGAGTGCTGCATCGTTTCAAGTATTTGAATTTTGCCGAGTCTTTTCAAGATCCCCTGGGGGGTTATGGGGAGGTGGAGTTGGAGAGGTTGAGGGGGGTTGCGAGGAAGTACGACCCTCAGGGAATGTTTCAGACGCAGGTTCCGGGTGGGTTTAAGGTTTTCTGATTGGCGTGGGTGTGGTAGTGCAGATATGTTAAGATGTCGTTTATCCTTGTTGTAATTTGTAAAGCTATGTAACGTGTGTGTATGTGAAGAATTTCAACGTATAAAGCAATAAAAGGTTACTATGCGTGCAGAGAGACGCGTGAATGTGTGTGGTCGAATACGTCGTTGTATTAGACAATAAAGATATCCAGTACCGAGTGCTGTAAGATTCAAATACATACATGCACCACTGGATGTGGTCGATATGGTCGCGATATAATCTGCTCGCCAATATGTGCTCAGTATGCCGATGATTGCTACACACTTCACAGCCACGCCTTTCGAACGGCGCTCTGAACCTTCAATATCGCGCTCACATATAGGGATCCTAGCTGTAGAACGATGCCCCATTTGGATAGAATGGTACCATGTTGCAGCCATCACAAGTTTGCAACTTCCATACTGGTACGTTGTCGGTGGCAAATGCTCCCTGCAAACGGTCTTTTCCTAACTTAAATGTTTGCAATGATCATATACTTTCATGCATTCTCAAGTGACGCTAAAGGATTATTGTAGTGGTGACCCCCAAGATCCTTCTGGGACATCGGGAACTTCATTGACGGCTATGTTTTCTTGTTCGAGGTCGATCTTGCGGCAGAGCTCATTGTACTGGAATATGGAACCAGTGTTAGTCAACTGCAAAAAAACATTATCTGGTGGAGCCTTTCGGAGCTGCGAAGCTAGTTGATGAATGAGAGTGTATTGAACCTCTACGAGATAGTAAAACGGGTTGCTATCGGATTCAGCCTCTGGCAGGTATTGATGGAATCAGACAACTGAAGAAGGGAAGTAGTCCCCAACATGATACGACAATAAATCCTATATATCGCGATTGCAAATGATAAGTGTAATACTACGTTGTGCTATGCACAACAGAGACGGGTATATATAACGAGTGAAAAACCGAGCCCAAAGATGTCGCAACGCAGTTCAAGCCCCAAAATGGTCTAAACTACAAGAAACTGCACCCGCATCTAAACCATATCTTTTTCTTTTTCGCCCACAATGTGTACCTCTAGAGGCTCAACCTCAATATCGTCTGTGGAGAAGGTTCTGGTTCGCCTGAACACCGCTTCCTCCACACTGTCATACACAATTGTACCCTTCTTTCCCTCCTTCCCAGCATCACATGCATTGATTAGGGTCCAACCAAATCTCACAAAGCGTTCTCGCACCCGCTCATTGAGACCGACAAGCCGTAGTCGTACGTTCTTACCACCATATGCTTCGATATCTGCTTTCAGGTCTTTCAGCGCAGTCAAACCGGTAGTGTCAATGTTGTGCATGGCGTGCAAATCAAGCACCACGTTGCGTATCTGCATGGGCTCGTCAAAGATCCCTGCTTGGTTGCGTAGACGGTTGGCGCGGTCTTTACCAGCCACGCTCCAGGTACGGTTCGCCCGCGCAGTCTCCAACGTCGTGAGGTCACCGGAATTGTACGTCTGCACTGTGTCGAGACATTGGTTTTTGATGTGAAAAGCGTTGTAAAAGAGCATAGATTGTGAAATGCTAAAGACTTGTGTGTGGAGCGGGATGGCGTGGATGCCAGTCGGGCGATTATTGGCCTCCACGTCAATAGTGGTGACGCGACGTACACGGTGGAAAGCCTGGAAGAGGAGGTGGTAAGCGATGTTGAAACCGACCGCCGTACCAATCCCAACTTCAGAAGAGACGAAGAGAGTGAGCCAAAAGGCAAGCATGGATGTAGTAAAGTCGACGAGCGACGTACGCCAGTAGCCGTAGAAAACCCTGAGAGGTACCACAATGTGCCAGACTGCCATCACGATGATTGCAGCTAAAGTGGCTTTAGGGATCCAGTATAATGCCGGGGAAAGCTTGAAGATGCTGAGGATGACAACACCACCAGCGATGAGACCGTACACGGGTGACTTGACACCAGACTCCGAGTTTACTGCAGTGCGCGACATCGCACCACCGACGGCCATGGAGGAGAAGAAAGAGTTGAAAAAGTTGGTGAAGCCAAGATAGACAAGCTCTTGGGCAGGGTCCGTCACATAGCCGTTCTTCCTTCCAAATGCTTTGGCGATGGCGAGGTGCTCCAGAGCGGCAGCGATAAATGGTGCGATACTTCGAGCAAATACTTTGCTAATGAGTGTCGAGTCAGGCATACGAGGCGGTGCAATACCGTTTGACTGCACCTTGCTAAGTGCCCAGACGGGATTCTTCTTCCTGTCTTTGTTCACGCCGTACGAGATACCGGTGAACAGAACCAAGACCACTGCACTTCGACCAAGCGCCAACAGCCAGATAGCCTTGCTCTTCTTACCCCAACGCTGCCCCATCTTTTGCATAAGGTAGAGCATGAGCAGACCTCCGAGACCCACTCCGCACGTTGGGCCGTCGTACTGGGGTATTTTGGCAAAGAGATCGTGTATGATATGTGCGGTTCCTGATCCTACAGAGATGCCGAATAAGGAAGGGATTTGACCGAGCATAATAACGATTGCAGCCGCCGAGATGAATCCGCTCAAAACTGGTACAGAGATGAATTCTAACAGGAATCCAAGTTTGAGCAGACCAAGAGTCATGGCGTATATGCCTACTGACATGGCAACAGCAGACGCAATGGCCTGCGGCGAGTATCCGTCCTTGACAACATCTGCAATAATCTCGGCGGTCAAGAGGCCTATGAGCGAGGTAGGCCCAGTCGAAAGATCTTTAGAACGTGTGAGTGTCTTATCTCAAAAGACAGATAATTGACCCACCTTTGGAAGTGCCCATGATGAGGTATAGGAAGTTTGGTAGCCAACTAGACATGAGTCCATATTGTCCAGGGATAGTGGCAATTTTTGCATATGCCAGAGATTGAGGGATGAGTAGGACACCGACCGTGATACCAGCCAATGTGTCATTGAGTAGCCATCGCGGGTCGTACCTGGGAAGCCATTGAATGATGGGAGCTTTTTGGAGTAGGTACTGTCCGGCCACGGCAGGAGCTGCGCGAACAGCCTTCTCACCATAACGTGCTGTGCGTAGAAGAGTGGTATCCGTGGCTATTGCTTCTTTGCCGTCCGTTACTTTCTTTCTGAGGTACTCCATGACGCTTAAACGACGCGAAAAAAGACAACACAAAGAGTTTTGAGCAATCAGGGAGATAGAAAGACTTTGCTGGGACGCCGGGCACTACACAGGGTATGAGATAGGGTAGATATACAGCACCCGTCCCGCGGGAATGTGGGAGTTGTGTCTGCAACCACGACGCAGCTTTCTGTAGATAGGTCTGGGTCTTATGCGATGGCGCTCAGTCGGACCTACTAGATGACAGGCCAGTACACCACCGATCTCCTAAACGCTCACTTGCATGGATACATGGTGAAGACGTCGAAACGGGTTCGCGTGCCGAGGTAGTGCCAACCGCGTCACAGGAAGCCAGCGAGCCGGTTCCACGATGTCCTAGGGGGAAGTGAACTGCAGCCGGGCTGCCAACACCCTGTTCAACTACTGCTAGGCCATGGACCTTCCGTGTTGAGAAGCAAGAGCGGGCCGTAGAGTAGGTGGATACAAGTACGCATTGTTGATTCGAGATCGGATTGCCATACCGCCACACAGACGCAAGAAGCAGTCACGCAGCTCGTCGTACCGGGGACATCGTGGTGAGAAAATATAGCGCTTGCATGGCTGCAGGCTCCCGTAAGCAGAGAGACCCAGTGCTGGGCCACAGTTTAGACTTTGTTCTAAACAACCCATGTTTGAACTCTTGTCAATTGGTCAACTGGAAAAGCATCATATGACAAAGTTGAAAATACAATTTTTTTTCGCTCTCCCAAAAGCTTTGTGTGGAAAGGTGAGGCGTACGAGAAGACGAATTACCCCGCAGACATCTCGTCCAGGGTCAAGCTAGCTGCCGTCAGCCATCAGCCGCCTGCGCGAGTTATAGTTGAAGCCTTTCGCTAGCGCCTCGATTTAAGCTTTGTGTCAAGCTCCACGAATGGAGAGCCAAGAATCCTTGTTGAGTATCTCCCGGACGGTACGTGCGTCGCACCACTGCAGCGAGCGATTTAAAGTAGAACCACCGCGACAGGGTCAGCGATGATCACAAAACCTCAATCGGCAAAATTCGGCAGTTATTTTGGTCATTTCTATGCTGCACAGTCGTGGCGTGAATTGCTGGTAGTACAGTACGCAATTGTTTCGGTTTCTGCCGCCACATCCCCCGTCTTACCCCTCGTGTTGGTCTACACGTAAGCCCGTAAATAGACCCGCGAGTAGGACCGTAATTGCCAAGTTTGCATTGTATGGTGGGCGCCGAGATGTGATAACTAATGTTGAATCATCTTACCCCTCATCTGGTGGTGGAAGCGCCGAGCATTCGTAAGACTACCACCACATAGTCGATCTAGCAGAATCTTCTGCTGATATGCCGTCGTAAAGCGCTTCTAGCGGTGCATCCAAGTTCAAAGATCCTTGATGCACGATAAGGTCGCTTCTTCTTGCATGCAAAAAAAGTCCAGTAATGGGCGGAGATGGATTAGTTAGCAGTGCACGCTAATATGTTGAAGCACAGTACTACGAGTCTCAATTAAGCAATAGCGCCAAGGTCTCTGAGAAAACTTGGAAGTTGGATGCGTCCAATTGCAAATTGCATCGAAGCATGCTGAACTGCACAGGAGCAAGCTCATCGGTGTAACGGGGGCTTGATCTAAGGAAGGTGGCGTGTAGACGCACGTACCAAACCGGGACAGTTGCCGCAGGGGAAGGGCATGTGCATGCAGTGTGACTGAGAAACATTTGACCAATGGGGCTGCTTCTATTTTCGGTGGTGCGAGATGATCTACGCTTGTTCCTTTGGGAAGGTAGAATGTAGATAGGCGTTGGACTGATGGCGTATGAATTGAAGTGGGAATGTAACCAATGCATGTAGAAAGTTGGCTGGGGTGGTTGAATATAGTAGTACGGTACGTATCGCTGCGGATCGGTAGGTACCTAGCCTCTGTGTACCTAGTTTCAACGGTGATATCCACTGTGGCTTCCTAGAATGCCAACGTCTATAGTAAGTCCACACCTTCAGCGTGTTAGCTTCTGAAGTCTTGACACAGGACTAGGAAGCTTGTCCATGGAAGACGTCAGGGCGTGCAGCCTTGGCTGAATCTTGGCCCATGTTCTCTATGTGAACAAGGGTAGGCGTCTACGGTTGTGCATCGAGGAGGAGCAGTGTGACATGGAACTGCTTGTTCTGTTCGGACTCAAGCCACAGCTGTCATGTTTCGAAATGCATGTATTGTTTTTCGCATATACTCGGGGATAAGACGGTTTACTACGAACACATGCCCCCAATGGCGGAGCTACATCGGAAGATCGGGACAAAGCCTTCAGACAAGCCGCATGTGTTGTGAACGGTGACGATAGACCAGGTTTTGACATGACCTGGGGTTGGAAAGGTGGGTTGTCGAATGTGGCCAGGACCAAGAAGCAATATGTGGGTTGGTGTGATGCGCAGGGTGAGTAAGAAAGAGTGAGTGACATCATGGAGGAATGTCGTGGGGGGGAAGAATTGGTGGGGTATATTGATGGCTCTACTTACCTAAGGGGGCACACTGGACCGGATGCGGAGACCATCGCAGGGCTGAGTACAGCTGGGCAGGCTAGTCAAGACCAGGGACGCAGAGGCGAAAGAGATGGGTGCGATCAAAGTAAAAGCAAAGGCAATAGCAAAGGGTGACATGTCTGGGGTGAGAGCACCTGGGCAGCGTGTCGGAGACATTGACGCAGGCCTCCGGCGACGCTAACGCCAAGGCGAAATTTATTATCGATACCGCATCTGCAAAGCCACAAACAACAGAGCGGAGACGTCGACTGGCGGAATTGCATATCAACCAGCTTGGAACATGGCGCGCAAGAAGAAGAGCGCACAAGCTGACGCGGCGCTCAACGGCAGCGCCTCGTCGACGCCGCCACCCGCAGTCAACGGCCCTGGCGGTGCAGCGAAGAAGGCGGCAAATGAGGCCTCGACGTCTGCGCTCATCATCTGTCGCAACAAGTGAGTTCGGGCGGGTACTGTCGTCACGATACGAGCAAAGCAGAGCCTAATGGCGGAACTATAGGCATTGGCGCTACATCTCGTCATTCCATGGGCCTTGGTTGCAGCTGCCGCCCGAAGTACTGGAGTCGCTCGCCCATAGCAACTACCTCTCGCCGCGCCCCCATCCCATTGACCCCGCCGTCTTCTATGATCTGGTCAAGATCCGCCGTGCAGTAGATGAGGCCACGACGCTCGCTGTGCGCGCCACATCTGGCCTGACGTCGGCTGCCCTCAGCAACAGCCACAATGCGGGCAACAGTATGCTTGGGAGTGCAGCCGCCCTGGGCATAGGCTATGGCGGAGGCGGCACCGCCAAGCTGAGTAGAGAGCGCAGACACCGCATGCGCGAACTGGCGACGACCAAGTTGAGTCAGGCCTATCATCTGGACGAGATTGCGGCGAGCGTGGCCACCATGCAGAGCGCAAGTACCCTGGAGGATGTTGCGCAGCTGGTCCTGCAGCGGGAACCAAACAATGTGGATGCCAAGTACGTACACTTCTTCCACGAGAAGATTCCGAGTCGCATGATGGCCCAGTGTACGCCGCTTGATACCCTCAACGACATCATCAGCGAGCGGCCCAACCATGGCAGCCCCTTGCGAACCCGTGCGCTAACAAGGATATTCAAAGAGGACTATGTCAACTCGGCCAAGGACCTGAGTGAGGCTTTGAGCATCGCGAGATATATCATAGCCCAACACCGTGCCGGCAAGGATCAGTTGGTGCTGGCCAAGACGCTGCAAGAACAGCACGGCAGAGACTGGAGGCAAGAAGTCAGGATCCCCGACGAAGACCAGCCCAACTCGCTCGAAACCCAACTTCTCTTCCACCGTGCAGGCGTATACTTCACCATAGCATGCGGACACGTCCACGCTGCCTTGGACGGACTACAAGAGGCGGAAGAAGCAAAGGCGCGCCGAGATGCTCAGATTGCACAAGGCAAGGAGCCAGACCCGATTACCCCTGAAGAAGCGCAGGGCAACCATCTCCGTCTGGAAGCCCGCAAACAAGTCCGCCAAAATGCCAAACGCGCCCTTCGAGACTATGTCGGCTTTCTCTCTCACTTCGATTACACGCCCGGTATTTCCGCCGACCTCGCTGAGGAGTTCCTACGCAGGCTCGGTAACACGGCCAACGGGGGCACAAATGGCTATGGCACCAATGACAAGATCAAGCCTAATATGAATCGCCTCATCGAGCAGACCAACGGTGCCGCGTCGCCCATTTCAGAAGCTCTGATCCCCCATCGCGGTCCAACCAAGAACAACTCAGATCGTGCATCATGGCCCAAACTGCCGCCACCAGACATCTTCAAAGTATCCCAACTCTTCGACGCCGCACCACCAGCTTCATTACCTCCCTACCCAGCGCCCCGGCCCTCACCATCCGCAGACTCCACAGCTTCAGCAGCAGCGACGGCCTTTGCAGATAGTCATGAAAACATAACCTACCACCCGCTCATCACCGATGCCCTACATTCTCTCCTCCTCTGCCATGCGCTCATCCAGACTCCACCCAAAGAACTCCTCCGCCATGCCCACAACGCCGCCCGCCTAGCCCGCGTCTGTGACGGCTACCCCATCTTCCTCGCCGCGCGCTCTCCTGCTCGTGCAGACTGGATCGAAGTGCTCCGCCGTGCTGGAAACTGGATCGGTCTAGGCACCTCATGGGAGAACCTGTGCCGTCCCGCGCCCCTCCCCGGTCATAACACCAAACCAGGGACCGACATGTCCGGCAAGAACGGGACACCCGGCAACGGCGCCGGCGAAACCGAAGCCCAAAAGCGCGAACGTCAAAAGCACGAAGCCATCCTCGAAGCCCTCGCCGACGAACGCGTTGTAGACGAAGAGTCCTTCCAACGCGCCGTCCGCGCCCGCGAACGCCGCAACCGCGAAGACGAGGAGGCGGAGAAGAAGCGCCAGTTGGATGTCGATGACGATGGATACCCTGCTAGTCCGCAGCCTACGCCTCCCAAACGCTGGGCCCAGGACGACGGTCGTGAATACCCGATTTCTACGGAACGAGCAGAGGCAATCAGTAGGTGGGTGAGAGATGCTCCTCCCGTTGGTGAGACAAGCGGTACCAAGAAGAAGAGGACCAAGGGGAAGGGGAAGGGGAAGGGGAAGGGGAAGAAACCGTCTTCTTCGACTTCTGCGCCATATCTCAGGCCTAGCGCGGGTCTGACGGAGAGCGTGGAGGCGTTGGGTGTCCATGATGAGGAGATTGATGATTGATTGAAGAGCTTATGTACTGCTGTTGCATGCGGGACAAAGGTCTTGGGCCACTATTTGGTCTATCAGCTTTGAAAGCAGTGTAGTCAGTCCAGCTTGTATACCGTTTCTATCGGTTTGTGCGAGTGGGGGTGAAATGCAAATGCAAGGAGGCGAGTTTGAGACGAGGAAAACTTTTTTCTACATAAGACTTTTTTGTGATTGATGCATGTGGCTGCAATGCTAGACCACCGTATCCAGAACCGCATGCCTAGATGCATTGCCTTCCATATGGGAGCCCTATGCCACCTGAACGCCACCTGAACGCCACACGGATAAACCGACCCAGTCGGTAGAAAACCCTTTTACACACCAGAAGTAGGCCTAATGGGCCGTGGCCCATGATCCATCCAGCCTTGACGCCAAATACCAAATACCAAACATCAAACCCATTCTCCCTTCAGTACAGGCCCGCCTCAAACTCCACCTCCGTCCCTCCAGTGACAACATGGTCGCCTCCGAGCGTATCCATATCCTTCCCGTCTACTTCCTTCACGATAGCCTCCCAAATCTCCTGACCCTTCTCATTCGGCTCACCCGTCTGCAAGTCCTCCACCGTGAACCCAAACGGTTCATCCTCTATTTCTGCGTCCTCCAGCGCATCGTGCGGCTTCTCAGGCTCCATGTTGCTGTTCAACAACCCCTTCAGCGGAAGCATATTAGCCGCATGCCAATACGCGCGATGAAACCGCCTTTCGCTTGCTTTGGGCATATCAAACTTCCATGTCTCTTTTAGCTTGGAAACGGTCTTCTCCAGCATGCCTGCCATCAAATCTTTTATACATGGCGCGATAGTCATCCAGTGGATCTGGTCATGCTCATGTGCATAGCGACCGTATACACCGATGCTCGTCGAAGATGTTTTCTTCTCGTCCCGGGTGAACGGGTTGGCAGCATTGTGCAAAACGAGAAAGGAGTAATGGTTGCCATTTTTTATGAAACCGGTTGTCGTGTGCGACTGCCAACTGTGGCTGGGGGAGTCATAGATGTGGCATACGAACCACTTCTCGAGATATGCTTGGGCAAAGTCGAAAGAAGGGGTGGGATTGATTTGGTAGAGCTTGACTGGCCATTTGTAGTCGGTGTAGATGGAGGTGATATGCTGGTAGATTTCTTCTGTGTTGACTGTGGGTGCTGCGGGGGCCTCTTGCATTTCCTCTTCTGTTTGTACTAGAGACGTGGATGTGGTTTGGTAAGGCTGATGATCAAACGTGTTAGAGTACTGAGAATGTGGAGAGTGCTGGAACTGAGGTTGCTGCTGATGTTCAAATGTGTTGGTGTATTGGGAGAACTGAGGTTGCTGTGGAAACTGAGAATGCGGGAATTGAGCGTGCTGTGGGAACTGAGAATGCGGGAACTGAGCATACTGTGGGAACTGAGTATGCTGCGGGAACTGAGGCTGTTGCGGGAGCTGGGAGCGCGGCTGCTGTGGATATTGCGGATACCGAAGTTGCTGGGGATGTTGGGGATGCTGAGTGTACAGCGCAAGACTACTATTAACCTGGTATTGTATTCGGTCGTAACGATTCAGCATAGGACTACTATGGCCATAGAGCTGTTGTTGATCATTACTGAAGTATGGAGTTTGAGGCTGTGAGTAGAAGCCTGGATTTGGAGCCGCGGGGTGATACAAGGGAAGCCCGTCGGGTTGAGGTGGTGTCTGTTGCTGTGGCGTGAAGCTATACGCAGGTACAATAGTCCGAAGTGGTGGCGGTTGAGTGGGCGCAGAATTCGGCTGAGATATGGTTTTCCGTTTACTCCGACCGGTTTTACGAGTGGGCTGAGATGCTTCCGGTAGTACCGGAGCTAGGAACGTCGGAGGCGCATTTGCAGAGACCTGTGAGGATTCCGATTGCTTGCGAGATGATATTGACTTTCTCCGCTCTTCGCCCTTCTTCTTGTACAATTCTTGCTTCTTCTTGGTTGTCGAATCCACCATGCTCGTATCAGTCGGCCATAGCTGAATTGGTGGAGTTGCCTGCGGGGTTGCCTGTGGAGATGTTTGCAGAGGCTGTTGCTGGGTTAGAGGCAGCAGGGGGGATGAATACACAGGCGTGCTAGGAGCGTGACTCTGAGCTGCAGCTGCCGTTTGGCGCATACGCTCATGTTGGAGGTCGCTGTCCTGGTGTACCTCGCTATCTGTTGGAGCATGCGATAAGGTATACGAAGATGCATGGGAAGGTGCATAAGGAGACCCGGAAGGCGCACAAGGAGACTCATAGGGAGACTTGTAAGACGACCTTGTTCGACGTGGCTGGGCAGCGAATGGGACGAATCGCGGATCATACCAATTGTCCTGGTCATGGCGGGGTGGAGTGGGAGGTCGCTGACCATTGAAGCAAGCCGTGGGCAGGATCGATTCTGGCGGATGGTTGTAGTTTTGATGGTCTAGTTCAGGTGATGGGGGGGTTGGGACGAAAGCACCTGCAGTTCGACCAGAGGAAGTGGCCGTGTCGCGTGTGCGCATGGAGGCAGTGTCATGTACGTCAGCCAAATCCATGTCCGAATGCCATGCGGCAGGCACGCGATCTTGGGAAGGATCCATGTGTTGTACTTGTAGTCAGTTGAGCTGCAAGTCCATTGTGTTGGTAGTTGTTGACTGTTTATACTAACGGTAACTCGTGGTGACAGAGGCGTGGAGTCGCCAATGGTAAGAGTGATGGAAATTGCGCTACCCTAGCAACCAACGGCGAAGTACCTACGGGAGGAAGTCGCGACGTGTTTCTTGCCTGGACCAGGTGGTGAATTCAAGAGCTGGCGGTGCAAGATGCGACCAATCGAGCGCTCCACGATGCTACAAATTCACGCGGACCTCTTGCGACTGCAAACAAGGCAGATGCATTAAGACGTTGGTCGGAAGATGCCGGAGATGTATATTCCACACTTGGCCAATTAAGAAGTTGAAGTTGCGAGGTACCTACCCGAAGCTTGACGTAATGAGATAATAGCGGTGTGGGAAATTGCACGACAAACACTACGAGAGATAAGAAGGATTTGGGAGCCGTTTTGAGAGCTGTAGAGAGCTGTTCTGCCCTTTATAGTTGTCTTCTGGACATGAGCAGGAATGCTAAATGGTAGCCAATACACTATGAGGTGGACCGATCTGCGAACAGTCACAACACTTGGCCACCGTACTTATCATCAACGACCACTCAGGCACACGTATCCTTATTCTTGCCAGGCAGTACCAAACCAGGTGGCCGATGCGACCCGTTGGGTGGGTGCCAAGCCTGCCAAGCAGAAGCCAGATCGGTCGACTGTGGAACGAACGGAGAACTGAACAAGTATACATATGCAAGTAACCTTACCCTATACTCTTCTGATGAGTCATGATGCCGTATCCACAATACTCCATCTTTTTGCGACGCCTTGAAAGCATGCGCTTCAACGCCAAACAGACAAGTAAATGAAAAAGCTAGACAGTGCAGGTCGAGGCAAGAGACACGTCATTCTGCATCATATGCGTGCTACGAGACAAAGGAACAACGGTTATACAACGCGCTTGACCTGCGAGTGGTGTTAGTTCGGCAGTACTAGGTTATAGCTGGCCGTTCAACAAGCCCCACTCACCTCGAAGAAGCGCTTCAGCCACCACACCTGGAAGAAGCCCTGTCCAACGAGTACTAGAAGCTGAAATATGCTCCACCACTTGATGCGGGCGTTTGTGCTTTCGGCAGTATTCCTGTGTACTCTTTCGCGGACGATGATGTAGCTCTGTTCATCCTTGACCTGGGCAACGAGTTCTGCCATGGTGCGCACTGTGACCATCAGCATAAAATCTTGTAGTATACCAACATCTGTCCTTACCCTCCTTCTCTAGCGGATCCTGCGGTGCCTCCGACTCGGGCACGTAGACAATGCCGTGTACGTTGAACGAGACCTCCTTTGTGTTGGCACCCCAATGCTCATTGTTGAAGCAATATGTGTACTTTCCGTCTTCTTTCGCCTCGAATGAGTGGTCGCCAGAGGATACGCCGCGTTCGTGGAGCTGGTAACTGCGGGAAGGGGTTTCAATCTAGGCAGCAAGTCAGCCCTGCCCGTTGCAGCATGGCTATGATTTGTAATTGACGCACCCAAAAGTCAATCTCCAAGTTCCCACTGCCCCCAAACTCCCGGTCGCCGACCTGGAAGGTGACGGTCATCTTGTCTTCCTTGTGGAGCGACTCGTGGAAGCATTCACGCTGGTGGGCCTTCATTTGAATGTTGTGGGCTGTCGCGAATGACAGCAAGCTGCTCGCCGCAGCGAAAATGGCAAGGTTCGGAAATATCATATTTGCAGATGTCGTGGTGCTGCTCTTGCGCGTGTGAGGGTTGAACTTGTACAAGTGCCAAGTACACACACGGAGATGCCAGCTTGCCCGCAATCCGCCCTAAGACACGCTAGTTAGGATTAGTCAGCTGGCGCGATTCATCGTCTCAACTCTCTTTGAACCACGCAACCTCTCACCCATATTGTGTCTCGTGCAGTCGTGAACGCGTAGTTTGGAACTAATGACAGCAGCAATGTAGTGTGGTCTACGTGTGGCCAACATCATCGCCATGTGCTCCCAGGCTACGCATCACAGCCAAGTTTCCACCCACTCCAGGGCTGGTCTTGTAGGTATCATGTAGGCGTAAAGACGAAGTCGAAAGCGCGGACATGAGCACTCAAAGGTGGTGTCTTATGAATAATTGCTGGACTGCACTGCGCGTAAGGTGCATAAACATAGCTTGTGCTGTATCAGCGAACGCCAGTGAACGGTGCTAGCCAAATTTCACCTTTACTTTCTCTGCATGTCACGGTAGCTGTTTCCTTGTCATTTTCTCTAATCGATTATACTCGTTGTTTTCCTCTCCATAAGTTCATCCCAAACACAGACTCCTCGCCGCCAAGCCAACCACGAGGTCACCCCCCGCACCATTTTCGTTGCACGCTTCTTGTCCAACTTGCTAGTTGACCAACGACAGCATCCAATTCTCTCATATTCTGCCTTCTTTCTGCTCCATTGCTGCTACTGTCGCACTGCAGTTGTAGGATTGCGACTCTCCTGCACCAAGGTAACCCGACGACAACGCACTCGCCCATAACATCCCCCACCATGGCAGATCCCAACGGCCCTCCTCGCAGAGTGTCGATGAGTTACCTTCTAGGGTTTTCTGACAAGCCGTTCAAGGGACCCAAACAGCCATCGGTGCCACGGCCTAGAAGACCCAGTCAGTTAGCTGAAATGGTGGAGTACCCAATTGCATAACATAATCCATCAGATACATTAACAAAGAACAGGTTACCACCCCTGGTGGCATAATTGAATGGGCCGCAAGCGACGGACGCAAAGGCAGATTGACAGGCACCGGCAAGTCGCGCCTCACCGCAGCCGCTCTTGCAAAGGTACCATCGGAGAAGCGCTCGACACACGAGGCATTGGCTGCGAAGAGCGCGTCAAAGCACGGTGCTCCAGACAAGCCCGCAAATGACGCTAAAAATTCCTGGGACAATACTGAGGCGAAGAACGGAACTAAGCACTCGGGCTCGAAGAAAGCGGCGAGTAACAAAGAAGATGCTTGGGGAACCACCGACTGGGGTATTGTTAACTCGAAAAACGATACCAGTGGCAACCCTCACCAATGGGCATCTGGAGCCCTTGGAAACCCTTGGGATATGCCAATTGCCGTGGATGGTAAAGACAACAAGAAGGACGATACTACAGGCGGACCACAAGCAACCGGCGCTCCGGTTGAGATAACACTGCAGGAAGCAACAGTAGTGCCAGTTGTTGCGGAAAAGAAAGCGGACGAATCCCAGTCGTGGACCAAGGAGCAGGATGAAAAGCTTATACAGTTGAAGACACAAAATGCGGTCATGAAGTGGACCAAGATTGCTGAAGAGGTCGGCAAGCCGCATGGTGAATGTGCTAGACGTTTCAAAGAGATCAAGCCCGTAGACTGGAAGCCCGACATTGCGAAGAAGGGAGGAGCAGCTGGTGGTGGTGATGGAGGTGGAGGCAAGAAGGGAAAAAAAGGCAAGAAGGGTAATGACAACAGGGCGGTTGAGAACGAGATAGAGGCTCCAGCTGACATCGGTGTCGGTGATGATTCATTTGGTATGCTAGGTCTTGGTATTGATGATGATGTCAACAAGGGGAACTCTGACAAGAAAGAGGATTCTTGGGGTAAGCAGGCCAGTGTTCACGCATCTGGTGTTGCCAGTGGATGGGAAAAGCCAGGAGAAACAACTGGATGGGACGATACAGGCGATAATAACGCTGGCTGGGGTGGTCCTACAGCTGCAACTGGTGGCGCTGACACAAGTGGTGAAATTGCTTGGGACAGCGGTAATACTTGGGGTGGTAACGATCAGGCTGGTGCTGGTGCAGACAATGCTGTCACGAGCAATACATGGAACAACCCAGGTGGAGACGGCGTAGCAGATCAGTGGTCCGCCCCTACCAAACCCGCATCCGCCCCCCGCTCGAACAAGGCCCCTTCCAAAGCCCCCAAAGCCCCTTCGCAGTCCCGCTCTCAAGGCAAAGACGAGGTCAAGCCCCCCGAGCCCGCCGAACCCGCACCAGCCCGCCCAGCCACGATAGAGCTCAGGCCCGATGACACCTTCTCAGCTGATGACTTGCGTCAGATCGCTCGCATCCTGCAGCAAGATTGCGCGATGGTGTGGAACAGGGTCAGCTGGAGGTTCAAGGACAAGACTGGTAGGACCCTGCATCCTGACGTGTTCGAGAAGAAGATCACTGGCCAAGTTGAGGGCAAGGGTAGTGAGAAGGGTGGACGCAAGAAGTAGGCTGACGGCTTGCTTTTCAGCTACTGCCTATGCGGGTTGATCATGCCCTCTATACTTTCAGATGTACACGATAGGTAGTTCAATGCAAGGCAACTACATACCGTATCTTCCAACATCTGTGAAAGGAACAAGGATGATGATCATGCCTGCATACCCCTGGGGATATTGACTCTAGCACAGGTAGGCCCATGCCAGGCCACTACATGGACGGTGACTACACGCTATACTTCGTGGTTCCGCACATGAATTAAAGATACATAATTGCACTATGCTCTCTTCAAATTATCGTATGCAGCACAACGGCAACTCCGAGACTTACATTTAGCCTTGAAAATGTTGACTAACTTCGATTGCGTTGGGTCAGAGAGCTCTGCATTCTCGGATGTATACACGATGAAAACTCTAGGCCTGGCGACTACATATCATGCGTTATGTTATAGTACAGATATAAAAGCTATGGTATACGACTACATAGTCGAGTATACTCAAGTGTACACTACTGAGAGTCTATAACAGATGTTATCCTTGGCATCTAGAATGTGGAGTAATAAACTACATGTAGTTGACGGGCCTAACATACATACGTTAGCATACTTGAATAGTAGCGAGATTATTAAGATCACTTTGGTCGAGAAACGTGTATTACTATATATGATACACTGGTAATCCTGTTCACACATTACCGAACCATCTGACTTGTGCCTACCATTAAACCATCCGACTTGGTGCATACCGTCAAACTATGCGACTTGTGCGTACCTTTTACACATCAAACGGAGTTATGTCTGGGTCGTAACTAATCGTGAAACCGTTGAGTTGGGCTACGGTTGTGTAAGCAATCTTGAACCCACTGAATTTAAGACTTCGAACTTACGCAGGATCCGGCCCACCATCAATGCATGTAGACTCTCAAGAGAGGCAGCCATATGAGTCCTGGCTGCTGTACTCGACCCAGCGACTGTGATGTTCTCATCTGAGCATTACCATAACTTGGCATTGGACTCCCCCATCCAGTATACAGCATCTGTTGCTGCACCGATTGGTTGCCTACTAGCCAACGCAAAAGGATGAATACACAGCTTGTACTCAGACCCAACAAGCTCCAGGCGTGCGCAGATTCTACGAGCTCGGACACATCTCGCACAAGTGATATCGGTCATGGTAGGTGCGGTCCCATTTCTATACAGGCGTTGATTGAGGCATACGTTTAGGTCGGCCATCTTACTCTCGTCTCGGTATGCCTTTTTGTGTAGCATTTGACGAATAATTCGTGACGTTTATCCGCGGTGTTTTCAGAGTAATCTTGCTCCAACATGGAGTAATCATACTGCATCTTGTTTCAGATGCGTACTCGAGTCGATGAGTTCAGGAAGGACATTTCCTCGTGGCGGCTTTGTCCATTTGCGTCAAGCTCGAACAGGACCATGCTGCTCATTGTAAGACATGACTCGTATTGTTGAGTCCCCGTGTTGGACTGTAAGAGATGTTCCTCATGCGGGCGATTATAGAGCGGATATGTAGTGCCGCTTGTCGAAACCTGACTACCTACAGCTGACTGTGTATGGAGAAGAGAGGTAGCGGTAAGCGAAGGCTGACTGCCTATAGCTGACTGTGTATTGGGAACAGAGATAGTGGTGAGCGACTCGGTAAAGAGTTGATTTTCCAGAGCTAACTTCTGAGCCTGGAGTATGCTGACTTGGTTCGTAAGGCGAGAAATGTGTTGGGAGACTTTGTCTGCAGAGGATTTGCTGTGTTTCTTCTCTAACGTGAGCGACTTTGCTATCTTCTATATAGGCTTCCTAAAGAAACATTAGTTTAAGGCACACAACTTTTGAAGAAGGAAAGCTTACATAGAAGTTGATTATATCAGCCATTTCACTCTCATGATCTAACTAAACTGCTCGCAGCTTTTTCTTCAATTGGTCGTATCGAACTTTCTCGGTCATTAGAGTGACTGGGAAGCTCCCTGTTGGCATAGAAGTAGCGTCTTGCATGTCGAGATCGAGCACTAAGATATTTTCCTCGATGCCGCTCATATCTGCAGCAGCAACGAAGCAATTGAAACGTAAAGAAGGAGCGACGTGCCCAGCACGCCGATTGAGCAAGCAAGGGATGAAGGAAGGACTTGGTGCAGCCAGTGATGAAGTAAGGGAAGGCTTTTTGAGTGAGAGGTTTTCGGAGTGAGGAGCAAAACAAGGCAGCAGCGTTGGGTTTAAGTAAGTGCGTTACGCACAGACACACGTGACCTGAGCCCAGAGACAGGAGCACCTGTGTCAAGCAAATTTTCCACGTACACTGGCACAAAGGAAATAGCACTGGTGTCAAGCAAACATTCCACACACACACTCACTTTTCTGGCTGTATACAGTGTGGGCACATCAAAACGTATGGCTTTTGCGTCTATCACGTCACCTGTAGTTGCCAACTGCAGCATTGCATATCCGAACGCACAGCCTTGAGCCTATTGTATCTGTGAAGAGGGTGGCCATTCTTGCTAAATGCGCATGAAAGCAAGAAGGATGCAGTCCCGCTACCTAGACCATCAAAGGCGCACCATCACGTGAGGGTCCAGCGAAGCTACAGCCTCATATGTCACCAATTCTACGCATCCAGGATGACCCTCACAGTCATTAGAAGCGCTTCGGACAAGCCAGCCGCGTGCTGGGATCTGGTGAGATTTGTGGGTTGAGTCTATGATGTTAAGGGATGAGGGACGATTGGCGGAAGCAGTGTCCGGATGCATACGGGCGGTAAGGATATAAGCCGTTCACTGCAGCGTCGAAGCTACGTTATAGCTTACACTTCCCATGCAGCTCTGTTGCAGTGCTGCATACTAGTGACCTTATCAATCTTTTTCTTGACCAAGGCTCTCATTGTCCTCTACTCGCAAGAGCTCCGATAGATAGACCGCACTTCGCTGTAGATGTGACTGTCACTGTGCGAGATGACATTGATATAGAAACAAATGCAGGATCCCTGCGGGTACAAAAATTGCGGTGCAGAGTGAGGAAGGAGTCAACGATGCATGGACGTAAGTCGGCGAGGCGCATATCGTTCAGGTCACCTAAGCGAGTATCACAGATATCTCTGTCATGATAGCTTAGCTGGGTGGAAATACAGTATGTTTATAAAAATAAGCGTTTATTCAAGTGTAAGATAAAACGAGGGTATATCGAGGTGTATCCATCTAACCAGCGGCAACGTCTGTTCTTCCCAAAAACTCCGTGCTAGTTCGTAATTCGTAAAAAGACCCAGCCTTGTGTGATGATCATAGCTCATAGCTCGTCCTTCTCTTCCTCCTCCCTATCAATTGCTATCCCGCGGCGGGGCCCCATCTTTCATAGAGCTTGAAGCACTTTCCTAGCCCTGACAGCGTGTAAGAAGGCCCCGTAGCTCCAAGTCAAATCAACAGCGCCTCGCATGAATCCTGTGACGCGGTCAAACTGCTCACTCATGCTGCCCTCAGCATCCACATGCGACTTGACTACTTCGAGGAACTGGTCGGCAGTAAACTGCAAGCGCTCAACGACAGAGTAGAAGAGCGCATCCGAGGGACCAAAAGTGCCGACATTGACATCGAGCGAAGAAGATGCGAGCAGGGATTCGTAAAAGGGTAGACCGACATCCGTGATAGTCAAATTGCCAGCAACTGAGATGTGGGATGCGGTGCGGTATAAGATATCGGCAGCGCTGGATGTGCATAGGAACCATGGGTTACCACCACGGTTAGAATCGCCATAGCCGTCATACACGTCCTCGGGATAACGTCCAATACCTGTGCCTTGGAAGGATTCCTCGTTGACATCATCATCTTGGTTCTCATCAGAGGGCCTGCTGTTGATTGGAAAGCGGTCTCGCTGGTCGCGAGTCAGGGCGAGTAGCGAGACGAGAATCTCGTCTGACCACGGAGGGTACACAGCCTTATGGGCTGATCCTTCAGACGCTTGACCGTGAAGGGAGCCAAGAAGCAATCCGCAGTCCAAGCCGCTTCGCTTGCTCCATAGCGTCTCAACGAGGTGACCTTTCTGCGCATTCCAAAACTTGACCAAGAGGTTTTCAATATATCCTGCTTGCTTCTCGTACCACTCTGCGGCACCAACATCTCCGAAGGACCTCGCCAGGCTACTGCCCTCTCTCAGACTCTTCGCGCTGACCATCAAGTTGAAGAAGTGCAGCCCCTCTACCTCCTCCCAGAGGTCGAACGAAGACTGGTTCCAGAAGTGGCTCACATACTCCAAATCCGCTTTGATGACGCTGCGAGGCGGCATCTCCACAGCATAGAATGGTCTGAAGAAGTCTGCTGAACTGGTGGAGGTCCAGAGCGAGGGGTGTGAGGAGTTGTATTCACGGAGGTAGTGCATGAGCGTCAGAGCGCGTAGAGCCGGGCCGTCACGCTGAGGCCTACCCCATGATCCTGTGAACGGCTTGCCATCGACTTGGAACTTGGGCTCTCCGAGACCAGATAGGTCATGGAATTTACCCGATGGGTTTGATGTATGCTGAATATCGCGTTGCAGAGAAGCGTAGGCATCGAGGATAGTGGAGAGTGAGGATGCACGAGACGAAGTTGGATCTTCGGCGTAGACGTCTACGACGGTGTCCATCGTGATGGCTGCATCTCGGACCCCTGGTTTTGGTCAGTATTGTGAAGTACCATTAGCCTGTTGGAAATACAAACATTGAAACCAATAGTCAGGCGCAGTATGGCTGGGACTAGCAATGACTGTGCCATCCGCGACGCCTTTTCCTTTGACATTACTGCCACCCGGCGCGACATTTGCCAGAAGCTTGTCCAGCGCAATACGCTCTTCCTTTGCTATCCAGGCTTCGAGCGTGTCTTGAAGCGGTTGCTGCTGTGCTTGGGCATGGCTGGCGCCTACAAAGGTGCTCATGCGAGGTAGAGGTGGTATCGAGAAGGCATAGGAATAGTTGACCAAGCCCGTAAGGAGGACCAGCTGATGTAGCATGGCGACAGCTCTTAGATTGACTCGCGCAAGACAAGGGACGTCTCTAGAAGAAGAGTAGCGCAGTTAGCAGTTCACAAAAGAGAAGGAGAGCGAGAATCAAATAGGGTATCGTGAGAACTAGGCGGTAGCAAGCGATCAAAGGCATAAAGAGCGAGCCATGGGCCCCCAGGCTCCATTCCTTCCGCTTCCACGGTCATGCTTCGCCTCGGCCATGTTTCTGATCACAGCGATGACGGCAAGTCTCGTGCCAGCTCTAGTGGAGTGCGTGGACGAGTAGGAGGCGGTGGAAATGACGGGGCCGGCGGTGAAAGTCTCGTTTGACGTGCCCGGGTGATGTGTAGAAAGCCACGCGAGTCAACGCCAGCACGTCACGCGACCCACTCTCGCGGATCCGGGGTAATGCAAGGCACTTTGGCCTCGGCATACGATACTTGATAAACTGCCCGAATCGCGCGCATGTCAGGTTGGCAGCGTTTGCAGTGGTAACAACGTATCTCGTCAAACCCGAACATTCTCGCATTCTCGGCGCTACGTAAGTAAGCCTGACAGGTTTTCAGTGAGAAGTTACTTGAGTGGCTACGGATAACTCTACCAAGTTTTGTCCTGAGGTCAGCTTTTGTGCAACAGGAAAACCGCCCGAGGCTCTAAGCCTTCCTGCAGGGTCATGTCGTGCTTGTGAAAGTCGCATGTTAAAATTACATGATAAGACTGTAAGAAAGCCAAGACTCTAGGTACTTGTGGGGGTTGTACACGGAGCCGTCCCAGGTATACACCGATCTTCGGATGTATGAGGGGTACATTCGGTTACATGTGAGTAGCCTGAATGCAGCTCGGTTACTTCCGCTGTTACAACACACTTATCCACTCACAATCTATCAAAGCACTTCATGGGTAAAACTCATAGATCCTAGAGCTTTTTTACTTCATTTTGTATTTTTAGTATTGGCGAATAGAAAGACGTTTGTTTATCGTCCGTTCGCCAGCCCCTTCCTTTTTGCTGACGCTGCAATCTATGACGTCGATTTGAGGTTTCAGATTCATCCTATCCGACATGCTTTCACAGCAAGCGCACGGTCTACGCAACGCAATCTGTAGGACCAAGTATCATGGTTACTGGACAACCCGGTCTTCATTCTCAACGTCCCTTCGGCGCAATGGCTACGACTCTACCATTCAGAATCTCAAGATCGGCGCACACACACGCGTCATCTTCCAAGGTTTCACAGGGAAACAGGCCACCGCAAACGCAAAAGAATCAATACAATGGGGCACCAACGTAGTTGGCGGTGTGAAGCCCAATGGATCTGGAGAGCATCTGGGTTTGCCAGTATTGCCATCTGTGAGGGCGGCAATGGAGCAATTGAAGCCGGATGCAACAGGCATCTACGTGGCTGCACATCAGGCTACTGCTGCGATTGAAGAGGCGATCAAGGCTGAGGTCCCACTCATTGTTGCAGTGGCTGAGCATATCCCCTTGCATGATATGATGAGGGTGAGTTGTCACTGTACGCTGGTGCCTGGCAAGATAGCTGGCTAATCAGAGTAGATACATTCAATGCTGCAATCACAATCAAAGTCGCGGCTTATTGGTGCCAACGCACCCGGCATAATCTCAGCTATTGGTCGATGCAGAATTGGTTTTCAGCCATTGCCGACCTTTTCCCCTGGCCACATCGGTATTGTAGCAAAATCCGGTACTCTCTCGTACGAGACGGTCGGATCTTTGACTAGGGCCGGCCTTGGTCAGAGCCTTTGTATTGCTGTCGGAGGCGACGTAATAGCAGGAACAAATTTTGTCGATGCTCTGAAAGTTTTTGAGCATGACAAGGATACAGAAGCTATTATCGTTGTGGGTGAACTTGGCGGTACCATCGAAGAGGAGGCAGCGGATTGGATCATAAATTATAGGAGACGCGTTAAGGATCCGAAACCTATCGCAGCTGTCATAGGAGGCTTCCAAGCACCGCATGGCAAGGTAATGGGACATGCCGGTGCGTGGGTGGGCTTGGGCGAAGGTACGGCGGAGTCAAAGTACAAAGCATTGGAAAGAGCTGGCGTTACTATGGTGGATCATCCTGCAAAATTTGGTGGGGTAATAAAGGATATTCTGGCAAAGTCCGGTCGCAGTGTCAGAAAGATTGCAAGTCTTAGTCGCTCAGATATGCCCTTCACTTAGGCTAACTTTCCACAGGAGCAATCAGCAGCGCAACAACGTCGCTCATACCACACGTCTCGCTTCTCGCGTCGGCCTCAGGTTCCAGTCACAGGTCCAACACAATTACACCAAAAGCATTCCCTTCATCTCACAGCAGAGCAATCAACAGCTCTTCTCAAAAGCCACAACATCCATCTGACATTACCCCCCCGAAGGCTCGCCATCAACACATTATCTCGGAATATCCCCCCCATCGCTCTAATCGCTCTCCCTCTATAATCGCTGCACCCACTGCAAACCCCTCACAGCTGAACCAACGCGTCCGTCGCTTCCCCTTTGACTATCGCTCCGGCCCAAGCGCTGGAGCCATTGCTGATGCAATCGCCCACCTACAACTCGATGCCGCCCCACCCAAAGCCAAAGCACAAGTCGTGCAACTAATCCACAACCTCTGGACCTTGTACACCGAGAAAGAAGCCATCGACGCCCATGTTAACTTAGCCTTGTCCGTAGACGACGATGAGTTATTGATTTACTCGCCATACCTCTTCTTTGACGACGCAGCGTTCAAGTCGGGCAAGCGACAAGCACATCTCCACGCCCTGCGAGATGAGGCTTCAATCTCGGCTACAGACCAACAAGCAGAGGATGCAGGTATTGTATATGTGCCTCTCGCTTCACCCGTGTTCCCTACGGGGACAAGGCAGAAAGGGACACAGACGTCGCCCTCGTCGGCTGCAAAAGACGGACCAAGGAACCTGGTAGGCACATTGGTGAATGGCGCGGGCTTGGCCCTCAATACCATTGACACGCTCTCTGCTCGCCTCTCTGCACCCCCTCATGCCACGTCCGCAGCGAACTTCCTCGATACGGGCGGAAAGGCGACGTCGGACACTATCAAAACGTCCTTCAAGCTCGTCCTCTCCGATCCACGCGTCGGGGTCGTGTTCGTCAACATCTTCGGTGGCCTAACTCTATGCGATATGATTGCCGAAGGCATCATTCTGGCGTTCAAGGAGCTTGACGTGAAGAAACCCGTGGTAGTCAGATTGCGGGGTACCAACGAAGCCAAAGGACAAAAGGTACTAGAAGATGCCAAACTGCCCATCCACGCTTTTGACGACTTTGAAGAGGCCGTCAAGAAAGTAGGCGAGCTGGCAAACGTTCATGCTGAGTAGATGTGTTATTTCAATGAGAACGAGGAAAGAATGGGGGATATCAAATTAATAAGACTGCTATTCGTCCACACCACACCCAGCTGCATATCGCCGAACGAATGTGTTGGCAAAAAGAAACGAGAGACAGAGAGCCCTTTCTTTCCAAACCAAGGGAGCCACCTTTGTGTTCTTTTGTTCGTTGCGCAGTGTACGTATCCAGTACACATGGATGCAGCGGAAACCACAAAATCCCACCCTCGCATGCGCCATGTGTAATAGAGAAAAAAATCAAATCAAAAGACGGCCAAAACTGGTGGGTGTGGTATCTGCAAGACAAATAGATGTGGAAGAAGAGGGACGAAGAGAGGTGACATGATTTCGAATCCATCCAAGACATAGGCGAGGGGGGAGAGAGGTGGAACTATTTAACTATACGAGGTACTGGAAAGCCGTTCTATGTTGTGTTAGCAATGCGCTTGACGGTTGGACGAGTGAATGAATGCTTACCCAATAGCTGCCATGATACCCACACCTACGAGTGCCCTCCGTGTGACTTTTTCCTTTGTCATCTTTTGCTCAGTGGTGTATGCGACCTTTGCTAGCTTGTTCAAGCGCTCTTCCGCAATGTCCTCATCGTCCAAGACATCCTCGATACCCCGCTTTGTTGACTTGACGGGCCCCGCTGACGATTCCTCGTCAAGCTTTTGTGCCTCTGCGACCATGCGCTTCGCCTCTGCGATCAGAGCGGCCGGGTCTTCTGGCTCAGGAAGCGCGGGGTGGTCATGTGGGACATCGACGGTGACATTGGTGCTGGTCTTCTCTGTGTCGCCATTTGTCTCGACAGTCTGCTGGACCTCAATGTGCACTGTTCCTTCTTTGACTTCTTGCTCAGACTCAGTCTCATCTACCTCCTTCTCTTTGACATCGCCGTCGAATGACGAGACAGAGGGTGTGGTGCCGTTTGCAATTGAGGTCTGTAGCGCAGTCGATGGCGTAACAGCGCCAAACGATGCATACAAGTCATCTCCCTTGGTGGCGTCGGGCTTCATCCCGCTCCTTGTGGATCGAGACTTGCGCGGGGTTGCAAACTTGCGGCTCGGGGTAGCGCCTTTACTAGGTGATACGGATCGAGTGGAGCGAGCGCGGACTGGGCGAGCGGTGGGCGTTGGAAGAATGGCGGGCTGGGCGTTCTTGACGTCAAACTTTGGTGGCATTTGTATGTGGGAATTCGATTTATCCTTGTTGCCCTTCTCGATAGGCGTGGGGTCAAGGAGAGCCTCTATCCAGTGGCGCATGCCGTATTCTTCAGAGAGTGCGAGAGCTACACATACTGTTAGCGCGCAGCTTGTGTAAAGGTGGCGATTGTCACTCACCCTCTTCAGGCGCAATCCACACGCTTCCAGCAACCTCCTCGGCACCGGCAGATGGGAACGTCTTCTGGTACTTGCGCTCCGCGTCCTCTTCAATGAGCGAAGCCCATGGAAATGCAGCCTTGAACATGCCGGTCGCACTAATGTAGCCGTCACTGCTGCGTCGCTGTTTGTCGCGTCAGTCGGTCGGTCGCGCTAGTTGCAAGGAGGCTATTTTTCATCGCGTACCATCAAAAAGTATGATTCCGGGAAAGTCAACTCTCTGCGATCCTTGTTCTGCGCGGATGGCTTGTTCGCCATGAAGATGCCCGAGTCTTTGAGATCCTTGGGAAGGGGGACTCTCAGATGCGCGTAGTCAAAAGTGCCCATGTTCTCCGGCTGGGTCGCGTTGGTAAGACCGGAAATGCCAGGCCTGACGCCCAGGTTCGTCTGCCCCAGTCGGCGCCTCTGGATCAAAATATCAACTGTAGATGAGTGTTAGTCGGGCTGTCGCGACGATGCGATGCGCCGTGGTCACGTACCGATTGTTGATTCCGTAGGCTCAAGAAGAGGATTCCTCCTCTCGGGCAAAGCGCGTCCGTTTACCATTTTGGCCATGTCGCCCCTTTTCATTATAGTACAGTGCAACGTGTATCGGCGACGTGTGGAGCGCGCAGCGCAGATGTTGTCGCGAGAGGCTTTGCGTAAGTATGACGCGCGCGTTGGCTAGCGACACGAAGACTCGAGACCTGGGTCGTTTGAGGGGAGAAATTGGATTAAAAAGCTTAGTAACGGCGTTGGCGACGGCGACAATGATAAGGAGAGTGCGCGCGCGGTCGGAGTGATGGAAGACGTTTGACGGTTCGCAGGTTGCGATGAGGACAGGAAGGAGCGACCATCCTTGTGCACTAGCTTGGTATGCCCCAGCCACCCCCAGACGACTGCCCAGAGGTCTCGCGAACGCAAAAGTTTTGCGGTGCCGATTGGCCATCTGGTTAATTCCCCCGTATTGCTGTCCGAAAATGGCCTCGTCCACGTCTGTCACGCGGCTGAATTGGGACTGATACGGGCGTGTCTAGGAAAGTCACGCGTTCCAGATAGTTTCCACCGTCATGCTTGATAGTATCGTCCAATCCACCCCAAATATATCTTTACACCCCAATCACTACGAAGCAAACTCTGCCATTGAACCCATGTAGGCTGCATACGAACATGCAACCGACTTTAGCTAGACAATGTGCAAATCATTCATCGATGCATGTTCCTGGATGTTGTAAGACGCAGATGCAGCGAAGACACGTGCGAGTTGTAATGTTGATACGAATACAAATCTGGAAAGTCCTACACTTTCTTTTTGTGCGCACGCCGAGACATGAACTCCCGCATCATCTAGTGCCATCTGATTGCACAAATATCTCCGAGACGCGGACACGTCACGACGCTGACAGGGAGACGTCCAGGGCTATAACTCACAGGTGCAGCTGGATTTCGATGCAGGGTCTCAGGTGCCAGTTGGTGAGACGTAGCCGCCGTCAAGGAGGGTCGTCGAGCAATGCGACATGGACTCGTGCAGCAACAGTCTGGAAAGTATACGGCAAATCCAAATATGCAAAAGGGACCATTCAGCGCCGCGGCAGGCCCCCGCCAGGCACCGCCAATGGCTTGAGCGAAGCTATCGGGAGCGGTGAATCCCCCGCTAACCTTCTTGATGCTCAACACTCCGCCGCCGACTTGTCCTTGGCCCCTCATCCTCACAATTGACCCTCCAACTTCTCCACTGACTTTCTCAACTGACCTGAATTCCTACACCAACCAGCCAAGCTTCACTTGTCTATACATTTGCCATGGCCGACCACGACGACCTCCACCCCGAGCAGACCGAGGGCTTCAAGGTCGGTGAGAAGAAGACGATTGATGAGTACCAGAAGCTAGGTAAGCACCTCCAGCTCTCTCTTTCATGCTCTTCGCCCTCCGCCGAGAGCCACGCGCCTCACATATGTACTGACCTAGACCCCCAGACCAAAACGACGAGTCTCTGCAAAAGTGGAAGGCATCCCTTGGTCTTGGTCAAGGCAAGGACATCTCCGACCCCGACGATCCCCGCAAATGTATCATTCTCTCTCTTGGTCTCGAGGTTGAAGGTCGCGACGACATCATCATCGACCTGCGGGCACCCGGCGCGCTTGAAGCTCTCGAGAAGAAGCCCTTTACCATCAAGGAGGGTGCAAAGTTCCGCATGAAGGCGCAATTCAAGGTTCAGCATGAGATTCTTGCTGGTTTGAAGTACCTCCAAAAGGTCACGCGTATGGGAGTCAGCGACAAGCTGCAGGAGATGATGGTACGTCTTGCTGCTGCGGCGGGAGATTTGGACAATTGCTGACAGCTACGGTAGGGCTCATATGGTCCTAGCACTGAAGAGAAGCCTTTCTACGAGAAGAAATGTACGTACATGTGAGAAGCTTCAATCTACCGCATTACTAACGATGCTTTAGTCGAGCCTGAAACCGCGCCCTCTGGCATGCTCGGCCGTGGCCACTACACAGCCGTCTCCAAGTTCGTCGACGATGACAACCAGGTCCATCTGCAGTTCAAGTGGTCTTTCGACATCAAGAAGGACTGGCAATAGGCGACTGGATGATGGTGGGTATGGGGACGACCATGTAGCGACATGAGCAAGTTGGCAATATCTTTGAATTGGAAATGGTGGACATTCCGGGTAGCTTGGGCTCCCACGAAGTAACGAAGCGACGGCTGACGGTCGATGATCTAGGAGGGCGAATAGAGTCTGACCAGGTATCGATCTGGTCGCATTGGGGGATCAAAAATTTCAGCACTTTTCACATCCATCACGAGAGCGTATTGTATTTCACCCATGGCCTTGATGTGCTTGCGCATCTCCAAGTGTGCGGAAGTGAAACCACCTTGCTGCGATGCTCTTCGCCTTGACAGTGCGACGCGCCCACGCTCGCTCACCAGGCCCAGAACCAAATCTCCGTGCTGAGACATTCAAGATGGACACTTCTTGTTCCCATGGATCTTCGTCATCTGTCTCAGCCTGGGTTCCTTCTTGCTCAGTGTCCATATCCATGTCCTCGTCGTCGGAATTTTCAACGATTTTACGTTTTCCTGCGCATTCCACGACGTGAAGCTGGACGCCAGCCCTGAGAGCTGTTTCAGCCACAGTCGCAAAGCACCTTGAGAGGCCTTGGGCTGAAAACGATGGCGTCGATGCATGCAGAGTGAGCGGGTTCACCAACACGATCTTCTCTTTTCCTTGAGTATCACCGACGACCCCGGGGGCCCCGGGCCGGCCGTATGCAGTCAGGTAGGCTAACAAGGCCTGCACAGACGTGCAAAAGACGAGTTGAATGTGCGTTGTGGTAACTAAGTTGTGTAGCGTGGGCGCAATCAATTGCTCCGTGCTGGCTGGGTCTTGTTCACCATGGTGTTGCTGTAGTGAAGTGGCAACGTCTTGGAGGAAGACGTCTCGACTCGAGCAAATGATGAGCAGTGTTGGACATGTGCGGGACTGATTGGCGAGCAGGTGGTGAAGTAGTCCAGTGAGCGTCAGCGGGCATAGGACCGTCGGCCGTGTTTGCAACATGACATATGGCTTCCTGAATCAGTGCCGGGTGCCATGTGTGTGTGCCCAGTTTGGCGTGGGTATTCTGCTTTGGGACGCGGAGTAGAACACACGCGGTGTGAATGTCATGGTCGGCTAGACGGTTGATGCCAATCGGCGGTAGTTCCCGCTCCCCGATTCCCCCCACTACTTACGTTGTCCATGACTCCAGAACTGCCCAAGTGCATGCACCCTGCCACGATTAACCACTATCACGACGCCCAGAACCGGATTCCCCCTGGCTCTGCATAGTCGGCATCCCGTTCGTGGGTAGAGACGAAGCGCGCACGCTCCGGACCGAAGCGCTCATCCTGGCGTAGGCCGCTGTCATGGAGTCCATCAGTCGCATATCGAGCTTGCTGGAGACAGGTATGGCGCCCTTTCCACTTTTCTATACACCAGTGCGCCCGGCCACGTCTTTTCGGCGAGGTCTGTAGTTACTCTTGGATATGTAATTGTTTCGTTGGACGTCATGCATCCCTCGAGCTTTGCTCACTGGTCCCTCTCTGCAGCCCGCGACCTTACCCTGGAAGCCGCCCGCGATGCCAGCAATGTGCGCAGGGCGCCTACCAAGGAATTGCCCTCGGGCCAGCTCAAGAAGCTCCTTGATAGCAGATCAGAGCGCGATGTGCTGGAGGGCCTACGGCGGGTTATCACTGTAGGTACTGCCCCACCGCCCAACCTGCACCACTGTCGCAGCCATGGGACTCTTGGAAACGTGTAGTAACTGACGACAGACCATGTAGATGTCCTACCGCCAGCCACCCTCGCAGACACTCCCCTTCTTCTCACACGTCATCAAGAACGTCGCCTCGCCCTCGCTGCAGGTCAAGAAACTAGTCTACATATACCTCCTACAGCATGCCGAACACGAGCCGGACACCGCGCTTCTTTCCATCAATACGATACAAAAGTCGCTCACAGACACGAACCCGCAGTTGCGTGCGCTCGCCCTACGCGTCATGTCTAGCATACGAGTGCCAGTCATCAGCCAGATTGTGAGCTTGGGTATCAAGCGCGGTTCTGGAGACATGTCGCCATATGTGAGGCGAGCAGCAGCTCTGGCCATACCCAAGTGTTACAGACTAGATCCGAACACAGAGCCTCAATTGCTCGACTACCTTTCGACACTGTTGGGAGACAAGCAGTATTTTGTGACGGGAGCGGCCGTAGCGTCCTTCTTAGAACTATGTCCAGAGCGCTTGGATCTGATACACCCGCACTATCGGTCCTTGGTACGAAAGTTGGTCGACATGGATGAGTGGGGTCAATTGGCGACTTTGCGACTCATGATGGTCTACGCGCGCAAATGCTTTCCAAGACGGACGAAAAAGGTCAAGAGGGCTGCAGGTGCCAACACGAACACCAAGCCTGTACAGTCGACAAAAGGCTTCTACGATGATTCGGAGAGCGAGTCTGAAGAGGAGGAACAGGAACAGGACATGGAAGAAATTGCAATTCTAGACCCTGATCTCGAAATGCTGCTCAAAGGCTGTCAATCGCTTCTTCAGTCTCGCAATGCGGCCGTGGTGATAGCAGTAGCAAGGACATATCTCTACCTCGGTACCCCCGAATACTTGACCCAGGCCATTGGACCATTGATATCCCTCCTGCGATCCGCGGCGGACATTCAGCACATCGCGCTGTACAATATCGTACAGGTCTGCCTAACGCATCCGGAGCCTTTTGTAAAATACTACACGCATTTCCTGGTGCGATCGACTGATGCGCCGCACATATGGCAGTTGAAGCTGGAAATGCTGACACTCATATTTCCCTACGCACAGTTGAGACTACAGAGTCTGATACTGGCGGAACTTAGCCATTTCTCGCATTCCGGGAGTCTGGATCCAGCTTTGGTCAAGGAATCGGTTCGAGCAATCGGTCGTTGCTCGCAAAGCCCAGCTACAAGCCCCCAAACATCAGCGAGGTGCCTAAAATTACTACTAAAGCACATCGGCTCCGCAGATACCCATCTAGTGGCCGAGTCCCTTGAAGTCATTCGACATTTGATCCAGCGAGACCCGAACGCTCATCGCACGACTGTAGTCCGGTTAGCGAAACACTTGGATGCAGCGACAAGCCCTCAGGCCCGTGCAAGCATCATATGGCTAGTCGGAGAATTCTCTGGCATCGATCCGGAGAACAACATTGCCGCGGATGTATTGCGTATCCTGGTAAAGGGCTTCGCAGACGAAGCTGAGCCGGCAAAACTCCAAATCGTGTTATTGGCTGCAAAGGTCTATGTACATCACCTGGCTGCAAATCCACCTCCAGAGCCAAAGATTGA
Source organism: Pyrenophora tritici-repentis (assembly GCF_003171515.1). NCBI lineage: Eukaryota > Fungi > Ascomycota > Dothideomycetes > Pleosporales > Pleosporaceae > Pyrenophora > Pyrenophora tritici-repentis. Next base: position 8,656,401 of record NC_089390.1, read on the forward strand.
AGAGCCTAAGCCGAACCCATCTCCTATGGACGACTTCCAAGAAGAGCATGGTGGGTTCAGAGAGGAGCATCTCGAGTCCCCGCCGCAGACCTCCGAACCTCAACAGGAAGAAAAGCCACATATTATCGAGGCACTTTACAGCTACGTACTTTTATTAGTAAGATATGACACCTCCTACGACCTTCGCGACCGCGCGCGAGTCTATAAAGCATTACTCGCAACGCCGACCTCCACACAGCTAGCCTCGCTCCTACTCCTCGCACCAAAACCTGTTCCACACATCCCAAGCCCCAGTGAAACACGAAAAGATTATGTCCTTGGTAGCGCCAGCCTGGTGATCGGCGACGAAGGCGGTGTTGGTGGCTTACGCGGCTACGAAAACCTACCACGCTGGGTCAAAGAAGGCCAGGAGCCAGATCCAGCGCTGCGCGACGAAGCCGCTTCGGCTTCTTCATCAACATACATCTCAGCATACGAGTCTGCGAAGAATATGTCGGCAGCAGAAAGGCTAGATGCCGCAGCAGGTGGCAGCAGCAGGGCGACACCTGACAGCATGCTCAGCCCAAGGACCTTGAACGGTATGAGTGGAGACATGGGCGTCGGTGGTGCACCCAAGGCACTACAGAAGGAGAAGACGCTCGATGACTGGTTGGCTGAAGAGGAGGAGGAAAGTGGCAGTGAGGAGGAGACGGACGAAGAAGAGACGGAAGAGGAAAGCGAGTACGAGACAGATAGTGAGGAAGAAGAGAGCGACGATGATGGGGAGAAGGATCAGCTCATTAAATAGCTGGTCAGCGGATCTGATATGATCAAATCATAACTCTTGACCACGATCTGGCATCCGTGCTGTGCAATCGCTAATGAATTGTGATTTGAGCTGTGCAAGAGTAAAAATTCTTCCACTGGGAAGCAGAAGATTGATCTGTCCTATGTCAAAGCTTTTCTGTAGTTGCCAAACTATGGCAACAAAGACTTTGTGTGAAAGTACTACAAGGAAAACTACTAGAGTCAGCGAAGGTCCACAATGAGATGATAGGAATACGACCTACCATCCCCCCATCCACTCTCTGCTTAACGCATCCCCCGTTTACATCGGCGTCAAGAGACGAGCTCTGCAAGCAGCTCCCACCACGCATACATTACGACGGCGACGGCGTCGGCGTCGGGGCCGGTGGCCATAGTAGGAAACCAAATAGGAAGTAACTACTCCCAGTTTTGCATTCACTCCAGAAACCTCAATCTCGCCATAAGCTTCTCCATGCACATAAGGCAATGCCCTGGTCGTCCTACTCGGGAAAATGGTATGATGCTCTGACAATGCTAGTGGGAGCCTTGCTGAATAATCGGGTCTCCACATGGTATGAAGCTCGTGTCATTTTGTTCGTGATGATGACAGCAGCTGTATGTCCAGAATATAAGCTGGCACATGGTCGTGTCGCCGTGAATTACGTTCGAGGATACGTTGTGGTCGTTTGCTGGAGTTTTTATCATCTGGTAGCGATTCGAGATGGGATGTTGTGGTGGATCGCCTGCTGGTGATATCGTGTAGTGCTGTTCTATACAATGAGTGGGGTTATGAGCGTGCACTGGTAGGAATGACGGATGTGTGTGTGTGTGTGTGTGTTGTTTTTGTATGAAGATTTTACAACTGTGGGGTGTATTTGAACGTTAATACATCATCAGGACTCGGGTCTTTCCATGGGGTTGTCATGGCGCGAGTTTGGATTTTTTCGCAAGAACGGCCTGGGTATCTGGTGGAAAGAGCTCATGATGGACGTGGAGGGTCGTTGAAGCGCTTCCACTACTACAATGTTCTTTCTACATAAAAAATACCTCTCGCCTTCTTTCGAGATATGGTTGACGTTCTTCTCTGCGTTACACTGCGAACATGCCCTTTTTACTACACGATCGATGCTGGTCTCTGTCAACCTAGAACTATCAAATATATGGACATATTTGCTATCACCCGGATGTCATAAAATATTAGACATATCAGTGTAAAAAAGCCACTGTAGTCGCTAGACACGTCTATTGGGTGCTTACCCATACTGTCCAGTATTTTATGACACCCAGGTACTATCAGAATCTAGAGCTTAGCCTAGCATCTGCACTGGTAAGGGGCAAAAGGGAAGAAGTTGGTAGAGCTCTCGTCAAGATCATGTAATCGATGGTTCTTCAGTTTGGTACGCCAAGGATGGGTATCTACACTGGTAAGACTACAGAAAGAAGGTGACCGGCGCGCGCGCAAGCTCAGGTTTTTTTCTCTGAGCGAGTAAGACTTAGGATTTTACTGTGACCTACCGAGTAGCCTCATCAGCTGCAATGCAAACTCTCATGCTCGATGTGCAGAGCGTAAGCGGAGAAAACGTGAAATGGCGATGAATTGCTAGCTTGCGAAACCCACGTGTACATATTCGTAATACAGACGATGAGCTACGATCGCTAGAGTGCCGAGTGAAAGCCATGTTTCAGTCGATCCCGATTTGGCACCACCGGCTTCCATAGCCTCCCCTTTCATAACTAGCGGTACGGCAAACCTTCACTTAGCGGATGTTCATCCGGCGGGACAAGCCTGGACAAGAGCTCCTATAGAGTACCAAGAACCTGGGCGCCAAAAGTGAGCTATGCGCCCGAGATCCGGGGTACAGACGGCTTGTAGGCAATTTACCGTAGGCGGATTGCATGCAATTTGGCGGATAAAGTTTAATTGGTATGTTGTGTTCGTCAGACCATATCACACCTATAAGTTCCCGGGAGGAAAAATCAACGTCCCCTTGATTGTTGTGCTTTCCAGGATGCAGATCTAAAGATGGGTTTTTGGATGGCGGGGAAACGGAAATCGCGTCCCCGTGATCCGGAAGCGGTGACGTATTGGCTTACAAGTTGCATATCCCGTGCACCAGCACACCAAGACTCATCTACACATCCTTGCTATACAGATGGATAGTAGAGATGAGGTTATAGGTTAATGTCTCCGCATATATTGAAGTCGCGCGATTCCTGCATAGTCAAACACTTGAGAGTACATCGAGGGTTAGTAGGTATCTAGAGAAGATAGCCTCTACATGACTCGGCCGGGGAATTTAGATGCCGGATAATGTCCACCATTGCAGACTAGTTGACTCGGAGCACGGCAATTAGTGATGTTTACCTATGCACGTGGCGTGCACGCGGCTTTGAGCCGCATGCGAATCTCTCTACCAGCGCATGGACCCTTCCAGGAATCTTTCCATCTTCCTAATCTCATCTATTCCACACTGCCAACATCACGCAAACCAGCAGCCAAAGGCAATACTCACGGTTCCGGATATGAAGACCTCGTAGAACACTCATTTGACGGTCTTGGAAGCTAAACAGGACACTTTTGCCGTCGTCTTCAGGCGCCACACTGGCCACATAGCTTTACATTGATTAACATCTCGCTGGTCCACTATTCTGTACTCACGCCAAGATAGAATTTAACCGCTAGGACATGCACAAGGCGGAAAGCTTGGCAAATGCATGAGAAAGAGGATAGGGCGCGTAGTTGAGGGAATACTTGCTATGACCGCTGTAGTGCCACTGTAACCTGCAGTCAACCCCACCACGGAGAAATTGCAAACCCTAGCTTCATAAACGCACGGTGAGGTTCTACAAACATGGTTTCAAGTATCAAGCCAATAGAAATGTATGAATGACCGAGATATAGAGCGTTTCAAAGACTTTGTGGGTGCAATTGGCCCATGGTGCCACTTCTAGGCACTTTCTCTTACGCAAAAGCCAAGCTCAGCAGATTGCTATCCCTCCGCCTCATACTTTGGCTTCGGATGACACCCTAGCTGAGAGTAGCTGAGACACCGCAATGATGGCAAAGGACCTGCCTTGGCTTTAGCCAACAGACCTAGATCACTAGATCATTATCCGATGTTGCGTGCACAGTACAAAGATCTATAAAGGTATCATCAGTCTTCCTTGTAGCAAACCCCAACGACAATCAAGAACTTTCTTTCACTTCGCAAAATCAACGCCTTACAATCAAAATGGTCTCCTTCACTTCGCTCATCACCGCCGCCATTGCTGCTACCAGCGCTTTCGCTGCACCTGCTACTGATGTAGCTGCTCGTTCATCTGGTGATCTCGTTGCCCGTCAGAGCACTCCCAACTCTGAGGGAACACACAACGGCTGCTGTAAGTCTGGTTATCGACGCTGTAATGAACATTAGCTAAACATGACTTTAGTCTATTCGTGGTGGACTGATGGTGGTTCCAGGGTCACTTACACCAACGGTGCTGGTGGCAGCTACAGTGTCCAGTGGGGAAGCGGAGGCAACTTTGTCGGAGGAAAGGGATGGAACCCAGGATCGGCCCGGTACCCCCACTTGCTCAAGAATACCCTTTTCAAGGCAAGCTTACTGACACTACATCAGTACCATAACCTACTCCGGTTCGTACAACCCCAACGGCAACTCATACCTTGCCATCTACGGCTGGACTCGCAACCCTCTTGTCGAGTACTACGTCGTTGAGAACTTCGGAACCTACGACCCCTCCTCCCAGGCCCAGAACAAGGGCACTGTGACCGTCGATGGCTCATCCTACAAGATCGCTCAGTCGACCCGCACCAACCAGCCATCCATTGATGGCACCAGGACCTTTCAGCAGTATTGGTCTGTTCGCCAGAACAAGCGCTCTTCCGGCTCAGTTAACATGAAGACTCACTTTGATGCCTGGGCCAGCAAGGGCATGAACCTTGGTAGCCACTACTACCAAATTGTCGCTACTGAGGGATACTTCTCCACTGGTAGCGCTTCCATCACTGTCAACTGCCCGTAAGTGGTTCAAAGTGCGAAGGTCACGTGGTGAAGCGTGGTGGTGATTTGGATGACGTGAATGGCATGCGCTGGTCTGAGCGTCAGTGGCCCAGTCAATGACTTCGATTCTGTATATATTTTTCCTTAAATCAGCTTGCTGATACCGAGAACATTAACTTTGGTATTTCTCATCGCGATTTGCGATTCTTGTCAACACTGAGTTCTCAACGTTTCTCCCAGCGTGTTGAAAACGTGACCAAGTTGATATCGCTGGCTTATCTGTATCTTCCCACTACATTCTACAAAATGTGCTTTCGCAACTGTATTGAGTACTCTTGTCCCGGTATGCATACTCTTATCAATCCTGTCCGTCCTTTTGCGCTGTGCGAACTAGCTCAGCATTACCCTATACAACGTCAGTGTGCCACTATTATAGATATTTTTGAGAAGAGCGACGAGTGGTGCATAGATTGCTGGATGCGAGAGCATGATGGGAAGCCCAAAGACGGCGAGCACGGGAAGAAGGTTTGGAATGATTGTTGGCGGGGTGGAGTGAAGTGGTCGGGGTTCAGTGGAGACAAGGGAAAGAACGTTTGGTGGGATGATACGCCGCAGTAGTGGGGCAGTATAGTGAGAGACTCAGTAGATGGAATATGTGGCTTGGTAGATTACATGTGATCCGCACCATTACTTGGTCACCAAATCTGCGAAAGATAGATTACAGAATACAAGTCCTGAGAAGATGGATTCACAAAAGCCAGACAATTCAAGAGACAAGCATGCTTCAAACCCGAACACCGTCAAGCAAGAGCCTTTGCCAGCGTCCTTGAGAGTACCAGAGAACAACTCGACTAGAGCCATGTCAATAACGGCCTCCAAAGACGATAGGGCTGCGTCCCTCTTGCTTCCAGAGGTGGGAGTGAGCCACGGCAACCTAATCCAGAATGAACATGATGCATCACATACGATGGCAGTACCTGAGCATACCGCCACAACATCCCTGCACGAAGAAAGAGGTCCGATGAGGACACTTCTGAAGATGCAGATCAGAAGCTTCTAGTAAGTCCACTACCCGTGCAATAAGAATATTTTTCTCATGTGGGCTATTTCATGCTAACATGACTGGCTAGTTCGACCGCTGCAGGAAGATCTTGCAGCTCAGAGGCGAAAAGCTTACACAGGAAGAGACAGTATTGCAAAATACACTCGATGGGCAGACAAAGACACTTGAATTCGCTAATAATCGTTGGAAAATTATTCAAGAAGCATTGACAGAAGCGAAGGCCAGGGTGAAGACTGCCAAAGAAACCACAGCTACGACGGAAACTGAATTGGGAGAAAAACAGAAGGAACTGGCCAGTCATCACCTGTTCGAGCAAAGCTTTGATAATTATTTCGCATCAAGGATGAACAGTGAAAGATGGGCCCTGGGGTGGATAATCAATTATAAGGAGTCCATGGGCGTTTCAAGGTTGAGAAAATGAGTTTCGGTGGCGGCAGCGTACCCCACGTGGCGATCAAAAGTGACGCGAAGGAGTTTGGACACTGAGTTAGAGCACATCATAGCGATTCATATCAAAAAAAGTATTATCGTGTAGACTATGCTTGACTCAGAGCTGTGCAACGACAGACAAATTATCCGTATATAGCGGCATTGTGCCAGGAGTCATTCTCAGAGCCTCCTCAATGATTGACAACGCGAGATCGAGCTGCTCTTCTGTGACAGTGATTGGAGGCGCAACCCGAAAGACCCCACCAAACGATGCCATAGTGGCCAGTTGAGACCACAGCCCCATTTCCATCATCTTGTTTGATACTGCCCTACCCACTTCCGGGGCCCCAACTTTCGTCTTCCTGTCGGCAACAATCTCAACTCCCGCCATGAGACCACGACCACGAACGTCACCGATGCAGCCATATCGTGACTGAAGGTGTCTGAGACCAGCTTGAAGCTTGATTCCGAGCCTCTTAGAGCGAGCACACAGGTCATCTCTGATGACGATTTCGAGGACTTTGTCGCCTACAGCTGCTGGTAGAGGATCGTTGATGTGTGTAGTGTAGAACAAGAAGCCATTTTCTTTGGCATGCTGAGCGATGGGATTCGATGTTAGAACCGCGCTAAGTGGAATGCCGTTTCCAAGCGTCTTGCTGAGAGTGAGAATGTCAGGAACCACACCCTCATCTTCGGGATGATGTGCAAAGGCAAACATATCTCCTGCTCTGCCAAGTGCTGTTTGCGCCTCGTCGACGATGAGTAACATACTCCTCGCCTCACAATGCTTCTTCAAGGCCTTCAGATACCCGGGTGGAAGCTCCAACATGCCACCACTCGATAATATAGGCTCAACAATGACTGCTGCAAGTGATCCGCAAGACTGCTTGTCCAAAAGGTCAAAGCCATAGTCCAGCTCAGTCGCCCAGTCATATGTTCCGTCTGGATTTCTGAAGATCGAACGGTACGCATTAGGAGTCGGAAGCGCAAGATTGCCGGCCATGTTAGGTCCATAACCTGAACGACCAGCATGATACTGAGCACCGAGCGATGCGCCAGTCATACCATGCCAGGATGCTGCCAGACCAACAATCTCGAATTTCCCAGTGTAAAACTTGGCTAAACGGATAGCCGCTTCGTTGCTCTCCCCTCCAGTGCTCAAAAAGAACGCTTTATCGAGACCAGCGGGTGCAACATCAGTAAGTCGTTTCGCAAGGTTAATGACTGGAGGGCTAATCATGCCACTGAAGAGGTGGTCAAGGTGTTGCGCGTGGTCATTTACCACCTTCACAACTTCGGGATGACCATGGCCTATCAAAGTGCTCATCTGACCAGACGTGAACTGCACCCTGAAATCAGCGTGGAATCATGGAGAGAAGGCGGAATTGCAACATACGTCCATCATCCGATGACCAGAGGCTGTCTCAACATAGATGCCCTTAGTAGAGGTAATGATCTCAGGGTGGAAGTCGGTCCCGTAGGTAAGTAAACATTCATCGGCGTCGCGTTGGAGCTGCTCAATATTGGCATTGTCATACGGTCGAGACATGATGATAAAGATGTTCAGTTGCTGTGAGCCAGCCTGGAGAGCATGACTTCATGGGCTATATATATCGCGTCGTTATCACAGGTAGTGTACAAATACACGCCCGTTATCGCGCGGGGTGAACGCATATACAGGGTGTATCATGATGTTTTCCGTCGGAGACGCATGGAAACTGGCTTCCGACGGAGACGACGAACAGTAGCTCGATACGGGAATTACTAATTTAGGTAAGCGTCAGGTACGGGTCGCGGCTTGAAGGCGATAACCAGAGCGTGAAAGTCGCGATTTCAGCAGAATGCATATCAACAACAATACCTAGGTAGTCTGAAAACAGCACATTGCGGAAGATGCGTGTCAATAGTAGTTGAGGCGTAATAGTACGGTGGCCAAAGATCCTGTTCATAATAACCGCCGCGCCTGTGCACCTCCACAATACGGTAGCGCCTTCTCACCCTGAGCTATAGGTACTAGCAAAGCCACCTTCCAACCAACCCCCATCAATGAACCACGTCGCTTTGGTGACGTGCGCGGCCTCATCACCAAGTAAAAATGCGATCGAGCCGGCTATCTCCCACGTTTCCGGAAGTTCACGCTTCAGAATGCACGGAATATCATCCTTGTTCAGATAGAACTCCCCAGCGGCCGAGTGGAGTGGCTTGGTCATCATCTCCGTATTGAAACATCCGCTGCTGATTATTAACTACCAAGCGATTATATACAAGGGAGATACACGTACGGGCATAAAGCATTGACTCTCACTCGTCTGGATGCTCCCTCGAAAGCAGCCACTTTAGTCAGCCCGATGAGGGCATGCTTCGCAGCGACATATGCCGACGTGCCGTATGCCCCATATTGGCTGGCGATGCTTCCGACGTTCACAATCGAACCGCCGTCCTTTATCATCTTCATTTCTTCTTTCAGACAATGGAATGTCCCCATGACGTTCACATTGATCAGCTTCGCGAAGTATTCGGGGTCCAAATCTGTGATTGGGAAGACTTCACGTTGCTCCACCGCTACACTATCAGCAAACAATTCATCGAAACCTGACAGGACAATGGTACTTACCTGCAACGTTGGCGGCACCGTCTAATTTTCCAAACCTGGCCACAGTCTCTTGGATCCATGACCGTACACTACCCAGATTGGCAATATCGACAGCACATGTCCAGTACCGGTCTTTCGCGTCTGGGAGCTCACTCTCTATCTCTTTGGCGGCCTTTGATAGATTCTCGGGTGATGTCGCACACATGGAAACCGTGGCGCCCCGAATCAGTAGGTATTTGCTGACAGCTAAGCCTAAGCCTCGACTGGCTCCGGTGACGGCAATGACCTTTCCTGAGAAAGGAAGCGGGTTGACCGCATACGGAAGAGAAGCGCTCATGTCTCAAGTGGTAACAGTGATTGTCTCAATGGTAACAGTGATGGGAAGATACAGAGTAGATGTACGCATGCGTTCGCGGAATCTGGCGGCTAACGATGAGTTAAAGTGAAACACTTACGGCCAACCTTAAACACTATTTGGCTGGCTTATTCTTAATTTTACGTACACCGTAATTAATTATACGCAGGCCTACGTATAGGCTGAGAATTCTAAGTTATAGCTACACTACCTGTAAGAAAGCTGCAATATTACAATAGCAACTACGCTGCAGTGCATGCAGGCTTTGCGCAGTGAGTTCCTGAGCCTGTGCCGCTACTGTAGCTGCTTTAGGAAATCCCCAGCTAGGGTCCGCATCCTCCATTACCAGCGATGGTCGTGAATGTTTTATTGAACCTCTGGAGACAATACAAATTGTTTCCCGATAGTTAAGAGAGGACCTGACCCACATGATCAATGACAGATTACAATCACACGGCCTGAGTCGACCGAGCGTCTCTCACCACGGCCCAATCATGGTGGTACATGACTTACCTAGGTCATATGCCTACACTGAGACTACTGTTTCCCACTTACCAGTGATCGACATCGTAGCTGACCACTTTGAAATGCTCTCTCACCTTGTATCTGCTAGCCTATATAAACGTGTCCCATCGTCACGGGTCTTAGCTCATCAATTCAGCCTGCTCAAATACCGAACAATTTGCAGTCTGAGCACCACCTTACTTACTACATTTACTCGCAACGTAAGTTTCAAAAAAGAATAGAAGATAATTGCCACTAACGGGTCTATATCCAGAAGATCGACAGGATGGGACGTGCGAAGCGCTACAATAGAGACCAGTTACTGGATATTCTCGAGAATCAGTGTCCAGAAGCCTTTGCAAAATTCCCAAAGGCAGACTCATTCGTCTTCACCAACACTGATGACGGTGACGCTGAAACAAGGACTTTCTTAAGCGTTGGCACAGTCATAGTTGTCAACAATCAAGCCAATCCAAGCTGAGGCGTTAGCTTGGATTGCTCGTTTTTTGAGGGCGTCGGCTTGGATTGTTGGGGCTAACAAGCTGAGATCGTGAGCTTGATTGAGGCTTGATTGATAGGCTTGATAGCCTGTACTACAGTAGCGCTAGCCTTTGTCGTCGTCCTAAGTCGCTAGCCCGCACAAAAGCTCCATATTGTCGTCGTCTGCTGCCTCCTCCCCACCACCTCGTTGTCGCCTCCGAGGCCAGCTCTTTGCCACCGTCGTACGTACTGTATTGCCGGCTTTAAGGGGTCGCCCAGCTCACTGAACAGGCGTTCACACTCACAGCTTGACGATGGGATAGAGAGTACGTCAAGCGCAAGCTTAATTAGGCTAGGGTAGCAATCGCGCATGCTCACCCAGTATTTGATAGAGTTATCTGCGTGTTCTGTACCTCTCTCGGCTACCGGCTCGCTGCGCTTCCACCTCTTAAACTCGTCCTTGTCGGCGGTGAGGCTGCTGACAGTACTAGGGTTGAGTATACTATCTATCGCGTCGTCTATATCGCTTGGGATCACTGCCGACAGCCTTACCGCGCGCGGTGAGGTGTTGTACTGCGCCTAGAGCGCCTAAAAGCTAGCGTTACTGGCCTCGAGCCAGTCAGGCTTCTTGGCCCACGCCTTAACCAAGCCCATTAAGCCGAACAATCAAGCTGACCCTCCTCAGCTTGGATTGCTAATAAATTAGTATAGGCGAGCTTGACTTGATGGGATTGATAGTTATCAAGCTATTAATTAAGCGCTTGCAAGCCGCTTGATTGTTGACAAGTCTGGGCACAGTGCTGGTTGAAACGAAGAAAGGTGGACCTTTGAAGCTGGGAGATAAGGCCTGGGTGGAAATCCTTGGTCCTTGCAAGCCCTGGTTACACGTACGCACGATTAATGGCGGATATGTGCACCCAGCAAGCCATCGTTATGTTCGCTGTGATGGGGTATTCGGCACACTCATGGACACAGCCGAAGTCTACGCCTGGGGCGATAACATGAAGACAATCGTGAGTTTCGCCTTCGTCTACGCTGGAAAGCGAGATACATACGGGGATTTTGACAACGGTAATGGCCTGCCGATATTGGTGAAGACTCTGGAAGACATCGCAGCATACGATGAGATCATTGAGAACAAGAGAAACGACAGCCATCTACCAATCGAAGAGAAGGAGAAGTGACAATCCATTCCAGAAGAGGGAGCTGCTTTCGAAGGGACTCATGTCTTCTATTGACCCTGGGATGAGCAAAACAGCTAAGAAGGAGCGTCCCGCCTAAGCTGCGTGGCATCTCCAAGGTGATTCAGACAGTTAGTATCTCGGATTAGCTTGCAAGACATATAGTGGCGATTTAATTCAACTTGTATTGGTCGAGCGTGGGAGCACGTAAGATCATGCGATGGAGGCGTACAGGGTTCAAATTGGAGACATGGAGAGACTGGGTGGATTATCTCACAGCCATGGTTGGCATACCGTCGGTTCAATAGGAAAGTTTACTTCTATCAGATGTTCAATTAAGAAATCTGATGTGAGATCTCCTTCCTACGTTTGTGTAAAATGACGTGACTCTATACTTTTCCCAACACACTATGCAAATAGAAGATTAGATGATCCTGCGTACTACGTTAGCTATTTGTGCAATGGAAACTTAGTCATCAAATTACAACTATTACAACGAGAGTCATTGCATTACAACAAGACCTTGAGAGTCATCAAGCAACCACGGTACTCGTGTGGAGTTGAACCGTACCATCAGACACAAGCCAACCGCAATTCAATGTCATTGAAAACCTCCGGATCAACCATCTTATCTATACCGCGATCATCAACTTGCGCGTAATCAAACAGCAATGGGAACTTTTTGTTGTAAGGAAACCTTGGCAAGGATGGATGGAATGTCTTTGCAAACAGAAGGTGAGCGTTTACGCTAAGACGGAACCGGCAAGAGGGTGTTGTCTAGCTCATCAAGGGCAGGAAGCCTGCGACATCATGGCCTCCCTTCTACTCCATTTCCCAAATCAAACATTTTTGAAAAAACATCACCATAATGAGTGATAGCGAAGAACCTCTCGATCTCTACGACATCGGCGTGTTGATGACTTATGAGCGAAACACGACCGAACCCCAGCTCCGCCACACAAAACTACGAGAGGTTGCCTTCCCGGGCAATCAACCAAAGACAGTCGCTCTCAATAGTCCCATAGAACAAGGCTGGAACAAGAACGCCTGCACCTGGATCATCGTCGAGGAGGAAAACCCTAGAAACCCAAGTGCACCCGATCTCCCCCAGGATTTTCTGCAAGAGGATAAGCGAGCTGGCAGTACGTTCTCAGACGAACAGCTGGAGACTCTTTTCTATCAAGCACGTAACCATGATGGATGTTACAAGGCTATTGGCCTTCTCCAACTCTTCTTCGGCTTATTCCCCGACGACACGAAATTGAGGGTTCGGCATGCACCCCTCAATAAACAGCCTGGCGAGTCTTACATCACGACGATCAACAGGCGCGTCATTATCGAGGAGGCGTTCCGCGAGCCGAAGCTCACAACTGCGATTGTTTCACTTCCAGAAGGGACTTTGCAAGTCAGTGGTCACCAGCCGCTATTGCCACACGCCGTCGTAGGTTTCTCGCCGCATGACAGCGCGACAGTTAAGACCTTCTTCGATCTGTCGTCTATGCAATTTGGCGACCTAGGACGGGGCCCTGGACCCAAAGGAAAACAGTTGTTTGCACTTGACACTCCAGAGGAGTTTGCGATACGGTTTAGTCACCTGGCCAGGGGTGCGGATCCCAGCCAAAGCCAGCACACCTTGGCGATCAGTGGTACACCGTTCGACGACTGGCTTTTGGAAGTCGCGATCCGGGTGAAGAAGAGGTGGGATAATAAAGACAAGGAAAAGTGGTGTGGGCATTGCGGGGCTCCCAAGCCAGTGTCCAAGTGCTCTGGATGTGGACAGGTGTATTATTGTGGGAAACAACACCAGAAACTGGCCTGGGGATTTCACAGGGGCTACTGCGCCAAAGCATAAGCTCAAAATCTCGTTATATGGGTATACGCATTATGATATCTGAATTTCTTCGTCGAACCGCACCACTAAGAGGCGCGTTGCAAATCCACTGCACTAGCCAATAAACAGTATCCTCTATGTAACATCCTGATGTGCCTGCAAAAGACTTGTGATGTCAAATTTCAACTCAAATCTCACATCCTCCCAGTAGGTAGCTCGTTGACATTTGCCGGAACAGGTGGCGGAGAAGCAGCAGGCGAATACTGTGGCACGGGACTAACTGGTCCGTTATCCGCATAGTAGGGATTCATCTGCACCGGGCTGGTCGCAGCAGGAGTTTTTTCTGGAGGCGGAACTGCATAGCCTCCTTGTTGGGGCGTAGCAGCATAGCTAGTATGAGCATTAGGATCGTAGAACTGGGGTGCCTGAGGAGCGTTTGGGTCGTAATGCGTGTGCTGTTGCTGTGGGGGAGGGATCTGCTGGACCTGCTGCTGAGGTGCGGGCTTCTGCTCTTGGTAGTACTGCACGGGCGCCGGTGGTGTTTGTTGTTGAGTTTGGGGTTGTTGCTGTGCTTGGGGCGCGTCAGTATTGGTGTTGTTGTTGTTGTTGTTGTTGTTGTTGGCTTGGTTGCGCTTCTTTCGCCTGAGGAGGAAAACGATCGCGAATATGATGGCGCCGAGCAGAACGATGCCGCCGACCACTCCGCCTGCAATAGCGCCGACTGGTGTACTCTTTTTCTTGTTGTTGTTGTTGGTCTTGATGCCTGCCGAGGGGGGTAGGACGTCGACGGGGTCAATTGAGGTTTCTGTAGAGCCGGATGCGCTAGTGATGCGGGTAAAGGATACTGATGCGGCATTGTTGGTTGATACTCTGGTACTTGCGCGTGTAGATGTGCCTTTGAATCGTACTGTTAGCATGGATCTCAATCTACTGTATGGGAATTCATGAGCATATCATCTTCAGGTGTTGTCATATAAATGACACCACCAGCCTCTGTCTTGTCATCACACCAGTAGTTGGTCAGTGGACGCTGATCATTGATGTCTGTTGCAAGTTCCCAGTAACTACATGTGCTACTCGCGCCACCACTAGACATCTGTGTAAGTAGTCATTCTTGAAGTGTACGCGGCTTGTGACAATGTACCAGTAAATCGAAGTAGTAGCAAAGACTGCGTAATCGTTCGAACAAGAGAAGAACTCGCAGACCGCTGTGGGATTGCAGATCTTGTATAGATCACCGGAGGTTGCGATGACCTGATTTTGGTCGTTTGCAGTAATGGTATCCCCTGGGCGATGTTAGACAGAACCAGTGTATGGTAGGTGTAGAATCCTACACTGTGTAGTCCCAGCCAGTTCTCCGACTGAGACGTAACCAATCGTGGTGACTGCCCTCTTTACGACTGGCGCAGGCGTTGTCGTGGCCATTGACGTGATTGTAGCGGCGACAGCATCTTGGATAAGAAAAGCGAACAGCAATGGACGGAGTGTAGTATGTGCCATTGTAATCGAGTCTAGAGTTGTTAAAAACAAATTATAAACAACTCATGAATAAGAGCAGACCTATTCAGCTAAGTACCCCCATATGTTGGGTAGCGAGCTATACGAGCATAGGTGCGCAGTAAGGCGTGCAGTGGCCCGCTGAGGCTTGCATGTCACAAGTATGATACGAAAAGAGAGTATTGGCGGGTAGATCAGCTGGATTGTTCGCGCCTCTACGTTCACCCACGATTGCGGCTGAAGATACATGTTGCAATCACAATGTTGCAAGGCTGTAACGTCCTCGGTAAGACCAGTTTAGATCTACTTGTACTGCTAGAGCAACAGTCAACAACACTTTCTCATTACTAGTTCTGCGCAGTGACATGACACAACGTACAACGTCAAGCGATGTAAAATAAAGGGTTGGCAGCGAATGTGGTGTAGCAACCAGCATGGGGAGGCGAGCTGAGCCTGAAGTTAACTTTGTACCCGCTTTTGCAGACATTTGATAGGTCACAGCAGCAGCCACAGAACACGTCCATTCCCTTCAAGGTGACCGCCAAGCACACATCGGACGCTTTCGCGGCGAATACGCTTCACCGGTAGGCAGAATAGTCTCATATAGACGTGGCACATTTGGCCCCTAAATTACATTTGCTTTGGTACCTCGGTGATGGCCTTGCCAGATTAGTAAGTGCTGATCATGGGGTGGAGCTTGTACAGCGCAATGTGCGCCTTGCACGTGGGTGTCGAAGCCTTCATTACGCTCTCGTTATCTTTTCATATCTATCTCTTCATTGCGCCGCCCTTGTGCGACTTCTAGTGTCCATGTCCATCGTCACCTCCGCCTTGCTCCTCTGGATCAAGTTTGATCAGGGTATCAATACGCATGATGGCTACGCATGCCTCCACTGCCGACTTCAATTGCTTGACTTTGCTCATACTGGGTTCAAGAACGCCGGCCTTTAAGCAATCATGTACCTTGCCGTTGGTCAAATCCAGGCCGTAGTTCTTGTAGTTCTTCGACTTTGCGAGTTGCTTGGCATCTTGCGATGATGGGTCCGCTGGGTTCACTGTGCGTTGCGAGAGAGCATGTCTTGATCGGAGATTAGCAACAAGCTCGGTGGCGTCCTTGGCTGCGTTGATGGCGAGAGTTTTGGGAATGGAAAGGAGAGACTGTGCAAAGGCAGCTATAGCCAGCTGTTCCCGAGAGCCCTGAAGAAAACATTAGCAGTGTTTAAGATGTACATGAGTTGAAATGACTTACGACTGAGGTTGCCCACTCTTCCAGGTAGATATGTAGAGCGGTCTCGACAGCACCTCCACCAGGGACAATACGTCCACTCTCCAGTGTGCGCTTGACGGCTGACAGGGAGTCGTGCACTGATCGCTCCATCTCATCCAAAGCATAGTCGTTCGCTCCTCGCAGAATAATGGACGCTGAAGAAAAGGCCTTGGTACCCTTGACCAGGATGCACTCGTCGTCGGAAATACGCTCTTGTGAAACCTCTTCGGCATGACCTAGGTTGGCTGCCTCGAACTTCTCATCGCCGTTTAGATCCGAAAGAGTGCTGACCAGGGTAGCTCCTGTGGCCTTTGCTATCCTTCGTAAATCCTCCTTCTTGCATCTTCGCACAGCCATGGCACCCTTCTCAATAAAGTGCTTCAAGCAAAGGTCGTCAATACCCTTGGTTGTCATGATGACGTTGGCGCCTGCCTTCAAGATCATCTCGATGCGCTCGGTGACGATGCCAGCCTCGCGCTCTCGGATCTTCTCTAGCTGCTCTGGGTCGTCGATGGTGATGTGTACGCCCAACTTCATGCGCTCCTTCTGCAGGTTGATGTCCAGGCAGGCAATCTTTGCGTCGGTGATGCGAGTCTTCATGGCTTGCGAAGCAACTGTGCAGTTCAAGGCGTATCCTTTGACTAGTATCGACTGGGTGGCACTCTGGCCGTGTGCCTTTAGGATGTTGACAGCCTTCACGGGGTACTTGATCTCGGCCTTGTTGTTTGTCATCTTGACGGCGGTCATGGCGTCCACGACCATGTTGGCAAAGAAGTCAGAGTCTGAGCCAATGATCTTGCTAGACATTGACGTCTTGGCAATGTTGACAAGTGAGTCCCGACCGAGTGCATCGACCTTTGTGCTGATGTTCTCGTTCATGTACTTGACTGCCTCCCTCAGGGCCAGCCTGTAGCCTGTGATGATGGTGGTGGGGTGTATCTTGTTCTTCATAAGCTCGTTTGCCCTCCTCAAGAGCTCGGCCGCTATTATGACGACTGAAGTTGTGCCATCTCCGACTTCCTTGTCTTGTTGTTGGGCCAGGTCGACGAGGATTTTGCCTGCGGGGTGCTCAATGTCAAGCAGACTGAGGATGGTAGCGCCGTCGTTGGTCACCGTCACGTCACCAATGTCGTCGACCATCATCTTGTCGAGACCCGAGGGCCCAAACGACGACTTGACGACATTGGAGATTGCCTGCGTCGCAAGCACGTTTTGGTCGCGAATGTCCTGTCCGCTGATTTTCTGGCCGCCGAGGACTGCACGTGTTAGCTTTCTGCCACCCAATCTCCACCTGTCCCAGCTTACACAGAGTTCCGCCGCTGCGAGACTGCTCGAAGATTCCTGCCATGTTGCTGTTTTATAGCTGTTCTGCTTTGTTGTTGCTGCCTCTACGCGGTCCAGAAATTCTCCAAGCACGCCCGCCCGCGTCGGCGAATTGTAGCTCCGCCGGTGCCAGTCGCGCTAAAGTGGACCCTTGCATTGATGACTCGGCTTCTACATTGGACCGTCGACTCATACATGACTGTAAGAAGACATATAGCTCTTACTCGTGCCTTGTTGACTGTTTCGTGACCCTTTCGCCGTCGCCCAACTTTTAACCATTCCACCTCAGATTGGCGTGTGTCAATTGCACGTAAGTATACCATTGTCGCGTGTTGATACCCCGCCCTGCCCCGCCAACACCGCCAATTCATGTCGCATGGAATCAACTCGCGTTGCTTGATTTCGCGACTGAAGGCACTTTGCGTCGCACTCTGTCAATAGTCTGTTTGTAAGCTCACTGACTCACGCTTCTCAAATAGATCCAACATGGCCGAAGCAACAGCAGCCGATGGCAAACTGAAGGATCTTTCCATCTCTGAGACGAAAAAGAGCAAGAAAGACGGCAACCCGCAAAAAGCCGCAAAGAAGCCCCAGCAGCAAAAGAAAAAGGTCTGCTTGACCCACGTGAGCGTTTTGAGAATCCAATGCGATATTGACTATGCGACAGATTGAAGGCTCAGTCTTGATAGGTATCGATGTCGCAAAGGAGGTTGATCTCGGAGACTGGTACCAGCAGGTCATCACAAAGGGTCAGATGATCTCGTACTACGACGTAGCCGGATGCTATATTCTTGAACCCGCCTCGTACGCTATCTGGGAGAACATCCAGAAATGGTTCGATGCCAAGATCAAGACGCTCAAAGTCCGAAATGCCTACTTCCCCATCTTCATCAGTGCCGACAACTTGGAGCGGGAGAAGGAGCACGTCGAGGGCTTTGCTGCCGAGGTCGCCTGGGTTACAAAGGGCGGCAAGTCCGATCTAGAGAAGCCTATCGCCGTGCGCCCTACTTCTGAAACCGCCATGTACCCATACTTTGCTCGCAAGATTCAGTCACATCGTGATCTACCCCTGAAGCTTAACCAGTGGAACAGCGTAGTTCGGTGGGAATTCAAGCGTACGTATACAGCTCCCTTGTCCAAGCAGTCATGCTTAACATGCACCTAGACCCCATGCCTTTCATCCGGACACGCGAGTTCTTGTGGCAGGAGGGACACACTGCGCATCTCACCCGCGAAGAAGCCAGCGCCGAAGTCTTGCAAATCCTGGACTGGTATTCCGATGTCTTCCAAAAGCTGCTCGCTGTTCCTGTCGTCAAGGGCATGAAGACAATCAACGAGAAGTTCCCCGGAGCCGACTATACCACCACCGTCGAAGGCTTTATTCCAGCTACAGGACGAGGAGTCCAAGCCGCAACATCGCATTGTCTCGGACAACACTTCTCCAAGATGTTCGACATCAAAGTTGAGGACCCCACTGCGAAGGAAGCTGGCAAGTCAGAGCACGTGCACGTCTGGCAAAACTCATGGGGTCTGACCACTCGTTCGATTGGTGTCATGATTCTGACTCACGGCGATAACCGAGGTCTAGTCATCCCTCCTAGGGTGGCTGAGGTCCAAGTTGTTGTCATCCCCGTCGGTGTCACAGCCAAGTAAGTCTGGCACTAATAATCACCAACTAGGATGCTGACCAGAGTAGGATGTCCGCTGAGGCGAAAGAGGAGCTATACAGCAAGGTCAAGAAGATTGCGGATGACCTGATCGAAGCAGGCGTCCGTGTCGAGACTGACTACCGCGAGGGTTACTCTCCCGGCTGGAAGTTCAACGACTGGGAGCTCAAGGGTATTCCTCTTCGTATCGAATTCGGCCCCAAGGATGCTGAGAAGGGCGTTGTCACCACCTCTCGCCGCGACATCGACGACAAGGACGCTGCGCGTGGCACAATCAGTGTCGACAATCTAGTCGAAGAGGTGCCTAAACTGCTCGAGCAGATTCAGGAAGATATGTTCCAGAAAGCTGACAAGCAGTTCCGTGACCACCGCATCCAGCTTACCAACTGGGACGACTTCGTCCCCACCCTCAACGCCAAGAACGTCATCTTGGTTCCCCACTGCGAGGGTGACAAGTGCGAGGACGAGGTCAAGGCAAAGAGCGCAAGGACTGCACTCGGAGACGATGTCGCTGAAGACAAGCAAGCTCCCTCCATGGGAGCAAAGAGCTTGTGCATTCCCTTTGACCAGCCTGAAGGCATCGAGCCCGGCAAGACCAAGTGTATCAACCCTGATTGCACAACGCCCGCTAAGAAGTGGATCTTGTTTGGACGGAGTTACTAGCTGTCTACCTTCCTATTCAAGTGTACTTTCTTGTGTGAGCATTTGGTGGCATGGAGTTTAGTGGCGCGGTGTTCGCGGCAAAGTGACGAGGCTGTTGTGGAACAGGCCACTGTCAAGTTTATATTGTTCAATCAAGACTCTAGCATAGTAGTAGAAAAGGATACTTAGCCTTTGTAACATAATGCAAGTAACTACTTAGCAAGACGTCTTTTACAATTCCTGTTACTATCTTATAAGAGAAAGAGTGAGATCGAAAAGAAAGGTGTATGTGTATAAGAAAAAGAGTTAAGAGAGGTAGGCTACCACTCTATATATACCTATAGTACCTTCTTAATCACTTAGGCGTAATTATCAGTGAAGAAGCTCTTGTTTAAAAATGTAATTGATAGTTCTTAGCTTAACTAGGTGTAGATAAAGTTAGTGTTGAGAATATCTGGGTTCAGTCCAGGGTAGAAGGTGCTTGAGAGTCACATGATGTGCTGGTGTGGCAGGCACTGCCCGGTGGGCAATAGCACCCACCACAACAGTGAGTTGTTTGACACTCAACATAAGAAACAATAAAATACGTTGCAGCCACCCCGCCTTGTCCCTCCTCCCACTCGGTTATCCATAGTAGTCATACTACTAGTGGGACCTTGTTCCAATAGTTAGTACTATAATCTAAGCGCATAGAGTAAGTTACAACGTAGGGCAAAAAGAAAAGTGTAAAAAAAGTATCAAAAGAAACTCTACGAGGAAGAAACGTGATTGAATACGTTTCTTGTTAGACCTTGCAACAGGCGTACCTGCCAAGGCCCGAACTCGTACCTCAGTGCCATGGGAATGCGAAAGGACAGCGTTGACCGAAGTGATTCCAACACCGAACCGGACAATCGCTTTATTACCCGGGGAGAATAATCACGAGTAGTACGGAGCGGTGTTTGAACACGCGGCCAGGGTGCTGACAAAGTATTCCGCAACCCATGCCACTAAAGATAGTCATTGCTCGATGGATGAAAGTAGAGTTATTAGATATATATACTGGCGTAGTTGAGAGTAGTTTAGGTGATGTTGAAGAGAGCTGTGGATATATGGTTGTGGTGGTTGCGTGGAGTGAAAGGGGTCTCACTGGCGGTCACTAGGCAACCCTGGAACTGCGTGGTTCCGCCCAATGAACAACACGTGGGTCTGCAAACGGACATCACCAAGCTAAGCAAGCGGACAAGTTAGCAATCATTCAGCCACTAAGGGTCTGCGACTTACCGTGAGCACCTCGCGCCAATCCCCACGACGGGCAATCTGTCTTTGTGCCGCACTGCCGGTACTCACCTATCCTGAGTTCGAAAATAAAACCGTGACTCTTATAAACACAGCTAAGTCCTGACTCACGCCTCCATTACAACTCCATTGCAGATCCATTACAGCCCTATTACAGCTCCATTACAGCTCGGCCGTACTCTCTGCAAGACAAGGCATCCACCATGTGCTACGCACTGCTCCAGGTATACGCCTGCAGCCACGAGAAGACAGTATGCAACACACCGTGCCCCCACGCCATGGCTACAGGTCTGCGACTTTCCAAGGCCGACGCTGCAATCACACGAGAGCTGTCGCGGTCGACTTCTGTCGTCTCGTCCATGGCGCCTGTAGCTGCTAATAGGAGCGATGTACAAGATCTGCCTTCGCAACGGATCGGGGACGTACAGGGCTATCCGGCGCTGCTGAGGATCGAATCTCAAGGTACTCCAGGACGGCAACAAAATGGAGCGCCTCCAGCATTCCGCTTCGTAGGCCAAGGTCAAGAGCCGTTTCCACCGCCGCCCAGCTATGCACAGCCCAGTCAAACGTCATCCATGCCATCCCAGCAGCCCTCGCCCACCTTTTCCACTCCAGGTACCTTGGTCAACCAATCTTTCGCGTCGGCTACACCTGCTGAATCTCAAGTTGACGACTGGTGAGTGACCTTATCCTACCTATCACGACCGTGCCAGCAACCATTACTAATCTCGTCCTACCTAGTGATATTGAACCAAATGTATGCGCCTACCACTTTCCACGCTACCTGCCGCACAGCCAATTTCCTTGCATGGTATGTTATTCGGAACCGAAGTGGGAGCTGTACCGGTCGAAGTGGATGGAATTGTATCGAAAACTGCATCCGAACGTCAAGCAAGAGGATATCGAGAGACTGAGTGGAGTGGCTGAGACCATGAAACTGTCTAGATAGACCGAGGCTGAGGAAGAGAGACATGAGAAAGAGAGAGGCATGTAACAATGCTGTATATCAATAAATGGGGCTTTTATCGCAGGCAAAGACCGAGACTGATTGATTCGGGTTTGGACTGGACAGGGTTGACCGTAACTTCAGAATACCTCTGCAAGGATGCAGGTATAGGATTGAAGAAGACAAAAATGAAAGAGACAGTCTATCCCCCTACCCTCGCTATGCAGTATCCATATTCGTGATCGTTTAAGCATGTACCATCAGTCGTATCGGCCGTAATCCAGTTCCGAAGCGTATCCAACACCCTACTTACGAGGTGAAATCTAGCTTGTGTCCATCTCATCACCGCCCTTCTTGTCCTTCTCGACGGTCTTCTTGACGCCCTCCAAAAATACCCTGATTGCATCGTCACCACCAAGCGGCATCCCTGCACCTCTCATATATCCGCCATTCTCAACGTCAATTTTCAGTGCTTGACTAACAGTCGGCAATGCGCCAGTCCTGAGAGCCTCAGTCAGACTGCCTAGAGCCGCCCTAAGCTGCGGCGCCCGTAGAATCCTGCCTAGGACCTCGACCTTCTCCTCTCGGCTCAGTGTTTGCATGGCCATTTGGGCAGTCTCGGAGTTGGGGTCAATCTGGTCAACGTCCTCGACTTCCGCTTCTAGTAGAAAGGGCGTCGTGGGGAGCTGTGCGCAGAGAGCGTCGATGACGTCATCGGATGCGTCCTGTACAGTAGGAAGGGTGTGCGAGGGCCACAGGAAGTCGAGGAGAGGTGCGAAAGGGGCAGATCGCTGTTGCTGCGAGCTGCTACCGGCGTTGCCGCCCTTGAGCGAGTTCATGAAATCGGCGACAATGGCCGAGACATCGCCTGATCCGGCTCTGTCAATACGTTAGCCATGTGCTTGTGTATTTCGGAACGCAGCAGAAGTGCGGGAGCGAGCGTGGCGGCGTGGCCAGTGGAAGACGTAGCAGGATGCTTATTTTCTATTGTTGTACATGAGCAGCCAGTGCCAATATGCCATATATGTTTGGATGGACTTATGCTTCTTTCCAAACGCCGTACCGTAACAGGATATCTTGTGAAACTTGCAAAGACCCTTCGGTGTAGTCTTCCACAGCAGCCCGAATCTTCGCGGAGAAGTCGACCGCGCCACGACGCCGCATATGATTCAAATAGACGGGACCTACGCTCGACCTCCATCAGCACCTCCCTCTCTAGACTCTTCGCCTTCTTCTCGAACATCACCTCCTGTAGCGTCAGCTCCTGCACCCCCCGTGCTACCATGGCGGTTCCGGCTAGACGAATGGTCAATGTCCTCCATGGTCTCATCCTCGTCGTTGCCGCCAGAAGAGTTGGAAATACCGGCAAGCTCAGCCTGAACGTCAATCTCTTCGCCTGTAAGGAGGAGGTCAACAACCTGTCCGATCTTGAGGTCGCGTTCGCTGAACCAGCTTGCGCCACGCGGGTGCTGCGACTTTGATTGTAACCAAAAGAGGTATCGCTGTGAGCTTGAGCTGAACTTGAGGACGAATATGCGACCGTCGGTGGGCGAATTGACGTGGTCCGAGTCTTCGGCGGAGTCTTTGCCAGTGTAAGGTTGGAAGGAGCCGTCGCCGGGAATCATGATGAGGTCGAGCTCAGACTGGTCAAGAGGCCTGTCACGGGGTCTCCAGCAAAAGTGCACGAATTCTGCAAATGTGAGTTGGTGTACAATGATCCATGGCTGCTAACAAACCATCTTCGCCCTGGTACAGATAGACGTAGCCAGGTGTCGGCACCGGCTTGACTGTCTGCTGGATGCCTTCTCCGCGCTGGTTCCATTGTCAGCCGCATGATGCAGCACTGCAGTAATATACGTGACTTACAGTGAGCTCGCACTGGCCTGCCTTGAAGGTGATGAGCGGTTGAATTGACATGTCTGCGTTGGTGTGTGGTGTGAGGCAATGATGTTCAAGCTACTGGCCATGTCCGGTGGAGCTCCACGCCCGAAGATGGCCAAAGCGGGGATTACATCAGCAGGCTCGGAACAATGTTCGGCCCGGTCACGCGTACGATTGGACAGCTTGGCACACACTGAACACCACGAAAATACGATTGCATCGCCAACACCACCGACCAGCACTAACGACCACAGCGAAACGAAATGGCGGCCACACAAGAGGACACGAAGCCCACCACCAAGAAGTTCTCCAAGGGGGAGAGGTCGATACCGCACCACTCGCAGAAGGCCAGCAAGTACTACCCTGCTGAGGACGTCGCTGTCCCCAAGAAGGTACGTTTGCGATAGCAGAAGGGAATGATGAAAGAGCAGGACTGCATTGGCATTGGGAAACATTCACTGCGATAGCATGCGGCGGTTGTGCTTTCGCCGAACTATGACCATGACAGAATCAATTGGAACTTCCACTAACTGCGACCCAAGGCCCGCAAGTCTGTCCGCCCTGCGAAGGTCCGCCAGTCTCTCCAGCCTGGTACCGTTGTCATCCTCCTTGCAGGTCGCTTCCGCGGCAAGCGCGTCGTTGTCCTCAAGCACCTGTCCCAGGGTGTCCTCCTTGTCACTGGTCCCTTTAAAGTCAACGGTGTTCCTCTCCGACGAGTAAATGCCCGATATGTCATCGCCACCTCCACCAGTGTCGATCTCAGCGGCGTAGACGAGACGGTTCTGGAGAAGGCCAGCCAGGACGGCTACTTCACCAAGGATAAGGCTGCCCACAAGCCTGGCGAGGATGCTTTCTTCAAGCAGGGCGAGAAGCCCGAGGTGCGTAAACATGACAATAGCGATATATGCAGAGCTGACAATTGCGACAGAAGAAGGAGACATCCAAGGACCGTGTCGAGGACCAGAAGGCCGTCGACAAGGCTCTTTTGGCTACCATCAAGAAGGAGGCTCACCTCGTCGACTACCTCGGTGCCAGCTTCAGCCTCCGCAGCTCAGACAGGCCTCACCAGATGGTCTTTTAAGCGACGGATCACGATCGGGCATTCGGCGTTCAGTGCATGGGATGAAAGATGACTTCGGCATACTGCAGCCGTACTAGCGAGGGTCAAAGAACCGCAGCGGCAGGGCAGCCAATTTTTTTTCATGGAGGAAACCGACGAGGCATTTACCATAAGACTTTATAACAAGCGAGCGAATCCGAGACGGTCCAAAACTGAATATTTGGTCTCCGCTTGCGTGATGTCATAGTCGGGCGTTCAATGGGCGCGGTATATACTGGGTGGTAATCGAGTCGAGTACTGATGCATGAAATAGAGATACAGGCGTTCCAATATTCGACCGATTGTTGCCCCGACTGCTACCTGACCTCCAAGCGAAATGACGTAAGGTTACCAGAAACGACAGCTACATGAACCACTTGCGCCCATCCAAACTAACCTTTGTTTAATACCATTATCATAGGTCTACCCTCACTGACCTACTTCTTTCCCCGCCCCTTCCTTCCTCTCCCAAACTTGCTTGCCAATCCATTCGCCGCCTCTCCCGCTCCATCAATAGTTTTGCTTGCCTTGCCCTCCACATTATGCTTCTCCATCTCCGCCTTTAGATCCTCTACAACGTCTTTGCCCAATGTTGTTCCGTGGCACCAGTCTAACACACCCAAGCACCCATAGTTACCCTCTCCTTCACTCATCATATGCGCATCGGCACGACGTGCCATGCCATTCAGCATGATGGTTGATGGAAGAACGTTGTAGCCAGAGTACACGAATGTTTCCTCAAGGCTAAAGATGGCGATCAGAACCAGGTAGGTGAGAATATGCATACGCATTGCGATAGCGGGAATATACAGAGGTACAAAGCGATGCAAAAGATGACACACAGGATGATCGTAGTTTGCAGCGAAAGAGTAGGGGATACGGATGTTGTGATGCCAAGTCTGATGCAAAGAGGCAAGCGCACCACCTGATGGGGCGTGTAGGAGGTGTGTGTGGATATAGTATTGAAGGATCTTGTTCGTCCATTAGCAAGTACCAATTTGAAAAGCAATTATATCGGTATCTTACATTCCGAGAAACAAGACCGATAACCCCCTGTTTGACCATGGTCCACGGGTTAGGTAAATGGTTCAACCCCCATCTACTCCCTTTGATAAGCAGCAAACTTCTCATCTGCAGCACGTCCGTCACAAGAAACTCAACGCCCGCTTGCAACGCAACGGTAAGTAATACGTTGGCACAACTCCACGCCACCACTCTTCTCACGCCTCTCGCGCCGCCCTTTTGGTTACTGGGGATACCCCATTGACCCTGGCTCTTGAATTCAATCGCTAGACTGGGTATCCCTATGTCGAAGAGCAGGAAAATGAGGCTGGGGATTATATACAGTGATAACCGGAGGACCATGGGCGCGATGAGCTCGAGCTGCAGCGGTGAATATGATGCGGCGATTGTCGTCCATGCTACGGAGAGGAAGATGAGGTTTAAGCCTGTGGACCAGGAGCTTAACATTGGTATGGCTAAGAATGAGCCTAGGGGTAAGGCGACGGGGGCTAAGAGGGATGATAGTAGGGCACCCATGTTTAGTCTTACTTGGGTGCAAATTTAGTAAAAACGGGTTAGAGAAAATGTTGGAGGTTATCATGTGAGAAAGCGGGCAACAATTTTGGTGGTGTTGAACATGTTGCGATGACGTAAGTTGGTCGGAGAACTTGGTTTCTGGCCGTAGGTTAGATGGATGGGAGCATGTGTGCCTGTTTTGGTGAAACAGGCCAAGTTCTAGTCTTGTGAGCATCGCAAAATGACTTGCGAAGAGTATATCTGGACTGAGCTGTATTTTCTGGACATATTCTCATTGATCGTGAAGGCTGCGCAATTATTCCCATCACCGCCTCATGCACGAGCTGGTCCTTGGGCTCCTCATCACAGCGTTCAGCGATTCCTACCATGACTCTTTCAAGTATCAGAGCTTAGCTACCGTCCTTTCGTTTTCGATAACACGCTGCATGCTGTTTGTGAGTCGCTCGTACTTCAACTGCCACGCAGCAGCCTGCTCTCTCGCCTCGCTCGACCTCTAGGGAAGAGATTTTTGCCGACTTTGTAAGTTCTTCGTCGTAGAATTCCATCAACGTTTACTCTAATAACGCCTTACTACTTTCTTGAAGACGCTCGTGCTCGTCCCGCAAACGCTGGGCGAAGACCTCAAAATCGTCTTTGATATGCTTCATGCGCTCCTCAAACTACCCATGGTCAGATTTGTATAACAATAGTTATGATGATGGTTGACTTACGATAATGCTACTGAAATCTTTGCCTTCGTCAGAACTCGCAGCTCCCATGTCAGAATCCGTATCTTCCTTGTCGCTGTTCTCTTCTTCGACACGCCACTCAGTGTTCATCTTCTTCCTATCCAGGCCTCTCGCAATATCCTAGCATACCGACGCAAAGTTTCGCTTGATACTAAAAGGCATTGAGCGTATAAACTTTCTCTAGCCTTTTAGCTCGAAAACATAGTTAATAAGCGATATGAATTTTTCCATGCCAATCGGGTCGGACAAGGACGGCCAGATCCAGGAAAAGGGCTCATGGAGTTTGATATTGTGGTAGTCGGATTCATCGACGCGATCGTGATTGTCTTCCATGATGAATACCTTTCCAGGCCGCCACCTGTTAAGTATAAAGTGAACTTTGGATGTTTCAGTGGTTTTCTTTTTGGCCTTTCGCGAGATGGAGCCGATATGGAGTTTCCCTTTGGTAAAGTCTACCCGTAAGAATTCGTAGGACCGGGGCGCTGGAAGGCGGGCAGAATCTTCGGGACAGTTTGCTCTAGCCCATTCTTTTCATTGTTTAAGCGTTTTAATCGGCTCCTTCTTGCCGGAGACGGGCATTACTGGCAACTGGGGTGGTGCGGTTGGTACTCTGGGGAATGCTCTTTGAAAAGAGCAAGAAGGCTATCAGGAGAAGAAAGGAAATAATGGGTGCTTTTCGATAGGTGATGAAGCTTAGTAAACAATGACCTCAGGTGGGACTCTGATCCATGGTTGAAAGCGTGGACCCTTGTTCTTGGATACTGTATTCATTTGCTTTCTGAGTGCGATTCAGCTCCACAGGTCCCTCAACACCTGCATACTATTCTATTTCCTTTCCTCTTCTTGAAAGTGGGTATGTTTCTGAAGAACTCTGCTTTTTTACTCGCTTTTTAGACAAATTCATGGTTCGATCAGCCTCAACAGGGAAAGCAAGCCACTATTTCTAATCTATCTCACAGCCTTGGCGTACCAAATGGAAGAACCATCGACCGATTACATGATATTGACGAGAGCTCTACCGAGTTTTTCACAATTTCCCTGAATCACAGCCCCCAAAACTCCGACTGCCATCTATGGCGTCAAAATCAACTTACCCGTTGTTTTCCTACTCTGAATGTCCTCCGTAGCCCTTACAATATCGCTTAGAGGGTACACATCATGGATCTTGACATTGAAGCCATCCTTTTCGATGAAACTCCACAGCTCCTTTGCCGCAGACTGGAATTCCTCGCGTGTGGCGATGTAGCCGAAGAGTGTAGGGCGAACGAGCTTGACGTTCTTGGCTGCCAGACGACTACGCAATCTGTCAGTTACTTCTTTCTGCGACAAAAAACAGGGTAAAGACACATACGCAAGGCTGAACCCCTCAACAGGACCAGACGCATTCCCAAAAGACACCATTGACCCCTTCCGTCTCACAACAGCAAGTGAGCTATCAAACGTCGATTTGCCCACTGAATCAAAGACCGCATGCACACCCTCACCACCCGTAATCTCCAGCACCTCCTTTACAAACAAATTCCGATCTTCCTCATGGTATTCCAACAGCACTTCCGCACCATTCGCCTTGGCAAGATTTCTCTTCTCCTCGGTACTAGCCGTTGCAATGACATGCGCTCCAACTGACTTCAGCAACTGACATAGCCACAAGCCTACGCCACCAGCCGCGGCAGTAACCAGGACCCAATCACCTTTCTTCACTTCATGCGCGTCGCGGATCAGGGTCACAGCGGTAAGTGCCTGTAGGATGGATGCAGCTGCCGTTTTGGTGTCAATTGAGTCCGGGATGGGGACGGTGGAGTTTGCAGGGGCAGAAGTATATTCTGCGTAAGCGTGTTGTGCCAAGTATGCTACGCGCGTTCCTGGACTGAGATCGGAAGGTGCGTTCGGGCCTACAGCAGCAATTGTGCCGCTGCCTTCGCGGCCGAGGATATAGGGAAACTTTGGGGGATTGTAGACACCTGAGCGGAAGTACCTGGATGTCTGTTAAGTATGAGCAGTGTAAATGTCGCGGAGAAGCTCACGTGTCAATGTAGTTTATGCCGATGTACTCGTTCTTGACAAGTACCTCGCCTTCCTTTGGCTCGGGCACTGGCACATCCGCGTATTGCAAGACATCTGTTCCGCCGGTCTTCTGAATGAAGACGGCCTTCATAGTCTTAGGAAGAGAGGCCATTGTTCGGAATGTAGGTGGTCGCGGACCGAGCTGCGAGCTGAGGGAAACGAGTCTTGCTGATGCAGTAGTTGATCTAGAGAACAAATGAGCTGGCCGTGCAAGGCGTAAAGCTAGAGTCATGAACCACGAGAGATACCTAGGTAGATTGACAAGTTCAATGTGCAATTACAGGCTTCGGTAGCTTTAAGCTATCGTATGATGATAAATAGACGGTGTTAACTTTATGTCCGAAATTTGCGAGATGTCAAGAGAGCCCCACATCCCCCGCACACGTCATTAACGTCTCAATTCGCGACTTTGGGGTCCGTTCATCACGCCCTGTGATGATACATCATGACCGAATCCAGCTGGGAATGTACATGCTAGCAGAATTGACGTGGAACTTCGCTGATTAAGTGGCACGGCATTGACCGGGTCCAAACCTCGTAGTACGTAGGGCGCGTCAAGACGCTTGTTGATGGGTGTCTGGCCTAACTACTAGCCTAGGTTGGTAATTCCTGCCCTGTTGGTAATATGGGTACTAAGCCGATAATCGGCTCCAGATCCTACAACTAGCCGACTGCTTGCCCTAAGCAGTAAAGACTACAGCCAGGTATTCATATGAAATACAGAGGAGTTGATCACCGCTTGGGTCAATGACAGCGTAAGGCAGGGACCTTGTTATCTTAAGATAGAGAAATGGACTCTCAGGGACTCGAAACACATTGTTAGAATGTAATAGGTGAGATTACATTGAATCAATCATCCGACCAAGCAAGGGAATGTAAAAATTTGATGACTACAAGCACTCTAAGCCCCGTTTCATAACGATCCAAGTCCTCGCGTGTTCTCCAGAATGCCCACGGGCACTGCCATTATGTGCCATAATCCCCACTATATTTGCTAAATTCCCATGGAACGCATCCTGACTCCTACAGATGTAGTGCAGCATGACTCTCAAGAAGTTCTGTTTTTCTCAGTCCGTCAAACCAGCCATGCCCATATCGTCTCCAGCTCTACCCGCTGGCCTCCAATTAGTTCAGAGTGCCTACTCATAGGTGTGTTAGTAACTTCCTTGGCATTGCAAGCACACTGTTCATTGTTGTCTGTGTGGGGGCACTTGCATGGCTCCGATGATGCAGACGGAGTTGGTGGGGCAAGGAGTTTCAGTGTAGTGAGGGAAGTCTAGGGGTAAAGGGATAAGACAAATCTTACGCTTGTGGTAGCTATAATACGCCTCAATATCTTCATCGTTGGTGAGATACTCCTGTGCGTCAGGAAATTCAAATTCTTCGGAGTTTTCGGCAGCGATGTCCTCTGTGACAGTGTGCTCAGCCTCGGCCTTGGGCTTCTACTTGGGGTTGATATTGTTGAGCTTGATGCGATTGGACGGTTTGTTGGGTCCTTCCTCGTCATCGGCATCATCGTCGTCAAGCTTGTATGCTACCTCATCTACGGCAGGGGTAGACGTCTTCATCTTCGGTATCGTTGCCAGAAGCAGTGGACGTAACAGGTGCATCGGGCGAACCAAGGGCTTCAACCCCATTGTCGAGCTCCATTCCTACTTGGCGGTATTGCTCGACCACTGCACCCACAGTAGTCTCGCACTTTGCCGCAATCTCAACCCAGTTGATCGGCTATATTAGTTAGCTATCTGTAGTTTTGACAACAAGAAGGAAACCGAGTACCTGAACACCCGTAGTGTGCTTTATGCAGAGCCACAGAAACTGATAAGCAGATTTTCTGGGAGCATTGTCATTGTCCATGGACTGGTTCAGTCGGCTTAGGCGCTTGACCACTGTAGATACCCGAATATTCAATGCCGCAGCGACGGCGCTATAGTTAACCTTTTGAATGTTAGAATATCATGATTGTGAGTTGGCGATAGGTGGTACATACAGCGGGTTTGCCATCGTTGGTGAGGACAAGATGGAGGAACTGGATATTTTCGTCTATAGTTGGCATCTCAACTGTGCTTTAAGCTGGCTTGCTCTTGTTGTTTGGTTGAATGTGGTCGAGTGTGGTTAAGTGTGGTCCAGTGTGGGTGAGGGTGGTTTAGGGTGGTTAAGTGTGGTCAAGTATAAGAGGCAGTGCGGCTGATGAGCAATTATATATGACCAAGGCAGCAACAGGAAGCGACACGCTAACACATTTAGCGTTATTCTGTGCAGGGTTTAATGGGGTTGTAAGATTAATTCAGTGATGTTGAGGTGAAAGTACGTGCGGGTGGCGAAAAAGGTGAGCACACCTGTGAGCAGACTGCGGTCACTAGTAGGTAATAAGGCACAACGAGTTGCGACCATAGCAAATACAACGAGTTGCGATCATAGCAAACACAACGAGTTGCGATCATAGCAAATACAGCGAATTCCTAGCAGCATTCTCTTTTAATGGTAGAAACTTGAGGAACCTGGACAACGGTTGTGGAGTAGTCCGCCAAGATTCTGCACCCACTAGAGCCATAACATAGAGACCAAGAAGACCAAGACAACAGAACTGTATCAGTGGAGGCCATTGCATGATTTAATTCAGAGGAACGCAATATGTACTCGACGTGTCATATTAGACGAAGCGATGGGAGATGCACCTAGAGTGTTTTCCAAAGCCTGCCAGCATACTTGGCAGTAACCTACGATACTCCTAATCCTACAGCGCCCTGGCCTCCTTCGGTATCGTTTTCCCCAATCCCATTGCCCACCAACTCTGTAAAGTCTAGACCAACGCCTCTCAGCATTTCGGCGTGCTCATGCGCTAGTGTTAAGCACTCGTTCCACACATTGCCCCCCTCCTCAACACTGCTCAACTGTCTCTTCAACAATATGTTGAATTGATCAATGTTCTCCTTGGCCCACTTGACACATGCAGACATTAGTTGTTGTGGGAAGCACTTTTGGAACATGTCGACGGTGTTTTTAATTATGGTGAAGTAGATGTAGGAGATTTGGAAGATATAATCGGGCAGGTTGCCCTCGAAGATGCATTGGCTAGAGCATGTTAGTGACTGTAGAGCAAGGTGGGGGAGATGGAGGACGAACCGTGAGCGGGTCTTGATCAGATTACCTCGAGCTTCGAGATAGGCTTCTCGAGCTCTATCTTCAAAGCCAAGCTGCACTACCCAGCTTGTATGCTGTTTGACAGAGGTAAACCAGTTGTTGTGCTCGACCATGTGCTTGACTAAAACGTTTGCTAGCCTGGCTGCGCGTTCATTGACTTTGTAGGTAACAATAGTCTTGGCCATTTCATTGCTCCTGATGTTCTTTGCTAGGACCTTTAACCGGTCGACTTTCACCACGGCTTCTTCGAAATGCTGGAGGGCGATCTCAATATCCAAATCGTCGAGCTGACTCTCTACCCAGCGGATGTTTCGTTGCTGACCGTCGATATCGACAAAGGTACTGACCTGGTCGTTGTTGATGCCGTCGGAAAGGTTGTCTAGTAACTCTGTCCGGTTCATGAGTGCGGGATCACGAGAGAGTAGATGGCTATAAGAGTCCTGCGTTCGGTCCTTTTCTTGCACATCCGCTTCTTGGGTCTTGCGCAGGTCGTCTTTGGTTTTCCGGAAAGTGGCTACGAAAGCAGCCTTGTCGCCGGTATCCTCCTTCTTGGTGTCGTACGTGTATGTTTCAGAGCCAACGCGGATGATGATGCGTTCCTCTGGAGTCCTGGTTACCTGGGTGTCCTGCAGCGGGAAACATCGCTGGGCGATGAATTCCATGTTCGGTCGGGCGCCGTCGCGCTGTTGGCCGGGAATGTCATTGCGTGCCTTCTTCTCTACGGCGATGAGGAGGTGGTCGTTGAGTAACAGCAGCCTTACTCTTCGCCTTGCCTTGAGGGTGGCCGAGTCGAGCTCGAACCATCTGGTCGACTTCCACACAATGTATCGGCCAGGTATGGGTGGGAGATACTTTTGGGAGCCCTCGACGTCCCTGTACAGCTGCTGCAACTGGCCAGCGCGCAATTGGTTGAGGTCTCCAATGGAGCTTCGGTTGGCTCTCCGGGAGCTTGCAGCGTCGTTGGTGGCACCAGTGGCTGATGCCGTCTGTTCCAGTGTGGTGGTCAGGTCAGACATCAACTGACGCAGGGTCCGCATCTCGCCCTTAAGCTTCTCGGCCTCTTTACTGATCTTGATGAACTGCGTCCGGTTCTGGTACACATTGTGCTGGAGATCCAGGGAGGTGCGGTGTTTCGTCTTGCGCAGCTCATCTTCGTAGCGGTTAATGTCTGCCTCGGAAGCGTCTGCGAGGATGGTGGATACGTCTATGCGCAATCAGTATGCCATTGCTGACATGTTTTGTACAGTGGCCTCCTCACATTGCTCTACTTTGAGGTTGGGATCTCTGAGGGCCCGTGGATCCACCTGCAACAGGCGCGGCCCATTGGAGCTCCCCGGCGGTCGCCCTTCCCTCGTCTGGCTCCGGTCCCTAAACTGCGAGGGCATCTGAGGCAACTGCGGCATGGGTGCGCCATTTCCAGCGAAGTCACTAGGCAGGGCCGTGACCTTTTGCGAGTACCTTCTCTTGACCAGGTCGGCCGTCTTGTCTGGCCTCTGTGGGCGGTTCTGTGGCGGCAGAGGGGCATCCTGTCTCGTCCAAGACCTATTGGACTCTGTTGATGGGCGTCCAGAGCCGGGCAGTGAGGCAGCAGCGACGCCCGCTGGCATGGGCGCACTAATCTGTCGCGGCGCGCTGATGACGGGCGGCGCATTCTTCTTGCTCTTGTCTCCACGCTTCTTGCGCAGGGAGATGCCCTTTTGCTTTTCCGACATGGTGCCTGCACGCTGCACAGAGCAGGCGTGGGTGTGAGGTCAGTGTAGGTGGAGGGTGGAGGGAGGACAGGTAGGGTGCTTCATGCATGCGGGCCGCGGTTCGAGGGCAATGCGCTCGGACCCACTTTGTGTTGAGTCGTGCCTTAACGTGTCTGTGCGCGTGATGCCCATAATCGCGTGCCGCACACCCCACCAATATCGCGACGACGGCAAAGTTGAGGCTGTGCAGCCACGTACAATAACTATTATCGCGAGATTTTCCGGTGTATTGATCTATAGACGTAGCTCTACAACTTTGTCTATCTATATTTTGCCGGAGTATTGACGGCCCGGCCGCGTCGGGTGGTTGTTGGTGGGGGAGCCGGTGCAGCCACCTCAGCCAGAGTGCCACCGCCAGCACCACCCACGCGTCGTTTTTTTGGCTGTTGCTTTGCAGCGGGCTTTGAAGCCTTACGCTTGCCCGATTGGGGTTGTTGTATAGCCTTTGCAGCGTCGCGATCGCGTCGTTTGGCGTCAAGTTCGGCAGCCTTTACAGCCTTGGCTTCATCCCGCACCTTCTTTGCCTCCTCACGCGCCGCCCGCGCTGCCTCTTTGATCTTAAGTTGATAGATCCTGTTGTTCTCCTTTGCCTCTTTCAACTCTATCTTATCAAGTAGCTCTTTCTCCTTCTCCTTCTCCTTCACTAGCTGCCTGAAGCGGGCCTCTCGAAGCTTGCACGGCGACCACCAAACTGCCCCTGAATGGAACGCTTTTCGCTGCTGTAGATCTAGGGGAGGTTCGTGCCGATTGCGGGGCTTCTGGTGAACGTGTAGCGCCGCGCGCAGTGCGTCCTTCTCGTACTCGGCGATCTCTTTGGCAGCCTGGAGGCGGAGGAGTATTTCTGAGAGGTTGTTGGCCGCAATAGAGCTCGGATCGTAGGCCTGATTAATGAGGTTCGTGATAGTAGCTCTACTCACGTTCACTAGTGGCGGCGGTGCTGTTAGTGTTGACTTTCGGAACTTTTTAAGTACTACTTCGGGATCTATAGGAGCTATCCCAGTGGCTTTAAATGCCTTCAACGCGTGCTTCTTAATGAAAGAGGAGTCCCAGGCAGGCTTGAAAAGACGGTAGAAGTCATCCTTCCTCACAGCTAAGAGACCGTGGCTCGCCTGGAGGTAGTGCTGCAAGCTGAGTGAGTACGCGGCTGCCAGAGGTTTGAACATTACCACATCGAGTGGCTGCAGCGTATGGGTACTATGGGGGGTAGTATGAGTAACATAATATTGTGGGCGATCGCATAGTCAATAAACTCCATAGTAACGTGACTCCCATGGCCGTCAAGGATGAGTAAGCGTGTGTGATTGCCGGCCTTCTCCTTCGTATGGCGATCAAACACCTGTTCGAGCCATGCCAGGCCTACCTGATCATTGGTCCACCCTGAGGGACTTGAGGTAACGTAGACTGGATCGTCAATTGCGATATCATCAACCCATCTGGCGTACATGTTGCCCGAAGTAGCTTCGTATATAATCGCGGGCGGTAACGTACTCCCATCAGCACATATAGCAGCGATAACAGTGATCCAATCTCTGTTGCCGTCCTGTATCACTTTCTTAAAGCCCCCAGTCTCATATTTCTGCTTACTAAACACTCTCTTACTCCTCCCCGTCACTCCAATAAGGAATCCCTTCTCATCCATATTATATACATCCTGCGCCCGAATATGGTGCTGAGCCATTTTAGTAGATAGTAGATCAAAGTACGACTCGTACTTGTATACAGAATCAGCCCGGTGGCGATTGCGGTCCAAACCAGTTGACCAACGTGATATAATCGCGTCGGGATGACGGTGAAAGAAGCGCGTCACCCAGCTTTGGGAGGTAGCCCTTCCGGCTATAGCACTAGCAAAGTTCTGGATCATAGTCCTCGTCGGTGGTAAGCCAGCCTCAGTAAGCTCGTCAATGTGCTCTAGAAGCTGTAGCTCCTGGTGTGGGTGAAGGAGTTGCTGATTACGTGATTTGGCTTCATTTGAGCCCCGGATCTGTTGATGGCGTCGCGACAACGTAGAGCGATCAACACCAAAGCGGCGCGCAACCTCAGAGTATGTAAATTTATCTCCGGGATCACGCGATTCAATAGCTTCAATCGCAGCGTTGATACAACTCATGGTTGTGGAGTTATGGGTGGTTGAAGTGGTAAGGGTGGATTGGTGTTGATGTTGCGGGGTGTGCGGCACGCGATTATGGGCATCACGCGCACAGACACGTTACCTCTAGAAGGCGTCGAAAAAGTTGTCGGCCAACACGGCATCACCACCCTCCCCCTCCCTCCATTCCCCCAAGGCGTATCGCTGTGCCTGCCCCCTCCAACGCGCTTCTCACCCGCACGCATCCGACCTGCGTCATGTCCAACTCGTCATTAAAACCATCGACCATTGCCGTCATTAGCGCCGGTACCATCGTCACCGGCCTCCTCGCATATGCCGCCTACTTCGACTACAAGCGGCGAAATGACCCAGGCTTCCGCAAGCAGCTCAAGAAGGAGTCGAAGCGTACAGAGCGACAGGCCAAGGAGGAGGCCGAGGCACAGGGCGCCGAGCAGAAAAAGGCCGTCCGAGAGGCGGTAGAGCGCGCAAACGAAGAGGGCTTCCCCAAGGACCCAGAGGAGGTGGAGGCGTACTTTATGCAGGAGGTGGCGCAGGGTGAGGGAATGGTGCAGAAAGGTATGGCAGCAGCAATGGCAATGGCAGTGGCAATGGTATGGCCGCCGTGGGACTTTGTGCTAATCCTATGCCAGGTGCCGACAACGTCGAGGCCGCCCTATGCTTCTATCGCGCATTGAAGGTCTACCCGAACCCGAGAGAACTCATCAGCATCTACGACAAGACGGTCCCCAAGGTACGCCGTCTGCTCTGCTGCAATTCTGACCCTCCTGTGTGTTGACATCTACTAGCCCGTCCTGGACATCCTCGCCGAGATGATCGCAGTGGATACCTCGATCCCGGTTGGCGGTAGCAAGACGCCCTCTGAGGCCGGCTCCGCAGGCGACCTCGAGTAAATCTTGTTCGACCATAGCACTTCGATGAATTCAGCAAGCTTTCATGGACCCCTCTCCATCTCATGACGGCGCCCTGTAATATTCTTGTACATGTAATCTCGCCATCTCACATCTCGCACCGTCGGCGTTCCGGTTGAGCATGATGTACTTGGCTCGGGTACGTGGTGGCACATGTCGACTTCTAATGCAAACAATCCAACAGCACCCGGCATCTCTTCATTGACGTCATGCCCTGGTGCGCACGGATACGCCCTGGTACTCTACATATTACACGTTTCGACGTTAAGATGCATGCAGCCCATGCCCGAACGCCTTGCTGACAATGACTTCCAGACATGCAAAGCATGCCATGACCACAATATGCTCTAAACAAATAAACAGAAGCCGACTGCTCTACCAGGCCCTCGCTTTAGCATGAGCAGGAGCTGTCCTGTGGTGGCTGGCTGGGGTTGATGTTCACGTCGATCACTGCGCCCAGAGTTAGTGTCATGATCATCCCGACCACGTGTATGCTCCGACCTACTTTGACTCTGCCCTTGTTGTCCCTCTCCCTCCATGCCGGGTAGTGCTTGCGCGATTCGCTTGAATAACGCCTTTACATTGTGCCCGACCTTTGCGCTGGTCTCGATAAACATCAAGTTGTTCTTCTTGGCCTCCTCTTCGCCCTGCGCCGTCGTGACCTCGCGCTTGTCGTTCAAATCCGTCTTGTTTCCCACAAGTACAATGATGACATCGTTGCCGCGCTCGCCTCGTACGTCGTCCACCCACTTTCGCGTGTTTTCGAATGTCTTCTTGTTGGTGATGTCGTATACGACCACGGCTACGCTAGAATCGCGGATATACGAGGGGATCAAAGAGCGGAATCGTTCTTGGCCAGCTGTGTCCCAGAGCTGTAGGCGGACCGTTCGGTCCTCAAGGTACATTGTCTAGGCATGCAAATTAGACGGCTGCACGGACATGTCGCCTTTGAGCGATTGTGCGGTGAGCGTACCTTGCTCAAAAAGTCGATACCAATAGTCGCCTGGTATGTGTTGTCGAATGAATCGTACATGAAGCGGGTAATTAAAGACGTCTTGCCGACTGAAAGACATGTCAGCAGGCGTGCTTTTCACAA
The DNA here is from genome assembly GCF_003171515.1 of Pyrenophora tritici-repentis. Taxonomy (NCBI): domain Eukaryota; kingdom Fungi; phylum Ascomycota; class Dothideomycetes; order Pleosporales; family Pleosporaceae; genus Pyrenophora; species Pyrenophora tritici-repentis. Next base: position 8,694,564 of record NC_089390.1, read on the forward strand.
AAGTAGATATACATACCGCTTTGCTCGCCCAAGAATACAAGCCTACATGGAGTTAGTGTACGAGCTCCGTCTCCGCCGCGGAGGACACCTCACTTGAACTTTTTGAGCGGGTTCGAGTACGCTTGTGCCATGATGAATGGTGAGGTGGGGGTAACAAATTCGAGTTGTTGTATCTGAGCGGAATAGAAGAGCAAACTGCAGGTTGAGTGTCGTTGTCGGGCGCGATTGTACGAATAGGAGTCTTGGTCGGATCTGGAGGCCTTGCGGTCTACACCGACCACTACCGAGAACGGCAGGGGTCTCCGGTGCACGGACTAGACCCGCTTTCCCTTGAGCGGAATTTTGGATCGAACTTTTTGCGACAACGCGACCCCACAACTCCAAGCACGACAACGACACGACGCCATGTCAGATTCCGGAGCAGCACCGGCGCAGTACAAACAGGCCAGTCGCAAGGGCAAAAAGGCCTGGCGCAAGAATGTCGACGTCACCGAAATCAAGTCTGGCCTTGAAGAAGTGCGCGATCAGATCATCCAAGGGTATGCACGCCTCACTACTGCCATATTCACCCTTGTATATTAACAAGTCATAGTGGTGTAATTGCGGAAAAGACCGCAGACGAACTTTTCTCCGTCGATGTCCTGGGATCTGCTGAGATCCAGAAAGACGTTGCTAAGCGACACAAGCCTCTCAAGGTCGACGAGATCCTCGCCAAGCGCTCTGCCGTTCCCGCCGTCTCCACCAGGAAGCGACTATCCGACATCGCCGATGATGGCAAGAGGAAGAAGGCCAAGATCTCGGGCAAGGAATATGACCGGCTGAGGGCAATTGCGTATGGAGGCGAGCAAGTCAAAAAGGATGTAGTCCAGACTGAGGACGCTGCGTACGATCCATGGGCAGTGCAAGAGGTCAAGGAGGATCCCAGATTCGATCTCTTGGAAAAGAAGAAGCCAAAGGTCGAGCCCAAGACTCTGAAGCACGCACCCATTTCGCAGGCAAAGACAGGAAAGGCGATTCCGTCAGTCCGCAAGCCGACCGGCGTAAAGTCATACAATCCCAACTTCGACGACTGGAAAAACGACCTCCTGCGCCAAGGTGCAAAGGAGCTCGAGGCTGAGAAGAAGCGCTTACAAGAAGCACGTGAAGAGGCCGAGCGCATGGAGCGAGCAGCCGCTGAAACCGAATCAGACTCTGGTGAGGAGAGCGTCTGGGAGAGTGAGTGGGAAGGCTTCAGTGACAGCGAGAACAAGGAGATCAAGAAGAAGAGACCCGAAAGGAAATCTCTATCACAACGCAACAAGATCAAGAGGAGAAAGGAGGCACAACGAAAAGCTACACACGAAGCTAAGATGAAGGCCAAGGAGCAGCAGTTGCAGGAGGTCAAGCGGTTGGCCAAGAGTGTAGAGGAGAAGGAGAAGGCGAGAGCTGAGAAGATCAAGGTCCTAGAGCAGCTGAATGCCGAGCTAGATTCCGAGGACGATGGAGAAGAGATAGAGCTTAGGAAGAAGCAGTTTGGCAAGGCCCCGTAAGTACCTTTCTATGCTCACTGCACGCTTGATTTACTAACACGTCTTTCAGTCTTCCAGAGGCTCCGCTCGAGGTTGTCACAACCGACGAACTCACCGATTCACTACGCCTTGTCAAGCCCCAGGGTAACCTACTCAAGGACCGCTTCAGGAATATGCTACTTCAAGGCAAGGTCGAAGCCAGGAGACAAATCCCATATGGCAAGCAGAAGAAGTACACGGTATCTGAGAAATGGAGTTATAAGGATTGGCAACTGCCTAAATAGATTTACGATACCGATACCATCAGGAGCGCATGAAAACCCGACGGCAGTCCAATACTACTCTTTCGCCGTTGCCTTGTGACATCGATTGTGTTTTTAAACGTTCATACCTCTTTATTCGCTAACAGTCTGCGATGTGTTACAACGACAGAACTAATGTCTAGGGTGATTTATGAGCATTACTCTGCAATCTCCTTACTTGCCATAAACTCTATTTTCCGTTGCCATATGGTGCGTCGTCCACTCTTCAATCCTAAACAAAGACGCGGGTGTCTTAGTAGCTCCAGATCTAGAGTTCGAAGATATCACTATGTATTGATAAATGCAGTATTATCAAGATCATGTGCACAGATAAACAACGAGTAGGTGCTGCTGAGTTCATCACATGGACTGGAACGCATATGTCTGTTGACTACAGAAGATTATTCCGAACACTAACACAACACTATGGTAGAATCATGCATGTGCATGTACGCCAAACCCACATCCTAGATCTCTCATTAACCCTCTAAAGGCCCTTTGCGATGCGCCAATTGCAGCCAGATAGAACAGTCCACCAATCCTCTTAATCGATGCAGTGCCTGCCGTAAGCTCTTACTGCTCTAGACGCTGCCAAAAGCAATACTGGAAACCCGTCCACAAGGTTCTCTGCAGTAAAAAGTCGACATTCACCAATTCCATTAGCCCGCGCAACAAATGCTCGTCCGATTTTACTCCCACCTCAACATCAACCTTGCACAACTCTATGAAGGAGGTCTTTGGAACTTGGATAAGTTAACTACCTGCAAACTGCTCATGGAAAGCTTCCACGTCTGGAACGAGACGAAGCGCAACGGTCTAGGCGAGATGACCGATCCACACATATACTTTCCCTGGGGTATTTTGCAATGAAAGTAAAGGGGCGGGGATGATGTAAAGTATGCATAGAAGGTAAATGAGGGGAACGTTCCGGAAGAGTGGAATCTTGCTTGTGTATCTAAGGGGTAATCCGTAGAACGAGGGATTGGTTTTGAGCGTGAGTAAGATACGAATATTTGCGTGGTCTTGTATCGTCATAGAAATATGCAAACCTGGCGTGAACGTGGTATTTGCAAAGATTGACTTGGCTTGTTTAACTAGTCGTATGCATGCAGCGGGACTCTTCTTCACAATAGTGCTTCAGGCGTGACAGAATTAGATAGGGGTTAACATGTATCAATCTTGATCGGACATGCAGGCACGGGTGTGGGGTAGTAGCAACGCACGGTCATCAACGCGTCATCCCAATGATTCCTCACGAGCACCGGCACCGCCGGGGCACCCAGCAAGTTGGAAGATCCCTCTCACCTAAGCGGGTTCGCGAATCTTTTCCGTAAGCTATCAAGGCGGTCAGCCAGAGGCTCATCTCAGATGTGACAATACCCTCTTTTCCCTCCATGCGGTCTCACAATCGATTGAACGAATCCACGCAATGCCCTCCTCGTCCCGTCGCGGAACGCACCAAGTAGCTTCGCCCGGTACCGATGATAGCTCCCAGAAATTCACGCCGTCGCCGCGCTCGTCGCACGAGTCTGGTGGCCTGTCTGTAAGGCACGAGTCGAACTCGTTCGAACTGCGCACTATTCCTCCACGCGACGAGCCCCCTTCGAAAGAAGAGCCGACCGAAGATGAGGGCTTACTCCATAGCACACGGCGCGCCTCAATCGACTCGGTTCAGAGTTATGAGTTGTATACGCCAGATGAGGATCGGACGGTACTTAGAAAGCTTGATCGTCGGCTCGTAGCCTTCATGGCCTTATTATACATGTTGAGCTTTTTGGATCGGTCGAGTGAGTAGTTTCTGCACTTGGAAGGCTTCGAGGACGAGATGTACGTCAGATATGCATTGTGGGATGGGGACAGTGTACCACACGTATGCTAATTGAAAAACTAGATATTGGCAATGCTCGTATAGCCGGTCTTGCAGATGATTTGAACCTCACGTCTAACCAGTACGAATGGCTGCTGTGGGCCTTTTATATCACATACATTCTGTTTGAGTGGATGACCCTGATGTACGTTTCCACATCTATGACACGGAGCGTTGCTAAGCGTTATTAGGTATCGCGTAGTGCCGCCGCATATCTATATTTCCATGTGCATCCTCTCCTGGGGCATCATAGCGTCGCTTCAAGCGTTGGTGAACTCCTTCAGCTTTCTTGTTGTACTGCGTGCTCTTTTGGGTGTCAGCGAAGCGGCATTTTCATCCGGCCTGCCCTTCTACCTATCATTCTTCTTCCGTCGACACGAGCTCGCCTTCAGGATTGGGCTCTTCGTAAGCGCCAGTCCGATATCAGCATCGTTTGCTGGAGCTTTAGCCTGGCTCATCACTAAACTCGGCGAGCATAGCTCACTAAGACCTTGGAGATTACTTTTTCTGCTCGAAGGCTTCCCATCTGTACTGGTCGCCGTCTGGGCATGGGACTTTGTGCCAGACGGTCCGGGTCTGGCCAAGTGGCTGAGCCCGCGACAGCGCGAGGTTGCGGTAATGCGACTGAGATCAGAAAAGGAGGCCGAGGACTCAGATCTAGAAGATGAGAAGTACGAAGGCGGGCAAAAAAGAAAACGCGTCAATTTCCTCGAAGTGTTGCAAACACTCAAGGACCCGAAATGCTATCTGACAGCGTTCATGTTTTTCTCATGCAACGTCGCGTTCAGCTCCATGCCCGTATTCTTACCTACGGTCATTCGAGACATGGGCTGGACGTCCATCACAGCACAAGGCTTGACGGCACCTCCGTATTTGTTCGCGTTTGTTGTCGTCTTGACAACAGCATATTTCTCAGATCGTCTGCAGTCGCGCTCAACTTTCATCATCTTCCACTCACTTCTCGCGACATTGGGATACGGTACCATTGCTGTTTCCGGCTATCTCAAGTCCAACTACACCACGATCCGCTACATGGCACTCTACCCCGCTGCCGCAGGCTTCTTCAGCGCCGTCACAATTATCATCACGTGGATGCTGAATAACCAAGAAAGCGAGAGCAAGAAAGGCGGTGGCATGATCATATTAAATATCATCGGACAGTGTGGACCGTTGGTCGGTACGAGCGTCTTTCCTGACGAGGACGGGCCGTATTATGTCAAAGGCATGAGCATATGTGCTGGGTTTATGCTGCTTGTCGGAGTGTTGGCTGCGGTGCTGAGATGGGCGTTTATCAGGGAAAATAGGAAGCTGATGAGTGGTCGAAGTGCAGAGTATGCGGGTGTACCGTTAGATGAGGGTGGAAGCATGAGGAGAGGGAGGAAGAAGTTTACTTATACGTTATAGATAGGTAAATGCTGATAGCAGAATCTATTACCTACAGCCTTGCGCCTATTCGCATCGACCAGGTATCATTGCCCGTATTGAAATGATTGGGTTGAAGGCTGATCCGCACGCTCTACTCTGTGCATGTCAGCAGAAGGACGCATATCCTATTGCAATGGAGCAGAGCGGCACCTATCGGAAAATATACTGACCAAATGATTTGGGCAACGTATGTTATGATCGCCTATGTGCTAGCAACACGGTCGAAATTCTTCACGTGGACCGATAACTAGGCGCATCCATATATTGACGTGCGCCAAGCCCACTATCTGGAACCTTACATTGGAAACGACACCGCCTTTACTACACCACAGCTCTCGCAGCTCGCATAATTAAGCGCCGATCCCTGCACGGCCTTCTCATTAGGCTTGATAGTGTATGGGAACCTTTGAAAAGCCGTCCAGCGTAGAATCTCGAGTCAGCTGCGCGCACCATCACGCTATCCCACAACGCGCCCGTGACTACGTGCCAACTTTGTCCCTTTCTCACTCGTTCGCACACATCGTCATCTATTGATCGCCCATCATGGAGAAGTCCAAAGCGAGATTAGACTCGCCAGAAAGAGCCAGTTCTGTAGCATCCAGAGGAACAATATCACACGACAGCAGCCAAGAAAAGCTTGACGACATGGAAAAGGCATCAACTGCTGTCGGAAGCCCGCAAAGCTCACCACTTGAACATGACAACAACTTTAAGCCCGAAGCTGATCTGGAAAAACTACCCGGCCATGGCAAGCCCCGACGAGAATCTGCTTCGACCAAATTCGGCGGAGAAGAGGAGAACCCCAACGTTAATGTATCCTTCCACAGACCTTCGACGCCCTCGACAGTCCATAAAATCAAGGGAGCAACATATCAAAACGTCGGGGAAAACGGTATCAAGAGGATGCACAAGTTCTCACTTTACGAAACCAGTACCCGCTTCTATCTCATTGGTGCCGATATTACCGATAGGCAGTTTCGTGTCTTGAAAATCGATCGGACAGCTGCTCCTGGGCACTTGAGCATATTTGAAGATGATATAGTATACAGCCGTCGAGAGATGCATCAGCTTTTGGACACAATCTCCGATGGCAACAGGGCTACCGGAGGCATGAAACTCAAATGTAGTACATGGGGTTTACTTGGCTTCATCCGGTTCACAGAAGCTTATTATATGCTCTTGATTTCCAAGAGATCGCAAGTCGCCATGCTTGGTGGCCACTACGTCTATCAAGTCGACGGTACCGAAATGGTGCCTTTGACGACTGGTTCAACGTCGAGATATCAAAAGGATAGGAACCCGGAAGAAGCGAGGTTTCTGTCGATTCTGAACAACATGGACCTCACAAGATCATTCTACTTCAGCTACTCTTACAACATAACGAGGAGTTTGCAGCAAAACATCATCCATCAACGGGCGGCGATGAACGAAGGCATCTCCAACCCCGACCGTGACTATCAGGACATGTTTGTCTGGAACCACCATCTTTTGAACCCTGCACGAGATGCTCTGAGGAATGTATATGATTGGTGTCATCCAGTCATCCATGGCTATGTTGAGCAGTCTTCACTTGATGTCTTCGGTCGCCGTGTGTATCTTACCATCATTGCCCGACGTTCAAGATTCTTCGCTGGTGCGCGATTTCTGAAGCGAGGTACGAACGATCTTGGCTATGTCGCCAACGATGTTGAGACTGAGCAAATCGTCTCTGAGCAAACTACGACTTCATTCCATGCTCCGGGACCACGGCTGTACGCAAATCCCACTTATACATCCTATGTGCAGCACCGCGGAAGCATACCGTTGTATTGGACACAAGACAATACAGGTGTGACGCCAAAGCCAGATATCGACCTCAACCTCATCGATCCATTCTACAGCGCTGCTGCGTTACACTTCGATAATCTGTTCGAACGATATGGTGCCCCGGTCTACGTACTCAATCTGATCAAAGCTCGAGAGCGTACACCGAGAGAGTCTAAGTTGTTGATGGCGTACAAGCACGGTATTGACTACCTCAACCAGTCCTTGCCTAAAGACAAGAAAATCATATACGAGGCATTCGACATGTCCAGGGCATCTAAGACTAGAGGCCAGGATGTCATTGGCTCGCTGGAAAGCATTGCCGAAAAGGTCTTGCGAAAGACGGGATTTTTCCGGAATGGTGATGATGAGTTTGATTCTCCGCAAGTGCAGAACGGAGTTGCGCGCACCAACTGCATTGACTGCTTGGACCGGACCAACGCTGCTCAATTCGTGATTGGGAAACGGGCGCTGGGCAGACAACTACAGGCACTTGGAGTTATTTCGGGGAATACTGTAGAATACGATTCCGACTGTGTGGAGCTGTTCACTCAGATGTTCCATGGCCATGGCGATACCATCGCCATTCAGTATGGTGGCTCGCACCTGGTCAATACTATGGCTACATACCGAAAGATCAATCAGTGGCAGAGTAGCTCACGCGATATGATGGAAAGCTTCAAGCGCTATTACCATAACTCTTTCCTCGACTCGCAGCGTCAAGAAGCCTACAACTTGTTTTTGGGAAACTACGTCTATTCGCACGGCCAACCGATGCTTTGGGATCTCTCTACTGACTACTATCTCCATCATCAGGTCCCACAGTCTTTTCTCGGGCGAAGCCGACGAGATTATATTAATTGGTATACGGCCTCCCATCTCCAGCAACGTACATTACCGCCCTCTATCACGCCAGCTCGCTCAATGCAAGAATCAGCGTTTGACTTTGTAAGCTTCCGCGATGACTATTGGCTTGAATATTACCGACCGCTAGCGATTTCTTCTTACCTCAAGATTTTCGCCTTCAGGTTGGCAAAACCAAGGCCAGGACGTGACAGGGACGGAACATTGCCAGCCCGCAAAGATAACATGTCCCCGTTTGTGCCCCGTAAGAAGCAGCAGGAGTACGATGCGCAGGCAAGGGACGGAAAGAAAGCGCCTCGGAAGGGTGTCACTATCATTGACCCGTCGAGTGAGACTGATTCCAGGGCCAGACGGAGGGATCCACATCTCAACATGCATCACGTCCCCCACACAAACTCGCCAGTCCGACACTCGATTCTCAGAGACCCTCACTTTGAAACCCATGGCCCACCTTCCATGGCATCGACGTACCAATCCATGAACAACTCAGGCTCCATATCAACTGGATTATCATCAACCCTCCGACCGGGTTTCAAGCCCGCTGATAAGGCCCTAGTCCACCAATGGACGCTGACACAATTCTACGAAAACAGCATGAACCCATCTGTATCGCTAAACGAAGAACACGAATACTCGCGCTACATTGAACACCCGCTCAACCTGCCCCTCGTCGTCAGCAGCGAAATGCCAAGTGCAGACGACCCCAGCGCAATGGAATTCTACGACTACCTCTCCATGACCGAAGGCAGCATACCCGCTCCCAAGGACTTTGACGAAGACGGCATTCAAATCACCCTTGGCGACTTCCCCCGCCACGACAACACAGACGCCGCATCCGTCCGCTCCTTCAATCGCCCCATGACGTCGCAGTCGGTCAGCACCCCCTTTTCCCACGCGCCTTCTTATCCGTACCCCCAGTCTTACGGCTTCCATCCTCACGCTTACAATAATGTGCTGCCGCCGCCGCCGCAACCGCAGTCTACAGGCAACAAGTTCCAGACGCCAGAAGAGGATATCGAGGAGTTTGAGGAGTTTCTGCGGGTCAAGGAGAATCCGCTGGATGTCGAGGAGGAGGATACGGCGAAGAAACGGTATAAGGCTTACCGGCAGTGGTTGAGAGGTAAGAGCTTCTTCAAACAGAGTAAGGTCGATCCGGAGTGGCAGAATCAGTTACCTGTGAGATGAGGAGAAGGGGAAGTGGCAGAGGCGTTTTTGGGTGCACCGAGTTTCGTTTTAATCATGTTTCGTCTGCAAACGGGTATTCATGGGCGATGGGATGTTAACGAAGAATTGATCGTCTCACTAATACATTTCTACTCTTTGTGAGTAAAATTATCTACGTCTTATTTATACACATGTACTACTCGTACAACCATGAAGGTGCCGCAGTGAGATTTAATTTGGTCTCAACATGGAGATGATGGTGGCCGCAATGACGGCTCCTGCCGCCGCGCCCTGGAGAATGGCAGTCGTGTAATCTATCCTCCGCATCGAAATGACACGCTCGCTGACAATATCTTGAGCTATAAAAGTCGCCTTTTCCTGCCATGTCGCAAACTTCCTATGGGGCTCGCGCGAAGGAGCCGCTTCTTTCTCGACGGCGATGCGCTCTTCAGGTGTCATGGCAGCTTCTTCTTGGTTCAGAAGTTCGGGTTCAGACGTTGCTGACTCGGGCGCTGGGTCAACGAAGGTCTCGGTGATTGGTTCCGGGATGATTTCGGGCTCTACCGGGTCTGTAGCTAGGGTCTCGGCCGTTGGCGATTCTTCCACAGCTTCTTCCACGATAGCAGATGGGGTAGGGGCTGCTGTGGGGGCTTGCTCGATGACAGTGTCGATCGGCACTGAGGCAGGCGCTATTGCGGCAACTGGAGCGGTTACAGAGGCAGCATCCATGGCTACCTTCTGTTGCGTTTCTAACACGGTCTTGATTTCCCTTACCATCCTCTTTCTCCTCCAGGGCTCCAGGATTGCCAAGCTAAGCAATAGCAAGAAGATATTGACGCCCATGAGGCCAAACGTGACCCACGTGCTGTTCCTGCGTATAGTGTCGCTCCAGATTTGCTCCTCGTGATACTGTGCACGCTCTCTTTTCTCTAGCTGTGCCCTCGCATCTTCCAAAGCGTTTTCGGCATTCGCGACGGCGTCTTTGGCCTCGCGGACTGCTTGGTCGTTGATGTGCTCGGAGCGGATCAGGGCCATGTAGCGTTCTAGGTCGCCATTGGACCATGAGTGCTTGCGTTCGAGAAGGGCGACGACTTCTTTTTGGGATGTAGCTTGATGGGCGAGGGCGGTGTCAAGGGCTTGTTTTGCGGAGTCGATGGCCAAGCGACGGGCTTTTACCAGCTTTTCTGGGGGGGAGTTAGATGTGGCAGCTGGAGGTTGTTAGATCACAGACGCATACCTTGCTCCTTAATCTCTCTCCGTAGTGCTTCGACGCCAGAATAGTCTGTTCCCGTATATGTGTTAACCTTTTGTGTGACGACTGCAAGCTTTGGCAGAAGGTCGTCCATGGCATCAGAGAAGCGTTTGGAGAGACTCCATCGCTGTCTCTCGCGGTGAGACGGTAATTGCTCATCAGGAACGCGGGCTATAGTATCTACGGCTTCGTCTCTAGGTGGTGATGCCGCTGGGGGTTCTGGTGGGGGAGGTTCCGGGGCTTGGACAGGCGGTGGATCTTTCAATGCCGCCTCAGCATTCTCGGCAGCTCTCTTGATTGCTTTCTGATCCTCAAGCAACGCATCGAGTCTCCTTTGCAAGCGCTCCTGATCTTCTGGAGATGGAGAGCTTCCGGATAATTTGGTTGGTGGTTGTGGTATAGGCTTGGACTCTGATGCGGGCGGTGGCATTGCAATGGGATCCGAGGGTTTTGACGGCCGGTCTTCTTCTCTCCATCTTGCAGAGCTGCTGAAAGCACGTCGCGACCATGTTCGTGCCTCATGGGCGCTCAATCGCACCCCTCCATGCCAGCGAGATGCCTCGGAAGTTGTGCGAGACTGACACGAGCATACCGACGACGCGGTGCGGAAAAAACCGCCAAAAGACGACGATGGCGACACTACCTTGTTAGCGGTAAGCGAGCGTGAAGCATGCTGAAGCAGTGGCCTCATTCTTGCCTCTTCCCTTACATTAAGAAGGCGATGACGGATGACGAATGACGAAAAAGCGCCAACTGCGGACCCCCGAGCCAGCGGTGCATCGAGGACTGACATGCCCTGTGCGCGTGGGGTGCGGCAACCACAATCACTGGCCCTGTTGATTGCCGGGATTCCGTTTAAGGGTTTACCTAGTGCCCCTCCAGTTTTCTGGTTTTAGATATTGCTTGTTATCTGTCTTTTGCTCTGTCAGTTCCATAGACCTTCAATTGCTTGTTTGATCATTTCAAGATGGGTTCCGTACAAATTGACTTGGCCGAGTTGCCTGCCATGAAGAGCAACCCCAAGGTAACACGACAATTTCAACCATGTAATCCATATTAACCATATGAATAGTTCATCTTCTTCACCGACTTCGATGGCACCATCACGCTCCAAGACTCCAATGACTTTATGACCGACAACATTGGTTACGGGCAAGAAAAGCGCCGCGCCGGCAACATCGCCTGTCTTAACGATCAAATCTCATTCCGCGATTCCTTCCGCGACATGATGGACAGCGTCACGAAGCCCTACGACCAATGCATCCAATACCTGGTCGACAACATCAAGCTGGACCCTGGCTTCAAGAGCTTCTTCGAATGGTCCCTGGAGAACAACATCCCGGTCGTGGTCCTGAGCTCAGGCATGGAACCCGTCATCAAGGCACTACTGGAGAAGCTAGTAGGCCCTGATGCAAGTAAGATGCAGGTGCTGGGTAACTACGTAGGGCCGAGGGAGGGGAAGAACATCAACGAAGAAGGTGGCTGGCAGATTCTGTTCAAGCATCCAGACTCCGGCTTCGGCCACGACAAGTCGGTCGAACTACGAAAGTACTCTAACTTGCCGGAAGACGTTCGACCGACCATGTTTTACGCCGGCGACGGTGTTTCAGACCTTTCGGCCGCTCGGGAAACAGACTTGCTCTTTGCAAAGAAGGGCCACGACCTCATCAGCTACTGCGCAAGGGAAGACGTACCCTTTACAGTTTTTGAGGATTGGTCCAACATCCTGGCCAAATGCAAGAGCATCGTAGAGGGCAAGACTACCGTAAAGGCCGCTGCCAAGGAAGGCTACGAGGCGTACAAGAGCGGAGCTGCCGGCATCGAGGTCTAGACGAAGAAATAGATACGGTTTCAGAGATGAGATTAGGGAGATCCTTTCTGACATCGTACATCGCTTAGGCTGTCATGCAGCTGACGCAATATACGAACGACTTCGTATTTTGAGTTTTGCGGCCCGTGTGTTTTCTGGTAAGGCTTCGCGGCTCACAGAATACGATCGTGTCCGTACTCTCAAGATGGCTCATTGGGTACCGCGTAAATTCAGGCAGCTCGCGGCCTTGACTTTGACAGTTGTTATCCCACAGATGGGCTGTAGACAGGTGCGACTTTTTACAAGGGATTGCACTAGAGGGAAACTGTGGACATATACAGATCATAGACACACTTACAAGATAACTAGACTAGAAAATGATAACCTGTATCAATAAGATGTAATAACTATCGTACAATGCCGCAATTACATACCGATATACCAATGGCGACAAACCGTGCTTTTCGGGGGGTATCTCTCGCAAAACCAAACCGAAACCAGATCCATGTTACACACACACTCCGCTGCCTTCCGTTCACCGTGTAATGTTTACCTCGGTTGTTCTGACAATCATCATGCCCATCGGAACGCTCATACGTGCCCCATGAACCACGCCTTCTTGTTCAAGTATACTCTCCTCACTCTCTTCTGACTGACTCCGTACACAGGCTAGAGTCCCATTTCTGCCTCTGCTCGCTTCTACAGTATACGTGTCTTTGCCCCAGACAGCATCCTCGCCGTATGGATCCGGGGCGGTTGACTGTGACCTTTCAGACATGTTCTTCAAAGCGTAGCTAGTCCTCGATCGACTGTCGCTTTGCTTGACATATCCGTTTGAGCGGAACGGAGTGTTTCCAATAACATTGGAGCTGTTGCTACGGCCTCTAGTAGCCAAGGAACGCATTTGGCCAAAGGTACTTGCAAAGAGGGGTTTGAGTGTAGGAAGGCAAGCTGCGATGATGCCCACGTACATTTCGACTCTGCAGGGAATAATTGTTAGTGTATGTGATATGCCATTTGAGGGAGAAAATACGTACTCTTGCCAGATGTAGTACCACGCTCCATCACCAGACCAATCTGTCATCTTAAAGAAGTTGTACTGCATTGGCGTCTTGTAGATTGCGACTGCAGAGGCGAAAAGACCCAGACCGAGGATGACGGCCAGGCCGATGCGTGTTTGAATTGTGACTTGCAGTTTCCAGACCATTGGTATGGGTACCAAGGCGAAGATGAGGTCGGTCGCAATATTGATGGAAGAGTTGAAGACGCCAATGCTTTTGAAGATTTGGGAACTGTAGCATTTTGCGTTTCTGGTATGGGTGTTAGTGAACCATTGCAAGTACCGAGTAAGGTCGTGAGTGGACATACCCCGTGGGCGGACGCAATTTGTAGTCCCATCCTGCGCGTACAGGAGTACACTGAAAGATAATGGGGAATGTCGAGCCGATAGTGAAGATTCCAATGAAGACTAAAGGCGCTGTTAGCTTCTGGTATTTTTTTCTGAAGTCGCCTTCACGTACTGAGCATGCCAATCATAAAAGGTCGCCATTTCGTTCGATCCGCGAGTCGTAGTAAGAAGAAGCCAATCGACAGCTTGATGAAGCTGTATGCGGCGATGATCATGATGGAGTAGAAATACATGATCTTGAAGAAGGGGTAGAGATTTTCAGGAGGGAAGGCTTCGGCATGCCTTCCAAGTCCCAGATGAATGACCTTGACGAACAGTCCCAAGGTCCCTATACTTAGCGCCTACAAAGTGGTGAGTTAGCAACGGTTTCGGTTCCAATGTGCATGCTCTCGTACCAATGCAATCACCATCATGATGTCTGTTAACGGTCAGTGCTGCTCCACAAGGTTCGTAGCCCAATAGGGTTCATGGTAACATACCGTCCCAGCCGAACATCTTCAGCATGAATGTTCGTACGTAGAACCGCAGTAGCACTGTGAGCGTAGATAGCGCAAACAGTGGGCCCGTTACCGCCAGCAAGCGACCTGCTTGATTCTCTGCCAGGTACTCTGGTGAACGTTCCGGCATCGGCGGCGGGCCCGCTGCCTGCCGTGAAAGAAAATGATGTAACATGTCCATAATTTGCTGCAGTAGGAGAGAACAACGGGGTAGAGAGCGTGAGCCTTCGACGAAGGTTCTCTAGGCTATTAGAACATGTTTGAGACCCGCTCTCGGCAAGGTATTGGTAAGTAGCACGCAGCCACAAGCGCAGTGTAAAGATGCCGAATGCGAACATGTCTGGGGAAGTACTGGCTCGAGACCATGCCTGTTCCTTCCTGCATGCATGGCACTCAACTTTAATGTGAAGACGACGGCCCGGACGCATCGCGCATCTTCGGATCAGCCGGATGCCCAATCATCTTACACGGCCGATAGACGCGCAGAGTTCGACCCTGAATCCGTATGCTTGCCACTCGGCTGTCACGTCTTGAGATTCAAATTAAATTCATATCCCACGTCGTCATGTGCGACACATGGTGGAGGTACGGATAGGCCGTTGAGACAGCACGACGTCTGCCATTTTTTCCAAGATCGGTCCGGACTGGTCACTTAGGGATCGTGATCCAGGCTAATATCGTGATATGTAGTGTGCATGGGATGAAGAACTCGGCGGACCAATGCCAACCTTGGAATACGGTGCAGGATTCCGTTACTCTCAATCCGCTCCGTGGACACGTCAGTCAAAGGAACGATTGCTGCACATACAATCACGTCGTTCTTACCTATTCTCCTGCTGCGTAGGAAGTAGAGATTTCTAGAGTATTAGAGGACCGTAGCGACTTCCCTTTTTGCGTAAAGGCGTTATGCAGATCTAGCCGTGATTTACGGGAAGGCCCTGGTGGTGCGCACAGGGATTCCTCTAGCATACCTATCCTGGTCATCGCCAGGTTTTAGACAGCTCCTACCGTTCCTACATTCCTTCGAGAACGAAAAAAACGGTTCTGTAGGAACTTCCGCTCGGACATTCTTCTCGCCTATCGAATACCCGTGATTTGCAGTTGAGATGAAACGAACAGCTGTATCAAGTATTTTCGTATTCACTCTTAGCTGCTTACTCGTCGCAGTCGAAGTCGGGCGTGGGGGCATCGTGGAATTACTAGCACTGTAGCACGCGCTCAACGTGACTTGCCCACAGCCTAGTGCACATAAGTCATGGTAAATCTGCCGTTGATGATGCAGTTGTCACTTGCCGATAGAAACGGGAAGTAGTTGCTTTGTTGAAGGGCGCTAGTCTTCCAGGCGAGCGAAGCCCGATACCGCGGAAGGGCTCGAGGCTTAGGATCATCCGCTTTTTGGCATTGATCTGGACCGAATCAGGGTAGCTCAATCAGGCGGCCCGTTATATCCTAAGTATCTTCCTCCCGTCCATCATACACAATACCCACCACGGACAGGCTAGGTATGGACTCCTCAGGACTTTTATTAGCCTTTGCAGTACATCGTGGCTAAACATGAAGGGAAATTTGTCCGTCTAATTCCACGCCGCCACCCGTGGCCCAATCGCTTGTCCATCGGACTACAAGCAAAAAGGAGTAGGTACATACATCCTGCAAGAAGTATCGCACCATTCTCACGCTGTTCAGCCCGCATCCAAATCTGCATTTGATGCAGCCGGGTAAAAGAGAAGCACGATGCGGGGACCATATCTGAACCGCCCAGTCGCCTGTCCAGGAGACGTGCAAAATCGATGGACCAACTTTGCCTAAATTTGCGGCCGTTCCTGATAAAAATATCAAGAGGTGTTAAGTAGTAAGCATGAACTCATGCCTAAGTAAGCACACGCATCGTGATATACAAATGGACTGAGGCTTCGAGGCCTTCTCAGATGCCAATCCTATTACCCATACGAAGAGCAAACGCGGGATCTATACTGAACATCCGCCACGCGGGAGGGAACTCACCACATGAAGCCGCTTTTACCGAGTTGCTGGCTTCTGGCCTACCCATTTACCCCGATCCTTCAGAAAAGAATCCACAACCGAGGTTTCCAATAAACCGGCATCCAATTACCGCGACCCACTAACGCGTCTTGTATTCATTGACAGGCGACAATTACGCCCCAACTCCTCTTTTCGACAACCCTACAGGCCGAGACTCCTGCAAACCCACGTGTCTCGGAGGTTGGGAAGCGCCGCAAAGGGCTCGCCCTCGGTATTTGGGGGCGTTTTGGTTATAGCCACTTAGCAGGTCATGCCTAAGGGACGTTTTCGAACCCCTTAGAACATGACTGGAATGTGGGCAAATAAGACTCTACCCTGCAGAGATAGTCGATATACCAATCTCAGTAATTCCTGACTCAAAACATACTCGGAAACAACAGGCCGAATCTTTGGGTCTGGAGAGAACATGGTATCTTGCGGCACAGGCTCCCGTGTACATGGTTAGACTTGAATGTGGCGAAGGTTGACATGCATGCTGCGAGTATTTGAACGCTCATGCAGCCTCATTCCTTAGGCAGGGCATCGCCACGTTTTGCTCGCACCTCTTTCATATCCTAATATTAATTGAGCAATAGTTGGTTCGTGTTGGCCTTTCATCCGGAACGCTATTCAAAGATCCTCGTGTCGCCGTCTTCATATTTCCAAGCCTCTTGCAACCTCGATCACTAGCTTTAACCGGCCGGAAACGCTACCATGCGTTCAATTGCACTCCTATGGCTTGCACCTGCGGCACTAGCCAGCGCCATTCCCGCATTTGAAGAGCCCTTTCCCGCCGCCTCATTCGACAAGCGACAAAATGTTTCTCCGAACGTCGTTGGAGTGAAGACTCTACAGGCTGATGTCTACGCGGGAATTGCTGCGATTAATCAGCAAATCTACCAGGGCACCCAGAAGTCTGATCAGTTCAAGAAGTGTAACCCGTTCAACATTATTGTTCGCAAAGAATGGTAAGGTCCAGCATGTTGTTTTGTTTGTAAGCTTATCGTTCCAGGGCAACTTTCTCCACTCCGGAGAAGAAGAACTATATCCAAGCTGTGCAGTGCATGTCTAAGCTACCTGCAAAAACGCCAAAATCGGAATGCCCTGGATGCCGGAACCGCTATGATGACTTTCTTGCGACTCATATCAAGCAGACATTCTTGATCCACAACACTGGAAATTTCTTGGCATGGCACCGCTACTTCACCTGGGCCTACGAGCAGACACTGCGGAAAGAGTGTGGCTACAAAGGATACCAGCCATACTATAACTGGCCAAGGTGGTCTGACGATCCGAGCAAGAGTCCTGCTTTGGATGGCTCTGCTACTTCCATGAGTGGCAATGGTGCCCCTGGCTGCTCCAACCAGACCTTTTACGGTATCCCTACCAATGCTGAGCCTCAAATCAAGATTCCCAAAGGCAACGGTGGAGGCTGTGTGGTCTCTGGTCCTTTCAAGGACTGGTCCGTCAACCTCGGTCCCGTCTTCACCGACTCAAACTGTGTTCCTCCCAACCCAATTTCCAACCAAACTGACCCCAACGTGGGCCTTGGATACAACCCTCGCTGTCTGAAGCGTGACATTTCTTCCTGGACCTCTAGCCAGTGGACCAACGACGAGCAGGTTGTTAACCTGCTCAACAGCGCGGACATCAAGACGTTTTGGTACAACATGCAAGGTGGCGACCCAGCCTTCACCAAGTTCATGGGTGTCCACACTGCGGGTCACTTTACCATTGGCGGTGACCCTGGGTCTGACTTTTTCACCTCCCCTGGTAAGCATCCCTGACACCGCTATTTTGCTCTGCATCTCTGTTTAGCCAGCTAACCATGATCAGGTGACCCGTGGTTCTTCTTCCACCACGCTCAAATTGACCGAGTTTGGTGGACCTGGCAAAACATGGACCCTGCCGACCGCACCAATGCCATTTATGGAACTACCATCATTGCGACACCAGCCGCACCCGAGACTAAGCTCACCGACACAATGACGCTTGGTTATGCTTACGCCGGTAATATCAGCGTTGCTGACGCAATGAGCACTATGGGTGGTCCTTTCTGCTACACGTACATTTAGATGCGGTTGCTGGAAGACTTGTTCAACATTCGTGTATATCTTTGACCTGTACATATTTTTCCATTGAGAGTTATAGACTGTTTGCCGTTAACCAAGTAGACCAAGCCTGTATAGTCGATACAGTATAAGTAGACTATCGATGAAAAGTACTGTTACTCTGTATGCCAATTTTTGATCCAGAATGTGTCCATACCTCTAGCCTGAGACGTGAGCCTTCTCCGGACTCGTATTCATACTATTTTAAACGTACATGTTGTCGCTGATTTAGCAGCATGAGGGGCAGCGAGCTCATTAGCAAGCAAAAACTAGCAACACTACGAGATTGGACACACAGATGCATCTTATGTATAACTTGCAAGCCTTTCCCTGACGGCACAACGGCCGTAAGAGGGCTGAAGAGACAGAAAAAAGAAGCTAGCACGATCTTCATCTGCAGCGCAAGCGACGATTCGACAATGTCCCGCAGCGCTAAACGGTCACCATACCTGACCTACATAGGTCCCGCAAGGAAGATGAATGGGCGGGGTCCTTGTATCCAAAAGCGCGGAGACCCTGCATTGCCAACGCATCACCGCTGAAGGAAGCAAGCAAGGCAGTCATGTCCTCCAATCCCTCTGACCACGCCCGTTCGGCAGCGTGTTTGAGATTGCAGCCGGCCGTGATCGCAGGATCGTCAAAGGCCATCGGTAACTGTATTATCGTGGAGTAACTGAGTCGTGGGTGCAATTGCGGTTCAGAGGACCCTTTACCCCACTAAGATATAGCTCCGCGAAAGGCACCGCAACTGGACCATCATTATTCACAACGTCTTTACTCAACAAACAAAAGAGCATATCTGATATATAACAATCTGCATAATTGGGACAGAGGTTATTTTGAGGAAAAAGCACAAGACGAACAAGACAGCACCATCCACTCAATCATGAACGTCGATCCCCTCACTGGGAAGCCCCTCCCTTCGACGGCCATTCAACGCATCCTCTACCTCGCGCCCAAAGTGCACATCTACCAAATCCCCCCCGCAACCTCGACAAAAGGCTACCAAGCCTCTACTTGGACCGCCAATGACAACAAGTTACAAATCTTCACGGCGCGGTTACGCGTCGTCGAAACATCGGTGCCCAACAGCAACGCCGACGAGCAAAGCGCCGACGGAGAAGACGAAAACGTCACAACCACATTACTGTTAGAGGACCCAAAGACTGGTGACCTATTCGCTGCAGCACCGTATACGAGCGAGCGAACAGTAGAGCAAGCCCTAGACAGCAGCCGCTTCTTCGCAATAACCGTTGTGGGCGAGGGCAGAAAAGCAATCTTGGGCATGGGCTTCGAGGAGCGCAGCGAAGCATTTGATTTCAGCATCGCACTACAAGACGCCCGCCGCGTCCTTGGTTTCGAGCAAAAACCAAACAACGCGCCCGCTTCGTCGCGCAAGACGGCGCAGTCTCCCGTCACAGAGGAACCAAAGCGCGACTTTAGTCTCAAGGCGGGCGAAACTATATCTATCAACCTTGGCGGACTCAAGGGAAGGCGGTCGAGGAGTCATGAGGGTGACAAGAGCGAAGACGGTCACAAGAGCGAACAGGATGCGCTGTTTAGTATAAAGCCGCCACCGGGGAGTGCGGGTGGAGGCGGGTTCCTGCCACCGCCGCCGAGTGCGAAGAGTGTCAAGGAGGAGCGGAGGAGGAGTAGGCAGAATTTCGATCCATCGAGCGTGCCAAAACAGACGGCCGAGGATCTGGGCTTTGACGATGGCGAGTTTGGTGAGTTCCAATGATGATATTGCCAAATGGAGGGGGGCTTTTTGTATGTTTAGCATGGAGTTAGTTTGCATTGGTCTGGGTCTTGAACGCATAGGAGGCGTCTCAAAATTCCCTTTATGATTTGAACAAAGCTACCACATGAGTTATGTCGTATATGTGATTGCACTTCCCAAGTTGTGTTCCGTGGATGGGTATCAGAAAAACGCCGTTTGCAAGTCCATGAATAAGTACGACTATGTCCGGCCCTGCGCCTCATCATATAGCTTCTCAACATCCCTGATCAAGTCCTCAGGCTTTTCGCCGCCCTCACAGTTCTTCCACTCGCCACCATCGGCTATACATCTGACCTTGTCGTTCAGTCTCACCGTGCAGCTGATCCCGGCGCCTACATCACTACTGTGCTTTACGCTATCCCTCAACAAGCCCATTCCGTATGCGCCGCTCTCCTTACTCATACAGTCATTTAGCTCGCCAAAGTCCAGCCCGTGTTCCAGTGCGCAGTCTTCGATGAGGGAGCGAGCGGGTATTTCCGGATAGTCGGTAATGAGGCAGTTTGTGAATCCGAGGTAGAGTTTGGGGTGCGGGTACGATGAGGCAGCACATAGCATGACAATGTCGCCTAGGCACTCTGTTTGCCCGTGTTTGCACTGGACGCCATCGTCTTCTGTGAGGCTGTTTCATCCCGTTAGCGCAGGACCTGACTGTTTCTTGAGAAGAAACGACTTACCTGCCAATCATGCTCAGCCTGAAGTCCACCTTGTCCGAAACGTTTGCCATGGCGGGCAACACTAGCTTCTGCAAACAATCCCGCGCATCCGGGCACTTGGACATGATGTGTACGTCCATGGAGACCTTGGTGTCCACCCCGACGTGCTCGTGCTCGCCTGGGCAACTCCGTGTCGTCGCTAGCCAAAACAAACTGAGGAATAGCGTGATGGCTGCCACTTGGAACCAACTGGTGCGGTGAGATGTCCGGGAAGGCATCGTCGCATCGGGATCCGTCCAAGATATGGTATGGTCCGGAATGAGGGGGACCTTTTCTTCCATTGTATGATACGGTCTCGGGGTGGCTTCGGTACCACGGCGGGTGCTTATGTCGTGTCTGGAGTAACGTAGTAATAGATGATGTTGATGTTGGAGATGTGACGAGTTGGGGTAGTCGAAAGAGGGACTGATAGGCGGCCGGCCGGGGATGCTGATAGCGCGCCGACTAACGTTAAACCTTGGAACGCGTATCGTCTCCGTGCACTGTGTAAGCCATCTATCAACCGTAGCTGAACGCGTCCAGGACGGCAAAACGTGTTCCTTGGTCTAAAGGTTTTCCATGATTAGCTCATATAAAGCCTGTGTATCACATGCGTTGCCCGCAAACATTTGGACTGGGCCGATGAGCGAATTAACACGGCAGAACTATTCCCCGCCCGCGATGCTGTACCTGCGTGGCGTTGAACATGAAGTAGCACCGAGCCCGGAGGGGGTTCCTACAGATCTTCCCCCATCAACTTGTGTTTTTTTAGGCCAAAGGTCTAGCCTTTCCGTCTCCTTATCCTCGCTGCCGATCTTCCGCCTCTCTGTATCTCACGGTCATGATGAAATGACTCTTTCGGTTGTTTACACTCCAATACCCCACCTTCCGACATCCACTTCGACGCCGCAAGGCTGTGCTCAACCTTCGAGCCCGCGTTTTCTTTTCATGGTACAAGCACCAGCCCTGCGTTGCCAACATCCACCCCTCAGCCTCGCTAGCACAAACTGAACATGGCGCTGAATGAAGCACCCAACGCTGCACATGCCATAGACACATTAACCGGCTTTATCAACACAAAGACATTGCTCGGTTTAGCGCATCGCTTTTCGGCCACATATACCGATCTTGCCAGGACCTCGACTGAGCATTTTCTCGTCACTCCAGTCACGGCATTACCCACAGGGAAAGAGAAGGGCAGATTTCTGAGCATCGATGTTGGTGGCACCAACCTAAGAGTCGGATTTGTTGAGCTAATCGGAGAGCCAGATGGCAGTGCTGAGAGTGAGCGTGAGCGGAGCAGTACTGTGGGCGAAAATGTCTTTGCTCAGATAAGGAGGAGCCATGACAGGAACTGGCCGATTGGAGATCACCTGAAGATGGATCAGGCTGAGGATTTGTTCGCGTGGATCGGTGACTGCATCGCTGAGGTCATCAGGGGTGCTCTTGAGGAAGAGAAGGCGGGGGAGGAGGTCAGATTACCCTTGGGTGATGAGATCCTGCTTGGCATCACCTTTAGTTTTCCAATGGCGTGAGTGTGAGCATCCAGTGTGCTAACACCAACTTGCTAACAGGTCCAGTCAAACCCGTCTCTCAGAAGCTACTCTGCTGCCAATGGGTAAGGGCTTCGCCATTACCTCTGATTTAAATCTAGGCAAAATGCTTCTTGCTGGCTACGCCCGACACTGTGAGGTCGGACATGCTTCAGGCAAGCAACCATTACCAAAAATACAGGTCGCCGCCATCACCAATGATACCGTAGCCACATTTGCATCTCTCGCATACGCAGTCAAAGCATCTCCCAATAGCCGCGTCGCCATGGGTCTTATTGTCGGCACAGGTACCAATGCAACTGTACCCATGAAGCCATCCAGCCTGCATCCGACCAAAAGAGAAGCTCTTCAAAATCCTGATGCTGTTGAAACCGTTGTCATTAACACCGAGTGGACGATCCGCGGCACTGACAAGCCACTGATCGAGTTCAACATCAAGACGCCCTGGGATCTCACGCTTGACGCCAATAGTGATGCACCTGGTTTTCAACCGTTTGAATACATGACGTCTGGCCGGTATCTCGGCGAAATTGTACGCTTGGTGTTCCTAGATATCGTTTCCGGAGAAGCAGATGCCGAGATCCCACCATCATTACAACAGAAGAACGCCCTACCGACACGTTTCCTTTCGGAATTCATTGCGCGGAAAGGTGGCCGCATCGTTCAAGGAGAGCTGGAAAGCAGATATCCCGAGCCAAACTCCTCTGGGGACCCTTTCTGGACAGTAGATCGAGTGGAGATGATACGGGACATTGCCGAGGCTGTTCAGCAGCGATCTTCGGCGCTGGTTGCTGCTGCCTGTGTCGGGCTGCTGAATTGTGTAGGTGATGTTGCACTAGACGAGTCGCCAAAGTCCAGTAATGGTACACACACCAAGGGCAAGCGGGATATCGAAGAGCTTGTGATTGCATATGCGGGTGGGACCATATCACAATATCCAAAGTGGCTTCAGACATGCCAACAGTGGATAGACATTCTGGTCGAGGAGGGCTCGTCAAAAAATGCATCAAAGCAAGTTACGCTCAAGGAGGCCAAGGATGGGGGCATTATTGGCGCCGGAGTGCTTGCGGGTATGGCGGGTGAAATTGCGTGAAAGGATTTTAGGTGTCCTTGTTAGGGCTGTGAGCGTGAGACTCCAAGTAGTTATGTAGCTGCTAACCAAAGATACATGATACCCTGGAGACAAGTTGGCTACAATCTGTATTCAAATTCTCCTCCTCAGCCTACTGAGATCGTGACCTCCACTTCAAGCTTCATATCTTCCACTCGGCGGATA
Source organism: Pyrenophora tritici-repentis (assembly GCF_003171515.1). Lineage (NCBI taxonomy): Eukaryota > Fungi > Ascomycota > Dothideomycetes > Pleosporales > Pleosporaceae > Pyrenophora > Pyrenophora tritici-repentis. The sequence goes on from NC_089390.1 coordinate 8,717,898, forward strand.
TACGTGGGGAAGGCTCTGCAGACTGTAGTTGATGCTTGATACGCCCTCCACTTTCCTCTCGGATTAGAATACAAGACTTGAAGCTGCAGTTTCGAGTCAGAATCTCAACCACTAGGCGCGAAACGCATTCCTAGCAGGTATTACAGGGTCACTATGTGCATTTGCAGTACACAGCCTCTTTGTAACTCCCAGATTCAGCCCCTACCGAAGCTCTATGCAAGAGGGAGCCCGGGGAGCGGGTGTTGACGTATTGACACCGCATTGAAGCGATCAGTATCCCACAGATCAAATCAAGGCAATCCCAGAGATGAAGTTTATCACCTCATATCAGCCTCGACTCATTCACTCATACCCTCACTCTCGCTCCCATCATCAACTGCGGCAAGTACCTCACTTTCGCTCTTCCTCTGATTATCCACTGACTTTGCAACACTTTGCAGCATAGGCAACTCGCCTGCCCCATCCCAAGCCTTTGCTCTCTTAACAATATGTTGTGACCTGCGTATAACTTCTTCCTCTGCCTTCCTAATCGTACCGCTGACCCGAACCACTCGTACCACGACTGGTATATTTATGGGCTTCGGGAGGTGCGTGATGTACGTGAGAGCCGCCCACACCATCTCGTAGTGGTCGCGCGGACAGCGGATAATAGCTGTACTGGTGGACGGGGAGTAGTAATTGACTGAGGGCCAGTGATTATTAGTCAGGAGCCAGTAGTAAGGTATGCAGACTTGACATATACCTTTCAGACCCGAGGCTACCATGCCCGAGCCATAGTCGCCAAAGAGGTCTTCGACACCATCGCGTATCATGCGGATAATGATACCCTGCTTGAGCGCATCTGGCGTCGGGGAGTGCATTTGCACGACATGAGGCAGTTGCTGCGTCTTGTTCTTTGCAAGAGGCTCCGGGTATAGGAAGTTGACTACCAAGTAGCGATTCTTGACGCGCACCATGATGGCTCAGGAAAGGAAGGGTGTCGTGTGTTTCCGTGTAACCCTCGGCGCCTCAAGAATGTGCGGGGAATTCAAAGGTGCGAACGCGAATACGGACCAAAATGGAACAGAACAGAGACCAAAAAAAAAGACGCCCCTACTTCACGCGAAAAACCGCAACCACAATTTCGACTCTGTGAAGCTGCCCCGCCCTTGAACCAAATTGATCTTTGCTGGCACAATTGGCGACGACGACTGCGACGCGACGCAAGAAAAAGACACGCAGCGCGCAAGACTACAGAAAAAGTACCGGATCGCCGTCACAATCCGCAGGCGCGGTTCATGCATTAGCGCATAGTCCTTGGCTTCCTATGACGCAGATGGCTAGAGGCAGCATCCCCAGCTTTGGCCTTAGCGGTGGCTGTTCTCCTTCCGCAGCAACACCAGCGACGGCTACAACAACTACAACTACAACTACGACTGTTACGGATTCACAGCATCCCGAAACTTTACTGTCCCGCGGCTTGATAGCACCCGCAAAATTCATATCCGCGAACCCCCTCTCCAAGCCCAAGTCCCGCAAACGAGCGCGAGTACCACCCGCTGAGCGCAGAGCCAGACCTCGTTCAAAAGCACAAGTACCAGTTTCCAGTATGGCGTCTTCGTCTACTACCTCTGGTCCGCTGCTTTAGTACGTTTGATATCTCCTCTAGTCTGACATCAGACGGAAGACATGTTGCTAACAATGCCCCCCTCCCAGCGCATGCATTGCACACAACACGACCGTTCTCGCCGAACACACAGCATCCGCCTCGTCCAACGCCTCATCCCTCGTCTCCCTCGTCCTCCCACGCATCGCGCACGATACTTCGGCCCACAAGACAATCGACCAATCCAAGTTCTTCATCCACTGCCTCATCAAGTCGCCCTCCGACTTCCCCGGCAACCAATCCACAGCCGGCGGCCTCACCTTCCTCGTCATCGCAGAACGCGATCTCGGCCAGCGCATCCCCTTTGGATTTCTAACCAACCTCGAGAAGAAGTTCTTCGCTGAATTTGAGCCAGCGAGCACGAATTTCCATGATTTACCACCCTATGGCTGTGCAAGCTTCAATGGCGCGTTGAAGAGGTTGATGGTGGAGCAGGGTGGCACGCAGGCTGGTCAGCAGGATGCTTTGCGTACCGCGCAGCGTGAGATTGAGGGTGTGCGCGAGATTATGACGGAGAATATTGAGCGTGTGTTGGAGAGGGGCGAGCATATGAGTGTTTTGGTGGACAAGACGGGTCGCTTAGGTGAGAATGCGAGGGACTTTAGGGTGAGGAGCAGGACGCTCAAGAGAAGGATGTGGTGGAAGAACGTCAAGCTCATGGTGCTATTAATGCTTGTCGTCATCTTCTTGATTTACCTCTTCGTTGGCTTTGGTTGCGGATTACCAGGTAAGTCGCTATCCAGGTCAGAACATTGTTCCATCAAGTGCTAACAACTAATAGCTTGGGGTCGCTGCCTCGGTCACTAGAGAACGCGGGGCCCTTTCCTAATGTTAATTAACTTTGAACAAGCACTTCACACCCCATATTTTGCGCGCGCAACTCGAGTATTGGCCTCTTTTCCACAACCCAACATGTCCGCGAGACGGATACTCGGTCTCGCGGACATCATGGAGGCAGAATGCTGTACGGTGAGAGGTGCGCAAAGATTGTTCATTTATACAACAGCAGCGGGCGTTTGGCGTCCGTCTTTTCCATTTTCCATAGCCACAGTACGAAATAAGCTACGAGATATTCCCAGTTTGATCTCTGATTCCCTTCCTCTTTTTAAAACGCCGTTTCCATGCAGATCCTTCCCCAGCCCTAGAGCCCATTCTCACTAGACGTGATGTGAGGACCCACCCAACCGTACCGCATAACGCCGAAATCGATCGATCCCTAGGGAAAGACCGACAGTGAGAAAAAAAAGTAAAAAGTATGTAAGAAAAAGCAAACGATGACTACCCGATACCCCGATCCCCAGCCCATCCAACCCAACAAACACCAGTAAATCAGACTGAAAAAAAAGTGAAATAGCTCCCCCCTTACCCGAATAGGATTTTTACATCAAGTGTACATAGCCAAAAACTCCTGGAAAATGCTTTTGGACTAAATCTATCTAGTCGTCTAAAGTGAATAGTCGTGGTATAAGCCCGAACCATAACAAAAAGGAAAGTAGTGAACAGAAACTTTTGTTGCCTTGTAGTCGTTTTCGTGAGAAGAAAAAACCGTTTCAACGCCTGCCATGAAATCGTGTATGGGCAACAAACCATGGTCCAACTAAGGAGCCATAACCATTGCAAGCAGCGCCATACGCGTGTACAGTCCGTACCGCATCTGTGGTTGAAGACGTTAGCTGATGGTTTTCTCCTCACCGAGCATTCTAGACTTACCTGTCTGAAGTACGCCGCCCTGGGGTCAAAGTCCACCTCCTCGTTAATCTCGTTGTTCCTAGGCAGCGGGTGCATGACAATCATGTTTGCCTTGGCCCCCTTCAACAGCTTGTTATCAATGACGAAGGAATCCTTGACTGCCTCATACGTCGCCACATCGGGGAAGCGCTCCTTCTGCACGCGAGTGCAGTACATGACATCCGAAGAGGCGACAATGTCTTCTGTCAACTCAGTCGATACCTTATTGAGTTGTCCACGAGCCTTGAGCGCGTCCGTGACGCCGGAAGGCATCGGAAGAGACGCAGGCGAGACGAGGTTGATAGTGACGTCGTAGTGGGAGAGGAGTTCGCAGAGGGAGTGCACTGTGCGGCCGTACTTGAGATCACCGACAAAGGTGATGTTGAGGCCGTTGACAGTTCCAAGTTCCTCTCGAATGGTGAAGATGTCGAGAAGGGCCTGTGTCGGATGCTCGCGGCTGCCGTTACCTGCGTTGATGACAGGCACATCAGAGAACTTGGTAGCTATGTCGATAGACTCCTCGGACGGGTGACGCAGAACGATAGCGTCGCCGTAGCAGCCCAGGGTGCGGATAGTGTCTGCAACAGACTCTCCCTTTTGCGTGGAAGACACTGACTCATTGACGACGATTACTTCACCACCAAGACGCTTCATAGCAGCGTCGAAAGAAGCCGATGTCCTGGTAGATGGCTCACAGAACATGGTGCAAAGGACGCGGCCCTTGAGAATATCAAGGCAACCCTGTCGTTGAGTACCAAGACGCATCTCCTGAGCAATAGTAAAGAGCAGATGCAGGTCGGCTCGGGTGAACTGCTTGACCGAAGTGATGTGTTCCCTCTTGAATGGAGACTTTGCGAGGAGCTGTGACAGAGACAATGAGGCGTTCAGCCTGGACATATGTCCAGACGACTCGTCATGTGCTCCGGGAGCTGCAGCGAACTCCTGGAAGTCCACCTTACTGATCTCCATGTCGTAGTGGCGAGCGATGGCCTCAATCAGCAGCTTGGCATTCTTCACGTTGGTCACCAAAGGAGTCTGGTAGTCGACCGCCATACGACGGGTTTGGTATCCTCGGCTCATGTAGTTGGCTGGTCGACGGAAGCGGTTGCTTGACGGCAAGTTGATGTACAGATCGATGAGGTTGTTCGACAAGTGCTGTGTGAGCGAGTACTCTTGCTTCTGCTCGTCGTGTTCGCCACTAGACAAGACTTCCAGGAACTTGACTGGGATACCGTGTTCTTGGATATAATCGGCGGTTCCAGCAGTAGCGAACAGGTTGTAGCCCATCTTGTGCAGGCGTTCGATAGAAGGTAGCATCTCCAGCTTGTCCTTGAAAGAACCGATAGAGAGCAAGATGTTCTTTTTTGGCAGCCTGAAGCCAGTAGCGATGAGACCCTTAATGTAAGCCTCGTACTTGGTGCGACCGAAGCAGGCGACTTCACCAGTCGACGCCATCTCCACACCAAGGACGGGATCAGCTCCAGAGAGACGAGAGAAGGAGAACTGTGGAACCTTGACACCGACATAATCCGCGGGTATGTTGGTTGGCGGATATTCGGACACGGGTAGGCCAGCCATGGCCTTGGTAGCCATCTCAATCAGGTCAACACCCATAACCTTTGACACGAAGGGGAAGGATCGCGAGGCACGAACGTTGCACTCAATAACCTTGATCTCGTTGTCTTTGGCGATGAACTGGATGTTGTAGGGTCCAGTGATCAACAAAGCTTGACCAATCTTCCTTGTTGCATCTTCGATTTGGCGTACAGTCTGAGCATGTTAGCATAGTTCGTGCAGTGTTGCGAAATTGGATCACATACCTCGGGGTCAAGATCCTGGGGCGGCAAAATGAGCGTAGCATCACCGGAATGCACACCGGCGTTCTCGACGTGCTCGGAGATGAAGTGACCAATCATAGTACCCTTGTTGGCTACAGCATCCATCTCGATTTCCTTCGCATTCTCGATGTACTTGGTAATGACGACTGGGTGTTCCTTAGACACGTCTGCCGCTTGGTTCAAGTAATTGGCCAAGTCGTGCTTTGAGTAAACCGTGTTCATGGCGGCACCAGAGAGCACGTAAGAGGGACGAACCAAGACGGGGTAGGACACCCTCTCACAAAACTCAGTAGCCTCCTCGATACTCGTGAGTTCTTTCCAGGCGGGCTGATCGACAGCGATGCGGTCAAGCATACGAGAGAACTTGTAACGGTTCTCAGCGGTGTCGATCATCTCGGGCGAGGTACCGAGCACTTTGACGTTCATGCGGTGCAGTGGTAGCGCAATGTTGTTTGGAGTCTGCCCGCCCATGGACAGTACAACACCGCTGGAGTTCTCCATGGTATAGATGTCCAAAACAGTCTCGAGGTTGATGCACTCAAAGTATAAACGGTCCGCTTCATCATAGTCGGTAGAAACTGTCTCTGGGTTGTAGTTCAACATAACGGTCTTAAATCCTTGCTCCCTGAGAGTGCGGATAGCACGGACAGAGCACCAGTCGAACTCAACAGACGATCCGATTCGGTATACACCAGAACCGAGCACCATGATACCCTTGTCATTGAAAGTGATGTCGTTCTCGGTACCGTTGTATGTGAGATACAGATAGTTTGTGACCGCGGGGAACTCGGCTGCAACAGTGTCAATCTGCTTGACTACGGGGAAAATCCCAGCATCGACACGTACGCGACGTACGGCAAGCTCGTTGGAGGCCCAGAACTTGGCGAGTTGACGATCGGAGAATCCCAGTTGCTTTGCCTGCTTCAGCAACGGCATGGTGATGCTGGTGGTGGTGTAGCTCGACATTGACTTCTCAAAGTCACTGAGGGACTTGAGACGGCTAAGGAACCACTTGTCGATTTGGGTCATTTCCCAGATCTTGTCGACACTGTAACCAGCCTTCATTGCGTTGGCAATGGCAAACAGTCGCTGATCAGAAGGTGTTTGCAGTTCCTGGTCGATTTCCATGAGAGCCGGAGTCTCGTTGAAACCAAGATTGCTAGGGTCAACTGAGCGAATGGCCTTTTGTATGGCTTCTTCGAAAGTTCGACCGATACTCATGACCTCACCAACACTCTTCATGGATGAACCGAGAAGTGTCGACACACGGGTGAACTTCTTCAAATCCCAGCGGGGGATCTTGACCACGACGTAATCGAGCGACGGCTCAAAGCAGGCGCACGTAACGCGCGTGACGGAGTTGGAGATGTCATTGAGAGGAATATTGAGACCAAGCTTTGCTGCGACGAAAGCAAGAGGATAGCCAGTCGCCTTGGAGGCAAGAGCGGAAGAACGCGAAAGACGGGCGTTCACTTCGATAATGCAGTACTCCTTGGAGAAAGGGTTCAGGGCGTACTGGATGTTGCATTCACCAACAACACCAAGGTGGCGGATGACGTTCACGGCTGTTGTTCGGAGCATGTTGTAGTCAGCGTCCGAAAGGGTTTGCGAGGGTGCCACCACAATAGAGTCTCCAGTGTGAATACCGAGAGGATCAAAGTTCTCCATGTTACAAACCGTAATACAGTTGTCTCGGGAGTCACGGACGACTTCGTACTCGATTTCCTTCCAGCCCTTCATACTTCGCTCGATCAGCACCTGGGGACTGGCAGCGAAAGCCTTGTTGCAAAGGTCAAGCAGCTCTGCTTCGTTGTTTGCAAATCCACTGCCGAGACCTCCCAGGGCGTAGGCAGCCCGGACGATGACGGGGAAACCAATGTCTTTTACGACACGCATGGCCTCCTCCACACTATTGGCCGAGGCTGACTTGGCGCACTTCTCTCCAATGGACTCCATGCTTCGTGCAAAGAGCTCTCGGTCTTCAGTAGTGATGATGGTTTCGATGGGGGTTCCGAGCACCTTGACACCCAGACCTTCGAACTCATCCTTCAGCTGGATACCGACTTGGAGTGCAGTCTGGCCACCAAAGGTGACGTAGATACCGTCAGGTCGCTCTTTCTGTATGACTTTGCGCACAAAGTCTGCGTTGACTGGTAGGAAGTAGACCTTGTCGGCAAGGCCCTTGGAAGTTTGAATTGTAGCGATGTTGGGGTTGATCAAGATGGTGTAGATACCCTCTTCCTTCAAGGCCTTGATGGCCTGACTGCCAGAGTAGTCAAACTCTCCAGCCTGACCGATGCTCAAGCCTCCACTTCCTAGCACAAGCACCTTCTTGACGTCCACTCTTGGGGTAAGCTTCCTGTTTTCCTCGAAAGTGCCACCAGGGAACTCGACTGCCTGAGACATGACTTCAGATGCGGCCAAGGCCTTTTGGATAGTGCTGATGAAGACATCAAACAGGTACTCGGTATCGCGTGGACCGGGAGTGTGCTCTGGATGAAACTGCACACTGAAGTAGGGCCTGCGCACATGTCGAATGCCTTCGTTACTCTTGTCGTTGGCGTTCACGAAGAGCTCCTCCCAGCCATTGGGCAACGTCTTGGAGTCGACCGCATAACCGTGGTTTTGCGATGTAATGTGGCACTTGCCGGTGAGCAAGTTGGTGCAGGGAATGTTGGCACCGCGGTTACCAAACTTCATCTTGATAGTGCTAGCACCCGCTGCGCGGGCCAGCAACTGGTGACCAAGACAGATACCGAAAATTGGTGTCCGTGCTTCGTCCATGGCCGCCTTGATGTGTTTCACTGTGGACTCCATCATGGCTGGATCACCAGGGCCGTTGGAGATGAAGAGACCGTCATAGTCCTTGCCAGCAAGCTGAGGGAAGTCGTAGTCCCATGGTACCTGCAGTACCTCGACTCCTCGCTTTACCAGGCATCTCAGCTGGTTGTATTTGAGGCCGACGTCAACGGTGACGACACGTACGGGGCGGCCGGAGGGATGCTTGAGGGCAGTGGCAGGGTCGGGGGACCAGAGCTTGGGCTCTTTGATGGAAACTGAGATTGTCAGGATAGGTCTTTTGAAGAAAGCGCATCTCACATACCTTCTGCAACCAAGTTCTTGGTGTTGGGGTCCAACCACTCAATCTGCTCGAAACTAGACCTC